>NC_058373.1:88360000-88989166 GCF_018350175.1 Felis catus | reverse complement strand
GTATGTAATCCACACCTTTATCACAATATATATCATTTCTACTGCAACTGGAAAGTTCCTACATACGCTTTCGTAGTTAATGCTTCACACTCATATAACCTTACTTTTTATTTTTTTTCCACTACAGATTACTTTTAGCTGTTGCAGATCATAGTGTGAATGAAATAATAAAAACGTGGAGACCAGAACTACATAGTAGTTTGCCAGATAAAAGACTTTCTAGTGTTTCAGTAATAGTTTTACTATAAAATCCAGTAATATTTTGATAAAACATAGTCTGTAAATACTTAAGTGTACAAATGTAACTAAACAGAAATAGAATTAATACTTTTTCCTTATTTATTTTCATGCTTCAGGGCACATTCTTACCTTGAAAGTATAGGTATTTATCATTGATTATCATATAAATCTTAGACCCGCCTCCACAGTTCACTTTGAATTAAAATAATGCATCATTCTAACATGAATCAGCAGGATTTACAGCAGGATTTCCTGATTTACAGCAGGAAATACAAAGTATTTGATGTCAATGATTCATTCTTTTTAATAATATTCACCTGTATGTATGTAGTTAATGTTTTCTGAGTTTTTAAGTGTTCGTTTGGGACAACTATGGATGTCCGTAATATCTGAACTCATAATATTTTAATTGAGTATCCTGAAGGCATTGATATGTATCAGTAAATTTACTGTAGTCTTTACAAAATTAGAAGAAAGGGCTTACCTTTAAATTTAACCTGCATTCATTTAAATACATAGTTCTGGGGGGCACGCGGGTGGCTCAGTCGAGCATCAGACTTCCGCTCAGGTCATGGTCTCCCAGTTTGTGAGTTAGAGCGCCACATCGCACTCGGTGCTGACAGCTTAGAGTCTGGAGCCTGCCTTGGATTCTGTCTCTCTGTCAATCTCTCTGCCTCTCCCCTGCTCGCACTCTGTCTCTCTCTCAAAAATAAATAAACATTAAAAAAATACTTATTCCTAATAATAAATACTAATAAAAGTACAAATTTACAAATAATGAATACAGTAAAAATACCAGAAGAGAATGATGTCAGCAGCTGTTGCCCTTCAGCTTTAGCTCAGAAGAAAAACAAATCGAGTAGATCTAAATTTAACCCACAGCTTGAATACAAGTCCACATAAAATGTATCCTGATGCAGAGCTATGTAGTTAATCCCAGCCTGATCAGCTGAATTGCAATCAACCTGCTGAGTCATGAGTGTGAGATTGAGTCTAGTGATTATGCAGCTGTAACTGACTAATATGATATTACAACTAGTTAGTGATCAGTTATCAAGTGAGAGATCCAGAAGTAAAATAGGACATGATCCCTTCCTTTCAAATGTTTATAATCTACTTGGAGGGCTAAATGGAAAATATAGTACACTGTGGTGAGGAAAATCAAGGTTTTTGATAAACCCAGGTTATTGATAATCCTAACATTAGCTGGATGAGGATAGAGACATTTATTTGCTGGGCTGAAATTTGCTAATAAAAGTTCTTAGAAAACTAAATAGGCTGTCCTAATTATGCATGCTGCATAACCAAATACCCGAAAACCTGGTCACCGGAAACTACAATTTATGGGGTGCCTGGGTGGCTCAGTTGGTTAAGTGTCCATCCTTTGCTTTCGGCTCAGGTCATGATCTCACGGTTCCAAAGTTGGAGCCCCATGTTGGCCTCCGCAAAGCCTGCTCGTCTTCCTCTTTCTGCTCTTCCCCCACTCACGGTGCTCTAAGTAAATAAACTTAAAAATAAACCCTACAATTTATTATCCTTGATATTTATATTGTGGTCCAGTTGAGAAAGTCTCATTTATGATTCTCACGTGATGGTAATTGGGTATCAGCTAGGGCTGTTATCTGAAGCCTTAACATTGCTGGATGCATGAAAGAGTACATGGTACTTGATGCCGGTTGTAAGCTGGGACTTAGTTGTGCTGTCCACTGTAGCTCTTCCACATGGGGTCTTTTTGTGGCTTGGGAGTCTCACAGCATGGTGTGGCTGTGTTCTGAGAGGACATGTCTCAAAAGCAAGCATTTTGACATCCAGGTAGATACTGCAAAGCTTTCTATGACCTAACCTCCGAACTTCCAGAATGTTGCTATTACTATATTGTTATCAAGCAAATTACTAAGCTCGTCCCATATTTAAAGTAAGGGGATGTAGACTCTAGGTTTTCATGTGGGAAGCAGCATGCTACAAACAGGAGAGGAGAAATGAAGGTGGCTGTCTTTGGAACCTATTTACCATGGAGCTTCATTTAATTTAAATCAGATGAACAGCTTTATCTCTAGAGTGCCCATATAATTTGCCATCCACATCACTACATGTTTAAGAGTAAAATGGACACTAAATTGAATACATTGGAACTTTTCGTAGGAACTGGGATTTCTATCAGAGTGTTCTAACTAAGCTGTTACATATTAGCTTTAACTCATCCTTCTATATTCTGCTTTGTAACACTGGGGCTGTGATTCTGCAAACCCCCTTTCTCCTTCACCTGCTGCATCCCTCTTAAGCTCTGCCACCAGAGGGCACTAGAGGGAGGCACAAAGGCAGGTGGAGATAGAAGGAACTTGCCCCTTCCATTCCCAGTAAAGTTGTCTCTGTAGTCAGAACAGGCAGTAGGTTCCAGTTCCCAAGTTTGATTTTTCCATATTCCCCAAACCAACCTCTGGGTGCTCCCCCAGACATATCAACATTGGCAGGTAGCACCTCCTTTTCAGAGATAAGATAATCCTATAAGCTGTAGGTTCTAATAAGCCCAACGTCTTCCCTTTATTCTCTCTACATTAGAGGTGTGAGCTCCCATAGTTAGTCCTTCCGTGTCTGTTTAAGCATTTCCTTACATAAAACTCACTGCCAAAAAAGGAGTGTAGTTTTGGTTTTCCTATTTTCCTGACCTTAATAGATACATACCATTATATTATATATCTGACTTCTATACTGGTGTGAATAGATCATATTAATCCAAAAGTTTTCTAAATACTCAGAAGGACATTGGCTATCCACGGGGCACTAAAAAGTAAGAGAGAAAAACCCAACTTTAAGAACATTTATAGATTGCTTGGAGTGAACTTGGAACCCGTTAAAAACTAAGAGTTGGGTCAAATAAATAAATTCTGTTTCTGCTATAATTCTTTTAGTTACTGTTAAATATTGAAAAGTGTGCCTAGAAATTTAGTTTATAATATATATGCCACTGGCTTCTTTAATATTTAAACTGATAATATTATAAAGCAGCATTCACTGGATAGTATTTATGTAAACATGACACTATGCTACTGTGTATGTGAAATCATTTTTATTCTTCTATTATCTTATTAACATATGGTAAAGGATATTTAACACAGTGTACTAATGTGAAATCTATAAGAGAATCAGAATTTATTGGTGCAAATCCCAAGAGTAGCAAGCAGATATAAAGTTGGCAGAGAGGCTTTAGGAATGTATATTCTGCATGGAAGTCTCTTAGAGGATAATTTCAGTTATTCAAACCCACACATGTGGTCTAAGCAATGGATGTATTCTCCTATAAAGTTAATTATTTATAGAGAACCAAGGCAAAATATAAGTGGAGGTTTTAGTGTTACCAGTGAAGAAACACCTAAAATATTCAATTTCTGTATACAGTTTTGAAAAACGTTAGATATGCAGCACCTTCTTTATTCTCTTAAATTTTTAGTAGTACACCTGTTTTGCCTAGTGTGAAACTCGTGAATTGTAATGGTAGAAAATTTCCTCTCTGATTTTATTTTGACATTTGCTTTTGTTTTTCTGTTTTGTTGTATCTCTTCTCAGTAGAACAAGAAAACATGCTGACCCAGGTGACTGCATGGTTCCTTTTGTCAGAGAGGCCACTTAGAGTTCATGCCATCTTTCCCTCTCCCTTGATTGAGCCACTAGTACTGCAGATACACAACGAACATGTGTCTTGATGGTTCTTTTATGAAAAGTGCTATGCATCTTTGATATGAGATCTGTTTATTTAAAAGCATTTTAAATTGATATTGTCAGAGGTCTTGCTGTTAGAGTCTGCTACTTAATTATGCTATGGCAGCAGGACCTACCTATATTCTATAACAGATTATAGCAGCAGGAGGCATAGCAACTTAATTTAAAAAAATAGAATCTAATGATTTTGTTTTTTTCATTCAGCAGGTGGGGGGCTCCCTATGGATACACAAACCTGTGTCTGCAAAGATGCAGGTTATTTGTCACTCTACAGTTATAAACCTTTGGGAATATGAGCAAAGACTTGAGGGATACAAATAACATAGAGGAAAGGTATCAGAGGCAAAGGAAAAAAAAAATGTTTGAAAGGAGGGAAAAATAAAATGTTTAAGAAAGGAAGTTCAGCATTTGGAAAGTGGTTATTAAAAAATATGTCCAGGGGCGCCTAGGTGGCGCAGTCGGTTAAGCGTCCGACTTCAGCCAGGTCACGATCTCGCGGTCCGTGAGTTCGAGCCCCACGTCGGGCTCTGGGCTGATGGCTCAGAGCCTGGAGCCTGTTTCCGATTCTGTGTCTCCCTGTCTCTCTGCCCCTCCCCCGTTCATGCTCTGTCTCTCTCCCAAAAATAAATAAACGTTGAAAAAAAAAATTAAAAAAAAAATGTCCATATTTGCATACCCTATTTTTTAGCATACTCTGTTGTTATTGAGATGGATCACTTTCACGTGTGCCTTTTTATTTTATTGAAAACAATTTTTAAATGTTTATTTATTTTTGAGAGAAAAAGAGACAGTGTGTGAGAGAGAGAGGGAGACCCCGAATCTGAAGCAGGCTCCAGGCTCTGAGCTGTCAGCATAGAGCCTGGTGCAGGGCTCAAACCCACAAACTGCGAGATCATGATCTGAGCTGAAGTTGGGCTCATAAACGACTGAGCCACCCAGGTACCCTCATGTGTGCCTTTAAAAAAAAAAATTCTTAATGTTTATTTATTTTTGAAAGTGAGAGACAGAGCATGAGCAGGGGAGGGGCAGAGAGAGAGGGAGACACAGAATCCAAAGCAGGCTTCAGGCTCCGAGCTGTCAGCACAGAGCCCGACGTGGGGCCTGAACTCATGAACCATGAGATCATGACCTGAGCTGAAGTCGGATGCTCAACTGACTGAGCCATCCAGGTGTACCAATGTGTGCCTTTTTAATGTGGGTTGATTTTAAATGAGAACAAAGGATCTAAAATTGAAAAATTATTTATCATAACTTTAGTAAAATAATATTAGAGATGGCATATTCTGAATAATATTTACCGTGTATGATTATGGCAATCAAAGGACAATATATTTACCACTCAATGCTAATTAAAATTTTGTATTTATTCTTTAGTAATTCAGAAAGCTTTCAAAATCTTATAGGTTGGTAAGGTTCTCCAGAATGATTCCTATTCTGAATTTTGATACAGTTTTTCTGGAACACCATCAGTTTCTTTATTCTGCATCTCACTACCATATGAAAATTCAGTGAAAAGCAATCAAAAAGAAAAAGACTCTCAGAATGTAAAAATTTTAAAAACAAAAAAAATTTAAAAATTTCTCATGTATTGTTTTTTATAAGACTATCAATATTTAAATGTACCTCTCAAAATTTAAATTTTAATGCCTCTTTGTATAATAAAAAATGTTAGAATACAACAAATGATGTAGCTGCATTTTCATATCCAGATAAAAGTTTTTATGAAAAATTGTTTCTCCAATAAGTTAGCTGGTTCACTGTAATTACATTAAAAATGTTATGTAGTATAACCATAATAACCAGTCACAATATATAATTTATAAAGAACACTATCATATTTTCTAAAGAAAGTAAATAAAAATTTCACAAAAATTAAATATAAAAAAATTCTAAAATTGTACTTAAAGTGGTCATTTTAAGGAGATAATTGACTGGGAAGAATATTTCTGGTTGTGGATTATGATTTTAGTTTGTGTCAAATTTGATAGTTTATAGTACCCACTTAATCAAATACTAACATAGGTGTTGCTGGGAAGGTATTTTGTAGATGTGGTGAGCATCTACAAAAGTCAACAATCAGTTGACTTTAAGTAAAGGAGACTTGGAAATATGGTTGGGCTTCATCTAATCAGTTGAAAAGCCTTAAAAGCAAAACTGAGGTTTTCCTGATGAAAACCTCGAGTCTGCAGTATGAACTTCTTGTCTAAGAGTTCAAGGATACTGGCGTGCCTTGTGGGTTTTGTAAGCCAATCCTTGTGCATAAACACATTTGTTGAAATCATGCATGTGTGATGTATGTGTCTATATGTGTGTGTATATGTGTGTGTGTATTTTTAAAAATATATTCCACTAGTTCTGTTTCTCTGGAGAACCTTTACTGATTTAATACGGGGATGCTTAGTAGTGTGAAGATACTAATCTACTTCAGTTAAATGATTCTGCAATATGACTAAATTTGATAAAAGTTTACCTGGACAAAATTTTTGAAAGATTGTATACTTAAATGGACAGTGGTCAGATTATATATGACAATATATGATCTACAACCACTGTAGCAACCAGCCAAGGAAGCCAAAACCACAACCTCTGTAGCAATTAGTCCAGAATGGACAGGACTTAGAGTGATTACCAACTTTGCCCCTGTTTCCAACACAGAAATAACAAGATAGAGCCAGATACTTCCAAAATCAATCATATAAGATACCTCGCTTCTAATTAGCCCACTCTCAGCACCCCCTAGTGAGCAGCCTATAATCAGAGCATACTAGAAGCCTTTCTCTCTCCTCCCGCCTCTCTCTCTCTCTCTCTCTCTCTCTTTTTCTCTGTTTCTTCCCCCCACCCCACCCAAACGTCTCTCAAGCTTTCCCATTCTTCTTCCTGCCTTTGAGTTTCTGTCAAATCAGAGTTATGGTGGCTGACTCTCTTGATAACAGCAAACTCTGAATAAATTTCCTCTGTTTATTCTCATTTGGGTTGTCTTTGTTTATTTCCACAGTTTTCCTGGAGCTTCTTTGGTGATAGTCTGCACTGCCCATTGCTGTGGTTTCCAATCTTCCATCAGGTATGATATTCAGAGGCCGCTTATGTCTTTTTTGCTCATGGCTTGTGGAGACCCTACCATTGTATTAAGTCAGCACCAGGTCTGAACTTTACTCTCTTTGCATTGACTTCCTCAGCTATTTATTCTCAATTTGGTACTCAGGTTTTATTAGTTTCAGTTTGTTTAGCATCCTTGGTAGAAACGGGTAATTTTTTTTCATCCTTTTTTGTTCTTTTTAGCTTGTTTTTGTATTGTGCTGCCTAACAGTGTTATCTGTGATAAGAAGGAGAATCACAGGTTGAATCTCAAGTCAAAATTAGGCATAGTCCTTATAAGCCTATTGTTGGAGCTAGCGAGTTTAGAAGACTAGTGAATTTGCGATTCTCATCAAACATGCATCTGTTTGGACACAATTTACTGTGGGTCACAAGTAAAACTGCATGAGTTTATCCTTCCACCTTCAATTTTTGTCCTGTGAGACCAGTGAGAATGTCTTGTCTAGTTTTCCATCTGTTATATATATATAGGGATGGAAACTATCAGGTCTGTGTTCAGAGGTGGCCAGCAGTGAGATTGGGAAACCAAGATGTAAAGTACACAAGTATTGCTTTAGAGCAATACTCCTATTATAAATCCTATGCTCCTCCAGGAATAGTCTCCTGTTTCTTATATTCTTGTATACCCTCCTTACAATCCTAATTATTTTTTCTGTCTCTATAAATTTTATAATGTCAACAAGAATGATTTGTGAGAGATGTTTAATTTGAGCAAAATTGTTTATGTGAGAGGTTCCTTAGGAAAGAAAGGGAATAAGATTTGTCAGGCCTAGGGGACAGCATTATTTATTAGTATATAGGGTCCTCCAAACAAAATTCTCATTCAAAAATTGCTTCATTAAAAAGAATCCTTGGCTAGGGGCATCTGGGTGGTTCACTCAGTCGGTTAAGTGTCCAACCCTTTATTTCAGCTCAGGTCATGATCTCATGGTTCATGGGATTAAGCCCCACGTTGGGCTCTGTGCTGACAGTGCAGAGTTTGCTTGGGATTCTCTCTCTCCTCTCTCTCTTCCCCACTCCCCACTTGTTCTCTCTCTCTCTCTGTCTCTCAAAATAAATAAGCACTTATAAAACAACAACAACAGTGGTGAGAATGGACAAGTCTGTTGTGTTCCTGACCACAGGGGGATCAGTTTTTCCCCAGTGAGGATGATATCAGCTGTGGGTCTTTCATATATGACCTTTATGATATTGAGGAATGTCCTTCTATCATTACTTTCTTGAGAGTTTTTAATAATAAAGATGCTGTATTTTGTCAAATACTTTTTCTGCATCTACTGAGAGGATCATATGGTTCTTATCCTTTCTTTTATTAATGTGGCATATCACATTGAATGATTTGTGAATATTGAACAAGCCTTGCAGCCCAGGAATAAATCCCACTTGATCTTGGTGAATAATTATTTTAATGTACTGTTGAATTCAATTTGCTAGTATCTGGCTGAGAATTTTTACATCCAAATTCATCAGGGATATTGGTCTGTAATTCTCCCTTTTAGTGGGATCTTTGTCTGGTTTTGGAATCAAGGTAATTCTGGCTTCATAAAATGAGTTTGGAAGCTTTCCTTCCATTTCTAGTTTTTGGAACAGTTTGAGAAGAATAGGTATTAACACTTCTTTAAATGCCTGGTAGAATTCCTCTGGGAAGGCATCTGGACCAGGACTCTTGTTTCTTGGGAGAGTTTTGATAACAGATTCAGTTTCTTTGTTGGTTATGAGCCTGTTCAAGTTTTCTATTTATTTCTGTTTCAGTTTGGTAGTGTGTGAGTTTCCAGGAATTTGCCCATTTCTTCCAGATTGCCTCATTTGTTGGCATATATATTCTCTTATAATTGTTTGTATTTCTGTGGTGGTGGTTGTGATCTCTCCTCTTTCATTCATGATTTTTTTTTTCAACGTTTATTTATTTTTGGGACAGAGAGAAACAGAGCATGAACGGGGGAGGGGCAGAGAGAGAGGGAGACACAGAATCAGAAACAGGCTCCAGGCTCTGAGCCATCAGCCCAGAGCCTGACGTGGGGCTCGAACTCACGGACCGCGAGATCGTGACCTGGCTGAAGTCGGACGCTTAACCGACTGCGCCACCCAGGCGCCCCTCATTCATGATTTTATCTATTTGGGTTCTCTCTCTCTCTCTCTCTCTCTCTCTCTCTCTCTCTCTCTCTCTTTCTTTTTAGACCTCTGGCTAGGTGTTTATAAATTTTGTTTATTCTTTCAAAAATCCAGCTTTTAAGCTTCATTGATCTGTTCTACTGTTTTGCTGCTGTTGTTTCTACATTGTTTATTTCTGCTCCAATCTTTAAAATTTACATTATTCTGCTGGCTTTATTTGCTGCTCCTTTTCTAGCACCTTTAGGTGTAAGGTTAGGTTGTGTATTTGGGACCTTTTTTGCTTCTTGAGGTAGGCCTGAACTGCAATGTACTTAACTTTTAGGTCTGCCTTTGCTGCATCCCAAGGAGTTTGGACTGTTGTGTTTTCATTTTCATTTGCTTCCATGTATGTTTTTATTCCTTATTTAATTTTCTGGCTAATACATTCATTCTTTAGTAGGATATTCTTTAACCTCAAAATATTTGAGGGCTTTCCAAATTTTTTCTTGTGGGTGATTTCAAGTTTCATAGCATGATCTGAAAATATGCATAGTATGATCTCGATCTTTTTGTGTCTCTTGAGGGCTGATCTGTGATCCAGTATATGATCTTTTCTAGAGAATGTTCCATGTGCACCTGAGAAGAATGTGTAGTCTGCTGCTTTGGGATAAAATGTTCTGAATATATCTGTTAAGTCCATCTTGTCCAGTGTATCGTTCAAAGCCATTGTTTCTTCACTAGTGTTGTTCAGCATAGTACTAGAAGCCCTAGCCTCAGCAATCAGAGAACAAAAAAAGAGATAAAAGGCATACAAATTGGCAAGGAAGAAATCAAACTTTTACTCTTTGCAGAAGACATGATACTCTACATGGAAAACCTGAAAGACCACCAAAAACTGCTAGAACTGATACATGAATTCAACAAAGTTACAGGATATAAAATCAATGTACAGAAGTTGGTTGCATCTCTATACACCAGTAATGAAGTAGTAGGAAGAGAAATCAAGGAATTGATCCCATTTGTAATTATACCAAAACTGTAATACCAAGGAATAAACCTAACCAAAGAGGTAAAAAAAATCTGTATGCTGGAAACTACAGAAGACATATGAAAGAAATTGAAGAAGACACAAAGAAATGGAAAAACATTCCATGCTCATGAATTAGAAGAACAAATATTGTTAAAATGTCTACACTACCCAAAGCAATCTACACATTCAATGCAAACCCTATCAAAATAACACCAGCATTCTTTATAGAGCTATAACAAACAATTCTAAAATTTGTATAGAACCAGAAAAGACCCACAATAACCAAAGTAATGCTGAAAAACAAAAACAAAACAAAACAAAACGAAAACAAAGATGTAAACATCACAATTCTGGACTTCAAGCTGTATTACAAAGCTGTGATCACTATGGTACTGGCACAAAAACAGACACATAGATCAATGCAACAGAGTAGAGAAACCAGAAATGAACCCACAGGTGGATGACCAACTAATCTTTGACAAAACAGGAAAGAATATCCCATGAAAAAAAAAAGACAGTCTTTTCAGCAGATAGTGTTGGGAAAACTGGACAGCAACATGTAGAAGAATGAAAATGGACCACTTTCTTACACCATACACAAAAATAAATTCAAAATTGATAAGAGACCTAAATGTGATACAGGAAACCATCAAAATCCTAGAGGAGAAAATAAGCAGCAACCTCTTTGACTTCAGTGACAGTAATTTCTTACCCCACATGTCTCCAGAAGCAAGGGAAATAAAACCAGAAATGAACTAGGGGACCTCATCAAGATAAAAAGCTTCTGCGTGGTGAAGTGAACAGTCAACAAAACTAAAAGGCAACCAACGGAATGGGAGAAGATGTTTTCAAATGACATATGGGATAAAGTGTTAGTATCCAAAATCTATAAAGAACTTATCAAACTCACACCCCCCCCAAAACAAATAATACGGTGAAGACATGGGCAGAAGACATGAATAGACACTTTTCCAAAGAAGACATCCAAATGGCTAGAAGACACATGAAAAGATACTCAACATCACTCATCATCAAAGAGATACAAATCAAAACCAAAATGAGATATCACTTCGTACCTGTCAGAATCACTAAAAGTAACAACTTAGGAACAACAGATATTGGTGAAGATGCAGATAAAAGGGAACACTTTTGCACTGTTTGTGTGAATGCACACTGGTGCAGCCATTCTGGAAAACAGTATAGAGGTTCCTCAAATAATTAAACATAGAATTACCCTATGACGCAGCAACTGCACTGCTAGGTATATATGCAGGAAATACAGGTGTGCTGTTTTGAAGGGGCACATACACCCCAATGTTTATAGCAACACAATCAACAATAGCCAAAGTATGGAAAGAGCCTAAATGTCCATAGACTGATGAATGGATCAATAGGTGTGTGTGTGTGTGTGTGTGTGTGTGTGTGTATACACACACACACACACACACATATACACACACACACACACACACACACACATATATATATACACACACACACACATATATATATATATATATACACTACTCAACAACCAAAAAAGAATTAAACCTTGCCATTTGCAACAATGTAGATGGAGCTAGAGTATATTATGCTAAGAAAAGTAAGTCAGTCAGAAATACAAATATCATATAATTTCACTCATGTGGAATTTAAGAAACAAAACAGATGAACATAGGGGAAGGGAAAGAAAAATAAGATAAAAACAGAGAGGAAGTCAATAACAAAGAACAAACAGGGTTGTGGAGGATAGGTGGGTGGTGAGATGGGTTGAATGGGTAATGGCCACTAAAGAGGGCAGTTTTAGGGATGAGCATTGGAAGTCCTATGTAAGACGTGAATCACTGGGTTCTATTTCTGAAACCAAGACTAAACTGTATGCTAATTAACTTAATATAAATCAATCAGTCAATCAATAAAATTAAAAAAGAATCCTTGGCTAAAGCTAATGAGCAATTTAAAAAACTTAACAGAGTCATTTTCCTCGTAATTCCTCCTCCCAAAACTAAGCTGTATTAGATTGTAATTCAAAATATAACACAAATATCCATGAGTCCATACTGATATAAATGATTGAATAAAAATAATTGAAGGGAACAGATTAATATCTTTGTGCAGTTTAATTGCAATTATTTTATGTAGAGACTCCATCCACAAATAGGTAGAACATAATTCTACATATTCCACAAATAGGTGAAACGTAATTGGGCTGTGCTTAGTGACTTCCTTCCAAAGAGTACAGTATGGCAAAGGGGATGAAAAGATGAACTTCATAGTGGAAAAACCTATTAAACACTGCCCTAGCTGGGTGTTGAAGGTCAACAGGAACAATGATAAATCCTGTTGGTAGAATGTTCCCTTGATATGATATGTTGAAAATAGCACCTTACCTCTGTGGTCTTCCTCCCTTAAAAATGTAACTAATCTAATCATGAGAAAAAAAACAACCAGCAAAACTCAGTTGAGGGACAGTCTATAAAATGTTTGACCAATACTCCTTAAAACTCTCAAGGTCATCACAAAAAAAAAGAATAGCCTGGGAAATTATCATAGTCAAGAGGAGTTTAAGGAGTTTTGACAAATAAAAGTAACATAATATCCTCGATGGGATACTTTAACAAAAAGTAGACATTTGTTAACATTAGGAAATATGAATAAATTGTGGAATTTTACTTAATAATAATGTATCAATATTGATCCTCTAGTTGTGACAAATATACCATACTAATGTAAGATATTAGCAACTGACAAACTGACTAGGGAGTATATGGGAACTCCGTACTCTCCTCAACTTTACTGTCAATCTAAAAATATTCTAAGATGAAAATATTAGTGCAAAGCAATTGGAGTGTATTTATTTGTAAAAATATTTTTAAAAATTCAAACATTTAAAAATATTTCATATAACTGTGGGTAGCTCAGGCATGATTCCCTTTGCAAGGTATGGGAGTTAGGTAGACTTTGAAAGAATACATAATTTAGACTACAGTCTTAGCAAAATTATATTTGCATATTTGCCCATGGAATTCTGAAAAATATTTATTTGTAAGAATAAATATATTTATTTTTGGATTATTTAAATTCAGCTATTCCCATGGTTTTGTCTATGGATTATCTATGTTTATTGATCTTTCAGTGACCTATGTTTAAAGTTATAAGAAGATTATGATCACAGTTTTGGCTAGGTGAAAGAAACACTGCTGTTTGGTTAAATAGAAATGAATTTTTAAAATTTTTAAAATACTAAGTCTATTTTATTCCCACTTTTCCTTACAGGGAGCTTTAAAAAATAATGTCAGGTTCTTTAGTCATGAGAATGAGATTAAGAACACTTATAACATAGTTGCATCAGACTTAACCTGTAATTCTTAGGTCTTAGGTAAATCTCTTACAGGAACATGATGGCTCTTAACATCTGAAACAATGAGTTAGGATTTGAAATATTTGGAATATTAGTAAACTGTGAAAGCTATAGTTATGTTGGCACTTACCTGCTTTTAATACTGAAAAAATAATAGACAGTAATCACTTAAATTTCATATGTGAGTCCTGTTATAACAAGCTATATTGAGAACTCCAGTATCACATAATGAGAAGTTCTCTTTAACCAATGATGATACTATGTTAATTTTTAGGGCATTATTATAACGCTATGACAAAAAGTTTCCAAAATCCAATTTTAGTAGTAATAATAGTACAGAAACTGGATCCTTATTCATAGACTGAGTTTAGACTACGTTTATTATGATCAATGCAATGTGTTTGTTATTCAATGTTGTTTCTTGCCTTCAAGAAGCTTATTGTGGGAGAAAGGACCAAGTTAAAAGAGCCCTGAAAAACCTTCTATGACAGATCTCTGATAAGGGAAACACACTGGATGACAAGGAAGCATGTAAGAAGGATTCTTAATCCAGGTTGAGATAAGAATTGAAATAGGATCTGGTTCCTAGGAAATGCAATGCCTGAGCCCAATCTAAAAGAACAATCACAATTTGGGTAGGAATTAGTATATTGATCTTTACAGATAGAACATATATAAAAAACACTGAGACAAGACAGAACACTTCTTAAAAAAATTTGTGAGAGTTCATTGTGCTTCAGGGCAATTGTTAGAGGCCAAAGAGGCAAGTGACAGGCAAATTTAACCAAGTCAGTAACAATGTACAAGTAATTTCTGGATACTCATTTCATACTTTTTATTAGTGTAATGACAACAGGTAATTTTTGTAATTTGATAATATTAAGAAAATCTGTGTCATTGCTAAAATAAGGGCATATTGATAACCTCAGTATAATGGCTAATTTGGATGTATTTTTTTTAATTTTAATGTTTATTATTTATTTATGAGAGAGAGAGAGGGAGAGAGAGAGACAGAGTGCAAGCAGGGGAGGGGCAGAGAGAGAGGGAGACATGGAATCTGAAGGAAGCTCCAGGCTCTGGGCTATCAGCACAGAGCCCTACATGAGGCTCAAACTCAAGAACCATGAGATCATGACCTGAGCTGAATTTGGACGCTTAACCGACTGAGCCACTCAGTTGCTCCATGGATGTACTTTTTTTTTAATTCAAGAATAATTAACATACAATGTTAGTTACACAATATAATAATTCAGTGATTATATACGCTACTCAGAACTCATCATAAGTGTGCTCTTAATCTCCTTCACCTACTTCACCCATTCTCCCTGCCCTACCCCCACCAACTCTCTGGCAACCATTAGAGTGTTCTCCATATTTAAGAGTCTGCTTTTTTGTTTGTTTTTTGTCTCCTGTTTCTTTGTTCATTTGTTTCTTAAATTCAACATATAAGTGAAACCATATGGTATTTGGCTTTCTCTGACTGACTTATTTCACTTAGAATCATACCCTTTAGATCCATCCATGTTGCAAATGGCAAGACTTCATTCTTTTTTTTATGACTAATATTCATTGTGTGTGTGTGTGTATGTGTGTGTGTGACATCTTCTTTATCCATTCTTCTGTAGATGGGCAGGTGCTTATTTGAGTATAGTTGACACAATGTTACATTAGTTTCGGGTGTACAGCATAGTGATTCAACAACTTTATACCTTATGCCATGCTCACCACAAGTGTGCCAACCATCTGTCACCATACAATGCTATTACAGTGCCATTGACTGTATTCCCTATTCTGTACTTTTTATTCCTGTGGCCTATTCATAACATAACTGGCGTGGACAAATGGGCAAAATGAGTGAAGGAGGGTAGAAAATACATGTGTCCAGTTATGGATGTAATTTCTTTTTTTTTATTTTTTTTATTTAAAAAATTTTTTTTCAACGTTTTTTTATTTATTTTTGGGACAGAGAGAGACAGAGCATGAACGGGGGAGGGGCAGAGAGAGAGGGAGACACAGAATCGGAAACAGGCTCCAGGCTCGGAGCCATCAGCCCAGAGCCTGACGCGGGGCTCGAACTCACGGACCGCGAGATCGTGACCTGGCTGAAGTCGGACGCTTAACCGACTGCGCCACCCAGGCGCCCCGGATGTAATTTCTTAATACATGTCACTGGTCATAATTATTTATAACCTAGAGGTCTGGTTGTGAAGGAGAGGAGGCGGAAAAGAGTAATCTAGTTTCTTTATCTCATCTAGAGGATTCCAGTAAGTGATTGAAATTGAAAGACGATCCCTACTGCTCTGTAAGCTGTAGACAGAAAGTACAGTTTACTTGAATTGTAGATATCCTTTAGTGAAAATTTTGGTAAACTGTACCTAACTGCTGATTTGATTTATGAAGCTTAGTAGGACTGTCATGAATTAATTTGCCACCAAAAGTACTAGGATAATATTTTTCAAAGCATAGCTGGTATATTTATATAACAATGGGCTTGAACATGCTTATTTTTATTTTTACACTTTTTAGGGAAAATCTGGTTGAAGATAGACTCTTTGACTTTTGCTCCTTACCTTTCTAACCAAGTTCAGTTTTCTCTGAACAAAAACCTGTAATGACCAGATAGTATGGTAAAACTTTAGATTTTGTGTACCTAAGATTTTTGAGTGCCTACTATACCCAGAGATTTTCCTAGGTACTACTGAAGTGGCGAACAACCTCAGCTACCCTCAAGTTGGTTGCATTCTAGGATTTTTAGCTCAAATGTGTAGAGTTTTATATGTTCCCACTAAAACAACTACATAAAAGTATCAGACAATGATATGATTATACCTAATAGTGGAAAGTCAAATGTTATGGAGTCATGAATAGTGAGATCTAATTCAGCCTCTTTCAAACAAAGAGTAACAAAGCTGGGAGTCAAATTTTCTGTCCTATGCTCTATGGAAATTTCTATGCTAAATTACATCTCAGAAAGACTATGAAATAATCTGAAATTTGAAATGTGTGCTAATTATAAATAGCCACAATATTTCTATTAACACCAACTTTTATTAAAGTTGAAAAAGTGAGTTCCATTTTTGTCCAGTTTATAGAATCTAGGGTGCTAATGTAGTTTTCTAAATACTCTGAAATTCACCTATCCTTATATGCTACACTATAAGATAATTGAATTCTCAGGGGTTTTTTTTATATAGGTTTGTTATATTTTAAGGCTAATGAATCTATAAGTTAATTCTTTTCACAGTAGAAAGAACCTCAGGAAAAACACATTCCACAGAGAGATTCACTTCACAAATTATTTACTAGGATATCACATCACAAGAAAGTGTAGTTTTAGATGTTAGTTGAGTGGGGCTTCAGGTAGGGAACTGAGAGCTAATTAAGGAAAACATATTTGGAACTTTTTTTACCTATGTCTGAAAGCCCCCCTGCCCCAAACACTCTACAATTTTAACTACTTGCATTATCATCATTATATAATTTGATTTAAAATTAAATTAACTACTTTTATCTATGTTTGATTCTCTTTTGTTGTAAGTGGAAAGATAAGGATTTATATTCTATATGACTTTATTTCCTTAAAATAATGCTGGATTTTCCACCATTACCATCACTTACTCTGGCAGGCTTCCATTATTAACATGATGAGTACATGAAACAAATGTTCAAGGAAGTTTAATGCTTTCACAATAGGAAGGCCATATGGGAACAGGATGATTTTTACAACAGAGCAAACTGACCTGGCCAGGTGGCCAATTAACAGAGAATATTTATTAAACAATGCTTTTTAACAGTTTCGTAAAATCCAAGCCAGTACTGGAACAGAGCCATCTTATTGGTACCTGGGATTCGATTCAGATAATTTAGACAATTTTATCTCTGCCTACATTAGAAATGTGATTAAACACTGTTGACATTTATCTATTCACTAGTTACTTTGGATTCTTTGCCTGCTTGACTCTGAAAAATATGAATTGTTTGATTCAATTTCAGCCATAATGGCAGGGTTTGGAGACAAAATAACTTACGGTGTAAAATAGATGCTTTCTTATCCTGGAGTAAAACCTAGTGATACTTAACTGATAATGGGGGAAAAAAAAACATACAGATAGCTAGAAGGCCAAGCTCATTAAAAGCAAGAATGCATGGGTATCATGTTATCATCAGTATAATTAGGATAGAAAGCTATATAATGAATGTAACATTTTCTAAGCTTATTTTCATTCAACATTCGTAAGAATGAGTACTAATATAGTACAATGGCATATGCACTGAAAATACTAAGGAAATAAAATATTTTATTAATTTAAAAATGAGATCACAACTCACTAAATGAGACCCAGCAATAAAACAAGTAATTAGAATTCATTTTGATAGTGGACAGGGCACAGTTCTCACAACATCTGTAATGGAAAATGACTCAGATTCAACTAGAGGAGAAGATGTCAAGGAATGATGGTAGGAGGTGCTGCTTGATCTGAACATTAAAGGACAAGAATTAGGTTTTCAGAGTATTGATAGAATAACATTCCAATTAACGATAGAATAGGTAAAATTGCACAGATGTGGAAAAATGTGGCATTTTGGGGTGAGAAGTTATTTGGGGGTAATTAGTCTGGAGATGAGGCTGAACAGGTAATTGGAAACAGATCAGTCAGCTTATTCTCATCTACCTCTTTCTTCATCCATAAAACAGAGATACCCCTGTGTGCTAGTCAAGATTCTCTGACAAACAGAACCAATAGGGTGTGTGTGTATGTGTCTGTGGTGTGTGTGTGTGTGTGTGTGTGTGTGTGTGTGTGTGTGCGCATGCGCGCGTGTGCGTGTGTTGTATCTGGGACCTTAGTAGTCCTGCGTGAATTGGGTTGTAATAGTTTTCTGTTGACTTCAGTTACAAGTGATGGTACTAAGATGTCCTAAGTGATCTCCTGTATTCCAGACATAGTTTTCCTTACCTCCATTGTGGAGTAGAAATCGAATTTCCTCTGGGGGGTCAGGATCAATCAACCCAGCCATAACTGTAACTCCTTTCTATGCCTATTGATTCAGAGGCATGAGGTGCCCAAAATGGCTGGGTGGTAGTCTTAACTTCCTGTTCATGAAAACATTGTTGTGTTTCCTGGTGGAAGCATTCCTCCCTTTGGAACTAAGACCTCTAGGCCAGCAGTGCATAAAGTCATGGTAATGGGAAGCGACAGTTTTGCTAGTGGGTCATTTGCAATGTAGTGAGAGGGTGCCACTTCCATTTCTATCCCTTAATTCTTGATCTGTGAATCCTGGCAATGGGAGGAAGATCACTATATATTGGATGTTGATTCATAGCATTTACAGCCTCCTGGAGAATCTTGCTCTAACTCTGCAAGATATTGTTATAAACTGACTTGGTAACTAAGTCTTCAAAGGGCCATTTTGCCATTCTGTCAAACTAGCTGCTTCACAGTGGTGGGGAATAAGATTAGGACCAATGAATTCCAGGAGCATGGGCCCACTGCTGCACTTATTTTGTTGTGAAATGAGCTGTTTGATCAGAAGCAATACTGTGTGGAATACTATGACAACAGATAAGACACTCTGTAAGTACACAGATGGTAGTTTTGGCAGATGCTTTGTGTACAGAGAAATCAAATCTGCATGTAGAGTAAGTGTCTGTCCCAGTAAGAAAAAACTACTTCCATGATAGAAGCTATAGAGTGTAATTAATTTGCCACCAGGTAGCTACCCGATCAGCCCTGGGGAAGGGCGCCATACTGGGGACTCAGTATTAGTCTCTGCTGGTATATTGGGCACTCAGCAGTAGCTGTAGCCAGGTCTGCATTGCTGAGTGAAAGTCTATGTGCTAAGCCAATGGGTTACCTCTATCCCTGTCACCATTTTATTAACAGTAGAATATAGCAGCAAAAGTAGCTTATTTTAAATTTATTTATTTATTTATTTATTTATTTATTTATTTATTTATTTATTTATTTATTTATTTATTTATAGCATAAGCAGGGTAGGGGCAGAGAGGAGGGGAAAGAGAGAATCCCAAGTGCAGAGGCTGACGTGGGACTTCATCTCATGAACTGTGAGATCATGACCTGAGCTGAAATCAAGGTTGGATGCTTAACCGACTGAGCCACCCAGGTGTTGCAAATGTTTCTTATTTAAATTATTCCATATGGGAGAAACATGTTTGTCAATTTAATGATGAACTTTTTTTATCACCACTTGTGACATTATGAGCTATACTAATGCCCAGATATATTTTTCATGATATTTTCATGAAGCAATACTTGGAAATATTTATCTCATTTGTATATCTCACCTTGGCTTATGATGAAAGGGTTAATGTCTTGATTGAAAGTAATGTATTCAGAGTCAGTTAATAATAAGATTATAAAATGTTTAGAAAATTCACAGAAAAAAAATGTACCAACCAACAACACAAGCATATTTTGCTTTTTTGCAATAGTGAAACATGAGTGGCATATTTATTATAGATTAAGCATAGGCATCAACAGCACTGTTTTTGTTCAGTGTCAAGTGAATCTTATTGTATAAATAACAGGGTTATTCCATCTATCAAGTACTGATGTTTTTTCAGGTTTATAATTATTAGAATGAAAAAAGCATTGATAACTTAGTAATTATGCATTTTTCTTTTTGTTTTTTTTTAAGATTCATTTTTCTGTCTATTATATCAAAAGGAACAAATAATAAGTCCTGTTCTTCTTCAATAATTTTGATTTTCTTGCTTCACTACAGTTTTAAAGCTAACAAATCAAAAATACCTTCAATGAGAAAAAAAAGATAAAATATTTTGAGATTTTCTGGATAAAAATTTCATTTAATTTGAAGATCTTTCAAGAAGTCACACATATTAAACCTATAATGTTTTACTATTGGATTTTTATAATTCAAAATAAAAAATAAATAAAAATGAAACGACCTAGTTATCTGAGATAGTAAATATCCACGGTGTTCTCAAGTGCAGAAACCAGGGCATATTAGACACAATTGTTTCTGTGGCTGTGTTGAGATGATATAGAATAATGGGTGGTGATGGCATGTTCTAATGACAGAGAAGTTTATATTCTGACGTAATTCGGGACCAATACGATTCTGTTTGCTTGTTTTATTGTGTTTCAACCAAGAGAAAAAATCCCTTTTGCTATTTTATTTTTTAATATGATTCACTTGCCCTGGTTTCATTTAGAACAGCTATTAAATGGCAGGTACTCTTGGTTCTTAGCTACATTGGAGCATACAATAGACAAAAGCCCTTCCTTCCTGAAGCTTATATACTAACAAGGAAACATAAATAAAAATAAATATTAAAAATAAATAACTTTTATAAGATATTAGAAACTGAATTTCTATGGGGAAAGTAGAACAGGCTAAGAAGAATTAGCCTCTTCCAGGGAAGCGGGTGGTTTGAGGAGACCCAGCTGAGAGGATGGCATTTGATTGGAAGCCAACATTTGCAGCAAAGCCCATAGTGAAAATTCTTTATGGTGGTTTAACACATGGCCTTGGTCATAATCAGGCTTATCCTAAGTAAAAATTAATCTATAATCTTATAAATAATTTCTTCTTAAGCAGAGTGGGTTTCATAATACCTTACTTAAAAAGGTATTTTTTCCTCTTCACCATTTTTTAAGTATTAAAATTTAGTTTCAAATGTATGTTATATTATGATAATTATTTCTATTTTTAAGAGAAAAATTGATTATATAGATAGAGTGTGTATTATGGGAAAGCTATAGTATTTTAGTAAACTTCCAACATCATGAAACTTCCTCAGTGGTTGTTTGAGTCAAGGGCATACCAATGATAACAGATTATTTTATTTTGTTTGCTTGCTTTTATGTTTATTTTTGTTTTGTTAAGTAAAATTTTCTATAAGAGATACATATTGAAAATGAGTCTCTTGTCCCTGCATTTCTGCTAATTACAGTTTTCAGGTTTAGTTTGAAATAAATGTTAAAATGTGCTTTGCAAAGATTAATTTATTTTTAATGAGACTTGGAGAAATGCTAATGGCTTTTAATCCTTGAGCAAAATGATGGCTCAGGCTAGCAAATTGAATAAAGTAAGCAAAATACCCACTTTCAAATCTGAACTATTTATTTTGAATTATTTGATTACATAAATATGTTCCTATACTCCCGTTTTCTATGCCATATTTATGTGGTCTTAAAAATAATTTGTGTCAGGTATTTCCATGGATAATCTGAGTGTAGGTGAGCACTGATAACCAAAATAAATTGTAAAAGTGAATTGGAAAATAGAGTAGAGAAGAATTTATTCATTATTCTTTTGTAGTTAGGCACAGTAGGAGTCAAGGATGAGCTGGGTGAATGTGAGTAGAAGAGGAAAGTAGAAGGTGTTTTAGGTACATGTGGCATCTCTGCAAAAGTACTTAGGAAAATAAAATGGTGCATTCAGGACATATCAGTAATTTGATATGTGCAGAAAATAAGATTCCAAATGGAGAACATTGAAAGGAGAAGTTGAAAGATTAAATAGAAACTCTATGATGATTGTTATAAGAATATATAGATAGACCTATCTATTATCTATCTATCTATCTATCTATCTATCTATCATCTATCATCGATAGACTTTAAAGGCTATTTGACTATTTTATTTTAGTATCTTTTTCCAGTCTTACTGAGAAGTAATTGACATGCATCACTGTATAAGTTTAAGGCATACAGCATAATGGTTTGATTTACACATAATGTGAAATGATTAACACAATAGGTTTAGTTAGTATTCATTGTCTTATATACGTACCATGAAAAGAAATTTCCCCCTTGTTATGAGAGCTTAGGATCTACTCTCTTAACAACTAATCTCTTTATTGCACAGCAGTGTTAACCATATTCATCACATTGTATATTACATTCCTAGTACTTATTTATCTTGTACCTAGAAGTTTGTATCTCTTGACCACTTTCCTCTAATTTCTCCCTCATCCAACCTCCCACTTCTGGTAAACACAAATCTGATCTGTTTCTGAGTTTGGTGGTTTTTTTTTCTTTTTGATTCCACATATGAGTAGAACCATATAGTGTTTGTCTTTCTCTGTCTGATTTATTTCAGTTAGCATATTGCCTTCAAGATCCCTTCATGTTATTTCAAATGGTAGGATTTTCTTATTTTTTTATGACTAATAACATCCCATTGCATATATATACCACAACTTTATCTATCCATCTATCAATGGATATTTGGGTTATTTACTCAAAGTGGCTATTGATAATAATGCTGCAATGAACCTGAAGGTGCAAATATCTTTTCAAGTTGGTGTTTTTGTTTTCTTTGAATATATTCCCACAAGCGGAATTGCTGAATTATATGGTAGTTCTATTTTTAGTTTTTGGAGGAACCTGCATATTGTTTTCCATGATGGCTGAACTGATTTACAGTCCTACCCACGGTGCACAAAGGTTTCCTTTTCTCCACATTCTCGCCAGCATTTGTGTTGTAGACTCTAAGTCCAAAGTTCTCTTTTGGCCAGCAAAAGAGCGGACGCAGGATTAAAGCGAGAGTTGGCTAATGTCTGGGAAAAGATAAGAGCCCCGAGTAAGAGTTCTTGCCCTGTTTTTATTAGGATCAGAAGGCTTACAAACATGGTGATGGATGTGCACAAAGAGACAATGAATCTGTGAACATTAATTTGTAGATGTGAGCAAAAGGGGGTCTTGAGGATATTTGTGGTTAGGGGTTTGGGTTAATACAAAACAAAGTCTGAGCGCTGGGCAGTTGGGAGGAGGGTTGTTTACAGCAGACATGAGGCAGTACCTCTGTTTATCTTAGCTAGTCTAGGGGATGAGACAGATAGGGGGAATAACCTCAGGGTTGACAAGACACCTTTTCTTTTGTTAACCATCTCTGCTCTGGGGTGCTTTGCCTGCAGTGCAGCGCTCCATAGTCCAATTCACCAATTTAACCTGGCCCTATTCTCCTGTGAAAGCAGCTATTCTGCCATAGTACTAAATTGGGGTGCTTTCACCCTGAGTGAAATCTAATCTTGTTAATTTCACATACCTAAGTATTGGGCACCTTTGTGCTGTTTCTATTTCAGGCCTTTGCCTCTCCCTCTCTATTCTGGGGGTCTGCACCCCCCCCATTTCGGGGTGCCTTTGCACCTTCCTATTCCTGGCACCTTTGTACCTCCCTATTCTTCAGGTGTCTTTGTACCCCCCCTATTCTCAGGTGCCAATCTGATTTACCCAAACGTGGGTGTGAGCATTTTATGGCTTTGTATTTCTTTATGCCTTGTTAATCCATTGGTGTAATCCTCAGGGGATTCCTAAGCTTATCCCCCACACATTTGTTATTGACTTAAAAAAAAAAAAAATATATATATATATATATATATATATATATATATATATATACACATACATACATACATATTTATGTATTTTTGAGGGGGAGAGAGCAGGAGAGAATGCAGGGAGGAGGGGGAGAGAGTGAAGGAGACACAGAATCCCAAGCAGGCTTCATGCTGTCAGTGAAGAGCCTGATGTGGAACTTAAACTCATAAACTTGAGGTCATGACTTGAGTGGAAACCAAGAGTCTGAGGCTTAAATGACTGAGCCATCCACATTCCCCATGTTGACTTTTTTGTCATATTTTGACAGTTTGTTGATGGCCATTCTAACAGACATGAGATGATACCTCATTGTGGTTTTAATTTACATTTCACTAATGACTACTGATGTTAAGCATCTTTTCATGTACCCATTGGCTATTGGGATATCTTCTTTGGAGAAAATGTCTATTCACATCGTTTGCTCAATTTTTAATTGTGTTATTCGTATTTTTGCCGTTGAGTTGTGTGAGTTCTTTATATATTTTGGATATTAACCCCTTATCAGATATATGGTTGGCAAATGTTCCCATTCCATAGGTTGTCTTTTCCCTTTTTTATTTTTTTTTTGTCTTTTCACTTTATCAATGGATTCTTTTGCCATGCAGATTTTAAGTTTCATGTAGTCCCACTTTTTAATTTTGTTGCTTGTGCTTCAGGTGTGCTTGCAAAAGAAATCACTGTAAAGATCCATGTCAAGGAGCTTTGTTTCTATGCTTTCTTCTAAGAGTTTCATGGTTTCAGGTCCTACATGTTAAGTTTTTAATCTGTTTTGAGTTAATTTTTGAATGGTATGTGATAACGGTCTAATTTCTTTCTTTTACATGTGAATATCCAATTTTACAGCACTACTTATTGAACATACTATCTCTTCTACATGAGTATTCTTGGTTCCTTATCAAAAATAAGTTTAGTGCATGTGGGTTTATTTCTGGGTTCTCAGTTCTGTTTCGTTAGTCTATTTGTTTTTATATCAGTACCATACTTTAAATTTTTATAGCTTTTTATGATAACTTGAAATCAGGAAGTATGTTGCCTTCTGCTTTATTCTTAGGGTTTCTCTGGCTATTCATGATCTTTTCTGTTTCTATATAAGTTTTAGGACTTTTTTTTTCAATTTCTTTAAAAAATGCCATTGTAATCTTGATAGGTTTGCACTGAATTTATATATGACTTTTGGTAATATTGACATTTTAACAATATTAATTCTTTTAAGCTATGAACACAGGATTCCTTTCCATTTGTTTTGTCTTCTTTGAATTCTTTTATCAATATCTTATAGTTCTTTGAAGAGAGATCTTTCACCTTCTTGATAAATTTATTTGTAAGCATTTTATTGTTTTTGATGTCATAAATGAGATCAGTTTCTTTCTCTTCCTTTCTCTCTTCTTTTTTAGAAAATTTGTTATTCTGCAACTTTACTGAATTCATAAATTATAACAATCTTTTGAGTCTTCAGGATTTTATATATATCAAATCATATCATCTATAAACCGAGACAATTTTACTTCTTCCTTTCCAATTCTGATACCTTTTATTTCTTTTCTTGACTGATTGTCCTAGCTAGGAATTCTAGTACTGTGTTGAATAGGAGTGGTGAGAGTGGGCACCCTTGTCTTGTTCATGATCTTTTACCATTGAGTATGATGTTAGCTGTAGGCTTGTTACATATGAGCTTTGTTATGTTGCATGTATTCTTTGCCCATCTAGCTTTTAACAATTTTTATCATGAATGGATGTTGGATTTTGTTGAATGCTTTTTCTGTACCTAATAAGATGATTATATGATTTTTAAATTTTATTATATTCATTTTATTCAATTCAAATTAATGTATCACACTGATTTGTGTAATTTGAACCACCCTTACATCTCAAAGATAAATACCATTTGATCATGGTGAATGATCCTTTTAATGTGCTGCTGAATTCAATTTGCTAGTATTTTGTTGAGAATTTTTCTGTCTGTATTCACCAAGGATATTGGCTAGTGGTTTTATATGGTTTTGTTATCAGGATAATGCTTGCCTTATAAAATGAGTTTGGGAGTTTTTCCTTGTCTTTCATTTTTGGGAACATTTTGAGAAGGACTGATGTTAATTCTTTTTTAAGTGTTTGCTAAAATTCACCAGTGGTCCTAGGCTTTGTTCGGAAGATTTTTGATTACTTATTCAATCTCCTTACTAACCATTGGTCTATGAAGATTTTCAGGTTTTTTTTTGTTTGTTTTGTTTTTTTTTTTGTTTGTTTGTTTGTTTGTTTTCTGATTCAGGCTTGTTGTATGCTTCTAAGAATTTTTCCATTTTCTTCCAGGTTTCCCAGTTCGTTGGCATATAGTTGTTCATAGGAGCCTCTTATTTGAATTTCTATGGTGTCAGGTGTAATGTCTCCTTTTTCATTTATAATTTTGTTGATTTTGGTCCTGTTTGTTCCTTGGTTAGTAGAGCTAAAGGACTGTAAATTTTGTTGACCTTTTCAAAGAACTAATTCTTAGTTTGGTTAATTTTTTTCTATTGCTTTTCTGTTGTCTATATTATTTACTTCTGCTCTAATCTTCATTATTTCCTTTCTTCTGCTAACCTTGGGCTCAGTTCACTCTTTCTTTTTTCTTTTTTTCTTCTTTTTTTCACTTCCTTAAGGTATAGAGTTAAGTTGTTTATTTGAGATCTTTCTTGCTTTTCAGTGTAGACATATATTGCTGTGAATTCCTACTTAGAACAACTTTTTCTGAAACCCTTAAGCTCTGGTATGTTGTGTTTCCATTTTCATGTGGCTCAAGAAACTTTTTTATTTTCCCTTTAATTTTTTTTTTTTTTTGATGTGTTGGTTGCTCAGGAGAGTGTTCTTTAATTTCCATGTGTTTGTAATTTTCCAATTTACCTTTTGTTTTTGATTTCTAGTTTCATGCTGTTATGGGCAGAGATAATACTTTCAATCTTCTTGAATGTGGTAAGACTTGTTTTGTGGCCTAACCTACAGTCTACGTGCTTGAGAAGATTATGTATTCTGCTGTTGTTGAATAGAATGTTCTGTATATATCTGTTACGTCCATTTGGTTTATAGTGTTATTCAAGTCTACTGTTTTCTTATTGATTCTCTGTCTGGATGACCTATCCATTGTTGACAGTAGGGTATTAAAGTCCCTAACTAGTATTATATTGCTGTTTATTTCTCCTTTTAGCTCTGTTCCTTTTTGCTTTATATATTTGGTGCTACAGTATTGGGTACATAATTATTTATAATTACTGTATCTTCTTGATGGATTGGTCCATTTGTTATGTATGATGAGCTTTTTTGTCTGTTTTTGTCATTTTTACTTTAAAGTTTATTTTGTCTCATATAAGTAAAGCTTTATCTGTTTGTTTATTTATTTAGATTACCATTTGCTTGAAATATCTTTTTCCATTCCTTCACTCTCAATCTTTTTGTGTCTTTAAAGCTAGTGAGTGAGTTTCTTCTAGGCAAATATTGTTGGATATTGTGTGTGTGCGTGTGTGTGTGTTTATCCATTCAACTGTTTTATGTCTTTTGATTATAGAATTTATTCTGTTTATCTTTAAAGTAATTACTAATAGGTAAGAACTTATTGCCATTTTGTTCATTGTTTTTGGTTATTTTGTAAATCTGTTGTTCTTTGTTTCCTATCTTGCTGTCTTTTTTGTGTGTGTTTTGATGTCTTTTGGGATGAGTATATTGTGACTTCTTTATTGTGTTCTTTTGTGTAAATACTACAAGACTTCCCACTATGATGCTTACATTAAATATCTTAAGCTTTTAACACTCTTTTGTAAACTTACAACAATTTAACTTCAATAGAATTTATATTCTTCACTCTTTTACTTCTGCTTCCCCCACATTTTCAGTCATTGCTGTCAATTTACATATTTTTATATTGTGAGCTACTAACAGATTATTGTGTTTATGGTTATTTTTGCCATGTTGACTTGCTTTTAACTTTTAAACTAGAGTTTTGAGTTAAGCACCACTATTACTATATTTCATATTCTAACTATGACTGTATATTTACCATTACCAGTGATATTTATGTCTGCTACCTTTTTTGTGTTTTAATCATGTTGATCAGCATTCTTTTACCTCCATTCAAAGATGTCTCTTTACCATTTCTTGTAAGGCAGTCTACTGCTAACTTTCTCAGCTTTGTTTGGGAAAGTCCTTCTCCCTTCTTTATTTCTAAAGGACAGGTTTGCTACATATAGAATTTTTGATTGACACTTTTCATCAACATTTTGAATATGTCTTCCCATTCTCTCCTGTACTGAAAAGTTTCTGTTGAGAAATCTGCCAAAAATCTTATGGGGGTTTTTTGGTATGTAGCTTCTCACTTTCCTTTTGCTGCTCTTAAAATTCTTTCTTTGTTTTTGACTTTTGATAATTTAATTATAATGTGTTTCCATGTAGCCCTATTTGGTTTAACCTATTTTAGGTCCTTTAGGCCTTGTGGATTTGGATGTCCATTTTCTCTCAAATTTTGGGATGTTTTCAGCCATTATTGCTTTAAATATACATTTTGTTCTTTTCTCCTTCATTCTTCTCCTTCTAGAATTCCCACAATGTGATTTTTTTTCTCTTATGTCCCACAAATCCTGTAGGCTTTCTTTACTGTTTTTCTTTCTTCTTTTTTCTGTTTTGCTCTTCTGATGGTAATTTTCAGTGTTCTTTTTTCCATGGTTCTGATTCTTCCCTGTGATGAATCTACTTTTGAAACTCTATTTACTTCTTCAGTTTAGTTATTTTATTTTTCAACTCATGGTTCTGTTTGTTTTTGATGGTTGTCAAACTTCTTTTTTTGTTCATGCATTATTTTCCAAATTTTGTTTAGTTATCTGTGTGTTCTTGTAGTTCACTAAACTTCCCTAAGAGTATTATTCTGAATTCCTTGTTTGGCAATTCATAGATCTCCATTTCTTTAGGGTCAGTAATTGGAGCTTGATTAGTTTCCTTTGTTGGTATCATATCTACCTGATTTTTAATGATCCTTGATTCCTTACCTTGGTTTGTGAACATTTGAGTAATGGGGCTCCTCTTTCAAGGTTTCTTTAGTACAGTTCTTCATCAGTCATCTCTGTTTGGATTTCTGCAAGTACCTGGTGGTAAATGTCTTTGCACAGGTAGGGCCTGCTATTATGGTCTGCTTTTGGGTAAGTCAACTGTTCAAGCTCTGAGTATGGGGGTGGGGGTGGATGTGCCACAATTTGAAAACAGTTGGCTTGGTTCCCTATGCAAGTGAAACTGTAGAATGGACTCCATTGTTGCCTACAGTCTCTGGTAAGGGTTGCTAAATAGTTAGGACTGGGTACTGTATGCAGTAGATACTAGGCTAGAGTCTTATGCCTGTATAGCTCATTTTTGGGGTTCCTGAATCAGGCCCGAGTATGCATTGAATTTCCTGGTCAGGTGAGGCTACTGGTTTTGCTCTGCAGACAGGGAAGACATGAGCTGTGCTCTCTATTCAAGGGCCACTGTACGTAGGACTATGGGATGGACACACTACTTCCTGTGTGTTCTGGTTAGGTTCCCTGGTCGGACAGTCTAAAGGCTATATTTGGTGATGAGCAGGACTACAAATTAGATTTTTTTGTCCAGGTGAAGTGGGAGATGTAGCTCTAAAACTAATAAAGCTCTTTTGTTACTTAACTCAAGCCAGCATGCATCCCAATTTCTGGCCAAACAGGACCACCAGCCTTGCTTCTCAAGCTATTGGCTTTGTCTGCCCTTCTCTTGGTTCAAGTACTCTTGGGCTGCACAGCTTCTAGGTTATCACCAGCCCTTCTTGTCAGATGGAGCTGGAAGGTACTCTCCACAGTGGGTTGGGCTATGACTCAGCATCTTGCCTGGGCCTGGGCATTCTGGGTTCAAGGGCTGGCAAAACTCATTAGAAGACCTGAATCAGGTGGATCTGCACCCCATTGAATTTCCTAGTCAGAGTACACCACCAACTTTGTTCTGCATATGAGCCATGAGCGAACTCAGTTTGCCAAGGTCTGTGTGCCTTTCTACTTATTCATGACAGTCAGATTCCCAGTGTCTAGGCCCCAAATATTCCCCTGTAATCCCTATGGTGTGAGGTCAAAGTAGGGCCTCCCACAGAGAGACTCCCAGTGCTGGGGGAGGCTGGTTGTCCTCTTTGAGTTTCCTTTTCCCACTGGAGAAACCAGAAGACTTCTTCATGGGTTGCTGCACTGTCGTTGGAAATGGCATGGGGCATAATATGATTGAGGTATAGCCACATTTCTTCCCCTTCTAATGAAGTCTCTCTTGGTCTCTGTGGTGCAGGGGGTTACTTCAGTCTCACTTCTGTGTTCTAGGATTCTCTCAATGGTGTCTTGTTTTTGAATAGATGTTACTTCTTTTGAGAGGGTATGAAGTTAGGAATGACATGTCGCCATCTTGGTGACATCACTCCCCCCAATTTTTTCTATTGAGCTTTTTAATTGAATTCATAATAATTATCAGTAAGTCTATTATCATATCTTTTAGAAAATGAACTTGTAAAGCTTTGATCCCAGTATAATGATAAAATAATTCCTGAAATTATCTAAATAGATGAATTATTTGAAACATCAGATAAAGTTTGTAAATAACTTTCATCATTTATTCATTTATGAATTTTTCTGTTGTTTTGGCAAAACCCCTCTGTGTCTCTTCTACTCTTAATACTCAACTCACAGAATACTTCATTTCTGGCACATGTGATCCTCAAATGTACAATGGGAGACTTTCCCCACACCAAGTAATTCTGCCACACCTGGTGGGTATCCTACAGTGTAAGTCAACTCTGACACTATCAATCTGGAGATAGCATCAGATCCCACAACTTAAGAGCTCAGTCCCACAGGAGGCACCCGCCCACCACCACCAGTTCAGATGCAGTCACAAATTCAGGGTGTAACCTGTGTTTCTGACTTATAAGCTACAAATGGGGGTTTCCTAAGACCCGATTTCTCAGTTTCAGTTGTTTGCTAGAGCAGCTTGCAGAACTTAGGAAACCATTTTACTTACTAGATTATCAGCTTATCATAAAATGCTACTAGTCAACCAGATGGAAGAAACAACCAGATGGAAGAAATGGATAAGGCAAAATTGGGAAAAAGGTTTAGAGTTTCCCTATCTCTCTGGAACATCACCTCCCCAGCACCTCCATGTGTTCACCAGTGAGGAGGCTCTCTGAAACCCTTTGGTTAGGGTTTTTAATGAGGCCTCATTACATAAGAATGATTGGTCAAATCATTGACCACTGGTGATTCACTTAACCTCCATACCCTCTTTCTTCCTGGAGGTTGGGGGTGGGTAGGGATAAAAAATCCAGCCCTTTAATTATGTGTTTGGTTTTTCTGGCAACCAGCTTCCCATTCTTAGGGCTTTCTAGCAGTTACCTTATTAACATAAATTTAGGTGTGGGTGAAAGGGGCTTGCTATGATGAACAAAAGATTCTCCTTTCACCTTTATTGCTCTGAAACTGTTTTAGGAGCTGCAGATAAAAATCAAATACTATAACAAAAGATATTCCTACCATCCTTATCATTTAGGAAATTACAGTGATTTTAGGAGCTCTGACCAGGCATTGGGTTTAGAGAACAAATATGTATTTCTTATTGTCACAGCCTGGTTCCCTTGCTCTTAGAAATAGTAAGTTATAGGAACCATGGCCCATGATGGAGACCCCAGCTGAAATCCCAGCCAACTTCTGGAATCAGCTTGCCAGCAATGGAAGTATGCCATCTTGAAAACTGAGAGTCCCCAGTCAGTTTGCCTCAGCTGATGTCATATGGAACAAAGTTAAACTGTCCATACCAAACCTTGCACAAATTGCAGATTTTTGAGCAAAATAAATGCCTGTTAATGTTTTAAGCCATTAAGTTTGGCAGTGGTAGGTTACACAGTAATAAATAAATGTTGAATTGAAGTAATGCAGGACAGAGAGATCAAAGTCCTGGCTTGTCCAGACCTATGCTCACAGGCATAATAATTATGCATTATTAGTTTTTGGAAGGAGAACTGATGGCATGGTTACACTAAATAATGGAATTTTTCCAATGTATTTTTCATAAATTTTTTGAATAAAAAATTGATTTATGTATTGTATGTAGATATTTTGTTAAGGTAGATCTAAACTGATTATTAGCTTCAAGGTTCTGAGTTTCAGTGTGAGCAAAACAGTTAGGTATAAGCTTTATTGACTCCTAGGGATTGAATTTAATGGAAATGTATATTTATAACTATCTTTTTTTATTGAACATGTGGGTAGGAGTATCCATTTAGGATGCTTATTAGTGATAATTTAGTTTTCATACTTTTGCTTAAATTTTTTATGTCTCTCCCTTTAATGCTTAAAAATATTTTATTTACATTCCATATATTTGAAAACTCAAAATAACATGTGTCCCAGCATTATATAGTAAATCTAAAGTAAGAGTTCACTTTCTAGAGATATAGTGCTACACATTCTAGTTCTAGTTAGGTTTGGTGTCAATGTGTGAAAACAGGAGAATATTATAAACTGGGGTATTTATGGGGTATTCATTTCTACTTATTTAAATACTGATCTGATTTCAAGTTGGATAAGTTTTTGGTTATATCTCTTCTAGTCTTAAGTGACACATACATATTTAAAATAATTGTCATGATTCTTTGAATAATACAATATATGTTTACTCTCCCTCAAACCTTGCCTGAGACAATCTTTGTGAAAGAGAAACAACTTTTTGATTAATTTACTTCCTTCTGTAATTATATAATTTCTAAGAAGGAATGCCAGTGTATAATAAAACCTTCAGCAATGGAAGATATACATATCCTATCTTCTGATTTTGTGACAATATGAGAAGTTGCATGTTTTCATCTTTCTTTAAAATTCAGTGAAATGTGTCCGCAAAACTTCAAATGTGTCTCATTTTCTATGAACAATTTGTTTTGGTTCATTTCCTTTTTCAATTACATTAACATTTAATAAAATACAGATTATGAAGAAGTACTCAAAATGGTAATTTTCAAAAAGATTGTGTCTATGAAGTGGAACAAACACTAAAGGTAAGAAAATCAATTCTAATGAATACTTCAAGTTATATGGTAAAGAATAAGTCATTTAATGTGTTCCTTTTATATGAATTAAATTCTGTTCCTAATGAGTGTCTTCTTTGGAATATTTTGCTAACATTTATTAATTATTTTAGATGTTTATCAATGTATTATTAAATGGAATGAAAGGTTTTATTACAAAGAGATGACATCAAGTATCTCTCCAAGAAAAAATGTTCTTAGTATAATAATTAATGGGGAAAAAATCAGGACTATCAATGTCTTTTGAAAAGATAATGATTCATTTGAATAATTTGATTCAGAGTAGTTACATAGAGTTCTTTTTCTGAGAAGTCAGATGCATTCTTGGTACACTATTTCAATTTTGTTATTTTATTTCCTGAATTGAAATACAGTAATTCAAAATTTACTTAGCTTTATTACTTCTTTTAGTGTTTAGAATAATAGTAAAGCCCATCAACTTTCTTATGGATTTCTATAAGTCCTTAATTGATAACTACTGGCCAATTCTAAAATAGTATTACTTTACTTGATGATAAAACTATTAGGAAGTAAAAAATATTAAAGCATGAGAGAAGCCTGATGCTTCTACCAGTTGAGTAGGCTATCTGTCCTCTTGGATTCAACAAGCCATGGAGCACTCATGTAATTCCTATAAATTTATTTTATATTCCCATGAACTTATCCTACTCTAAAAGTTAAGTTAAAAATCATTAAGTTAAAGTAATGCAGTAGTCAAATTTTAACCTGTATATGTCAAATTAAACCATCATAATCAATTTCAAATATACACAATTTGTAACAGTTTCTTCAGATTTTTCCAGCTAAATGTTTGTGATCTGAGTCACATCAGCTTGAAGAAATGGGATATCATCAATAAAAAATGAAACAACAGATGAACTGCAACAAAGTCCTAGGCTATCCTAGTTACTGTCTTGGTCATTATTGTTTAGTATTTCTTTTTTTTTAATGTTTGTTTATTTTGAGAGAGAGAGAGAGAGAGCACTCTAGCGAGGGAGAGGGAAAGGGAGAGAGAGAGAATCTCAGCCAGGCTTCATGCTGTCAGCACAGAACCTGACACCAGGGTCAAACTCTTGAACTATGAGATCATGACCTGAGCCGAAATCAAGTTGGGGGCTTAACCAGCTGAGCCACCCAGCCACCCCAATTGTTCAGTATTTCTTTGATCAGGAAGAGTATGAGAAGCAGATGATTATGACGGTTGAAATCCCTGGTCCCAGAATGTGCATGAGATCTAATAAGATTACAGTGAAAGAATCTCTCTTTTCATTTCCCATGTGTACTTCCCTCATGTCATTTTTTTTCTTTCTGTAAAATGTGTTTCTCTTTTCCAGATTCTATGGCTGTAACACGACCCCAGTTTTATGTGTATTAACCTGTTATTTGCAATTCAAATTTCTGGGAATGAGATAGAGTAATTAATTAGCCTGCTTTTTTTTCGAGTCATATGGAAGACTGAGTACTATGCTTATTCCAAAATTATCTGAAAGTCTGAACTGGCTCCTGGCCATGGTTTGCGGAGAGATTGAACTAGATAGTAGTTTATATAATGCTATTGAAATTAAAAATTCTCCTGCTGACAAGCAGGACTAGCTTGTTTGCATTACTTAGGGATGAGTAGATGAAAGTTTATACTTGGTTTAAATGGTTACACAGCATTATTTGACTAGGTGGCCTGTGGAGCATAAAGGACTCCTATGAAAAGTTTTCCCTGAGTTCTTCTGAAATGAAAATTTCTGTCGTTCATAATCCTGAGGTGAAATTCACTCTGTAAGACTAAGAAAGGTCCAAGGAAACCACATCTAGATTTGCATAGGCCCTTAGGTTTGCTTGCATTTTTTTTCTTTCCTGTTATGCGATATACTCTACATTTATTACAGTCTTCTGTGAGTCCTTTCAATAATCTAAATCATGTAATCATTGTAGATTCAAATACCCATTACAATAAATTGTTGTCAGATTATAATGTTATATAAAAATAAAGAACATGAGTGGGTCTACTATTAACATACTGTCAGAGTAGACAAAAATCAGCACTTTTCCTAAAGATGGGAATGGGAAGAAGCTTAGAGGGATCAAAAGTAGGCATCTACAAGATGGTATAATATGAAGCTCCAGGTCCTCATTATTTGAAATATCAAATAAATAACCAAAGACTGACAAGAATAACTTTATAGGACCTTTGGAAAGTAGTAAAAAAAATCTGTAGCAACCAAAGTGATGCCTATTCAAATAAAAATCACATTCAGAATTATAGGACATTTTGTGATGTTTTCACTTGCTCTTACCCAATCCCCTTCCTTGTGTGGTTGGTGTGGTTGGGAGGAAGTAGTCCAATTCCTAGTTCCTTCCCTTGGCATGGAAAAACCAGAGCAGAAATATTTTGGAACGTTCTGGCTTGTCTGTAGGCTGCCTAAGGAACTAGTAAATGTCTTGCCTGACTTGGAGTTGACACAGAAATGGCAGGCTTGTTTGGACTTCAGGCTAGAAGCCACAGAGGGCAGTGGTAGGCACACTTTTGGTGTATGTGAGACCCACAGATGCCTGAGGGTGAGGATTATGGAAAAAGCAGTACAATAGGACATTTTAGGCCTTGAGAAGACCAATACAATAAAATACAATGTATCAAAACTTACATGATGAATCTAGGCTGTGCTTTGAAGAAAATTTGAAGCCTTTAATGCATGCATTAGAGAAAAAGGAAAAGAAAAAGTTAAAATGAATTAACATTGTTCTCAAAAAAAGATAAGCAAATTCAGTGTAATGAAAGAAGAAATTATAGAATCAAGAGCAGACATTAATAATATAAAGAAAATAATACAATACCAAAAAAGAGTTAAAAAGTTATTTCTTTAAAAAGTCGTAAACTTACCTGAACAAAGAAAATTGATAAAAGAAAAAGGAGAAAAAAAAAGCATCAGTAGGACGAAAAGGGAATATCTGCTGAAATTAAAATGACTGTAAATTGATAAGTAATTTTATATTAGTACATTTGAAAATTTAGATGAAATGGGCATTTCTAGATAAATGGTGTTAGAATGAAAAACAAAATCTGAACAAAGAAGATGAAGGACATTTGAGATATTACAGAAATTGAATACATTATTATTTAAAAAAATTTTTTTGTTTTGTTTTTATCTAGGCTCCATGCCCAATGTGGGATTTGAACTCACAACCCTGAGATTGAGAATTGCATGCTCTATGACTGAGCCAGCCAGGTGCCCCCAAATTGAATACATTATTAAAAACCTTCCCAACAAGGAAATTTTAGGCCCAAATGTCATCAGTGACCCATTTAAAATATTTAAGGAATAAATAATGTCAACACTGAAACTTCCAGAGAATATGACATGAGAAAACACTGCCTAATTTGTTAAATTTTAGAAGGCCAATATAACAAAACCTGGAAGAGATATAAAAAATGGGGGTAAAAGTTAAATGCCAGTTTCGGTTCTGAATATAAATGCAAAGATTCTGAATAAAATAATGTCAGATCAAATCTGGCAGTGTGTACAATGTATAACCACACACACGTATGCATGCACATAGGTAGTATATCACAACCAAATTAGATTTTTACAGGAAAAGAAGTTTGCTTCAAAATAAAAAAAAATGCATCTAAGCAATGTAACAAAATTGAGATAAAGATTAAATATTCCAAATAACCATGGCAATAGAATGCAGAAAACATTTAATAAATTTAACATCTATCATGGTTTAAGCCACTAACTACATGGAAGTTAGAGAGAAAATTCTTTATCTGATTACGGATATCTGTAAAATGTCAGTAGAAAATATCTTGCTTAAAGAGAAATATTCAAAGATGAGTATATTCACTATCAGCACTACTGTTCATTACACTGCACATTATAACGAATGTGAGTCCAGAAAAACAAATTTTAAAAATTAAAATTTTCAAAGAAAAAACTCTCACAATTAGCAGATGAAATGACTTTTATATAAAACTGTCAAATGACTATGCAGTTAAAATTTTAAGATTAAGTGATCTTTAGCATTTTTCTGGATTCAGGTTAAATTAAAAATATTTTATGTTTGTGTGTGAAAATTTTAATAATGAAGTAAAAAATAAAGTTGCCAGTTGCAACACAAACCCAAAGAAAATAAGTCAAAGAAAATATATACAGTACCTCTACACAGAAACTATCAATTATTTCATTAAAAAAATTAAAAAACTTAACTAAATGAAATGTGGGAAGTTACTTGTTAATGGATTGGGAAATTCAACATTGTAAAGCTATCCATCCTTACCAAAGTGATTTATTTTGTTAGCAAACAAAATCCACAATAGGATGCGTGTTTGTATATGCTTTGTGTGTGCGTGTATGTGTCATATGTGTGTATTTCTAAATCACCAAAATGTTTCTGAAATTTTCTGGAGATGCAAAAAAGGCAAGAAAAAAATAGCTATGGCACTTTTGAAGAAGATGGAAACATTTTGAGGACTTGAGTAATCAAGCTTTATTATAAAGATTTATTATAAAGGTAGAGTAATTAATGTAACTTAAAATTTTTTTTTAATTTTTATTTATTTTTGAGAGGGGGGGGAGGGGAAGAGGGAGAGGTAGAGGGAGAGAACACAGATGGGGGAAGGGCAGAGAGAGAGGGAGCCACAGTCTGAGGCAGGCTCCAGACTTCCAGCTGTCAGTGCAGAGCCTGATGCAGGGCTCTAACTCATAAACCATGAGTTTATGACCTGAGCCAAAGTCTAATGCTTAACCAACTGAGCCACCCAGGCACCCCAAGGTAGCTTTTTCTAATACAAGAATACGCACATAGAAGATTGGAACTAATGAGACAGTCCAGGAATAGAGCTATGCATATGTGGAAATTGATTTAAAACAAGTATATTACCAAAGATTGATTCTGTATTATAAACTATGCTGGGCCAATTAGATATCCATACTCAAACTGAAGAAAACTGACCACTGTTTATCACATGCACACACACACACACACACACGCACACACAACTAGATGCAAAGCATAAAATAATATTCTAGAAGTTACAAAAGGAGAATATTTTAAGGATATGAGGGTCTGGCAAATTTTGTTTTCTTTGTTTTCTTGAAGTAACTGGACTACATTAAAATTTAAAACTTGTTTATTAAAAAAATGATTAAGTGAATGAATATGAAAGAGACAGAGAAGTTATTTATAAGCTATAGAACAGGCAATCCTTTTTCTTGAATATTTAAAGGATCTATACAATATAATAAGAAACAAAAATTGAAAGGAAAGGTGGGCAATAGATATAAAAAGGTGCTTCACAAAATAATGTATTAAATGGCTAATAAACAGTTGTATGGAAACCAATTTGACAATAAATTTCATATCAAAAAGTGTCTAATAAACATATGAAAAGAGTTTAATCTCAGTAATGAGATTAAATGGTAATGTTCATTATAATCATTATGATATACCATAAAACATCCATCATAATGGATAAAATTAAAAATACTACAGCTCCTTGTCACATTGAAAATATAAAGAAATGGGAATCTTTTCATACTCCTGGTAGTAAATTTTCATAGATACTTTGATAAGTGGCATTATCTGTTGATGTTGAGCGTGTAAATTCTCTATGACACAACAACTGCACTCATATCTGTATACCCAATATAAATTCATGTTTATATGGACAAGAGGACTTACACAACAATGTTCATGGCCGCATTCATAATAATCCAGTATTAGTTTACTAGGGTTGTCATAACAGGTACCACAAACTGGATGGTTTAAACGGCAGAAATTATTGTCTCACGGTTCTGAAAGTTAAAGTCCAATATCAAGGAATTGGCAGTATTGCATCCTTCTGAGGGCTATAAGAAATAATCTTTTTTTTTATGTCTCTTATCTAGTTTATTGTGGTTTTCTGGCAATCTTTGGCAAGTTTTAGCTTGTACAGGTATCACCCAGATTGCTGCCTCAATCTTTACATTCTATGTGTGTGTGTGTGTGTGTGTGTGTCTTCAAATTTCCACTTTTTTTTATTAGACACCATTTATATTGCTGGACTTGCTGGAGATTGATTAGAAAAGGACTCATTCAGAAATATCAGTATGGAACATTAACTTTGGGGCCTGAATATCAATGACATTTATTTTATAAATAATTAAAGATAATTTATTTTATAATTATCAAGAGAAAATATTAATCAGATCCATATTTTTAAAATATTAGTGTCTTCAATAGATTACTGTAGACAGAAAGGAACTGGAAATGGGTAAATTATTTGGTAGCTTTTATACATGTCAAAGCAAACAATAATGAAGTTCTGACTGGATTATAGAAGCGGGACCAAAAGGATTGGATAACTCAGAGAAGCACTTAGAATGAAAAATTATAGGACATAAACTTTAATATTTGAGTAATAAAGAAGAGAGAATTGCTTTAAAATAATTCTCAGATTTTTAGCATTATGTTTCTCTTACAGGAATCATCAAATAAGGCAAGTTTGAGGAGTAATTATTGAACTTAGGGGTCAGTAAGAGACAGTAAAGGAAGTCACAGAAATAGGACTTGTTATATCAGTATATAGAAGGCAATTTAAACCATGAGATTGAATTGAGTTAACCTAAATTGCAACTTATATTCATAAGAGGGAGAGGAGAAGGTCACAATGTGATACTAAAAATAAGAAAAGGCCAATGTTGGAATCTCAGTATAAAAACAATATTCTCAGAAAACAAGTTGTTTTTCAGTGGCTTCTCAGTGTTAATTCTCTCAGATATAGCTAAGAGATTTTACAACAAAACAGTCAGGTTTCATAAGAAATATAATTCCTATTACTTATACACTAAATATTATACAGAAATGTAGGGCATTGAAGGACATAGAGGAAATAAATTGAAGGACATTCTTTGAAACAATTTATTAATAGGCTTTTTGCCTTAACAATAATACATCTATATTCTTGCTTTATCAAAACTTTATCAATTAAAAATACTGTATATTTTATTTTTTGCATCTGAATTTGAGAATTGCCAAAGATTAATATTAAATAGTTCAATGAAATATAATTTGTACATTATCTTTGATTTAGAGAAAAATAAGAGAGAATAGTAGGGAGATGTAAGATAAATCTGAATTTGATTGGAGCAAGAACAGTCACTGAAATCTCAGGTATATATTATCATCAGAAAGATTCAGAGGTCAAAAAGTTGTTTCTCTGTACAGAGGCACATATAGAAGATATAATTAGTGGTATCTGAATATCAGCTAATTGAGATGAGATCGGGTGCATTCAGGATGGTAGGCCATAGACTGAATATCAGCTTATCAAGGATGTTTAATATCATAAAGTTATTCAGTTTAATGCTTTTGGGACAATTATCCTCAGGTGACTCAGAAATTTCATTTAAATTAATGGCCATTTATTATCCCAAAATGTCTAAAATTTTTCATCTAAAGGGTGGATGAAATTTGCTTTAAAGAGATGTTGAAAATAATACACTCTGAAATATCAAGACCTAGCTCTGAGGTGGATATTTGTTCCATAAAGCCTTTATTCAAAAATAAATTGAATTAAATTATTTCTCCATGGCAATTCTTGAATGTGAAACTCTTGACACTTATTTCTTTAGATCTTTTTAATATGAGAAATATTTTCTAATTATATAAATAGTCTTTACTTTTAATAAAGGCAAATATTCAGGCAAAATACCTTATATGTGGTTTTGTGTTTTAAAGTGTTGGCATTTTCAGTTGTTCTGGTCGTAGTAAAAGGTAAGTATGGTGAAATAAAATGCAAAATATATATATCAGTTGGATTCAGTTATCAAAGTATGTAGGAGAAAATAACCTCCACAGAAAAAACTTTCGAATAATTTTCACATTGATACTGGACATGACTATTTTCCTGAATTGCTTTTAAATATCAAAATGATAATGATTAGCAAAGCAAAAAAATGTTAAAATTATCTGAAAGTTTGCAGTTTTTAAAAAATAGTTAAATATTTTATTAAAGCATAGAACTAATTATCATAACTTCCAAATCCATATTAACTTGGTCAAACCAGATAAGCATTTCTCCGAGTGGAGAATTGAGTTGTCAAGCTTATTACATACAATTAAAATTTTTTTTGTTGTATGAAAAGAGAAAAAAAATGCTACTTCTTATGGTTCAATGTCTCTCCAAACTTTCAGAATCTGGAGAGAGTGATAATTCATACCAATGGGCTTTATTTATCTTAGAGAAACACATGGCCATAAAATATTACTGACAGATAAATACATAGTATGTACATTAGTCTCTTGAGTGAGTCTATTATAAGCATTAAACTTTCTGTGAACTTGACTTTGTATACTTTCTGTAGAATTCTTACTCTCATAATACCTTTTCAAGATGAAAACCACAGCACCATTGCAAATAACATCTGTTCACAAGGATTCAATGACCTTAGTTCAGATGACACAGCTTTCCAGGTGTCTTCTTCAATAAAATTTCAATTCGTAAACAGTCACATAAAATCTAAAAAACAAAATAAAATGTGTTGGTGTTCTAATGTTAAAATTCATCAAAAATTGAACATATTATTTAAAACCTAGAGAAGCAGAATGATCTAGTATATGATAACCAAACCATATTTTCCTAAAGTAAATACTATTCAATTAGAATAGTATAAATAAATTTAGGAAGACTTTATTTATAGGGTATTGTCATTGTGAAATCGTAGAGAAAGAAAATAATGTGTTTCCTAAGTTTTTTCTTTTTTTTTCCATAATGAGTCCCTTTTGAAATTAGTAGAACGACTTTTGACAATGTTGATTTAAATGATCATTAATTATTTTAAGGATCATATATTGACACAATCAGTTGTGTGTTTTTTAATGTTTTTCATGCTTTGTAATCATTTACAAATTATAGTGCAGCTAATGATAATGGTTAACTGACTGAGGGAATAAAGAGTATATGTGGTCATCAGTCCCTAAGCCATCACTGAGCTTGCTCTTTCCTCTGTCACTGTCACATTTTTGCAATCAGTGTCCTTATTCATTTGCACTAAAGGCATTTTTGCTTCTTTGTTTATACACAGTCAGAAAAGAAAAAAAAATATTTTTTCAAACTTACTTCCCCCCCTGCCCCGATATTATTTTCTCTGCTAAAATTCTCTCCATATATCTTCACCTGAGGAGATCTCATCTGTCTGCAGGGATTATTCCATTCACTGATAATAAACAATGCTGCATAAAATACATTTTTGAAATATATTCTTCATATTATTGAAGATCTGATAATGTAACACAATGAAAAACTCAAAGGACAATTTTTGCACGAAGGCTGTGATCAAAGAGATAAGACAGTTTTTGAGCATTAGAGTTATTTATTGTATTACATAGGCATATGTCTATACAGCAGAGATTGTGACGACAGCCCCTTGGGATAGAAAGTTTTATCAGATATCTCATTTCGATGAGGTAGATTAGATGGGACAATGACGTTAGGTAAGCGGCCATTGTATCTGGACTACAATTCTCTCCTTTCCAAAATGACATTAAAAATAAAAGAAACAATTCTGGAATAGCAAAGTAAGGGCCTTCAAAAATTCACTTCTCAGTAAAAGCCATAAAAACAATGACAATAATTTTCAAAATCAACTCTTCCAGGATTCTGAAATTAACCAAAAGCTTGCAAAAAATTCCAAGAAGTGTCTCATCAAGAACAATTACTGAGTTTTGGTAAGAATAGCAAGATTCATGGCCTATTAGCTTGCACTCCTCCCTTACATCTTCCAAAGCTTGCAGTAGCCTTGAAAACAAACAACTTTGGGGCTCCTGGATAGCTCAGTCAGTTAAGTGTCCAATTTTGACTCAGGTCATGATCTCATGGTTTGTGGGTTCAAGCCCCATGTCAGGCTCTTTGCTGACAGCTCAGTGCCTGGAATCTGCTTCAAAATTCTGTTTCTGTCTCTCTCTGCCCCTCCCCCACTCAAGCTCTGTCTCTCTCAAAATATAAATAAACATTTAAAAAAAGAAAAAAAAAAAAGAAAACCCAACAGCCTTGCAACAACTTAAATTAATGCAAAGACATCCCATGCTTATTTATTGATTGTCACCATTTGGCTAAAATGGAAATGCTCTTCAATTTTATGTACAGACAACATAAGATCTACAAAGATCCCAGCTGCTTTTTTGTAGAAATTGACAAGCTGATGTGAGATTCATAATGGAAGGCAAGGCATGCAGGGTAACCAAAACAATCTTGGGAAGAAAGGAAGTTGGAAATCAGGAAAATTTCCTGATTTCAAAACTTATTACAAACTACAATAGTCATAACAATGTGTGACTGATATCAGGTTTGATGTCAGTCCTATTGATTACAGGAATAAAATTGAGAGCCCAGAAATAAACCCGTGCATTTATGGTCAATTGATATGCAGCAAGGCTGCTAAAATAATTTACTTGCAAAAGAACAGCCTTTTTTTTTTTAATTTTTTTTTCAATGTTTTTATTTATTTTTGGGACAGAGAGAGACAGAGCATGAACGGGCGAGGGGCAGAGAGAGAGGGAGACACAGAATCCGAAACAGGCTTCAGGCTCCGAGCCATCAGCCCAGAGCCTGACACGGGGCTCGAACTCCTGGACCGCGAGATCGTGACCTGGCTGAAGTCGGACGCTTAGCGCCACCCAGGCGCCCCAAGAACAGCCTTTTGAACAAATAATGCAGAGATACATGCATATTCACATGCAAAAGATTTAAATTCCCTTTCCTCACATTATTGCTATATGAATTGTATCTCAATAAAGTTATAAAAACAAACAAGCAAAAATGCTGGTCAGATCTGACAATATTGACACAGGAGGAAAGAAAGGGAATAATAAAACAAACACATACCTTCTCTGGGAGGTAATGACCACAGATGCATCCCCCTCTAGGATTTATACTTTCCCTGGGTGCACATAGAATACAGGGGCCAAAGACTCTCAAAACCTGAACTTGTCTTTTAGACAAGCATTACTGAGTCCCTAGTCCTTAGGTAAATGCAGATCCTCTTCAGAGGAGAGCACATTCATCCCTGGTTTCAGGGTCTTGCTACAAATAACTTTACAAGTATAAGGTCCAGCAATCAAAGATTACCAAACACACAATAATGTTTAAATATTAACAAAACCAATAAATACTACAGAACATACCTTCTTAAGACTTCCAATGTTAGAACTGTCAAAAATAGAATTTAAACCAGCTATATGTAAGTTGTTTTATAATGTATTATTGAAAATATCTCTAGGAAACAGGAAACTATAAAAATGATACGGCTAGTGTAAATAAGGAGCAAATAGAACTTTAATAAAAATATAACTGAACTTTAAAATCTGTTGGATATGTACTAGCAGATTCTGAGAATAGAATTAAGAATTTGTGATTTGATTGATAGATCAGATGAAATCAGCCATAAGCAGGAAAGGAAATCATGAAAATCTATAGGAGACATGATTGAAGACCCAGAGATCTTGCATAAAGAATCAGATAATCTAACATATATTTGATAGGAATTCCAGAAGAGATTAAATGAGAGAAATGAGAGACTGGTATACAATCAATATTTGAAGAGTTAAAAGCTAAGAGGAAAGATAACAACCCATACATTAAGGGAGTCTGACAAATTCCAGACATAACATATAAGGATGAAATATACACCAACACAAATTATGAAAAAGTTACATAATTTTTTAAAAGGTAAATATTAATAGAGGAAAAGCAACGTAGGTTGCACACTCCTCATTAGCAATAATGGAAGTCAGTAAACAGTGGAACAACAACTTTAATCTGAAAGAAAGCAAGTACTAATCTGGAATTATATACTCAGGAAAAAAAATATTTCAAACTGAAATTAAAGTAATGGCCTTAATCAAACACACAGTGTCTGACTTTATCACTTAAAGATTTTTCTAAAGGAAATTCTAAAGCAATCTTTTTTTCAGGAATGGAAAAGTAATTCCTAGAGGGAATGTCCAAAAGTAAAAGTAGCATGATGAACAAAAAAAAAACGGTAAATAGAGGAGTACCTGGGTGGCTCAGTCACCTAAGGGTCTGACTTTGGCTCAGATCTCCCAATTTGAGGGTTCGAGACCCGTGTCAGGCTCTGTGCTGACAGCCCAGAGCCTGGAGCCTGCTTTGGATTCTGTGTCTCCCTCTGTCCCTTTGCCCCTCCCCCACTTGCATGCGCACACACTCACTCTTTCCCTCTCTCTTTCTCAAAAATAAACATTAAAATTTTTTTTTAAAATTGGTAAATAGATAATATGATTAAAGATGATTTATATTAAAAAGTTATAATAACCTAAGGTGAGGTTAAAAATTAAACAAAAAGGCCCAAAATACAGATAAATTTTGGGTAAAGGTATTACTGGAGGAAATAAATGGGTAAATGGAAGTTAATGTTTAAAGGCTTGATATATTCAAGGAATGTGTGTGTGTGTGTGTGTGTGTGTGTGTGTGTATTTAAAGTATACTGTTTTCCCCCAAGAATAAAGAAAGTTTAGAATGAGTGACCGAATGATTGACTATGACCAAGTCTCAACACATTTCAAAAGAGTGCAATCTATTTTGTTTATTTTTGACCACATGGAATTAAACAAGAAATATAATCCAAAAGGGAACTCAAAATGTGCATATTTTTGGATATTAAAAATATTATGTAATAACCCATAGGTGAAAGAAGTCATAATTGAAAAGGAAAATATTTTTAATTGAATGGTATAAAACTGCTACATATCAAAAGATAGTAGCTGCAGTGAAAGCAATAATTAGTTTGACATTTATGACTTACAATAAATCTACTGAAAAAGAAAAAAAGGGCTGAAAAATCAATTATCCAGCTCATGGATAACTTTTTCTCAAAAAGTGTGGCATCTCAAGATCCCTTTACACTCTAAAATTTGTCTTCTCTCCATTTACCAGTTATTGAAAAAGGAGTTCACACCATCAGAGAGATTTGACCTAATATATAGGTGTTGTAATGGGTAGAATGGTGGCCTCCAAAAAGATCTTTCCACACCCTAAGCCCTGTAACCTGTGGCTCTGATCTTATCTGGAGGAAGAGTATTGCAAATATGATTAAGTTAAGGATCTCCAGATGGCATCATTTTACACTATCCTGGATAGGTCCTAAATCCACTAGCAAAAATCCTTATAAAAGACACAGAGGAGAGACGCAGCAGCAGAAGAAAAGGTCATGTGAGGACTGAGGCAGAGGTAGAATTATACAACCATAAGCCAAAGGGAATGGCTGCATCTGCCAGAAGGTGCAAGAGGCAGGAAATGCTTTTCCACTAGAGTCTTTGGAAATCGAAGTACTAACACTTTGATTTTGTACTTCTTTCCTTGAGTACTATGAGAGAATAGATTCCTGTTGTTTTAAGGCACCAAGTTTGTGGTAATTTGTAACAAGTCTGTAGCCCTGGGAAACTAATACAAGTCTTAAAGGCATTTTGGAATAGCAGTCCTATCTTTCAATAATGATGTAATTGAGATGTATCACTTCATTGGGTGGCATCTGAAGGGTTGGAGACTAGATCCATATAATCAATTTTGACATCCTTTGCCAGTTACACTCTGGAGGTTGAAGATCTAAAATAGGATGAATGAGTTGAGAGATATTTAAAGAGCTAATAGGACACCAATCAGATTAACTTGTAGTTAATGGTCTCTATCTGGGTTTTTCTGCATCCATAGTTAAAGGTGTAATCAGTCGTTCCTTGTTGAAGTGACAAGTGTTTATATTTGTTGTTGTTATTTTCAGAAAATCTAAAGACTGGACTATGAGCCAGAGAGTAATTCAAATATCAGAATTAGGAGCCAAACTAATACTGCCTTTTTCAGGAGGAGTTAATGGAGAAGATCCATATTGTTGGAGAAAAGTACTGATTCCAAATGAGTAGAGTTCTATATTATACCCACATGCATATAGTTTTACTCCTACATCTCTATTATTTTTCATCTTTTTATATGAAATGCTTTTCCTCTGCTTATTTATGGTAGTGTCTCCTATTTTGTTATTCTACCCACCCATTCAAGTAGTTTCACTTAACACCTATATATCATATACTCCCAAATGGGTATCTCTAGCCCTGGTCTCCCTTCTAAACCCTAGAAAAAAGCTTCAAAAATGGAAATGCAATTGCCTAGTGACAGTTCGACTTTGTTTTTCCACAGGTACATAACTTCAAAGTACAAATCAGACACTTAAACATCTTAGCCTTCTCCTTTACTTACTTGTCTTTGAATGAATGGCATTATGAATATTCCAAACCAGAATTTGAATCTATTCCTGAATTTCTGCCTGTCTCTTACCATGGCACATAAAGTTAATCACCAAGTGTTGTTGAGCATATCTACTTTATAGTTCCTGAATCTTTCCAACTTTTTAGCTTGTCATCATCTTTATTAGGGTCCCATTCATTATTTCCTGCCTGCAATACTTAAGAACTGGCTAATTTCTCTCTCTCCTTGTCTTGTTTCTTGGACTATATTCTTCTCCGGTTGTCAAGATGATCTTGCTAAAGCATGGACTCCTACTAAACTGCTTCAATACACATTATCCCCATTCCTGAGTATACCATCACCGGTTGCTCAAGCTAAAGTCAAAACTCCTTGTAGACTGAATAAATTCCCTTAATTTGTTTGTTCTCTGAGCCTTTTCTCTTTACATCACACTGAATTGTATGCATTTCTCCAAACTGGCCATGTGTTTCTTCAAGGCTTTTACATTTTTTCCCTCTGCTTAGAATTTTCTTCCCCTATTCCCCATGGATGAGACCAAGTCCTGTTATATGTTTACCCTGGATGTCACTCACCCGGAGTGAAGACGTTCCATATCCTCTGTGGTTAGGTTAGTTACTCAATGCACCATAATCATCACTCTTCTTATTTACCAGCTATTATTTGCATCACATATACAAGATTATGAATCCCTGAGGGCCTACATATGTCTTCATCAATGTTTAGCCCCAGACTCTGGTGCAAATATCACACATTCCTATGCTGTAAGGCCAACTGTGTAAAGAAAAGTATATAACTACATTGAGAGGGCAGTATGTGTTAAAAGCACAAGATTGTGGTACTGCCAGTTATTGTGTTTTCAGGCCACGTTTGGCCCATCTGCAGTCAGTCTGACTGCCAAAATATTATATATTCTGGATTAGCCTTATTCTCAAGTCACAAATAGTCACAATGGAAATTCACTGGATTAATTATAAGTTAAAATGCATCCTTTTATTAATCAGTTTTTGATTGAATATTGCTTTCAGTATATGAGTTAAGACAACCCCACCCCCCCGTCCCCAGGAAGTCATTTTGTTGCTTTAGGAAAACCAAAAGTTAGGTGACAAACTAGTGGTTTTAATATGATACAGTGGAGGTATTATAATGGTTATTTTCCAATTATAAATAAATAATTTTGAGATAAATTGAAGGCTGTTCTACTTTCTCTGTGAGTAATATATATATTAGAGTAGTATAGATACTTTTGACATAGATTCAAGGCAATTTCAATTTCTCTGTAATATAGATATATTTGAAATATACTTGAAATATTTTGATAGAGCTTATGAAATATGTTATAAAATTTTGTAATACTTAAAATTCTTTGTAAAGAGAAATGAGTAAGATAAAAAATCATGAAAGTGACATCAATTATATTTTTCTTGGCAGATTTGTTATATTAATACATGAATAAATTTTTGTATTCCATTATTCATCTGCATATTTTGCCCCTATTCAGTGGGTAAGTTTTTATTTGAATATAGATAATAGGCTATAAATAGGTTTGACTTTTGAATATGTAAACAGAATTATATTTTCAACATAATGAAAATGAGAAAAGTTTTCTTGGACATTTTCAGATAAAGAAAATAATTATTCCATGTATTTTTAATGAAAATATTATTTTAAAATAAAATGTTTTTTTTAAATCCTGTTGTCATATAGAATAGAGGTAGATACAATATGACAAAAATAAAATGTATAGAATAATTTTGTGCAAAGGTATAATCTTTGCATGTTTTGAGTAATATTTTGAACTTTACATTTTTTTCCTAAATAGATGTATAGAAAAAAACTGATTTGTGAAAATATTTTCATTCTGGGACAAGAGTTCCACAAATTTCTGCTCACCTAATTGACAATATATAAATCATATTTCACCATCTAATTGAATGAATCGCATTGTACTGTAAGAACTGATTTTCTGTACGGTTGGTGCAAACTTAAGAGTTACATGTTCACCTAACTTTGAGAGGACTTATTTGAAATAATGCTATAATAAAATTGATTTATATCTTATGTCATTTTGCATATATATCAAAGATTTAAGCCTTCCAAGAGAATAAAAATAAAGCCTATGAGAATGAAATTTTTTTGTCCTAAAAAGTAGAAAGAATCCTATATATATGCTATTCAGTTATTACTATGTGCTGGTTTCAGATCCAACTCTGACCTTAATTTCATGCTGACTGCTTCAGTTCTGCTTTGTACACAGAAGTGATAAAATATCTTCAGTGAGTGAATATATCATGTTTACACAACAGTTGAGTTATTTGGAGTGATTTAATTTGTTAAGAATGCAACAATATGAAACTGTCATTCACTTGAAGCACTCTTGGAAACTTGTCTTCTATTGTGATAAATTGTGTCTCTCTGATACAAGCGAAAGTTTGATCCCCTTTAGGATTCCCTTTGTAGTTTCCTAATGAAGATTTGTATTCAGAGCCATTCCAGACAGTGTAAAACTTTTTTTCTCTTTTACCTGAACTTTATTTTGTTAATGTGAAAATCAACATTTTCCTGCAAAGCCAATTTACTGAATATTAGAAGGATTTACATTGTTCACTAATATTAAAGTCACTAGTCTTTGGAAGCAAAATTATGACAAACTTCAAGTTTATTTGGGCTACTTTTAAGTTATCTGAAGCATACTATGTTAGGATTCCATTGTAGCAAAAGCTGCTTTTAGTAAATTAAATTTTTTTAACATTTATTTGAGAGACAGAGACAGAGCCCAAGTGGGGGAGGGGCACACACACACACACACACACACACACACACACACACACACACAATCTAAAGCAGGCTCCAGGCTCTGAGCTGTCAGCACAGAGCTTGATGTGGGGTTCAAACCCATGAACTGTGAGATCATGACCTGAGCCAAAGTCAGATGCTTACCTGACTGAGCCACCCACGTCCCATTAAATTAAATTTTCTGAACAATCTATTTAAAAAATTCAAATTGTTTCTCTAACAATAACTTATCAAGTTTTGTTGTTGTTGTTGTTTAGCAAGAATATAGAAATATGGCACGATGAAAGTTCAAAGGAGGAATTGTTTAGTGTAATGTCTCTGCTGTGGTGTGGCAAAATTTCAGAAAGGAAGTGGCATATCCGGAATGAAAGTTAGCCATTTTATGTGCTATTATCCATCAGTGGTTAGGGGGTTATTTATTTATTTTTCTTAGCAGTGAAGAATACTTAAATATCTGATGAATTTTATAGGTTGTTGGGAACAAAAGCATTATTATGGGCGTCCTGCCACTATTAAGGACAACATGAAAATAAGCATTCTGTTAGACTTTTGAAAAGAAATTAATGTGATACATGGTGAGAGAATTGGAAATTAGTTCGTGTGGAGAAAATAAATGATTTTTTTTTTCTGTAATGGAAGCGATGACAGCATATTAGTGCCATCAGGGTATGAAGACAACTCTAGGACAGTGCATCCATTGTGTCATATAGGCCACTTAACAAGGAAACATAAAAGCATGTCTAATGGTAATTTTAAAATGGCAACACCTGGGGCGCCTGGGTGGCGCAGTCGGTTAAGCGTCCGACTTCAGCCAGGTCACGATCTCGCGGTCCGTGAGTTCGAGCCCCGCGTCAGGCTCTGGGCTGATGGCTCCGAGCCTGGAGCCTGTTTCTGATTCTGTGTCTCCCTCTCTCTCTGCCCCTGCCCCGTTCATGCTCTGTCTCTCTCTGTCCCAGAAAATAAATGTTAAAAAAAAATAAAAATAAAAAAAATAAAATAAAATGGAAACACCTTAGAGGAGGAGCTAAGATGGTGGCATAGTAGGAGGACTATAGGCTTGCCTCATGCCTTCAACACAAATTGATATCTATCAAATCATTCTGAATACCCCAAAAAATCTCCCTGAGGACTGAGAGAATAAGCTGCACAACTAGAGAGAGAGAAGAGGCCACATCAAGGAAGGTAGGAAGTACGGAGATGTGGTTTGGGGAACAAATGGTCCCAGGTGCTGTGGAGGTGAGAGAGCCCTGGCTGTGTGAGAGAGCCCTGGCTGTGGAGAGCTCAGGCAAGACAGAGTGGAGTGAACACGGATAAGCACAAGGAGAACACTTCCCCAAAGATCTTGGCTGGGAAGATGAGAGGAGCTGTTTTTTGTTTTTGTTTTTGTTTTTTTTGAGTTTTTTGCAACCTGCAGGGCTCAAAAATTGGAATTTTAGAGGTCTTCAGGCTTAGTTGGGATAGAGGCCTGAGAGTGCTGCCTGACTCTTGGAGAGAAGGCAGGCAGAAAACCCTGGAGCAGACTGTGTGATCTGAAGATCACCTAAAGGGCATGGGGAGAGATTGTTCATATTTCTTAGAGAAAATCTGTGAGAGGTGGCATTGCCTCTCCAGGGACAAAACAACTGGTGGGGGACATTTCACTTTCCCATTTTACTCAGCATAGGCACAGAGACACCTACTGAGAGTGGCTAATCAGGACACTGGCTATAGCCTGCTTTGCTCCAAATCCCAAGGCCCTGCACTCTGGCACGACCACCCTTCTGGGTCAAACCTGCATCAGTCACAACACAACAAGACCCTGTCCCAGAAGACCAGTGCAGGTCCCTACCACACCAGGACCCTAAAGTTTGGAGTTTTAAGAGTCAGCAGGCTTGTCTACGATGGAGCCCAAAATGCACTGCACTATTCCAGGCAGGGAAGAAACCCAGAGACAGTGTGAAAACAGCTGTCTCAAAAATGCATACCCCAGGTCTACTGACCATAGGGTTCTGCAGAGTTTCAGTTCTAGTGGCAGTAACATCAAGTTTCATTTAACAAGCAGACCAGAGCAAGCCTAGTTAAAACTTGCCACACTCTGGTCAAGGTACAAATACTGCCCACTGTAGACAAGGAGAAATTCTGCAGATGACACACCTGAGGGATAGAGCTGCCAAAACACTGCAGGAGAGTGCATGCAGCATACACCAGACACACTTCCTGAAGTGCCAGGCCATGGACGTTATATGACCTCTTCTTCATAAAGCCATTACCCTTGGGAGCAGGAAACACAACATGATTTTCTAACACACAGAAGATGACAGAGACCTAGACAAAATGCCAACATAGAGGAATTCATCCCCAAAGAAAGAACACAGAGATCTAATTGAAACAGATATAAATAATATATGCTTGTTGCTGAATTTAAAGCAACAATCATTAGGGTATTATCAGGGCTTGAGAAAAGCATTGAAGACATTAGGGAAATCCTTACATCAGAGATAAAAGACCTAAAACCCAATCACACAGAAATGAAAAATGCAATAACAGATTTCAAAACTGTACGTAGTGACCACAAGGCTGAAAGGAGCAGAGGAATGAATAAGTGATACAGAAGAAAGAACTTGGAAAATAATGAAGCTGAACAAAAGAGAGAAGAAAGACAGATCATGAGAGTAGATTTAGGGAATTCATTAACTCTATCAAAATGTAATAACATTCATATTATAGGAATCCCAGAAGTAGAAAGAGAAAAGCAGGCAAAAGGTTTATTTGAGGAAAATAGTTGAAAACTTCCCTATTTGGAGAAGAAAGCAGACATCCTAATCCAGGAGGTACAGAGAACTCCTGTTAAAATCAGCAAAAGGATGCCAACCACCATCAAAACATATTGTAGTTAACTTTGCAAAATGTAGTGATAAAGAAAAAAATCCTAAAAGCAACAAGACAAAAGAAGTCCCTAACTTACAAGGGAAGACCCATAAGGCTAGCAGCAGATCTCTCCACAGAAACTTGGCAAGCCAGATGGGAGTAGCATGATATATTCAATGTGCTGAATGGGAAGAATCTGTGGCCAAGAATACTCTAACCAGCAAAGCTATTATTCAGAATAGAAGATACGATAGTTTCCCAGACAAACATAAATGAAAGGAGTTAATGACCACTGAACCAGCCTTGCAAGAAATATTAAAGGGGACTATCTGGGAAGGAAAGACCAAAAGTGACAAAGACCAGAAAGGAACAGAAAAAATATCCAGAAATAACAATAAAACAAGTAATAAAGCAGCATTAAATACATATCTATCAATAATTACCCTGGATGTAAATGGACTAAATGCTTCAATCAAAAAACATAGGGTGTCAGATAGGAGGAAAAACACACAAACAAACAAACAAAAAAACAAGACTCATGTATATGCTTTCAACAAGAAACTAATTTTAGACCTAGACAACTGCAGATTGAAAGTGAGGGGATGGACAAACATTTATCATGAAATGGACATCAAAAGGAAGCCAGATTAGTTATACTTAGACAAACTAAACTGCAAGCCAAAGACTGTAACAAGAGATAGAGAAGGGCACTATATCATAATAAAGTGGACAATCCAACAAGAACATCTACAATTATAGATATTTATGTCCCCAACCTAGGAATACCCAAATATGTAAAATAATTAATAACAAACATAAAAGAAGTCATAGATAATAATGCAAAAACAGTAGAGGACTTTAACACCATACTTAAAGCAATGGACAGATCATCGAAGCAGAAAATCAACACGGAAACAATGGCTTTGAATGACACACTGGACCAGATGGACTTAACAGATATATTCAGAACATGTTATCCCAGCAGAATACACATTCTTTTCACCTGCATATGGGACATTCTCCAGAATAGATTAGATAATGAGTCACAAATGAGGCCTGAAGTACAAGGAGAATGAGATCATACCATACATCTTTTCGATCACAGCACAGCAGGAAATTTGAAGTCCACCACAAGAAAAATTTGGAAAGATCTTCTATGCTTGGAAGTTAAAGAACATCCCACTAAATAATGAATAGGTCAACCAGGACATTAAAGAAGAGATTTAAAAAAAATACATGGAAACAAATGAAAAGGAAAACATCATGGTCCAAAACCTTTGGGATGCAGCAAAATGGTCGTAAGTGGGAAATGTATAGCAATACAGGTTTATATCAAGAAGCAAGAAAAGTCTCAAATAAACAACCTAACTTTACACCTAAAGGACGTAGAAAAAGAACAACAAATGAAGAGTAAAACCAGCAGAAGAAGCAGAATAATAAAGACTACAGTAGAATAAATGATATAGAAACTACAACAACAACAGAGCAGATCAATGCAACCAGGAGCTGTTTCTTTGAAAAAAAAAATAAAATAAAATTGGTAAGCTCCTAGAGCCAGACATATAGAAAAGAAAAGAGAAAGGATCCAAATAAATAAAATCACGAATGAGAGAGGAGAGATCACAACCAACATGACAGAAATGCAGACAATTATTATTTTTTTAAATATATGAAATTTATCGCCAAATTGGTTTCCATATAACACCCAGTGCTCATCCCAAAAGATGCGCTCTTCAATACCCATCACCCACCCCCCACCCCCCATCAGCCCTCAGTTTGTTCTCAGTTTTTAAGAATCTCTTATTCTTTGGCTCTCTCCTACTCTAACCTCTCTCTCTCTTTTTTTTTCCTTCCCCTCCCCCATGGGTTCCTGTTAAGTTTCTCAGGATCCACATAAGAGTGAAAACATATGGTATCTGTCTTTCTCTGTATGGCTTATTTCACTTAGCATCACACTCTCCAGTTCCATCCACGTTGCTACAAAGGGCCAAATTTCGTTCTATCTCATTGCCATGTAGTACTCCATTGTGTATATAAACCACAATTTCTTTATCCATTCATCAGTTGATGGACATTTAGGCTCTTTCCATAATTTGGCTATTGTTGAGAGTGCTGCTATAAACATTGGGGTACAAGTGCCCCTATGCATCAATACTCCTGTATCCCTTGGGTAAATTCCTAGCAGTGCTACTGCTGGGTCATAGCATAGGTCTACTTTTAATTTTTTGAGGAACCTCCACACTGTTTTCCAGAGCAGCTGTACCAGTTTGCATTCCCACCAACAGTGCAAGAGGGTTCCTGTTTTTCCACATCCTCTCCAGCATCTATAGTCTCCTGATTTGTTCATTTTGGCCACTCTGACTGGCATGAGGTAATATCTGAGTGTGGTTTTGATTTGTATTTCCCTGATGAGGAGCAACGTTGAGCATCTTTTCATGTGCCTGTTGGCCATCCGGATGTCTTCTTTAGACAAGTGTCTGTTCATGTTTTCTGCCCATTTCTTCCCTGGATTATTTGTTTTTCGGGTGTGGAGTTTGGTGAGCTCTTTATAGATTTTGGATACTAGCCCTTTGTCCGATATGTCATTTGCAAATATCTTTTCCCATTCCGTTGGTTGCCTTTTAGTTTTGTTGATTGTTTCCTTTGCTGTGCAGAAGCTTTTTATCTTCATGAAGTCCCAATAGTTCATTTTTGCTTTTAATTCCCTTGCCTTTGGGGATGTGTCAAGTAAGAAATTGCTACGGCTGAAGTCAGAGAGGTCTTTTCCTGTTTTCTCCTCTAGGGTTTTGATGGTTTCCTGTCTCACATTGTGAAAAATTGCATGCTAACCAAGTGGACAATCTGGAAGAAATGGATAAATTCCTAGAAACATATAAATGATCAAAACTGAAACAAGAAGAAATAGAAAACTCAAACAGACTGATCACCAGCAAAGAAATTGAATCAGTAATCAAAAATCTCTGAGCAAACAAGAGTCCAGGGCCAGATAGCTTCACAGGGGAATTCTACCAAACTTTTGAAGAAGAGTTAGTATCTATTCTTCTCAAACTATTCCAAAAAATAGGAATGGAAGAAAAACTTACAAGCTCATTTTATGAAGCCAGCATTATCCTGATACCAAAAAACAGACAAAGACTCTACTAAAAAATAAATCTATAGGCCAATATCTCTGATGAACATGGATGCAAAAATTCTCAGCAAAATACTAGCAAAACAAATCCAACAGTACATTAAAAGAATCCCCACAATCAAGTGAGATTTATTCCTGGGTTGCAAGGGTGCTTCCATATTCACAAATCAGTCAACATGATACACCACATTAATAAAAGGGTAAGAATTATATAATCTTCTCAATAAATGTAGAAAAAGAATTTGTCAAAGTACAACATCCATTCATGATTAAAAACAAAAACAAAAAACCCTCAACAAAAGGTTAGAAGGACCAAACCTCAACATAATAAAGGCCATATATGAAACAAACAAACAAACAAACAAACAAACAAAAAAGCAACAAGCTAATATCATCCTCAATGGGGAAAAGCTGAGAGCTTTTGCTCTCCAGTCAGGAACAAGACAAGGATGTCTACTTTTACCGCTGCTATTTAACATAGCCCTAGCCTCAGCAGCCAGACAACAAAGAAATAAAGTATCCAAATCAGTAAGGGAGAAGTCAAACTTTTGCTGTTTGCAAACAACATGATACTCTATGTAGAAAACCTGAAAAGACTCCACTAAAAAATTGCTAGAACTAATACATGAATTCAGTAAAGTCACAGGATACAAAATCAATGTACAGAAATGTGTTGCATTTCTTCTTTTTAAAATTCTATTTATTTATTTTGAAAGAGAGAAAGAGAAAGGAGGAGAGAACATCAAGCAACACTGAGCCTGATGTGGGGCTCGGTCACATGAACTGTGAGATCATGACTGAGCTGAAAGTCAGACACTTAACTAACTGAGACACCCAGGCACCCCATCTATTGCATTTCTATATACTAATAATGAAGCAGCAAAAAGAGAAATCAAGGAATCAATCGCATTACAGTTGCACCCAAACCATGAGATACCTAGGAGCAAACCTAACCAAAGAGGTGAAAGATGTGTACTCTGAAAACTGTAGAACACTTATGAAAGAAATTAAAGACAATATAAAGAAATGGAAAAGCATTGCATACTCATGGATTGCAAGAACAAGTATTATAAAATGTCTGTCCTACCCAAAGCAATATATTCATTTAATGCAATCCCTATCAAAATAACATCAGCATTTTTCAGAGCTAGAACAAACAATCCTAAAATTTGTATGGAACCACAAAAGACCCTGAATAGCCAAAGCAGTCTTGAAAAAGAAAGCAAACCTGGAGGCATTACAATTCTGGACTTCAATTTATATCACAAAGCTGTGGTGATCAAAACTGTGTGGTACTGGCACAAAACCAGACACATTGATCAATAGGACAGAATACAATTTCCGGAAACAGATCCACACTAATCTTCGACAAAGCAGGAAAGAATATTCAGTGGAAAAGAGACTGTCTCTTCACCAAATGCTATATGATTTTACTCATATGTGGAATTTAAGAAAACAAATGAGCGTATGAAATGAGAGAGAGAAATCAGAAAACAGACTCTTAACTATAGAGAACAAACTGAGGGTTACTGGGGGAGGCAGGCAGGGGGATGGGTTAAGTGGGTGATGGGTTGAGGAGGGCACTTGCTCTGATGTGCTCTGGCTGTTGTATGTAACATTGAATCACGAAATTTTACGTCTGAAACCTGTATTACACTATATGGTAACTAACGAATTTAAATGCAAACTTAAAAGAAAAAAATGATAATACCTTATACCTTTGTTATAGAGTGGATCCCCCATTTCCTTTTCTTCCTCGTTTAAATTATTTATTTTCTTGTATAAAAATATTTGTTACAGAAAGGAATAATATATTAAAATGTTCATAATTTATTCACTAAGGGAAATAACTGATAGTCTATTAATACCTAAATTTCTACATCTTTGTAGTATGTTCATGAACATGTAAATGTGTGTTATATGGGTATACTAAAATATGGTTGTACTCTCATACTCTTTGTAACCTGCTTTTTCACTTAAAAAGGAAAATACATTCATTTGATTTAAGAATACATTATCTTAGACTTTGAACTTGGAGTCTCAAGTGTTATAACAAACACTAAAATTTTACTCATTTTATGAGAAAGTATAAAAATATTAATAAAATTGATATCAATTTAGTTTATTATAAAAATGAAATTTTAGATCCTCTTATGAATTTATTCCAGAATATAACCTATCACTAGATAAAAGCTAAGACTGTGATACATTTTTCATTGTATGAATATTTAGAAAAGCTGTTTCTGTAAATTTCTGAGTATACAATATTTCAGGTATCTGGAAATTATACTTGATTGATTGCATATTCTTTTGACTTTTAAATCTTTCTTTCAAACATGTAATTTTGCAATGTTAACAAATACATTTCAAACGAATATGGTATAAATGAGCAAAAAACCATAGGAGGGTAATTGCCTAGATTGGGCCAGGGTGGTAGCTCAAGGAACATGTCTATTTGTTGCCCCTTGCTCAGATCCAAGGTGAGCCTGGGGTGCTGCTTTGGAATACTTTATAGCTATTACATAGAAGCCTTGATAATCCTCCATATTTGGTGTTCCAACCAGCATTGTCCCTTACTAGCCAGTAGCCAGACCTTGAAGTGGATGTGACATAAAAGAAACCTTCACTCTGGAGCTCTTGCCTGTTTCATGTCTTTCCTGGGTTTGTTCATAGACCCAATCCCTTACATTTACTTGATTCTTTATTTGCTTTCATGTTGGACCTAATTTCACCTAGTTCAGAGATTCTGAATTCACTTTTCACCTCTCTAAAGTTATTGTTAATCAGTCAGCTCCATGTATTTCTTCTCATAACTCTGGCTCTCAAATTTCCAGATTGCTTCGAAGGCAAGTTCTAACCTCAGTTACTATTTGTACTTTTAAAAATTGCCTTTTAGACATTTTCCCTAGAAATAGAAGAGCAATGTTGTTGACATATTTATATTGTATAAAACTTGGTGGAATTACCTTTATATGTTCATATAGATATTCATATTCATATACACACATTCACAGCAAAAATGACTAGAGGCATTATTCTCTCTTTTTTTGAAGGTTTATTTTTTCATTTTGAGAGAGAGCACGAGTTGAGGGAAGAAGCAGAGAGAGAGGGAAAGAGAGAATCCCATGCAGGCTCTGTGCTGTGAGTGAGACCATGACCTGAGCTGAAATCAAGAGCTGGACACTTAACCAAATGAGCCACTCAAGCGCCCTTAGAGGTATTATTCTCTTATTCAAGATTATTTTTATTATGTAAGTTTTTGACTCCAAAGTAAAATTATTTTATTTCAACTCCCAAATTCTGACATTCCTTCTGTTCTCTTCTATATTTTTCTACATTGCATTCACTATCACCTACCATGTTATTTATAATATATAATTCTACTTATTTAAATATAATTAATAATATATACCTATAACATACAGATAAATACTTTGTATATGTCTCTCTATATTTATTATCTGTCATCTCTCACTAAAATGTAAGTTCCATGGAAAAAGTGGATTTTTTCTATCATAGTCTTAGTTCCTAGAGTAGTAATTTAGTTCCCAGAGTAGCAAAGCATATGCACTTGATACATATTTGTTAAATGAATTAGTGAACATGTTAATAATTGTCTCTCTCTTAAGGTTTTGTTTTAGCTTTTTTTAGGTATTGAATGTTCAAGGAGAAAGTAACTTTTGAATTTTGAATGAGTAAAAAATAGAACTCTTCACTTGATATTATTAGCACCAGCAAATCAGAAAGAAATCGATAGTAGGTCAGCTCTGTAATTTTGTAAGAGAATGTTTTCAACCCACAGTATTAGCATACAAGATGAAAAATAAGGTGGAAGAATTTTTCTATCATTGTTCTAAATTTAGCGAAGCACACCTCAGAGGGGAAAAAAGGCAGGGAAAAGGGTATAAAAGGCAATCACTTCAAAAGTCTGAATCGTTAAGGCTATTTTCTCTTACCTTTAAAAATACAACACAGACAGTTTTAAACCTCTCAAACCTCATATTAATATGTCCAGTATTACTAAAAAACATGGTATCAATGCCAAACCGTTCATCCATCCAGTTAAATATGGAATAACTTAAACAAGAAGAATATAACACTGCTCACATTACTCTGAGATTACCCAAGCATTTACAGTTGTAAAACAATTCCAATATAAAATAGAAATAGAGGATAGAAACTGGAGAATCTCATGCATGTTCCCCAGGAAGACAAAACTTAAGGAGTGAGACTGATTTCCCATGGGAAACTGATAGTGTTGGAATTTTCTTGGATGATGGGAGGTTGAACAGAGGTATCAACCTTGGGAAGTTTTGCCAGAGTTATGAATGGGAGATGATCTGGGTTACACTGGTTCCATGAATTGGGCTAAATTGAACTTTGTTTGTGTGCCTGGACTGATTCTGTCCACTCAGGAAATTTTCAAGGCTGGTGTCCATTTGGCTTTTTATTTTAACTGACTCTAACTGAACCCTACCCTGTTTATGTTCCCTGCCCATAGATCTGACCTATCCCAAACGCTCAACAGACTCCTCTGTAACTTGCTACAGTTTGCTTGTCTTGAATTACAATTCCTCTGCTATTCCCAAATAAATTCATCTTTTTGAGCTGGCCTCAGTTTACCTCTTTACTTAGATTAACATAGTCTCTACAGGGAAATACTGGTCCTATTAACTATTATCAAAATAGCTTGAGGAGTGGAGATAGATACTGTAATTACATTCTTTATCTCACATTTATCTTAGCAGGTAAAAATAGACCCAACATTAGCTATCAAAGCATAGCATTCTTTAATGATAACATTGGTTAAATGTGAAGCCACATTATACAAGGATTGACACACCTAATAATATGTAGATGCTATATAAGAGTCTTATATGATTACTTGCTTTTCTTCACACATCTCACCAGAGTCAATCTTTCAACTTTTATTCTCTTTTAAGGTGCATTGTGTAAGCAGCTGTACAATTAGGATTTGACATTTAAATTCAGCTCCTCAAAATATAGTCAATAATATTTCACCATTGCACACTTTTAGCAGTTGTCTGTTGCATAATCAGCATGAAATCTAACAAAACTGTGTACCAAAGAAACTCAAAGACATCTGCCTAACTGCTTTATTGAATGTTTGAGCAATTCTGTGGAAGCTTTGCCCACATCACCTGTGGTGGAACAGATGTGGCTACTGTGTGAAGCATATATTTAGGGTTATAGAATACCTGCAAGAAAGAAATTCTAAATGCAGAAACATATATTTTAGCTTATGAAAGGGGCCTCAAGGGAATTAAATTACCTTCTCTTATTACACAGTTATAGGCTGAAAAGATCATACCATGCAAGACAGATCCTGCTGAATAAGGATTTTATTTTGAAGAGCATGCATAAATTATAGTTTTAAAATTTCTTACTTTTAAAAAACACCAAAACTCTATTTTCGGTATAAAACTGAAAATCACAATGAATAAAATTTTTGTGAGGGGTTCATTTCAGTTTTATTTTAGTTTTTATTTTTTTATTTAAAATTTTTTTTAAATGTTTGTTTATTTTTGAGAGAGAAACAGAGTGTAAGTGGGGGAGGGGCAAAGAGAGAAAGGGAGACACAGAAACCAAAGCAGGCTCCAGGCTGTCAGCACAGAGCCCAATATGGGGCTCAAACCCACGAACTGAGAGATCATGACCTGAGCCAAAGTTGGGTGCTCTACCCACTGAGCCACCCAGGTGCCCAATTTTAGTTTTTATTTAAACGAATCCTTATCAAGAGAGATTTTTAGGGAATTATGGAAAGTGTATTTTGTAATATTTTAAGTAATTAAAGTTTACAACAGCTCGTTAGTACTTCTATGAAAGGATGAGGTGGTAGAAAAAGTAAAAGTTATAAAAATGAAATAAGAGTGCAGGAGAAGGATTCTGTCACAGTGGGACCCTTATCTTCCACCCCTGTCATATACTAGAGGAGAGACTGCAGATAGACCATACTCTCAACCACTGTGAATCTGACAAGAAGTACATATGAAGCATATGCTCATTACTGTGTAAGAAAATACAATGAAATTTAGGAGAAAAAGTATCCATATACCAATGGCATCCAATTTTTCATTAGGATCATTTACCTCCTTACACTTTAAAAAGAGATTTATTCCAGTATAGTTGGATCTACAGGATAAAGGTAAGGCAATGATCATGAAATTTTAAAAACATTTAAGAATTTATATGGAAATATATGGATGAGGTAGATATTAATATGTCCAAACTTTATTAACTTTATAATTTCATAGAGAGCTACCAACCCTTAGATAAAATTTTATTAACCTTGTAATTTCTTAGAGAGCTACCAGTGCTTAAAGCTACATGACTTTCAATTTATCTTTCCTCCACCCAATCAGTAGTAAGACTGGACAGAAATCAACATTAGATACCAATCTTAAATGAAGATTAATTAAATTAAAATTTTAATTAATAATTAAAATTTAATTAAAAAGAATGATTTAAACATAATTCAGTGTATACATTATTTGGTTATGATAAAATCAGCGATTAACCTTTTGAATTAAATATTCATATTGTTCGTATCTCATAATTTACTACACCTCTGAAATCTCAAATATCTTAGCCTTTGTAATTTTTATTAAACCTATTATTTCCTGGGGTGCCTGTGTGACTTAGTCACTTAAGCGACTAACTTCTGCTCACGTCATGATCTCATGCTCTGTGGGTTGAGCCCTGTGTTAGGCTCTGTTCTGACAGCTCAGAGACTGGAGCCTGGTTTGGATTCTCAAAAATGAGTAAACATTAAACAAACAAACAAACAAATAAAAAACCTATATTTCCTCCTTTCATGGGGAACTGACAAAAGAGTTTATTTAAAAAGATGTGACCAGATGTCTAGTTGTCTAGCAGTCTCTTTTGTCATGTTTTTGGGGTTGTGTTATTTGGAATTTCTTATAATGGTTCACTTAACTTCCTTGTTGAATTGATTGTTGTTTCTAAAGTCTATTTATTTGAGAGAGAGAGAGGGAGGGGCAGAGAGAGAGGGAGACAGAGGATCCGAAGCAGGCTTTTTGCTGACAGCAGAGAGCCTGATGTGGGACTTGAACTCAGGAACTGGGAGATCATGAGCTGAGCCAAAGTCAGATGCTTAACTGACTGAGCCACCCAGGTGGCCTTAATTGTTCTTTCTAAAGCCATTATATTTTTCTGTTGGGTTTACTTCAAGGAACTTCCAGAGCCAGGGAGTAGCTCTGACTCTTTCTTTTTTCTTTTTATCCTTCTCCTTGTTTGTTTCCGCCTGTTGTCTCTTGTTTTATGTCCCCCTTAGCCCTGCACACATTCTGTCTTCTGTCTTTCTCTCCTTTTTGTTTTCTTAATCCTGCATGGTAGAAATTCTTATGCACTTTTTCTACAGAAATCCAAATTATTTTGAAAGGAAAGGAAAGACCTAACAAGTGGCAAATCAATCTGCATACCAGTTGGCCAGATTACAAACCTTCCATGTTGAAATCTAGAACATGGGTTCCCTGAAAGAAGTAATAGGTCTTAATAGGTCTTAATCTTTGTACTTTGTGACTAACATAAAAAATATATATATATATATATAATATATAAATATTATAAATATATATAATAGATATATATAATATAAATATAAATATTATACATATATATTATAAGTATATATATTATATATACTTATATATAATATAAATATATATATAAATATATTTATATTATATAATATATATATAAATATATATTTATATAAATAAATATATATATTTTATAAAAATATATAAATATATATATATTATATAAATATATAAATATATAAAAAAATATACTATATTATATATAAATATATATTATATAAATATATATAATAGATATATATAATATAAATATAAATATTATACATATATATTATAAGTATATATATGCATATATACATGTATATACATGTATGTACATGTATATACATGTATATATACATATATATGTATATATACATATATATACATGTATATATATACATGTATATGTATACATGTATATACATGTATATATACACATATATATAAATATATATAATAGATATATATAATAAAAATATAAATATTATACATATATAAGTATATATGTATATATACATGTATATATACATATATACATATATGCATATATACATATATGTATATACATGTATATACATATGTATATATACACACATACATATGTATATATATGTGTATATATATATACACACACACATACATACATACATATATACATATATATGTATATATATATATATACACACACACATATACATACACAATGGAGTACTACCTGACAACCAAAAAGACTGAAATCTTGCCATTTGCAACAATGTAGATGGAACTAGAGTGTATTTGCAAGCAAAATAAGTCAGGCAGAGAAAGACAGATATTATATGATTTCACTCATATGTGGAATTTAAAAACCACAACAGATGAACACAGGGGAAGGGAAGGAAAAATAAGATAAAAACAGAGAGGGAGGCAAACTATGAAAGACTCTTAAATATAGAGAACAAACTGAGGACTGTTGGAGGGGAATTGGGTGCGGGGATGGTATATACAGGGGATGGGCATTAAGGAGGGCATTTGTTGGGATGAGTACTGAGTGTTATATACAAGTGATGAATCACTAAGTTCTATTCCTGAAACCATTACTACACTATATGGTAACTAACTTGGATTTACATAAAAATAAAAATAAACAAAAAAATAAATATTGTACTCAAGGTAGAAAACAAAACAAGCAGACAGCAGCCCTTGGAGCCTAAAAATTTGAGCAGAGATTTTGACAATCTCATGGAGTTGGGGTGACAGAAGTCAGAGTTCATGGCTCAAAAGAAAGAAGGACTTTGTGAAAAACTCCAGTGTTCCTATTGAGACCCAGAAGACCCACACCCTGGATATAAATGTTATTCCCAGAAGTAACCACAGGCCCTAATGACACTTGAAATCCACTTTCAACTGGATCAAGGTAATCTGCATACCATCTTTCCCTTGGCCAGAAGAAAATCCAATCATTTCAAAACGAAAAAGTAAACATTATTCAGGGTCTCACTAATTTCCCCATGCAATATCAGGAATTTTATAAAAAATAACCAGGCATGCCAATAAAACCTTGCATGAACTTTACATGAATCAGATATTAGTCTATCAAATCTTTATTTTGAGCTACTTTATTCTGCAAATTTATGTGAGATTTATGGAGTCCCTTGAGCCTTCTCCACTTATGTTTCATCAGTTTTACAAACATCCTAACCAATATACTACTTTGGTCCCAATTTCATGTGTGCTAGCCCTTTTTGATCATGTCTATTATATCACACAACTTTCTGCATTTCCCATTCTTTTTTTCTTGTTTTAAATCTTATTCAATCATTCTCTTTTCTCTTATAACACAGCCCTATGAACTAGGTAGTATTATTATTCCTACTTTATACATACAGAATCTGAGAATCAGAGATTAAGTAGCCAGTAATTAGTCCAATATTATAAAACTATGATTCAAACCTGGGCATTCTGAATCCAAAATCTATGAACCCAGTGATTAGTCTATGCTGCCTCATACATAAGAAAGTAATGGGACTCTAATGATATAAAAGAGGCAAAAGGGAAATCTTGCAAGTATTAACACTGATTACATGGGGGATTGTGTGTGTGTGTGTGTGTGTGTGTGTGTATGTGTGTGTAAAATTATGAATGCTTTATGTTCACTCTTATTTGCATTTTAATACTTTCTAAAATTTGTATGAGCATTGTTTTTTTAGTTTAATATATTTATAAGACAAAAAAAAACTGAGGATCAAGAGTAATACAGGAGTGCCTGGGTGGCTCAGTCTGTTGAGCTTCCAACTTCAGCTCAGGTCATGATCTCATAGTCTGTGAGTTCAAGCCCCGCGTCAGGCTCTGTGCTGACAGCTCAGTGCCTGGAGTCTGCTTCAGATTCTGTGTCTCCCTCTCTCTCTTACCCTCCCCCATTCATGTCCCTCTCTGTCTCAAAAATAAATAAACATTAAAAAAATTTTAAAAAAGAGTGATACAAAATTATTCTACCCTACTAACAATAACCATAAATAACTGTTTTCTAGTTACAATAGCTATAAATGTCAATGGCTACTTTAGGACCAAGAGAGTACTATTTTATTTCTTTCCATCAATTGTGAATGTAATATTTTAAATATCCTACAATTTTGATTAAATATGAATTGACTTTTAAGGAGTTTATAAATGTATACTACAGATGTCTGTCCAACAAGAAACAGTTCTTTTTGAGGTTTATCAGCCATTTCAAGATACCGCTTCATCATAAATTGTACTAGAATTAGCAATTTTCTTACTGAACTTTAATGGCCTGAGTGAATAGTTCTAATGTACAAACAGTGTATTCCTATCACACTGTTAGAATTGAATTAACTATCAGAGGTAGAATACTTCCTTTGAAATGCTTTAACAGACTTCAACTGCAACATGTTTAGTAAATCATTTTAATATACAATGGCAATTGTATTAAACACTCAGTAAGACAAACAATGCTTAATAATTTAAACCACAGAAAAACTGAAAGTAGATTTTTAAAATTGGAATTTAAAAGAAAAAAAGCAAAATCTCTCAGCTTGTACAAAAAAGGAGAGATTGTCTGAGCATGAAGTCACACAATGGTCTGAGCAGTAACGGGTGCCACAGGAGAAAAGTCATTGGCGATAAAAAGACTACACATAGATCACTTAAGCAGTTCCTATGTCCGCAGCTGCACTGTTTTCTGAATGGCTCCCGCCATAACTTAGTCACACTGATGAGGCACATACCTTCTCCTTGAGCCTCCAGTATGTAGAAACTCGTAAGTCATTCTGATCATGATAGAAGATCTTTTGTCCAAAGAACTCCTGATTAATACCCCTAGCATCTAGCTTTGTTTTGTTTTATTTTTTAAATAGGCTCTATACCTAACATGGGGCTTGAACTCAGGACCCCAGATCAATCAAGACTTACATGTCCCACAGACTGAGCCAGCCATGCACCCCAAAAACCACTGGATTTTAGATAGACTTTTTCATAAAGTTCCAAATACTAGCCCAGGGAATCTGTACATATGTTGAAATTTGTCATTATCAAACCAACCAAAACAAACCAAAATAATAGAAATAAGTTGCTGTGTGGAGTATATAACTGGCACAAATATTATCTATTTCTTTTTAACGTAATTTTCCAGTTTTCACAGATCTAATTATAGAATCAGGGCCAAAGAGGTAATGGTGGCCCATGGACACTGAACAAGATTCACTGCTCGCTACTTTGAAAGCACGCCACTTATTACATTTCTTTATGTATTTTTGTTTTATTTTTTTAAAGTCTATTTATTTTTGAGGGAGAGAGAGATAGCATGAGCCGGGGAGGGGCAGAGAGAGAGAGGGAAGAGGATACAAAGCAGGCTCTGTGCTGATAGTAGAGAGCCTGATGTGGGGCTCGAACTTGTGAACCACATGATCATGACCTGAGCCAAAGTTGGTGGCTTCACCGGCTGAGCCACCCAGGCCCCCCCATATGAAGTATTTCTAGTAAATCTCTCTCCTAAAGAGAAAAACTAAGGTTACAGGCATAGAGTAAAACATACATTATTTCTTTGACTTACTGGTACATTTTATATATGTGGCTTTAAGTATCCAATGATATGTATATATTAAATATGTGCATGTATTTCATTTTTATAGTGAGGCTGGTGCTCAAGAGTCATTATCTTTTGAGTTAGCAGTCATTATCTCTAGGCTGATTTATGCATGATTTTTATGTTCTTTATTGAGTTTACTCTAAACATTTTCCGCAATGGACATATATAATCAGAAAAACATTGGAAATAATAGTGCAACAAAAATATTCATTTGCCCAGAAATTAAAGATTTTTAAATTTAGATTTTATAAATATAGATTTGCATTTAGATTCTTCTTTTATTTTCCAGTTTGAGATATAATTGACATATAATATTGTGTAAGTGTAAGGTGTACCACTTATCGATTTGATACATGTGTACATTGCAAAATCATTACCAAAATAAAATGAGTTAACACAACTGTCACCTCACATAATTACCCTCTTTTTAAAAAATGTTTATTTATTTTGAGAGAGACAGAGAGAGAATCCCAAGCTGTCTCTGCACTGTCAGCACAGTGCCTGCCATGGAGCCCAATCTCACAAACTGAGATCATGACCCAAGCCAAAATCAAGAGTTGGAGGCTCAACTGACTGAGACACCCAGGTGCCCCTATCTTTTTTGTTATTGTTGTGGGGATAACGTTTGAGATTTACTCTTTTACCAACTCTCAAGTATACAGTATAGTATTGACTATAGTTGTTATCCTATTACATTAGATCTCCAGAACTTATTCATATTTTAACTGGCATTTTATACTTTTTGACCAAAATCTCATTATCCCCACTCTCCAGCCCCTGGAAACCACCCTTGTACTATCCTTTTCCGTTAGTTCAGCTATTTTAGATTCCACACTGAAGTGAGATCTTACAGTTATTTATCTTTCTTTGTCTTATTTATTTCACTTAGCCTAATGCCCTCAAGGCCCATTCACATTGTTTTAAATGGCAGGATTTCCTTCTTTTTATGGCTGAATTATATTCCATTGTGAATGGATACACACACACACACACACACAGATAACATTTTCATTATCCACTCATCCATCAATGAAGCTATGTTAGCCATTGTGAATAATTTACAGTAAATACAGGAGTATAAATATCTCTTTGAGAGAATGATTTCATTTCCTACGGATATGTATACAGAAGTAGAATTGCTTGATCGTATGGTAGTTCTAATTTTTTTTAATTTTTTGAGGAAACTCCCTACTGTTTCTCATACTGACAGTACCAATTTACATTACCAGTAACAGTGATATACAAGGGTTCACTTTTCTCCACATTCTTGCCAATACTTGTCTCTTATCTTTTGATAATAGACACTTTTCCTTTAATTTTATTTTCATATAATCAAAAATGAAACACACTCTACAAATGTTTTTTACAGCAGATTACATATGGGTCCATTCAGACTTTGTCTCAAAGTGCAGCTAACGTTATCACTGTCTAAGGTGACAGCTGTTAATCATGTAGTCAATGTATTGCTTTAAATGCAGTAGTATGAAGTCCTCAGCATGGAAGGCCCATGTCCCCTTTGTTCTTAAATTAGGTTAAATGGCATTGGTGTTCACATTTATAGACTTGAAGTGCATAAATCCTGAGCAGTTCTGATATACATCTGAGATGAGCTGCTAGGAATTTTGGTCTCTGTTTTAAAAAGGGAGGTCCATCATCAGGGAAATACAAATCAAAACCACACTCAGATATCACCTCACACCAGTCAGAGTGGCCAAAATGAACAAATCAGGAGACTATAGATGCTGGAGAGGATGTGGATAAACAGGAACCCTCTTGCACTGTTGGTGGGAATGCAAATTGGTGCAGCCACTCTGGAAAACAGTCTGGAGGTTCCTCAAAAAATTAAAAATAGGAGGTTTGCAAGATGGCAGCTTAGGAGGATGCTGGGCTCACCGCACGTCCTGCTGATCACTTAGATTCCACCTACACCTGCCTAAATAACCCAGAAAACCGCCAGAGGATTAGCAGAACGGAGTCGCCGGACCCAAACGCAGACGAGAGGCCCACGGAAGAGGGTAGGAAGGGCGGCAAGGCAGTGCGCGCTCCATGGACTGGCGGGAGGGAGCCAGGGCAGTGGGGCGGTTCGCCGGCCAAGCAGAGCCCCCGAGTCTGGCTGGCAAAAGCGGAGGGGCCTGACGGACTGTGTTCCCACAACAAGCGCGACTTAGCGTCTGGGAGGTCATAAGTTAACAGCTCTGCTCGAAAAGCGGGAAGGCTGGAGGAAAAAGGGAGGGAGAGCTGCTGAGCCCCCTGACAACAGAGCTCAGTTTGGTGGGGAACAAAGGCGCTCGCCAGCGCCATCTCCCCCGCCCATCCCCCAGCCAAAATCCCAAAGAGAACCAGTTCCTGCCAGGAAACTTGCTCCCTCTGCGCAAACACCCAACTCTGTGCTTCTGCGGAGCCAAACCTCCGGCAGCGGATCTGACTCCCTCCCGCTGCCACAGGGCCCCTCCTGAAGTGGATCACCTAAGGAGAAGCAGCTAAGCCTGCCCCTCCTGCCCCCGTGCACCTTGCCTACCCACCCCAGCTAATACGCCAGATCCCCAGCATCACAAGCCTGGCAGTGTGCAAGTAGCCCAGACGGGCCACCCCACCCCACAGTGAATCCCGCCCCTAGGAGAGGGGAAGAGAAGGCACACACCAGTCTGACTGTGGCCCCAGCGGTGGGCTGGGGGCAGACATCAGGTCTGACTGCGGCCCCGCCCACCGACGCCAGTTATACACCACAGCACAGGGGAAGTGCCCTGCAGGTCCTCACCATGCCAGGGACTATCCAAAATGACCACGCGGAAGAATTCCCCTCAGAAGAATCTCCAGGAAATAACAACAGCTAATGAGCTGATCAAAAAGGATTTAAATAATATAACAGAAAGTGAATTTAGAATAATAGTCATAAAATTAATCGCTGGGCTTGAAAACAGTATACAGGACAGCAGAGAATCTCTTGCTACAGAGATCAAGGGACTAAGGAACAGTCACGAGGAGCTGAAAAACGCTTTAAATGAAATGCATAACAAAATGGAAACCACCACAGCTCGGCTTGAAGAGGCAGAGGAGAGAATAGGTGAACTAGAAGATAAAGTTATGGAAAAAGAGGAAGCTGAGAAAAAGAGAGATAAAAAAAATCCAGGAGTATGAGGGAAAAATTAGAGAACTAAGTGATACACTAAAAAGAAATAATATACGCATAATTGGTATCCCAGAGGAGGAAGAGAGAGGGAAAGGTGCTGAAGGGATACTGGAAGAAATAATAGCTGAGAACTTCCCTGAACTGGGGAAGGAAAAAGGCATTGAAATCCAAGAGGCACAGAGAACTCCCTTCAGATGTAACTTGAATCGATCTTCTGCACGACATATCATAGTGAAACTGGCAAAATACAAGGATAAAGAGAAAATTCTGAAAGCAGCAAGGGGTAAACGTGCCCTCACATATAAAGGGAGACCTATAAGACTCGTGACTGATCTCTCTTTTGAAACTTGGCAGGCCAGAAAGAATTGGCACGAGATTTTCAGGGTGCTAGACAGAAAAAATATGCAGCCAAGAATCCTTTATCCAGCAAGTCTGTCATTTAGAATAGAAGGAGAGATAAAGGTCTTCCCAAACAAAAACTGAAGGAATTTGTCACCACTAAACCAGCCCTACAAGAGATCCTGAGGGGGACCCTGTGAGACAAAGTCCCAGAGACATCACTACAAGCATAAAACATACAGACATCACAATGACTCTAAACCCGTATCTTTCTATAATAACACTGAATGTAAATGGATTAAATGCGCCAACCAAAAGACATAGGGTATCAGAATGGATAAAAAAACAAGACCCATCTATTTGCTGTCTACAAGACACTCATTTTAGACCTGAGGACACCTTTAGATTGAGAGTGAGGGGATGGAGAACTATTTATCATGCGACTGGAAGCCAAAAGAAAGCTGGAGTAGCCATACTTATATCAGACAAACTAGGCTTTAAATTAAAGGCTGTAACAAGAGATGAAGAAGGACATTATATAATAGTTACAGGGTCTATCCATCAGGAAGAGCTAACAATTATAAATGTCTATGCACCGAATACCAGAGCCCCCAAATATATAAAACAATTACTTATAAATATAAGCAACCTTATTGATAAGAATGTGGTAATTGCAGGGGACTTTAACACCCCACTTACAGAAATGGATAGACCATCTAGACACACGGTCAGTAAAGAAACAAGGGCCCTGAATGAGACATTGGATCAGATGGACTTGACAGATATATTTAGAACTCTGCATCCCAAAGCAACAGAATATACTTTCTTCTCGAGTGCACATGGAACATTCTCCAAGATAGATCATATACTGGGTCACAAAACAGCCCTTCATAAGTTTACAAGAATTGAAATTATACCATGCATACTTTCAGACCACAATGCTATGAAGCTTGAAATCAACTACAGGAAAAAGTCTGGAAAACCTCCAAAAGCATGGAGGTTAAAGAACACCCTACTAACGAATGAGTGGGTCAACCAGGCAATTAGAGAAGAAATTAAAAAATATATGGAAACAAACGAAAATGAAAATACAACAATCCAAATGCTTTGGGACACAGCAAAGGCAGTCCTGAGAGGAAAATACATTGCAATCCAGGCCTATCTCAAGAAACAAGAAAAATCCCAAATACAAAATCTAACAGCACACCTAAAGTAAATAGAAGCAGAACAGCAAAGGCAGCCTAAACCCAGCAGAAGAAGAGAAATCATAAAGATCAGAGCAGAAATAAACAATATAGAATCTAAAAAAACTGTAGAGCAGATCAACGAAACCAAGAGTTGGTTTTTTGAAAAAATAAACAAAATTGACAAACCTCTAGCCAGGCTTCTCAAAAAGAAAAGGGAGATGACCCAAATAGATAAAATCATGAATGAAAATGGAATTATTACAACCAATCCCTCAGAGATACAAACAATTATCAGGGAATACTATGAAAAATTATATGCCAACAAATTGGACAACCTGGAAGAAATGGACAAATTCCTGAACACCCACACTCTTCCAAAACTCAATCAGAAGGAAATAGAAAGCTTGAACAGACCCATAACCAGTGAAGAAATTGAATCGGTTATGAAAAATCTCCCAACAAATAAGAGTCCAGGACCAGATGGCTTCCCTGGGGAGTTCTACCAGATGTTTAAAGCAGAGATAATACCTATCCTTCTCAAGCTATTCCAAGAAATGGAAAGGGAAGGAAAACTTCCAGACTCATTCTATGAAGCCAGTATTACTTTGATTCCTAAACCAGACAGAGACCCAGTAGAAAAAGAGAACTACAGGCCAATATCCCTGATGAATATGGATGCAAAAATTCTCAATAAGATACTAGCAAATCGAATTCAACGGCATATAAAAAGAATTATTCACCATGATCAAGTGGGATTCATTCCTGGGATGCAGGGCTGGTTCAACATTCGCAAATCAATCAACGTGATACATCACATTAACAAAAAAAAAGAGAAGAACCATATGATCCTGTCAATGGATGCAGAAAAGGCCTTTGACAAAATCCAGCACCCTTTCTTAATAAAAACCCTTGAGAAAGTCGGGATAGAAGGAACATACTTAAAGATCATAAAAGCCATTTATGAAAAGCCCACAGCTAACATCGTCCTCAACGGGGAAAAACTGAGAGCTTTTTCCCTGAGATCAGGAACACGACAAGGATGCCCACTCTCACCGCTGCTGTTTAACATAGTGCTGGAAGTTCTAGCATCAGCAATCAGACAACAAAAGGAAATCAAAGGCATCCAAATTGGCAAAGATGAAGTCAAGCTTTCGCTTTTTGCAGATGACATGATATTATACATGGAAAATCCGAGAGACTCCACCAAAAGTCTGCTAGAACTGATACAGGAATTCAGCAAAGTTGCAGGATACAAAATCAATGTACAGAAATCAGTTGCATTCTTATACACTAACAATGAAGCAACAGAAAGACAAATAAAGAAACTGATCCCATTCACAATTGCACCAAGAAGCATAAAATACCTAGGAATAAATCTAACCAAAGATGTAAAGGATCTGTATGCTGAAAACTATAGAAAGCTTATGAAGGAAATTGAAGAAGATTTAAAGAAATGGAAAGACATTCCTTGCTCAGGGATTGGAAGAATAAATATTGTCAAAATGTCAATACTACCCAAAGCTATCTACACATTCAATGCAATCCCAATCAAAATTGCACCAGCATTCTTCTCGAAGCTAGAACAAGCAATCCTAAAATTCATATGGAACCACAAAAGGCCCCGAATAGTCAAAGGAATTTTGAAGAAGAAGACCAAAGCAGGAGGCATCACAATCCCAGACTTTAGCCTCTACTACAAAGCTGTCATCATCAAGACGGCATGGTATTGACACAAAAACAGACACATAGACCAATGGAATAGAATAGAAACCCCAGAAGTAGACCCACAAACATATGGCCAACTCATCTTTGACAAAGCAGGAAAGAACATCCAATGGAAAAAAGACAGCCTCTTTAACAAATGGTGCTGGGAGAACTGGACAGCAACATGCAGAAGGTTGAAACTAGACCACTTTCTCACACCATTCACAAAAATAAACTCCAAATGGATAAAGGACCTAAATGTGAGACAGGAAACCATCAAAACCTTAGAGGAGAAAGCAGGAAAAGACCTCTCTGACCTCAGCCGTAGCAATCTCTTACTCGACACATCCCCAAAGGCAAGGGAATTAAAAGCAAAAGTGAATTACTGGGACCTTATGAAGATAAAAAGCTTCTGCACAGCAAAGGAAACAACCAACAAAACTAAAAGGCAACCAACGGAATGGGAAAAGATATTCACAAATGACATATCGGACAAAGGGCTAGTATCCAAAATCTATAAAGAGCTCACCAAACTCCACACCTGAAAAACAAATAACCCAGTGAAGAAATGGGCAGAAAACATGAGTAGACACTTCTCTAAAGAAGACATCCGGATGGCCAACAGGCACATGAAAAGATGCTCAACGTTGCTCCTCATCAGGGAAATACAAATCAAAACCACACTCAGGTATCACCTCACGCCAGTCAGAGTGGCCAAAATGAACAAATCAGGAGACTATATGCTGGAGAGGATGTGGAGAAACGGGAACCCTCTTGCACTGTTGGTGGCAATGCAAATTGGTGCAGCCGCTCTGGAAAGCAGTGTGGTGGTTCCTCAGAAAATTAAAAATAGACCTACCCTATGACCCAGCAATAGCACTGCTAGGAATTTATCCAAGGGATACAGGAGTACTGATGCATAGGGCCACTTGTACCCCAATGTTCATAGCAGCACTCTCAACAATAGCCAAATTATGGAAAGAGCCTAAATGTCCATCAACTGATGAATGGATAAAGAAATTGTGGTTTATATACACAATGGAATATTACGTGGCAATGAGAAAAAATGAAATATGGCCTTTTGTAGCAACATGGATGGTACTGGAGAGTGTGATGCTAAGTGAAATAAGCCATACAGAGAAAGACAGATACCATATGGTCTCACTCTTATGTGGATCCTGAGAAACTTAACAGGAACCCATGGGAGAGGGGAAGGAAAAAAAAAAAAAAAGAGGTTAGAGTGGGAGAGAGCCAAAGCATAAGAGACTGTTAAAAACTGAGAACAAACTGAGGGTTGATGGGGGGTGGGAGGGAGGAGAGGGTGGGTGATGGGTATTGAGGGGGGCGCCTTTTGGGATGAGCACTGGGTGTTGTATGGAAACCAATTTGTCAATAAATTTCATTAAAAAAAAAATTAAAAATAGACCTACCGTATGACCCAGCAGTAGCACTGCTAGGAATTTATCCTAGGGATACAGGAGTACTGAAGCATAGGGGCACTTGTACCCCAATGTTTATAGCAGCACTCTCAACAATAGCCAAATTATGGAAAGAGCCTAAATGTCCATCAACTGATGAATGGATAAAAAAAACTGTGGTTTATATACACAATGGAGTACTATGTGGCAATGAGAAAGAATGAAATATGGCCCTTTGTAGCAACGTGGATGGAACTGAAGAGTGTGATGCTAAGTAAAATAAGCCATACAGAGAAAGACAGATACCATATGTTTTCACTCTTATGTGGATCCTGAGACACTTAACAGAAACCCATGGGGGACGGGAAGGAAAAAAGAGGTTAGAGTGGGAGAGAGCCAAAGCATAAGAGACTGTTAAAAACTGAGAACAAACTGAGGGTTGATGGGGGGGGGTGGGAGGGAGGGGAGGGTGGGTGATGGTTATTGAGGAGGGCACCTTTTGGGATGAGCACTGGGTGTTGTATGGAAACCAATTTGACAATAAATTTCATATATTGGAAAAAAATAAATGTATAGATCTATTCGTGGAAAAAAAAGGGAGGTCCAAATGGCAGCAGGCTGGCTGCCATAAACTTGAGTTGTTTTCATTCTTTCCTCCAGAAACTAATAGGAGTCAGGTGATATTTCACTGTGGTTCTGATTTGCAATTCCTTGATTAGTCATGTTGAGTATCTTTTCATGTAACTGTTGGCCATTTCTGTTTTCTTTAGAAAAATGTCTATTCACATTCTTTGCCCATTCTTTTTCAAATTTTACCAGATTGTTTTCTTGCTACTTGAGTGTCTGAGTTGTCTATACAGATATTAATTCCTTACCAGATGTGTGGTTTGTAAATATTTTCTATCATTCTTTAGATTGCCTTTCATTTTGTTGATTGCTGTTCAGAAGCTTTTCAGTTTACTGTAGTCCCACTATTCTTTTTTTGTTTTTATTGCTTATGCTCATGTTGTCTTATCCCAAAGTAACTGCCAAGACCAGTGTCAAGGAGATTTGTGTGTACTTCTTCTAGAAGTTTTGTGGTTTCAGGTCTTATATTTAAGTCCTTAATCCAATCAGAGTTTATTTTTGGGAGTGTTGTAAAACAGAGATCTAGGTTCAGTTTTTGCGTATAATATTTAGCTTAGCCACAACCATTTATTGAAGAGACTATCCTTTTCCTGGTGAGTATTCTTGACTCCATTTTCAAAATTTGTTTATCATATTTGTGGGAGAGTATTTCTAAGCTCTTGATTCTGTTCCATTGGGGTAAATGCGCCTGTTTCTATGCCAGTACCTTAGTGTTTTTATTAATAAAGCTTTGTAATATAGTTTGAAATCAGGCACTATGATTCTGCAAGCTTTGCTCTTTCTTAGAATTGCTTTAGCTATCCAGGGTGTTTAGTGTTTTGATGTGAATTTTAGGAACGTTTTTCTTTTTCTGTGAAAAATACCACTGGAATTTTGATGGGGATTGCATTGAATTTGTAGGGCATCTGCATTTTGACTGCAGGGCTAACCGTGGGTGTGGTTCTCAATGGTGTGCACCAGTGATGGGAGTCGGAGCCCGAGCCGAGTAAGTGTGCTGCTGCAGGAGCTAGCCACTGGCACATGCAGTGGTGCAGACCTTTGACAAGAGTCAGGACATCTTCAGAAACCCCAGCAGCTGTAGGGGCCAGTGCACTCATGTGGCCCCAGGGGATAGCTATTGGTACATGCATGGTAGTGAGGTGGGTGATGGGAGTGCGGGGTGGGGGTGGTATGCAGGTACACAGCTCCAGGGGCGAGCTGCTGGCGCTTGCAGCACTATAGGCTAGTGATGGGAGTTAGAGCCAGATCCAGACCCACAAGCAGCTTTGACCTTTGCTGTTGGTGTCCATTTGTGCAGCTGCAGGGACTAGCTATGGGCACATACATGGCAGCAGAGGCCAGTGACAAGAGCTGGGGCTCAGGACATGCTGGTGCATAGCCACAGGGGCTGGCTGTGGACTTACACAGTGTGCAGGCCAGTGACACGTGTCAGGGCTGGTTCCAGGCCTCCAGAGAAGCTGTGGGAGCCCTGGCTGGCAGCATGCACTCATGTGGCTGCAGGAGTTCACTGTGGGCACACACCACACGGAGGGCTGGTGGCAGGAGTTGGAGGTGGCAGCATGAAGGTACAGCCATAGGAGCTATGTGTAGGTGTATGTAGTGGTAGAGGCCAGCAGCAGCAGCCAGGATCGCACAAGACCCACAAACATGTAGCTCCTTCTTAAATGTGGACACATGTTTCTTCCTTATATAAAGCCAAATTGGCTTGGAAAATTGCTAAAATAATATTTTACAAAAATTTAACGAGGAAGAAAAATACAGTATTCACAGCAGTCAATACTAACTACAGAACAGCACTGAAAAAGGATGATGTAGTTATATAGAAGTGAAAAAAACATGTAAAACTAGAAGTAATGGAATTTTAAAGAATAGACAGACCATATTTTTCAAATTTTACTCTGCCTAATGGCATTACATTACTTTTGGCTTTCTCTTTATGACAGAAGGTACTATGCTGAAATAGGCTGGATATCCAGAAAAGTTTTTATACAGGTAAAGCCATCTGGTTGTTAATTTGCCTTGAAATTTCTGGGAGGTGCTGAGGGCAAAGCAGCAGATGTCACCAATGAACTGTGTAGAGACAATAATCAAATTATCTCCTCCTGCCTTAACATAGGAAACAGAGAGAGAGTGGCATAAACACAGGGAGAGGAATTTAAAAGTCCACACAATTTTAATCCAAAAGCAAAGAATACTGTTTGGATGAGCTTCAGATCTGTAATTATTTCCACAATATTCACAAAATTGGGAAATGTCTACTGAATGGGAACAAATGACTTATGTTGATTTCTATTGGGATATAGAATCTTACATGTGTTCACATCCAGAGTGACCTACCAAATGACATTATTATTAATAATGTCATATATTAATAATGACAGATAATGGAATATTTTCTTTTAAAGCACTGGTTATTAACTGAAGATGACTCCCCACCCCCCCACTCCGTGGGGACATTTGTCAGGGAACACTTATCAAAAAATGGAGACATTTTTGGTTGTCACAACTGAAGGGTGCTACTGACATCTAGTTGATAGAGGCTAGGGATGCTGCTAAATATACTACAACACAAGGACATCCTCTTACAATTAAGAATTGTTTAGTCCAAAATGTCAATAGTGTCAAGATTGAGAAATCCTATTTTAACAAAGACATTGCATTTTAATTATTTTTAAATCTAATGTGACTATAACGCAATCCAAATTTTTCTATTTATAAGAATTAGAAAGACTGAAATTACAAAAAAGTTTAGTCTTTTGCAGAATTCCTTTTATAGAAACCAATGGGTTAAAAAATGGGGATCAGGGGCGCCTGGATGGCACAGTCGGTTAAGCGTCCGACTTCAGCCAGGTCACAATCTTGTGGTCCGTGAGTTCGAGCCCCGCGTCAGGCTCTGGGCTGATGGCTCAGAGCCTGGAGCCTGTTTCTGATTCTGTGTCTCCCTCTCTCTCTGCCCCTCCCCCGTTCATGCTCTCTCTCTGTCCCAAAAATAAATAAACGTTGAAAAAAAAATTTTAAAAATGGGGATCAGTCCTATGTTTCATAGTGATACTTTAGATACTTGTAAGTCAGCGTGATATATTTTTTTGTGCTTTCAATGTGTTTGAATGCCTTTTGAAATATTATACCAACAAATTCATGTATATGCACACATATGTAAGTACATAAATACGATTTAGTAGTGAAAAGAAACCTTTGCTGTCAAGAGGAATTGGACCCTCAGAGTGTCTAAAAGAGGTAAAGGATTTTTTAGGCCATATAAAATGCACAAAGGTGTAAGTGAACAAGAAGTGAGGATAAGGCATTTGTACTCCTTAGGGGGATTTAGAGGAAAGTTAACCCAGTACGGAGAGTTCTGGGACAGGGGATTAAGGCTTTGGGTTAATCAGATTTCAATCTATCACTTACCTATCTATATCAGATTATAAATATTCAGTGAAAATTTTTAAATAATGACAAAAATGTTGTCATTTTGTCTTCTGCATGATGATTAATTTCTGTGACTAATATCTGGAATCATAGGGTCTACAGGATTGATTTTAGAGCTGGCTGCTTCCATTCTTCTACTACTTTTGCTTCACTGACTTCTACTATACATGTCCGATTGCTATCAGTCCTCTTAATTATTTGCTAAGAGTCAAAGAATAGCCTGAGGAATTACTTATTTTTTTCCTTACAAAGATAACTTCTTTGTTACAGAGAAACTATGTTCAGAATTACTATAAGTACATCAGCAGAGACAATATATTAAGGATTTCAGGATATGAGGCATGTGAAACATTGCTATGAAATATTTTGCCAATCTATAAATTTTCAGAAGGTTTTCAAAAATGAAATACCACCTTCTTATAAACCTGCTTGAACTAATTATGCAGATGCCAATAAACACCATATGAGCCGTTTGTCTTTTATTATACATAACACTAAGACAGGAATATTTAGAACTATTCACGCTTGATTAAAATAATTTTTCAATTAAAAATGCATTGTCTTAAAACAATAGGAAGCTTTTGTGCCATCAATTTTGAAAAATATGATTAGGAATGTTTATCACAGGAGAGTAGTTTTTGGACACAGTCTGGATCAAGAAAAAATGTAAGAGCTTGCTTTTGATAACTGGGGAATAAAAGGCCGCTGACTATATTGTCTCTTACATATATCCCTTTTGTTACTTTGCACTTTATGTTTGTCTGTATTTTTATTATTAAATTACGTAGATTTTTTCAAGAAGAACTATTTATCAAGGAGTGAGGTTGGTTGGAATCTAAAGATTTCAGCAGGTTATCATTTTGGAAAAGAACACAGAATTTTAATTTAAATGTAGAATATTATAGTGGAAATATTGCGGCATCTTTGCTTGTGATTTAACAAATCACTCAAAAAGTACTCAGGTTTTGTGTTCCCTTTGTTATCAAATAGGCTGCAGTGTTTCTCAAGGACTTGGAAATCAAGTGGTGGAAGGCAGAGCATGTTTAAACCTGAAAACTCAAGACACTTCAGGAATTAAAAGGAAGCTTCCCTAGGTTCAAGTCTCCCCCAGAGTACACAGTCTTTATTTTCCAATTGCAGGGACTGACAGCCGTTCATCTCACCTGTTCAGTCCCTCTGTGTCCAAAGGGCTCACTGATATCAGAGGGATCCCAGCTCCTCTCTAATGCTCACATGTTATCAAATATATCAAAGAAATTAATGCACGTAACAGAAGGAGTGTGGATAACAGATACCTGAGAGAGCATGTGGATTAGGAAAGATAGACTCAGATACAGAAGCTAAGTAAGATGAGTATTTTGGTAAGGAGATCAGAGTGAGATGATTTGAGTCTAAGCCTTCAGGACACCTGGAGAGGGAAGGCAAGAAAACTTATAGCTCATGCTGTGAGCTATAAATTAACCTTAAGTGGACTTGCGGAGATGAAAGTACATATTTTACTTCTAGATTGTGTATAGTTTTTCACTGACTTCAATACTGCAGTAAGATTGAAACATAGGAATTGTAGAATTAATTCAAGTACATTTATATCTACTTAATTATTTAAATTCTAAAAAGTAGATAGTCAGGTCTGTGCATTCAAATCACCATTTTAGCCAGAAGCCTATTGCTTCTATATTTCTAAAGTGACATAGAAAGGCTATAGGTACAAAATTCATTAGAAAAAAGAATATTTGGAGTTCTAAATCATCTAAATAGCTGCCTCAGTATTCCATTTCTTGCATGTGTAAGAATACCCTATTTTTTGTGCTGGTAAATAAAGCACATGACTCTTATTTATTGTTAAAATCCAAATAAACATAAAGCCATGATATAAAATTCCCAGCAAAGATGGGTGGTTGTAGGAAAAATGTGTTATTGATTTCATTTTTTTTTAATTGAGAGTGTAATTTTTCTTCGTTTCTTCTATAGGCTCAACCTGCATTGATGATCAATTAAAAGGTTCTTATTAGCTGGGTTTGGGCTTCATGAGAAATAATTGTCCCCAAGAATCCGTAACATGATGTACAAAACATATGGCTTACAACAAATATGTTCCCAAAGACACCCACATTCCTATACTGAATCAGAATGCTAATGTCCTTTGAGCAAAAACCAGAATATCTAAGAGTGTGATTTCAGTGTGCTTTTTTTTTTTTTTGTCAAGAGCTGCTATTTGCAAAATACAAATAAGTGTTGTTAACAAAGAGGAACTGGAAATTGCTAATGGATTGAATTGTGTCTCCCCAAATTAATATGTTGACGCCTAATATGACTATTTGTAGATAGGGCTTTTTGTCAATAATTAAGATTAAATGAGGTCATAAGAGTAGAATCCTGATCCAATAGGATTAGTACCCTTATAAGAAGACAAATTGTGTCTCTTTACACACACACACACACACACACACACACACATACACACACACACACACAATGAGAAAAGACCATGTGAGAGCACAGAAAGAAGAGAATATTAGTAGAAATATGGACATTAAGGGCCATGCTAGTGAGATCTCAGATGGAAATAACAAACATGTTTTTGGAAACTGAAGGAAAGGTGAGCTTTGTTATAAAGTGGCAAAGACTTGACTGACCTATGTTGTAGTGTTTGGTGGAAGGTAGAACTTGTAGGTGATGAAAGTATATTTTTAGCTGAGAAGATTTCTAAGCAAAAGTGTTGGAGAAGACTGGTTCCTTCTGGTGGCTAACAGTAAAATGTGAGAAGAGAGAAATGAATTAAGAAAAAATGTTAAGCACAAGGGAACCAGAACTTGGAAATTTGAAAAATTATCAGCGTATCCATATGGCAGAAAGTGAGAAAGTTTGTTCTGAAAAGAACACTAAGGGTATAGCTGAAAAACCACTTAATAAAGAGATTATGGATATGACTCAGGGACTTAATTGCCCATCTCAGCAGAATCCAGGAATAGAGATGGAATTATACCAGCAAATACACTGACATTTTAAACTAAATCGGCGGGGGGGGCGGGGGGGCGGGTAGAGTCTAAGAAATAAGGCTGATTTCTTAGATCTTACAGGAATGGACCATAGAGCTATTCAGCTGAAAATATGCACTATTCTTCAAGAAATGGAAAGAATGTCCCTGAAGTAATTTGGAGACCCTCAGAGCTTCCCCATTAGTTTTAAAGGGTGGGGCCACTCACTGCTTCTGTTTCAACAGGTCAAAGGCCTCTGATCAAAGGTTTGGGGCAACACCATCCTGTGGAGCCTCACTTGGCAAAGCTTTGGGGGTGTAATTCCCACCTAGTAGAATGGAGGTGGGACTGCTGACCTACTAAGTCCAGAAGGCAAGACCACCATCCCAATGAATCTGAAAGATGGCCATCAAACCAAAGAGGATTATTCTGGAACTTAAAATCTCATGAAATTTGCCTTGCTAGGTTTGGACTTGATTGGGATCAGTCACCTTTTCCTTTTCTCCATTTTGGAATAGGTATGTCTCTCCTATGGCTTTCCCACCATTGTATTTTGGAAACACAATGGCTTATGTGGTTTCACAAATTCACAGCTGGAGAGGAATTTTTCTTTAGGGTGAATCATATCTTGAGTATCATGCATATCTGATTTGGTGATATCTAGATGAGACCTTGGACTTAAGGATTGATGTTGAGATGAGTTAAGATTTGGGGGACTATTGGGATGGAATGAATATATTTTTCATGTGAGAAGGACATGAATTTTGGGGAGACAAGGGTAAAATGCTATGGACAGAATTCTGTTGAACAGAAATTCATATACTGAATCACTAATTTCTAATGTGTCCGTATTTGGAGATCGGGCTTTTAGGAGGCAGTTAAGGGTAAATGACATCATAACAGTGAGTACCTGATTCAATAGGATTAGTATCATTAAAAGAAGAGAAAGAGACCAGAACTTTCTCTCTGCTATGTGAGAACTCAGCAAGAAGGCTGCAGTCTTACAAGCCAGGATGAGAGTTCTCATCAGAAACCAAACTGGCTGCTACCTTGATCTTGGACTTCTCAGTCTCTCAAACTGTGAGAAAATAAATTTCTGTTGTGTAAGCCACACAGTCTATGGTATTTTGTTATGGCAGCCCAAACTGACTAATAAAGAAATGTACAGAACAGCCACTGCCACTTTCAAACTTGAAAATTGAAGAAAAAATGTATGTAGCTACAGGAAAAAATTAGAAAAATAATCTAATATACATCACTTGAAGATATACAAGCAAGGCAAGTCAGAGTGATCAGAATTTTCATGTTTTGTACTTTAAAAGTTTTTCATTCATGAATCATGCTTTCAGTGTTGTATCTAAAAATTCATTGCCAAACCCTAGGCCATCTAAATTTCCTATGTTTTCTTATAAAAATTTAGCAATTTGAGCTTTACATTCATGTCAGTGATCCATTTTCAGCTCATTTTTTTTTTTTGTGAAATGTATTACATCTGTATCTAGATGTGTTTTTTTATGGATGCCAAACTATTCCAGTACCATTTGTTGAAAAGACACCTTTTCTCCACTGAATTGCCTTTGTTTCCTCATCAAAGACCAGTTAACTATATATTTATGGTTCTGCATTTGGACTCTCTCTTCTGTTCCATTTATCTGTGTGTCTTTTATTTTGTTAATATCATGCGGTCCTGATTATTGCAGCTTATAGTAAATTTTGAAATTGAGTGGTATGGGCTTTCCAGCTTTGTTATTCCTCTTCAATATTGTCTTGGATTTTGAGATTTTTCCCCTTCCCATGTAAATTTAGAATCAGTTTTTTTCTTCTACTGAATATCTGCTAAATATCTTGCAGGATTTTGATGGAGATTGTGTTGACTCTATAAAGCCTATGAGAACTGACATCATAACAATATTCCAACCTATGGACATGAAATCTATTTACTTAGATCTTCTATGATTTCTTTCATTAGAGTTCTATAGTACTCCACTTCTAGATCCTATACAAATCATACTCTAGTTTTACCAGAGTAATGACAAAATCTCATTTACATTTAAAAAGAAAAATTTGATTACATGTGGAAAATGCGTCAGTAGCGTCAACGAGACTTCTAATCATCTGGTTGGTTGTGTGTAAGTGTTAAGGGGAAAAGAGAAATCCGTTGTTGCAAGTTAGTGGAGGGTGATGCCACAGGTTGAGATAGTGCAGATTAGGAAATTAGCGGATTTTGTTATAAAGAGACAAGAACATTGCTTAGGAAATCTCAAGCCTAAGGTAACTATTAAACAGCTTGAGGAAGAACTAAGGAAGTCAATAATTGAGTATAATATATTCATACTTCTGAGAAAAATGCATGGCATGGCATAAGAATTTCAGAGCAATGCTACAGAGAATGGGAACTGTAAACACAATTAAAATCATGTAACTAAATGATCTGCAACAATCATACAATACAGAAGTAGAAGAGAAGAGGCCAAGGACAGAGTCCTGGGAATTTCCATATTTAGAGATCAAGCAGTAGGAAGGAGACATCAACATAAACTGAGAGTACACTGAGTAAGAGAAAATTTAGGAAAAAGGTATCATGGTAGCCAAAATACAAAAAAGAAAAAAAATATTAAGGGGACTTGTCAACTGTAATTAATATTGCTCAGAAGTCAAGTAAAATAGAGAACCATGGCAATTGAATGTCATAGGTGAGCTTGACCAGCAGTTTCAGGGGAACTGTGGGATAGAAGCCCAACTGGAGTTAGTTGAAGAGAGACTTGAAGTGTTGACATATAAACTGTGACTACAGACTAAACATTTTTTAAAGAAAACAGAGATATGCAATAGAATATGAGTTTAGGAGTTGTTTTGTTATTTATATAAATAGGAAAAAAAAGCTGGTTAAATTATCACAGTGATGAAATGAACCAATGCAGGTAGAAATGGGTGATACTAGGAAAAAAAAAGGAAATAATTGCAAAATCTGTGCAAATGAAGTAATTTTGGAAGCCCATGCTAGAATGAGTAGTATAGTTAGAACAACATATTGGTTATATTTCCAAACCTTGGTTTTGTGATCAAATATTTGGTAGGTAGGAGATGCTAATCCCTTTAAAAATGTATGCAATCACTTGACTTGAATGGAAAGATTAGAAATAGACACAAGGCTACTATTGCCCAGGCTACTGGCAAGTTCAGAAGAAGGATATATCCTGAAGAGAGTTAAGTATCACTTGTGCATCCTGAAGCAGGAACTGGGATGGGTCAGCACGGTTTCCATTTGGGTGGGTTAGAAATTTAGTCATCAAAGGCACTAATTTTCCAGTGGCTAGCTCCTTGGGGCTTGGTACTACAGCAGGTATAGACAGACACACCAATGGAATGCTTTAGATTCTAAAGATGTTGTAAGGTTTAACATTCTAGTTATTGTAATTGTTACAAGTGGAAACATGATTTAATAGAAAGGATCCCTACAAAGCTTTGGGGATAACTGACTAGTTATATAGGAAAAATAGCAACAAAAATTTATTTCCAGATGGAGTAAAAATTGAAATGCAAAAATTAAGACATAAAAGTACAAATTAAACAGAAATATATGTACATAAACTTGCAGTGAGGAAGGGATTTCTAAGCTTGACAAAGATAAAAATCTTCAGGGAAATATATAAAATCTATGACCAAAATTCTCTCACTTTCTATACATTAAATGTAATCTAGACATTTAAGTATATATAATAATCTGAAGAAAATATATGCATATAGGGTGATGGGATTAAGATTTGCTTTGTTAACATTAATAGATCTTTTTAAAGAATGTAGTAGCAAATAGACAAATGTCACAAATAGGTAAATCAAATGTCTATAATTTGGCAATTAGAAGTGCTTTTACTTTAATGAAAATATTTGGTGTTAACTAACATGGAAAAAGCAAATGTAGTGAACATATGAAGAAATATCCATTTTTACTAATTTTCGAAGAAATGTGAGAACATAAATAGTGGGTTTTCTTTTGATTTTGGAAAAAATCAAAATATTCTGCTTTCATAGAATTTCTGGGAAATTTGTATTCTCTTAAATTATTGTTAAAATTATAAAGTAATAATGCGAAGTTTAGAGAAAAGGTTGACAGTATGTCCCTCACCCTCTCCCAATGTTCAATCCTGCATGTCATAATACTGACGTCCTTGGTTTCTATCAGAAAGTAACATGTACTAATGCATGTAAAGGTTGATGATTACACATGAAACATTTCGAAAGTCACAGTAAGAGAATTCTTAATAAGTTTAGTACACTCACATAATAGATGGATAGGACATTATTCAAAGTGTATTTATTTAAAAACGATGCCATCTTAATTATGATTTTAATTCTAAAAGTAAATACACACTGAAAAAAAGACAGAAACAAACAGGAAAAAAAACAAAGTTAAAAAATGAAAGGAAGATTGCATAATAGTAATAAAAGTGATATATGTTTAATTATAATTCTTTCCTTAATAATATTTACATTCCTCAAATTTACTATAACAAATAATATTTATATTCCTCAAATTTACTATAATAATTATGATTAAAATTAAAAAGAGTAAAATTAAAAGCCAAAAATTACATGATGTGAAATTTTTGTAGAAATAGCTGGATTTATACAAAGAGTAGTTAATTTCTTCTCACCTCATTTTTCAATTTAATTTTCTATACTTAAGTCACTTATATGTGAATGATTAATAAAGAAAGAAATGGCTGTGTAAGAAATAGAAATTATTCCTGTGGAAATTGTCACTTTTTCCTATAGAACTCTTCAAAATTAAAGCCTTTTTTTCCAACAAAATAAATATGTTAATGTGTAAGCTCAAATATATCACACATCTATTGAGCAAGAATCATAGATTTTAATGAATACAACAAATTAGAGGTCTTTGGGAGTGGAAAATACCTAATAAAAGTGACAAATAATTGACTCCAAAAGGTAGCTAAAACCAAATGTATTAAAAATAATTTGAAGATTTAATATAATGGATTTTTGCTTCCATTTGATCACCTAAGAGATGTGTATTTCATTAAAATGCATTTCAAAAATGTCATATTTCCAAAGGACTTACTCTACTTTAACCTTTATAAATTCCATTGTAACCATGGCTACTTATTTTACAATTGCTGTTTTTCCCCTTATACTCCATATTCTATTTTGTAAATGGTTAATAATTATCAGTCTATATAATCCCCTAGCAAAATCAGTATCATCATTTTAAAGAGAAAAGAGAGATCGGGTGCCTGGGTGGCTCAGTCATGATCTCACAGTTCGTGGGCTCAAGCCCCACATCAGGCTCTGTGCTGACAGCTTAGAGTCTGGAGCCTGCTTCAGATTCTGTATCTTTCTCTCTGCCTCTCCCCCACTTACACTCTCTCTCTCTCTCTCTTTCAAAAATAAACATAGAAAGAAAGAAAGAAAGAAGGAAGGAAGGAAGGAAGGAAGGAAGGAAGGAAGGAAGGAAGGAAGGAAGGAAGGAAGGAAGGAAAGAGGAAAGAGAAAATTTAAATGGGGACCAGGTTTTGAGGGCAATGGGAAGGCATATTTTGTAGTCCAGGGTTTTCTCATTTATGGTATACTGTATATCGTACATATATTGTTAATGTTCTACACAATAAATGCTATATGTCATTAACTAATACAACATGAAATTGTTGGGACTAAAATTATTTTAAGTTGTTTTCGTAATGGAAATACTGCATCATGCACTTCCTCACTGAGTGGAGGTGTTATGATTCAGTAAGAAATGTTTTATTCTTAAGTGCTGTCTAAAAACTTGATAGTTGTTAACATCTAGATGGGTGTTTAAAAAACTACAGACACTCCATTGAAAGTTTCTCAGGGTCCTCCCAAAATGAGAGTGACCAGAACCAAAGGAGAGAAAGAGGGTAACTTTGATACCTTCAAAATGTGGTCGTACTTACACCACCACTTACTGAGCATTCACTAAGTAGGACAGATATTTTACATTTGTGACATATGTCCACAGCATTCTGTGAGAGGAATTAACGAGAGCGATGATGGGTCAGAGAAAAAATATGTATTATAGTAACAGTCACAAAACTCTATTAATTTCTGCTTCCCATTGACTGTATGGAGACTCAAGACCACCATTGCCACACCCCATCAATAGAACCCCCCTCAAATGGAACCACTACAATAAATTTCTAGTAACCTAAACAGTTTTTTCAGGTGTCTTATACAGTTGGCCTATGACACTCAGAGTTAACGTTTTCTTTGGCTTGTTTTAATAATAGCTCATTATTGTGATAAAAGTGACAGTATGCCTTTGATGCCTGATAAAGGGACTGTCTTCCTGATGTCCACCAAAAGCATTTTTGTGACTGCCCACATGCTGTCTGCTCATACCTCTGTTGAGCTTCCTGATCTACCCATTTGGGAACACTGATTTCTATTCTGCAATCTCTTTGTTTCTCGATTTTAAATACCTCTCCTTTTTGATTTGTGTCCTATTTGATTTCAAGTATCCCTAATTTAGAAACCCAGTCTGACTCCTGTTGGATTGACCTTGAGAGCTTCTCACTCCTGCTTCCCTTCCTAATAGTAACCTGGACCACTAACTTAGATGTTTGATGTGTAAAATTGGAGGAAAATGTGTTGAATTAAAATAGAGTTAGTCTATGAAAGTTAAATAAATAAAATTTTGTGTTTGAAAGAGTTTTTATAGAAGAAAAGGTATAATTATATAATTCAGTGTGACCAGGGCTATGATAGGGTTATTTTGCTGCACTGTTGCAAGTTGAAAATCAAATTCATTTTCAAAACTGAGATTTGTATGTGTAAATATTGCAAAACTAGGATCGAATTGATTCTAATGAGTGTCATTGTTCTATCTGGGAGGAAAGACAAAGTTATTCAATACGTGGACACAGTTGGTATGTGGGGCTGAAACAGAGTCCATATAGATTAGAAAAACTATGTCAGACAGAGAAAAAAATGTTCAGAGCATAGTTGCATAAATTCTAATGAGTAGAAATGTGTCCTGAAGAAACCGAGCTTACTTAGGAAAGTTAAGCCTTGGAATAGTACCAGAAGATGGTATACTGGGAACAGGCAAATTTAAAGGAGAGAAGTAAGTACAACAAGAACAAAGGTAAGGGTTTATAGTTCAAGGTGCATGATAGGTAATTATCTCTCTTCTTTAAAATTTCTTTGGGATGACAGAAGGGATATAAAAATACAAACGCATCCTTAACCATGGCAGAGAACTAAGATTAGAGTCATTAGCAGGTAAAACACTGAAGAATTGCTAGAAATATAAGGTAGATATAAGAAAATTAAAAGAAACCCATTCAAAATTAGGAACATAAAACCACTCAGTGATCAGAAGGCCTTTCCAAAAAGTAAGGTATCAAAGAAACAGTTTAGAATAGCCCGAGGGACGGAGTACTCAGGAAACAAAAGTACAAGCGAACTTCAGATTTTGCCATCAATGTATGGAAATGTGCTGCATTTCTATGCATTAGTAATGAAACGGAAGAAAGTTGAATCAAGGAATCATCCCACTTACAACTACACCAAAAACAATAAGATAACTAGGAATACACCTAACCAAAGAGGTGAAAGACTTGTACACTGAAAACGGTAAAACACTGATAAATTGAAGACCACACAACAAAATGAAAGACATTCCATGCTCGTGGATTGGAAGAACAAATATTGTTAAAATGTGTATAGTAGCCATACAAATTTAATGCAAATCTATCAAAATACCACCAGCATTTTTCAAAGAGCTAGAAGAAACAATCCTGAAATTTGTATGGAACCACAAAAGACTCTGAAAAAACAAAGCAATCTTGAAAAAGAAAAGCAAAGCTGGAGGCATCACAAATCCAGACTTTAAGTTATATTACACAGCTTTAGTAATCAAAACAGTATGGTACTGTCACAAAAATTGACACATATATCAACAAAACAAAACAGAAAATCCAGAAATGGGCCCACAATTATATGCCAATTAATATTCGCAAATGACATAATGATAAAGGGTAAGTATCCATAACATATTAAGAACTTATTAAACTCAACACCTCCAAAAATTGAATAATGCAATTGAATGGGCAGAGGACATGAATAGACATTTTTCCAAAGAAGACATATAGATAAACAACAAACACATGAAAACATTCTTATCATCGATTGTCAGGGAAATACAAATCAAAACTACAATCTGATATCACCTCACATCTGTCAGAATGGCTAAAAGCAACAACACAAGAAATAACAGGTGTTGGCTAGGATGTGAAGAAAGGGGAACCCTCTTGCACTGTTGGTAAGAATGCAAACTGGTGCAGCCACTCTGGAAAACAGCATGGAGCTTCCTCAAAAAGTTCAAAATAGAACTATCCAACAATTCAGCAATTGCGCTACTTTAAGGTGTTTACCTAAAGAATATAAAAATATTAAGTCAAAGGGATGCATACACCCTGATATTTAAATTTTTTTTTCAACGTTTATTTATTTTTGGGACAGAGAGAGACAGAGCATGAACGGGGGAGGGGCAGAGAGAGAGGGAGACACAGAATCGGAAACAGGCTCCAGGCTCCGAGCCTTCAGCCCAGAGCCCGACGCGGGGCTCGAACTCACGGACCGCGAGATCGTGACCTGGCTGAAGTCGGACGCTTAACCGACTGCGCCACCCAGGAGCCCCACACCCTGATATTTAGAGCAGCATTATCTACAATAGCCAAATTGTGAAAACAGCCCAAGTGTCCATCGATTGATGAATAAAGAAGAAATGGTACACACACACACACACACACATACACACACACAGAGGAATATTAGCCATAATAAGGAATGAAATCTTGCCATTTGCAACAACATGGTTGGAACAAAACAGTACTATGCTAAGTGAAATAAGCCAGTTGGAGAAATGCATGTATCATATGATTTCACCCATATGTGGAATTAAGAAATGAAACAAGAGCAAAGGGGAAAAAAGAGAGAGAGAAAGGCAAACTAAGAAACAAGAAACGTACTCTTTTTTAAGAAGGAGAGAGAGCTTGCTTGCAGGCACGTGCAAGCAGGGGAGGGGCAGAGATAGAGGGATAGCAAATGAATCTCAAGCAGACTCCACACCCAGCACGGAGCCCATGTGGGGGTCTGTCTCACAACAGTGAGATTATGACCCTTAAATCATGACCTGAGCCAAAATCCAGTTGAGTGAATGCTTAACCAAATAAGCTATCTGGCTTAACTATAGAGAACAAACTGATGGTTGCCTGTGGGGAGGTGGGACAAGAATGAGTTGGGTGGGTGATGGTGTTGCTCCTGATGAGCACCTGGTGTTGTATGGAGGTAGTGAATCGCTATATTGTGCACCTGAAACCGATACCACACTTATGTTAACTAACCTGGAATTCAAATAAAAACTACTTAAAACAAAAAAGAATTTGGATTTTGTCATTAGGATACCAAGGAAAGAACTGTAAACCAGTAACACCAGATCCTGGTATTGCTGCCAAGCGTATCCTCCCTTTGGGTAGTAAAGTGGCAATTTGATGCAGAAGTGTGGCAAACAAGGGCAGGCATAAAATCAGGCAGTGGTCCAGATAAATTCTAGACACAATGGGTCATGTGCAGCCCCACACCCAGAAAGCAAACTTTTCTCAACATTCTGAAGAAAACTGACAATCAGAATATCACATTCAACCTTCTTCCCTATCTAATCTTCAGAATGAAGATTCCTGTGATCATAATCTGAATACATTACTATAGGGAGAAATTGTAATTATGCTGATGACACCTACTCCAGCTGCCAATGATGTTTCTTCTAGGTCCTCACTGATAAATATGAGCAGACTACCAAGAACCTAAAATATATAAGGAAACCAGTGGACGCAACACAGATATTCAGTTGAACAAACAGAAGAATTCACACTTGCAAAAATAGTTACTACAGGAAAGAAAACACAATTAAAAAAAAATAATTACACTTAGTACTTAAAAAAATATTGAGCCTCATGATGCTACTCACATCAAAAGGAAATGAAATTATTTGTTACTTACACAACTGGACTTTCTAGGGAGAGCAAGGCAGGTGAATGCTCGTCTGGGTGGCTAGCAAGAGCAAACTGGTGGTTTTGGTTGTGTTGTGGTTATGAAGTGGAACCAGGATGAGGATTCAGCTTCATGTAAGCATCAAGGGAGGGTACATGTAGATTTTCTTATTGGCTTGCTCAGATGTAAGGTAAAAAGAGAAAGGGGATGGCTTGAAACTTGTTTAGGGTTAAAACCTGAAAAATGAAGTCTTCTCTTACAAAAAAAAAAAAAAAACAAATTTGAAGAAGATATTTGCACAAGACTGACAATGAATTGGAATTTGGAGTTTCTAATGATTCCTATATATTAATTTTAAAAAGATAAATTACCAACAGAACAATAGGCAAAATATGGGAACTGGCATTTCATAGTAAAGGTAGCTTGAAAAGTATATAAACCTTATAAACATATCAAAAGATAAAAAGCTCAATAATAATCAGGGAAATGTAAAATAAAATCATAACATGTTATCTTTATAAGCACGTCTCTGGCAAAAAATTAAGACAAACATGACTAAGAGAGAAAAGGTAAGTCCTTTACACTGATGGTCAGAATAAAAGATAGTGTCATTACTTTGGAAAACAATTTGTCTTTACCTACTGAAAATAAACATATTCACATCTTACTATTAAACAGTTTCACTCCCAGTTATAGGAGGTTATCAGCCTTTCTGGAACATTAGACCAATCTGAGAAGGTTTTTAAATCCGATTCTCTCAGGCAAACTCCAGACCAGTTAGTTCAGAACCTTTGAGGATGAAACCCAGATACCACTGTTTTTTCTAAAGCCTCTTTAGGTCATTTCATTATACAACCAGGGTTGAGAACCACTGCCTAAAGCAACTCTTGTACATATTCACCATAAGATATGAGCAGAAATTCTGCTTGCAACATTTTTTTGTTATTAGAAGAGAACTGGGGCAATAAAACAAGCAACTAAAGTTCATCAATGGTAGAATAGATAGCGTGATAAACTAATCTCACTTTGAGCCCATTTACTTCAGCTCTCCTAAAGACTACCCACCTAAAATATCATGTTGTTAGTATCTATTTCAATCCATGTCCTAAGGCAAAATCAGAATCCTTCATGGTATATCATTATATGTAAGCTCTATTTCACACTTAAATTTAAAAACTTAGACCCACCTGAGACAGCCTCAGGAACATAACCCTTTAATATATGAAGGAATCTAGTTGCCTGTGGGCACAAGCAGCTATACCAACTGAATACAGTATATTCTTAAGAGTTCAACCAGTGAAACAGAACCAGTAGGAGATATGATAAGATATATTAAAACACTGAGAGATTTATTACAAGGAATTAGATATGTAATTTGGGGGATGGCTAGGCTAGTGCAAAATCCTTAGAGCAGATAGTAAGGGCAGGCTAAAACCCTCAAGTGTAGGATGAAACTGCTATCTACAGACAGGAATTTCAGGGGAAAAAATGCCTCAGTTTTGCTGTTAAGGGCTTTCAATTGATTGAATGAGGCTCACTCAGTAAGGGTGATCTCCCTCAACCAATTATAGACCTTAATCATAGCTGCAAAATATCTTCACAATACCTAGATTAATGTTCAATAGGATAGCTGGAGAGTGTAGTCTAGCTAAATTGACACATAAATCTGACCATCACAAGTATCTGAAAAGTGGAAGGTAGGTTCAGAAAAATCCAATTCATCACTATAAAAAGAAAAAAAACACAATTTTCACTGATATGACCTAAAATTGTCATTTATATAATATGTCAAAGATGATCATTGAAAATGTCCATATAGTCTTAGTTTTGAAATCTCATTTTTAGGGAATTTAAGGATAATTTCCTGTTTGTGTTTCTTTTACTTTGAACTGTCATTTCATGTGTTTTCTCCAATTTCTTAACTGAGTTTTTTCCTAATCAATTTAACTCTGCATATAAGTGAAATTATTGTTTTGTCATATATTTAAAAAAATAATTACAATTTTGTCATGTAGAATTTTCTTCTTTTACATTATTAAACATTTAAGTTATCAATAATTACTAGGTTCTATATCTTACTCTAGAATTATGAGGGGAAAAAATCTCTATCACACTTCCTAGAAATGTAGGGTTTGGAATTTATCTGGAAATTCTTTAGATAAAAGGTGAGATGAGCCTCACATTAGTGTCTCAGATGATATCAACATCATTTATTGAGTAATTTTTCCTTTTCAGAATAATAAACACAGCTGCCTTCACAATGTTGTCAATTCCTGTGTTTGTCTATTTAAGCACCTTTTACTCTTCTCCTTTGATGAAACTTGTCACTTATTTTTGAGTACCACATGGTTTTCATTTGCTTGGTTGATACATGCTACCATTTGAGTGCTCATTTTGCTTTTTCATTCTCCTTTACTCTTCATTCTCCTTTGTTTTTCCATTCAAATATTATAAGGTGCCTTTCTTGTTTTTTAAAAAGTTCAGTTTCTATTTGCAATAGAATTATATCTTTTATGTGTTAATGTAGAAATCATTTATGTCATTACACTATTGAATCTTTCTATCCTTAGCAAGTTTTCTTGTCTACTAATTCCTGAGTGAATAGTAATTCAGATATTCTTTACACACCTCTTATAAATTTCTACTTAGTTTTATCCCTACATACTTCATTTCCTTTGCTTTTGCAAATATTACCATGTGTTTCATTATTTTAAATATTTTTATAGAAAATAAATATTATAGAGACTGTTGACATTTATTATTTGTAACTAGGCAACTACCAAATTCTCCCATCCTATAGTTTTGTTTGTTTGATATCCCCCTGAGTTTCCTAGCAAACACCTATAAAACAATGTAACTTTATTTCCAATACTGTAGAAAAATTCACACATTTGTTTCCATTTGTTCATTTCAGGAAATGGGTTCAAGACTGACCACCAGGCCTTTAATCATTCTTTACTAATTTTTCTTTTCTTTGGCTGATGAACATTTCTTCAAAAAGAGTCTATGAAAATTACCTTTCATTCTTGCACATGTAAAATCCACATAGATAGATAGATAGATAGATAGATAGATAGATAGATAGATAGATGATAGATTTTTAGGTCATGTTTTTACTGAGTAATTTAGGGGCACTGTTCCACACCCTGTGTGGAATGCATTTTTTAAAAGTCAGCTTGCATTGTTATTTTATTCCTCCCACTGATGTGTGAATTGTTTTTGCCTGGGTACTAAAAATAATTTTCTATATATTTGACAAAATCATCACAGGCTTTGTCTCATTGTTAATCATATTGTGTGAATTTTTCCCAGGACATATTATGTCATTTCAAACTATAAATTCAAGTCTTTTGTTTGTGGAAATTCCCCTTGAAATATATTACTAAATGTTTATTCTCTCTTGTAATTGTTTGGTTTACTTCTTCAGGGACACTAATCCCGGCTAATGTAGGATCCTTTGTTCCATAAATATTGGTTGATTTCTAACCCTCAAAATTGTTTGTTCATTTTCATTACTTTTAGCTTATTAAAAAAAAACAAAACATACAAAAACCCTGTCCTTAATGAACTTTATCGTTTTTTCCACAAATATCTTCATATATGCACTGTCAATGGTAACTTTATTTCTGTAATTATTTTATTTTTAACATCTAAGTATTCCCTGGCTTCTGTTTTTCATGCTACTTCTGTATCTGTGGCCTCACCAAATACTCTTGGGCTTTTATTTCTGAGCTGTGAATTCATACTTGTTTCATTAAGATATGCACACTCACGCTGTTGTTTTTAATCACAGTTTATCTGATCATTGACAAATTTGGGGGGTGTTTTCTTTATCCATCATTCATTTTGTATATGTTTCATGTTTGTGCCTTCCTGCTAGTATATTTGCATCACTTTTTTTTTGTTATTACTTGTCTTCAAATGAAGATAAATCTTTCCCTATCAGTATCTAGGGTTCTTATTAGATAGATGCTACAGCAAGATGACAAACTAGCAACAATTTTTCCAGGGTTATGACATAGGTTGTCTTTATGTCCAGGTTGTTTTAACTTGATTTCTTCCCATTGAAAGATCTCCAGCTACCGTCCTACATATTACTACAGCATTGCTTTTCATACTGCATTTCTGATGCACTCATTTTTGCCTTTCTTGTTAGTCCATGGGTTAAAAAAAAAAATGCAGAATCAAACAAGGCCACCTGCCTGAGAAGCCCATGCCCATTTCTCAAAACAAAGATTGTTTTGCTCCTTAGAGTAAGAACTTTGCTCAGTCAGCTTGATTCAAAATCTGTAGGCATAAAAGCCCCTTTCAGCATTTTCCTACCACTGTGACAGACTTTTCTAATATCTGATTGTTAAGGTTAACAGATGTCCTTGGTTTAATTATATGTACAGCTTGTGTTCCTATTTCTCGTGTTTTTTGTTTCTAAACAAGAGAAGAAGACATAAAGCCAGACATTTCTAAGCTCACATTACTCAGGATTGGCCAAAAACATAGTTTAGCATGATCTATAAAAAAAACAAAACCAACTTCTCTTTATATGAGAGTTTGTGTTTGTTTTAATTCCCTGTTTCCATACATAATAAAACTATAAGTAATATGGTACTTCTACCTTTTACTAACCTTAGTCTATGACTCTACAACAAGCACATTCTATAAGACTTTCAAGATCAATATGTCAACAGTGACTCACAGACAATGCTGTTGTTCAGTACATGTGGCGAAGAATATTAATGCATAGTCCCCACGATTGGAATGGTTACTATACACTAAACATTAGGCTACATACTTGATGTTCATAGTTGCATTTAAAACTTAAAATTATCATATGAAGTAACTCATGATTTTATAAAACCAAGGCTTAGAGCTATGTACTAATGTTACTAAGGCCATGAAGAAAATAAGTGGCCTAGCCAGAATTAGAACCCTGCTATATTCCAAAACCTATAATCCCACCACTTAGTCTGCAGAATATCAAATACTTTTTAACCATTTTCAAAGTGGATTCTATTATTCCACTCATGTGGAATCACAATACATATACTCAGAAGACGTACTAGATTTCTGGGGGATTTAATCCACAATATTAGTCTCCTTTTTATTTCATGTAAAATTTATGGCTAGCAATGGTGAGTTCAAATATTTCCCAAAGTGGTCCAATCCAACTTTAAAAAACTGTGTGTGTGTGTGTGTGTGTGTGTGTGTGTGTGTGTGTGTGTGTATATATATGTATATATATATATATATATATATATATATATATATATATATATATATATATATTTTCCCCTTAGAGTGGACTAAAATCTATCATCTTATGTTTTCCACACAGTGGTTTCATTCTACTCATAGGGTCTCTAATGGGAAACAATTACACACACAAACGTACATGAGTATATATCATATAAGTGAGCAGGAATTTTTTTTTCCTCTAATTTTAACATCTCTAATTCCTTCAAATACTCCTCATAGATGAGGTTTAAAAGTGCTAGGAAACTTTTAAAGTTTATTTATTTATTTATTTTTGAAAGAAAACACGCGTGCCCACACACACAAGTAGGGAAGGGGTAGAAAGAGAGGGAGAAAGAGAATCCCAAGCAGGCTGCACTCACATGGAGCATGGGGCTGGATGCCATGACTGTGAGATCATGACTCGAGCAGATATGAAGAGTGGGATGCTTAATCCACTGAGCCAGGCGCCCCCACACTAAGAAACCTTTGAGAATAAAAGGTGAAATTAACCAGCCAGTACACTGGGAAGACAAAAGTAAACTGAGACAGTCTCAGTCACACTCACATGTCCTACTTATTTATGTATGTGGTTGTTTGGGTTGTTATGTTTTATTTTGTTTACAGGCCACAATCTCAGGTGTACATAAATGTACACTGATGTATTTGCAATTTAGATAACAGATTAAGAGCTCTGACCTATAATGTACAAAGAGCTCCTGTAAGTTTACAACAGAAAAGGGATAAAATGCTATGGATTGCTAATTCAGAGAAGGAAAATACATCCAATGATAACAGATATATTTAAAAATGGTCATACTGGGGCGCCTGGGTGGCGCAGTCGGTTAAGTGTCTGACTTCAGCCAGGTCACGATCTCGCGGTCCGGGAGTTCGAGCCCCACGTCAGGCTCTGGGCTGATGGCTCAGAGCCTGGAGCCTGTTTCCGATTCTGTGTCTCCCTCTCTCTCTGCGCCTCCCCCGTTCATGCTCTGTCTCTCTCTGTCCCAAAAATAAATAAACGTTGAAAAAAAAATTTTAAATAAAAATGGTCATACTTTCTAGTAGGAAAGTAAGCAATAAAGTACTAGACAAAATCTAGTAGTAGTCAGGAAAGCACACAACAGAATAAAATTACACTCACAAAAATGATAAAAATTATAAAAGACTGATAATACCTACTGTTGGCAAGGATGTACAATAATCCACACTATCCGTGAAAGTATAAATTATTATCACTTAAAAATTAAACCTAGCAACATCCATTTCAATCACTTTACACATAATTGCTAATTTCACTCCTAGGATTCTACACCATAGAAATAAGTATCAGTATCTAAAATTATACACACAAAAATGTTTATCACAGAATTGTTTGTAGTTATAAATACATGGAAATAAAATTGTTGTACCCCAATTAAGAGAATGATTAAATTATGATAAATTCACACCATGCAATATGAAGCTATTACAGAATAAATTATATTTGTAGAAATTGTTCAGAAGTATTTTCTACAGGGTATTATTGAGTGAGACGGGTCCAGATGAATATTTATTCCTTCACATTGAGGATCTAAAGACTCTTCAGAGGACAGAGCTGAGAAATCAATATCAGGATAACCCACACATATATTCTCCAGAGTTATGTTTCTAGTGTTGGTGTAAAAAGATGAAGAACTTTATCTTTGTGGAAACACCAAGAAAAATCTAGGAGATGTGAAAACAATACTTGTCTATGGATTTATTCAAGACTGGTGGATGCAAGAAAGCCTTAATCAACCGATTTCCTTCATAGGCAATGAACTCCCTTCAGTAGCTTCTGGGCAAACACAAGTTCTAGGTATAAAGAGACCTACCAAAGGCCCAAAGACTGGGTCTGCAAGACATTGGCAACTGTTAAGCAGGCAGGAATGAATGGAGTCTGAGAAATCCCGAATGCAACAAAAATTTTTTGGGCATAACAATTTTCATAAACTCACTCCTTCCCAATTTTGCTGAAATAAAGGCAGTGAAGTCGAGGCTGAAAAATAGATATAACTTAATAGATATAACATTTTAAAAACTCTAATACCCATGAATAGTAGCAGGAGCTTGTAAATTCAAGGTCACATCTCTAATACTCTCCTGACTCCTTGTTCAAATTCTCAAAGAGCAGCTCCTCTTTAGCAGTGGCAACTGGCAGCAGCCACAGACTGGATGCTTTTGGCTAGGTAACCAGAAATGAGCTCAATCTGAAAACTATAAACACAATTAATCTAAGTCATTCAACAAATGGTAAAATCTGAATGACCACTTTCTCTCTTAAGCCACCAGATATAAAAAAATCCTTGCATGCTTTGGAAAAATGAAGCAAAATGATAATGTACATCAGTGCTCTTGGCTCTTTGACATTAAGTATCTAGCATCCAATAAAAGAATAATAACCTATGTGAAGAAGCAAAAGCCTTCTAGATTTTTAGAATCTCACCATCAAGATAAAATTTCAGAAGAATCCAATTCATGGATTGTCTAAATACTGTAACTGGTAAACATGAACCCAAACTACCAAAACTGTATAGGAAGAGACAAAGTATGAACCAGCAGATAGGAAATTTCAGCAGAGAAAACTGCTAGAATATAGAAATGCTAGGATCTGCAATACAAAATGGTCCTAACACAGAACTAAACATTAGAATTAAATTCATTCTAGAAGAAATGATTGGTGTATTTAATGACAGCTTGATAGAGATTACCCTAAAGGAATTACAGAGAGGGAGAAACATGGAAAAACAACTGATCAGAATGCTAATTACCTGTGGGGAAAATATCAAGCAATCTGATATATGTATAATTAGAAAATATGTCATGGCTAAGTAGAGTTTACTCTAAGAATTCAAGATTATATTAACATTCAGATATCAATAAATGTAATCCATCACATTTAAAAGAACAAAGGATGGGGTGCCTGGGAGGCTCAGTTGGTTAAGCATCTGACTCAATTTTGACTCAGGTCATGATCCCAGAGTTGTGATTTGGAGTCCCACATTGGGCTCTGTGCTGGGCATGGAGACTGCTTGAGATTTTCTCTCTCTCTGTCTCTCTCTGTCTCTCTCTCTCTCTCTCTCTCTCTCTCTCTCTCTCCCCCTCCCTCCTTCTCTCTCTCCCTCTGTTCCTCCCCAACCCCTCAAAATTTTTTTTAATTAAAAAAAGAACAAAGGACATAAGTTATCTTGACAGAGGCAAAAAAAAATGCATCAGACAAAATCTAACACTAGTCAATGGAAACAAAAACAAACAAAAAACACATCTCAGCATCTAGAAATGGAAGAAAACTCCCTCAATCTGAAAAAATCCGCGAAAAACTTTCAGCTGACTTAAAATTTATTGAGGAAATTTTAGACATTCTTCACCACCACTAAGATTTTGGAGAAGCAAAGGCTGTGTATTTTTCACCACTTTTATATTTTGTGCTAGAGGTCTTAGCCAGCGTATTTAAGGAACAAAGACAGATGGAAGTGGGGGGAAAAGGGAGAAAAGGAAGAAGGAAGGCAGGCAGGAGGGAGGGAGTAGGAATGAAGAAAGGAAGGGAAGAAGGAAGGAGAAAGGGAATTTTGTCCACAGACAACAATGTATTTACATTGAACTCCTAATAAATATATTTTAAAACATAGTAGGTATAATAGATGAATTCAGCAAGGGTCTGGGGATTCAAGATCAATATAGAAATCAGTTGTATTTCTACAAAGTGACAACAAACAATTGGAAAATGAAATTTTAAAACCAACACTATTCACAATATCACACACACACACAAAACCACATAGGGATATATCTGACGAAAGCTGAGCAAGTCCTCTACTCTGAAAGCTACAAAACTTTGAGGAAAATAAGAGACGGCCTAAATAAATATTGCAAAGATATCAATTCTCTCCAAATTAGAGACAGAATGCAATCTCAATCAATTTCATAACAGGATTTTCTGTTGTTACTGACAAATGAATAATAAAATTTATACAGAAATGTAAAAGACCTAGACAGAGCAAGTATTACTGAAGAAGAGAAATAATACTTGAGGATTCATACTACCTGACTTCAAGATTAATATAAGCTATCATAATCAAGTTTGTGGTATGGGTGTAAGATAGACAAATAGATCAATGGAACAAAAGAGATTCTAGAAATAGCTCTACATAATTACAATCAAATGATTTTTGACAAGCAGCAAAGTAATTCAATAGGGAAAGAAAAATCTTTTCAGCAAGTGGTGTATTGAAACAACTGAATAAAGCATAGAAGATAAATAAAATTCTACCCCTTCACACATGAGGCACAAAAATTGATTTGAGATGGATCATAAACTTAAACACAGAAGATAAAATTATAAAACATCTACAAGACACTGTAAGAGTGTTATAGTTGAGGAAGAACATGGATTATGAATAAGAATTTATCAGCCACAGAGAGGAAACAGATACACGTTAGAGAAAAATAACCCATGCAAAGTTACAAAAAATGTAAATTCATTGTATATTTGGGGAATGGGAGTAATCTAATGTTATTTCATTATTAAGCACAGTCTTGTACAAGTTGTTTTGCTAGGTGCAAAGGATAAAAAATGAAATTCCATGCAGTTCCTTTACATCGGAAACTGCAATTACAAGGGCAGAAAAAATTATGGGAAGAATGATAAATAATACGACGAAACAAGTTATACTCAAGTTATTATATAAAAACAGTGAAAGCAGGGCAGTTAATACTGTATTAATTTCTTGCAAGTTTGTGAAAATTTTGTAAGGTAAACAGGTTGAATTTGGTGGCAGAGAAGAACACTCCATTTGGAAGAAATTACATGTGAAAAGTGCATACATGAACAACAGTGTGGGCTATTCATGAAACCACTGATAACTGGCATGGCTGTAGGAAGCATGCTTTGGGAAGATAGTAGTAATTGAAAGGGGAAATGAACATGGGGACAGATTGTGAATGTAAGGTACACTGTATTACGAAAAAAATAAGATACATTGACCATTGAATGGTCACTGTACATATTTTCTAGTATTACAAAATCCTCTAATGGATGCTTTATGTTTCTTGCTTTATATATGAGAGAACAGGCTTAGGGAATTTGGGTGCCTACCCATTAAAGACAATTGTGTCTCCTAGGAGAACTCTATTATGAAATGCCCTTCTTTATGCCTGATAAATGTCCTGTTGCTTTGTCTGAAACTAACATAGTTGCTCCAGCTCCTTTTTGATTAGTTTTTGTATGTTCTATGTTAATATGTTACCCATCCCTTACTTTCAACCCACCAGAGGCTTTATATTTAAAATGAGTTTCTTATAAATATATTTGTTGGATTTTTTTCCACTCTGATAATCTGTGTTTTTAAATTAATGTGCTTAGACCATTTACACTAAAGTAATTATTGGTACACTTTTCTGCCCTCTCAGCTTTTTAATATTTGTTAACTGAGTGGCTGAGAGGTTGGAGGTGACTTTATTTATTTTCTAAATATTTATTTTGCGAGAGAGACTGCTAGTGTGAGCAGAGGAGGGGAAGAGAGAGAGAGGGAGAGAGAATCCTAAGCAGGCTCCCAGCTGTCAGCACAGAGCCTGATGTGGACATGATCCCATGAACCTGTGAGATCATGACCTGAGCTGTAGTCAGACACTTAACGAAACGAGCCACCCAGGTGCCCCCTGAACAGTTTCTTTTTTATTTTATTTTTTAGTATTTCTTGCAGGGTGGTCCAGTGGCAATGAGCTCTCTATTTTTGCTTGACAAAGTTTTTATTTTCCTGCAGTTTTGAAGAATAATGTCACTAAATTAGAATACTACACTGGTGGGTTTATTTGCTTTCCACATTTTAAATATTTTACAACACTCTCTTCTTGCTTGCGTGGTTTCTGATGAGAGTTTGCTGTGTATCATTATTTCTCCATAGATAAGATGATCTTTTTTCCTCTGGCTTTTTTCAATATTTCTTTTTTTTTAATTGAGAGTGTGCATGCAGCTGCACATGAGCTGGGGAGGAGCAGAGGGAGAGAGAGAATCGTAAGCAGTCTCCACATCCAGCACAGAGCTGATATAGGGTCCGATCTCATAATTGTGGGATCATGACTTGAGCTGAAATCAAGAGTCCAATACTTAACGGAGCCAGCCAAGCATCTTAAGATTTATTTTCAAATTGACCCACTTTTTTTTTTTTAATGTTTACTTGTTTTTGAAGGAGAGAGAGACAGACTGTGAGTGGGGAAGGGGCAGAGAGAGAGGGAGACACAGAAGCTGAAGCAGGCTCCATACTCTGCACTGTCTGACGCTGGGCTCGAACTCATGAGCCATAAAATCATGACCTGAGCCAAAGTCCAACACTCGATCGACTGAGCCACCCAGGCACCCTAATATACAACTCTTGAATGTTCTGTTTTGTTGGGTGTTTTTGTTTGATTGTTTGTTTTCACTGCTTTTAACATTTCAGTTTAGCAACTTCATACGGATCTGTATCTTCAAGCTCACTGATTTTTTCTTCATGTGTGTCTGGTCTGAGAAGCTGATCAAAGGTATTCTTCATTTCTAGCATTTTTAAAATTCATGTTTGTTCCTATTTCTCTGCTCATGTCACCCATGTGGTTTTTTTTTGCATGTTTAGTTTTTTCCATTGAAATCTTTAACATATTAATCCAGTTATTTTAAATTCTCTAGCTATTCCAATATCTGTGTCATATCTGACTCTGGTTCTGATGATTACTTTGTCTCTTCAGACCATGTGTGTTTTGCCTTTTAGTATGCCTGGTAATTTTTTTGTTGAATGATAAAAATGATGTGCTGGATAATAGGAACAAAGGTAATAGGCCTTTAGTTTGAAGATTTCTGTTAATCTGGCTAGCAGCTGGGCTATGTTTAATATTAACTGTAGGTGCTACAGGTTTGAAATTACTCTAGTTTTCTTGTTTTTGTCTGTCTTGTGTTTAGGCTCTTGTATAGATCCCTCTTTGGATAGGGTCCATGTTCTCAGTGCCTTAAGCTGTTGTTATATTAGAGCTCTATTGATGAAGTGGTAAGTTATGGGATTCAAAAAGCTTCCTATGGTCTTAAAATTAAAATCCATATTTCAGGAGACCTCTGTTCCTGGGCTGTGTCCTTCACAAGCATTGTTTAACTTCTCACCATAGGTAAGACAATAATAGAAGGGGATGGAATTAGGAAAATACCCTCCCCTCAGGGGAAGTAGGCTGTGATAGCCTTTTTCCCTTACAGTAAGCCTTTGCTATGGAGAATGTTCTAGGCATCACTTCACATGATTACTCCCCCCCTCCCCCACCCCAGGTCAGAGTCACTAAGGAATCTTTCTCAGATCTTTCAAGTGAAAACTTGGTGGGGTTCCTGGAGTTAAAATTCATAAAAGTATGGAATTCCCAAAAGTTCCTCACTCTCATTCTAGTCCATACCCCGCCTCCAGGAATTCCTCAAAACTACATTTAAATGTCACTATCAGTTTATTACTGTATTGGTGTCTGCTCCATTCAGGACAGCCTATCTCAGTTGTGACTTTCTGGATTTACCAGACTCTCCATATTTCAGGGTGGTGGTTTGCCTTGTGATCTCAGTTTTCTGATGAGCTCAAGAAAAGTAGTTAACTTTTGGTTAGTTCAGCTTTTTCTTATAATAAACTCTTTACAGGTTGGAGTTAAAACCAGAAATGTCCAGCTTAGAGATTTTAAATACCCACAAAATTACCATAAATATATTATTTCTCCTCCAAAACCATGACCTGAAACATTAGAATTCCAAAGTTTTACTATGACAGTTACATGATAACCTATTTTTTTATTACTTTGGTAAGAAAGCATGGAACAGAACTGAAATATATGAAAAGGGGGAGATGATAGAAAGTTACAGGAAAAGCAAACTCTGCAAGACTGTGAGGTAGGCTTGAATTAGTATGGGAAAAAAGACACTAGAAATTAGGAAAAGAAGTTTAAATAAAGATAAATATGAAGTAAAATTAACTGGATCATTTGGTTAAAGCTAATGAGGAAAGAGAAATTGAAGCTAATTAAGAGTATTCTCATTTGGACATGAAGATTCTCCAAAGCAAAGTAACACTTATATTCTCATATATCATTCTAATTGTCCTAAAGTATTGTCTTTGGACAAATAACTAGTGCTGATGAATAATAAAGTCTTGAACTCATGATGTGGTTTCTCTGCCAATTACTTCTTCCTAAATCACCTTAAATTTGTTTTAAATAGAGATTCTAAAATTAATTCTGTGAGCCCAGTCACCTAGGGAATCTCATCAGTGTGTCGTCATACAACTGGCTATCAATGCAGGTTGGGCATGTATTATAGGTCAATCACCTTTGTATTTGAGCATATCATGTGTTTAGAATCCATGATAGAGACCATATTCAACTGTTTAGTATTAAAATTACCAATAGATCTGAGAATTGTTCTTTTTTGGTTATTGCTATTGTGAGTAAAAACTAAATAAGTTTAGAAAACCTGCTCTTTATGAGAAGTAGGTTGTTTCAGGTAGTGGTAACAAAGCCTATAGAGTCTCAGTAACAAACACAAAGATCGTTCTGGCCACCACTTCCAAACTCGTGTTAGACTTGTATGTCCCAGCACAGTAAAGGAAAAAAAGTACAATTATTATGCTCATGCATGCATAGCATATTTCTCTAGTTCTGGCTGTAAGCCTTTCTTAAAATATTCTAACTTCTTTCAAAAACCTTAAAATAATAGCAAAAAAAAAAAAAGGCCATCATCAAAAACCTTTTATTCTTACAGAAATATTTAACACAACTGTTTTGTTTTAGTTCTGATGTTTTGGTTTTGTCAAACACTGGATGAATTTGGCCACTACCCTCTCACATACTCACCATTGGATCAAAAAGGTAATGCTTTTGCAATTTGCTCATGTTAGGCCTGGACTGATTCAATTGTCATCAAGCACAAGATTTCCAAGTTAATTTTGACATGATTTGATTATAGCTCTATAACTATCACCTTCTATTAATAACTTATGTACATATCAAAACTTAGAAAAACATGTAATTGTAAAATTTAAATTTAAAATCCAATTTTGATCTTACAATGAATAGCATCAGTGGAAATTCTTTACTTGAAACCCAAGAAATATGTCTGTCATTTTTCAAATTCCATTATAATTATAACTTCTTAAAAGAGGCAAAAACATGATTGTTACCTATAACAAACTAAAATCCAAACAAAATGTAAAAATAAAAAATAGAAAGAAAGAAAGAAAGAGAAAGAAAGAAAGAAACTAAAAAACAAAGTATACAATCTACTGCCTTTCACCAAGGTTCAAAAAATTGTAAATTTTAATAAGAGACAGTTTTCTGTATTCAGTGAAGTAGGAGTTTCCAGCTTTCTAAAAGTATATTTATTCTATGTTTAGAGTTTCTTTTTTTTAAGTTTTTAAATGTTTTTTATGTTTTTTTTTAAATATTTATTTATTTATTTATTTATTTATTTATTTATTTATTTAGAGACAGACAGACAGAGACAGAATGAGTTGGAGAGGGGCAGAGAGAGGAGGACACAGAATCTAAAGCAGGCTCCAGGCTCTAAGCTGTCAGCACAGAGCCTGACATGGGGCTTGAACTCACAAACCATGAGATTATGACATGAGCCGAACTGACTGAGCCACCCAGGCATCCCTATGCTTAGAGAGTTTCTAACTGCAATTTCTAACTGAATCTAGACAAGAAAAGAAAAAAAAAAAACAGAGAAGATGTCAGACAGACCTTTTCTTATTAGAAACTAATTGAACTAATTGCGTTTGGTTAACTTTATCATTTGAAACACACGGGAAATGACCATCGCTGATGTGTACATAACACTAGAGTCTAAAATCATTTTTCCAGTAGTTACTCTGTAAATCATTCAAATCCAAATGAAGACCAAAGGACCATTGCAGAATTTCATTCAGAAGGTCATTCTATTGATAAAGAATATGAATCTGCATAGTAAAGTAAGTTCAATGAAAGGTGGGAAGGCAATCTAAAACATTAAAATATTAACCCCAACCTTTCCTTTAATCTACCAAATACTATGCAAGTATATTTTAGTTATTATTTAGCTAACCGATCTGATGTATTTTTTTTTAATGTGAACAAGTTCATGGGCATTAATTTCAATTTCAAATTTTCAACATTTTATTTATTTATTTTTTTAATGTTTATTTATTTTTGAGACAGAGAGAGACAGAGCATGAACAGGGGAGGGTCAGAGAGAGAGGGAGACACAGAATCTGAAGCAGGCTCCAGACTCTGAGCTGTCAGCACAGAGCTGGACGCGGGGCTCCAACCCTCGGACCGTGAGATCATGACCTGAGCCGAAGTCGGACGCTTAACCGACTGAGCCACCCAGGAGCCCCAAATTTTCAATATTTTAATTACAACATAAAAATTTCATTCAAATTATTTTAAAAATTGCAAATATATATACTTATATTTTTTTTTAATTTTTTTTTCAATGTTTATTTATTTTTGGGACAGAGAGAGACAGAGCATGAACGGAGGAGGGGCAGAGAGAGAGGGAGACACAGAATCAGAAACAGGCTCCAGGCTCTGAGCCATCAGCCCAGAGCCCGACGCGGGGCTCGAACTCACGGACCGCGAGATCGTGACCTGGCTGAAGTCGGACGCTTAACCGACTGCGCCACCCAGGCGCCCCTACTTATATTTAACTACAGAGTTGTTTGGTACCTTTTCTTTTACTGGAACTCAATTGAAATGAATTGATGACAAATTCTGTTTTATATATTCCAGAGAGGAGAGTTCTAGCCTCCCTTAGTTATTTATTCTAAAGTATTTCAATATTGATTGACTAGGACGTAGCACTTTTTTTAGTTTCATTTAGTTAGCATTTATGACCTAAGTTGTTTTAAAATTAACCTTCTTGTCTGTGTTTGTATTTATCTTTTTTCTTTTTTGTTGTTTTGTATATTTATCTTTTTTACATGGCAACTTCTGTGAAAGAAGTGACATCTTCATTTATTGATTAATTCAATCACTCATTGATACTTTCAAGTATTTAATAAGTATCAAATGTGCCAGAAATAAAGCTAGAAATTGGACTAACATAATGAACAAAAGAAAAAAAAAACTGTCTTTAAGATGAGAAGGTTTGTCTTACACTTTTTTTCCCACTAATATGATAACATTAGAAGAAATTTTCAAATATTTATTTTTATTTTTTTAATGTTTGCTTATTTTTGAGAGAGAGAAAGCATGTCTAAGTGGTGGTGGGGGGCGCAGAGAGAGAGGGAGACAGAGGATCCAAATGGGCTCTGCACTGAAAGCAGTGAGGCCAAAGTGGGGCTCGAACTCAGAACTGCGGGATCATGACATGAGCCAAAATCAGACCCTTAACTGACTGAGCCGCCCAGGCACACCCCACCCCCCACATACTTAATTTTAACATATTTTTTTAATATTAAATGTAAAGTAACTTCTTTTCAATATTAATATGTTAAAGCCATGGGAAAAAATGACTTAAAATAATTAGTATGAATTCTTATAATTGTCCCAAAGACTAAAATTGAATTTGACCTTTCTGAAATTATTTATTCTGGTATTCTTTTAAAAATAGAGTTTAAAAAAAATAAAAATGAAAATAGAGATTAAATGGGTTCAAATTTTGATATTTAGTAGAAGAGATTTTGACTGGTTAGGTTACTTATATGCCTGAATAAATTAATATTTTATCTACTCCATTGTTATTGTTATCATAATTATTTTATTATTTAATCTTTGGAACTACCATCTTCTTCAAATTATAACCTATTTAATCAAAAAGAAAAAAATGTGGGGCGCCTGGGTGGCGCAGTCGGTTAAGCGTCCGACTTCAGGCAGGTCAGGATCTCGCGGTCCGTGAGTTCGAGCCCTGCGTCGGGCTCTGGGCTGACGGCTCAGAGCCTGGAGCCTGTTTCCGATTCTGTGTCTCCCTCTCTCTCTGCCCCTCCTCCGTTCATGCTCTGTCTCTCTCTGTCCCAAAAATAAATAAACGTTGAAAAAAAAATTTAAAAAAAATCTTTGTTAAAAAAGAAAAAAAAATGTGACTTTTTAAGCACAATTTTGGAAATGGAGTTTCTTTTTTACACCTAGGAAAGGCAACAGAAATGAACTGGGGTGAGGTAATGGGAACTGGTTGTGTAAGGAGAATAGGACTGAATTAACTTAAAATAGAAAAGCAACACAGAAACTCTGTAGTCAGCTGACTGATAACTATTTGTTTAATAAGATAAAATTTAAAAAATATGCATACTTAAAAATTTTACTATAACCTAAAACATATTAATAAACATTCATTAACTGAGTCTTTGAAATGAGATCAAGGCCTTTTCTTTAGTACTTCCCAGAGTGGGATTCTGCATTGTCCTTTCTTGTACAAAAGGTATTTATTCTACTTCCTCCTTGGATTTATTTAAAATTAGTTTCAAAGAAATTCAAATGCAGTATACTTATAAAATATCATAAATTTTTCTCCCCAAATTGTTATAATTCCCTGATCAGACTTAATTTGATGTGTGTGTGTGTGTGTGTGTGTGTGTGTGTGTGTGTGTGTGTGAGAGAGAGAGAGAGAGAGAGAGAGAGAGAGAGAGAATGTTATCTCTTTGGAATGATTCTAAAGGATTAAATTTAATTTCAGTACATGTAACAACTTCTTTGCGTAATCAAATTTCATCAGTTTATGCAATAGTTAATGATTATAATTAGCTGACATTTGTTAAGTGTTTTTGCTTATTGCCAATTTTTCATATTAAACACTCTTTACATTAACACATTTAATCCTCACAAGAACCTGATGGCATAATTACTATTATTATTCCCATCTAGTAAATGAGAAAACATTACAAAACAGAGAAAAACTTTCTCAAACCATACAAGTAGCACATAGCAGACCAGGACTTAAACATGATTGTCAGACTCCAAAATCAGTGCTTTAGCCAGTGTATTTTGCAGTCTTCTAACTATCATACATGGGTTTAGAAACAGGTATAAGTGACTCTTGTTAAGCATGCAGTTCAAAGGGAGGTACAGATGCATCTAAACGTTCCAAGGAGTAACCATCATCAAAAATTCAGCATACCATAAACCTTAGTCATTATGCCAACAAAGAAAACAGAATGTCCATTAATTCAACAAGCCTGTTAAGTGGAGGTTAGTTACACTGTAGAGATGCTATCATCTCTTGCAGAGATGCTAGCTAAAGGATTTATTTTCCTATTTAATGTTTAAAAAGCAAGAACTATGGCAAAAACTCCAAAGAGAGGGCATATTTTTCTACCTATCTCCAAAATTATGTATTATCCTGTTTTAAATATCAATCCTCAGGAAATTGCCTTGAAGGAAAGGATGCAGGGTGGTTTTGCCGATAATTGGAATCAGCAAATCCCACAAAAGCAGCAACACAGGTAGATAATGTCTCCTCCCAGGGCATTTCCAAATATACTAGAGGACAGGCTAAGCTACAGTAAAGAGATTTCTCTCCCTCATGTCCAAAGGTATGTAAGCAGTCCAACAAGAGTATGGGGAATTACTCCGTGAATTTCTTCCAGGTCTCTTCTATCTTTTGCTTTTTCCAGAATGATGCCCTTTCATAAGAATTAAATCTGGCTGGCCAGCTCATATCTGCTTTCTAATGGGAAAGAGAAAGTGAAGGGTTTCCAATGTTAGAAATTTAATTGCACTATAATTGCACCCAACATTTTCATTCACCTCCCACTGTTCAGAATGTTTCAAATACCCATATCTATTAAATGGGAGACTGAGAATATTACCTGGATCTGGATGGCCAAGGGCACATCTTAACCCAGGGAAAGCATATTATTACTAGTGGTAAGAAGGAAGTAGGTATGGACCATAATAGAACCATATGCCAACTCATTTAAAAATATTTCTTGATAATTACTACACGTTAGCCAAGGAACCAAGCATTAAGAATATAGAGATGGAAGATACAATACCAGCCCTGGTGGAGATCACAGAATAGTGGAAGAGAAAATCAAGTAAGGGCAATAAAATATAGATGCTGCTATGGGTAAAGACAATATCCTAAGAAGATGGGTAGGAGATGGACCAAAAGAAATTTTTCCTGAAGGAGAAGATAAAATAAATGAGAGAGAAGGAAGGGGTGGAAAAGTGGAGAGCTAGAAGATCCTACAAAAGTTTGGATTCTATCCTGCAGGTTACTATCAGTTATTGAAGAATTCTTAAGTTAGAAAATATGATTATCAAAAACACTTTTAGAGATATTGGTTTGGTGATCTCCCCTCTATAGGGAGAACAACTGGGAGGATGTGACATTGGAAATAGGGAAATTTGATTGAGGTAATTTGACATTTAAAAACAAATTATCTGGTGAATGGATAAAGACGATGTGGTGTGTGTGTGTGTGTGTGTGTGTGTGTGTGTGTGTGTGTGTGTATGTATATATATAATGGAGTTATCACTTGGCAATCAAAAAGAGTGAAATCTTGCCATTTGCAGCTACGTGGATGGAACTAGAGGGTATTATACTAAGCGAAATTAGTCAGAGAAAGACATCATATGACTTCACTCATATATGGAATTTAAGATACAAAACTGATGAACATAAGGGAAAGGAAGCAAAAATAATATAAACACAAAGAGGGGGACAAACATAAGAGACTCTTAAATATAGAGAACTGAGGGTTACTGGAGGGGTTATGGAGGGGGATGGGCTAAATGGGTTAGGGCATTAGGGAGGACATTTGTTGGGATGAGCACTAGGTGTTATACATAGGGGATGAATCATTGGAATCTACTCCCAAAGTCATTATTGCACTAAATGCTAACTAACTTGGATGTAAATTAAAAATAAACAAATTAAATTAAAAAAGTACAGATACACACGCACGCACACCTGGGAATTACTTGGTGTCAAGAAGTTTATACCCTTAATGGTTCATTATATGAGCAACCAAAGCAGAACAGTCTTCTTCAAGGATGTTTGAGGAGAAGATTTGGGAGCATGTCAATTACATAGCAAATATATGTCTGAGTCAATCCAGTCATCTTGCTCCCCAAATGAAGCATGGCTCCTACCCAAAATGAAATGGCTTGTTCCATACAACCTGGAACTGTCTTTGACTTTTACTCCTTCCTTATATAGTTTTTTAACTCTCCTTGACACCACACATTTTTAACTTAAAAATATCTAGAATATTTAGAATCAAAACATATCTTTGCAACTACATTGTAAATATGCTGTTAACAAAGGCCAAAGAAAATCATGAAATAATGCTAAAGCCTTTGCAGACCAGCCCTCTCCAGTTCCTTGTCCAACTTCCCTTTGGTGAGATCTGCTTTCCCCCTTTTTTTTTTCCTCCTTAGAACTCTGTACTCCCTTTTTAATCCTCCACTTTCCTCTTTAGTAAAACTTCATTCCTGTGATTAACTTTTCTTAAAGCAACTTCCTCCCAACCATAATATCTATACTACATGAATACACAGCAGTATGTTTATTGGAGTCTGATTTACTCCCTCTAGAAGAATATCACCATGAAGGTACTTCAGAAAAGCAGCTCAGTGTGGACCTTTTGTACCTTTCCAGATCTTCATGTAAATATTAGGAAAAAGTAAGACTCCTCCCTATTTCTGTCATATTTTGGCCTCTACTATGTAAATTTGAAACATGACATACACATATACAAACACAAACATGCACACATTTTCTGAAATTAAAAAACAATCTAAAACCATAAGAAAAATTTTTTTCTAAAGGTAATATAACTCTAAAAAGGTTACTCCTGCTTACAGTGTAGATAGACTTTTATAACTTTTTTGTAGAGCAGTTTAGCTTTCCAGACTAGGTCCTAGAATTTATATCCTCCTAAGCAGGAGAAATCATTAAAGTTTGTTCTTAAGGAAATCATGTATTTGTAGTACTCTTTCTTTGTAAAATAACATACAAAAACCTTGATATTTTCTTTTTAAAATAACCTCTTTTAGATAGTATTGCCCCTCTTTATGTCTCTGTTAAAAGAAGAAAAATAATTGAAAATCTTATGCCTTCCTACTGATAGTCCATAGCTAGACTGAGGATCATGTTTGTTTGTTACATATTATAAAATATCTTAGTATTTTAACGCCATACTTCAAGGTTAATGTAGAATATTATAAAGACTTAAAGTAGGGCGCCTTGGTGGTTCAGTTGGTGAAGCATCCAACTCTTGATTTTAGCTCAGGTCATGATTTCACGGTTGATGGAATAGAGTCCTGCATCAGGCTCTGCACTGGCAGAGTAGACCCTGCTTGGCATTCTCTCTCTCTCCCCTCTCTCTGCTCCTCCCCTGCTCTCTCTCTCTCTCTCTCTCTCAAAATAAATAAATAAACATTAAAAAAAAAACTGCTGGGGCGCCTGGGTGGCGCAGTCAGTTAAGCGTCCGACTTGAGCCGGGTCACAATCTTGCGGTCCGTGAGTTCGAGCCCCGCGTCAGGCTCTGGGCTGATGGCTCAGAGCCTGGAGCCTGTTTCCGATTCTGTGTCTCCCTCTCTCTCTGCCCCTCGCACGTTCATGCTCTGTCTCTCTCTGTCCCCAAAATAAATAAACGTTGAAAAAAAAATTAAAAAAAAAACTGTAAAGGATTCTGCTTCTTTAGCAAGAGTAAGAATAAAGCCTGCTTTCATGTAGTAAATATCCTAGGTGTTTCATATACCAAAAGAAGTAGTTTATAAGATGCATGTGTTTCTTTCTTCATAATACCACTAAGGATCACAGAGGCTTCAAAGCTGAACAATGGTGCTTTGGGAGACTGAAGCTTCAGTAAGCTGTAATGGAGTATACTTAGCTAATCATGGTGTGGGGACAACCAGATATTCTTATCCAAAAGAATAAAGTTGGGGGGCGCCTGGGTGGCTCAGTCGGTTGAGCCTCTGACTTAAGCTCAGGTCATGATCTCGCGGTCTGTGAGTTTGAGCCCTGCATCAGGCTCTGTGCTGACAGCTCAGAGCCTGGAGTCTGCTTCAGATTCTGTGTCTCCCTAGCTCTCTGCCCCTCTGCTGCTCATGCTGTTTCTCTGTCAAATATAAATAAACATTAAAAAATTTAAAAAAAAGAATAAATTTGGAACTCTACTTAATACCATATTCAAAGTGTAACTCAAAATGAATCATAGGTATAAATCTAAGAGCTAAAGTGGTAAAACTCTTCAGGAAAAACAGGAGTAAATTGTCACAACCCGTTAGGCAACTGTGATATAAGACATGAAAAATGCAGCAATAAAACAAAAATAATTATAAATTAGACTTCACAAAATTAAAATATTTTAAACTTCAAACATCAAGAAAATGAAAAGATAATCCACAAAGTAGAAGACAGTATTTGCTAATTGTGCATCTGATAAAGTTTTCATATCCAGACTATATAAATAACTCTTACACTTCAATGATACAGAGACAAACCAACTAAAAATTGGTTAAAGATTTGAGTATTTCTCCAGAAAAGATGTATGAATGACCCATAAATACATGACAACAAGCTCAAATTATTAGATATTAATAAAATTCAAATCAACCACGATGAGATAATAGTTTATACCCACTACCATGGCTATCATGAAAAAAATAAAACAAATAACAACAAGTATTGACAAGGATGTGGGGATATTTGAACTTGCATATATTTCTGATAGGAATGTAAAATGATGCAACCATGTTGGAAAACTGGCAGTTTCTCAAAACAATTAAACATAAACCCAGTAATTCCACTCCTATGTATCCACCCAAGTGAAATGAAAACATGTCTACACACAAATTTGTACACAAATACTCACAAGCAGTATTTAGTAACAGGCACACAGTGGAAGCAACCCAAATATTTATCAACTGCTGAATGAACAAAACCTAGTATACATCCATACAATGGAAAAATACTCAGCAATGAAATGAAAAGGTGATACATGCTATAACATAAATGGTCCTCAAAAACAAACACCACTACATTAAGTAAAAGAAGCCAGTCTCAAAAGCTGACATGTTACTTACTGATTCTATTTATATAAATGGGCAAATCTTAGAGAAAGCAGGTTGGTAATTATCTCCTGCTGGGAGAAAGGGGACTAAGAAGTGACTTCTAATGGGTATGAGGTAGAAGTACTTCTAATGGGTACTTCTAATGGGTATGGGTATTAGAAGTGACTTGTAATGGGTAACAAACTAAATTGCATGCTTGGGGTGCCTGGGTGGCTCAGTTGGTTAAGTTTCAGACTTTGTTCAGCTCAGGTCATGATCATGTAGTTTGTGAGTTCAAAGCCCCACAACAGGCTTGTCTACTCTGCCTGCTTTGGATCCTGTCTCCCTCTCTCTCTACCCCTCTCCAACTCACACACTCTCCCTCTCCCTCTCTCTCTCTCAAAAATAAATAAACATTTAAAAAATTGTATGCTTAAAATATTGAATATATGGTGTGTAAATTTTATTTCAACAATGAGGATTAAACAATAAAATACTGCTATTTCTATCTTGGTACATTATAAAATTCCTTTCCCTCCCTCCTCATATATCTGTCCCCGACCCATTGCTTTCTGTAGTGCTTATTTGTTGACTCAATATAAATAGAAATATCAATTTATTTTAATAGGCTATAGCACTGGTACTCTGAAAAAGGGTATCAGGGTAGTAATGTCACAAATAAAAAATATAAATAAAGTGCAAAGATAATGCAAAAAGCAACTACATAAAATAATACTCTTTTTTCCCAAAGATTGTTTTGTTCTACCCCTCTGTACTACCATCCTACCACCACTAATATTCATGATGTTCAAGGAAGAATGTTCATTAGTTATTGGATATTTAAAATATTTTATATGCATCTTTTAAAAACAGAGTAAACCTGAGGTTGTATGAAGCTAATGGACTTAAGAGAACACATGAAATCAGATTGCACTTTCTCCTGAGGCAATGCAACTGAAAGGCAGGGGGTAGTACGTGCAATATAGAAATTTAGATTCTTCTTACTCCAGTTAAAATCCAAATTAATACCTCCCCCCAAGCCTCCAGGAACTATCTCATTTTTCTGCCTTATAATTCTGCTACAGTTCACCTGATGAAATATATTTATAGTTTATAAAAGAAATGAAAGAAACCCCATAGGCTCTCTTTTAAGTTTTGTTTTGGTTCATTAATGCTTTCCATCTCATTTCTTACTTTCCACTGGAGAGTTTTGCCCAAAGCAATTTTTGACAAATAAATAAAGTTGAACAGAGCTCATTTCCTTACATCATTTTTAAATGAAATTAAAATAGACTTAATATTTGCAGGGATCACAAATTTAGAAAGTTCTTATGATGACATAGTTGTGATTTACTAAATTAACATATTTCATCCACAGCTATACTTAAGAAACAGAATATTCAGTAAATTACAATTGCTTTTATTCTTTTCCATGAGAAGTGTAATTTATAGAGTTCTAAGGTTAATACATTTTTGCAATCCTTTTAATAGAATATATCTGCTTAAATAGTAAACAACTTTAAATTCATATGTCATAATCTTTCAATCTTTGAATACAGAGAGAATCGAGATGTCGAGTGGTTGAGTGGCTGACTCTTGATTTCAGCTCCAGTCATGATCCCGGGGTCGTGGGAATGAGCTCTGTGTTGGGCTCCATACTGAGCATGGAGCCTTCTTCAGATTCTCCCTCTCCCTCTCTCTCTCTCTCTCTCTCTCCCCCACCCCACCCCCCCATCATTCTCCCCTACACTCTTTCTGTAAAATTAAAATTAGGGATGTCTGGGTGGCTCAGTCAGTTGAGTGTCTGACTCTTGATTTTGGCTCAGGTCATGATCTCATAGTTCGTGAGTTCCAGCCCCACATCTGGCTCTGTGCTGACAGTCAGAGCCTGCTTGGGATTCTCTCTCTCCCTCTCTCTCTGCCACACACTTGTACTCTTTCATAATAAATTGAAAAATTTAAGAAGTTTGAATATAGACAGAATCATAAATATTGTCCTGGGGCTAGAGAAGTAAAAGGAAATATTAATACCTTGTTTCCTTTTTATTTTTTTATAGTTTTAACCTGCCCCAGGAATGTGACTTTTTATTATTTTTTATTTCAGTATAGCTAATATAGTGTTTTATTACTTTCAAGTGTACAGTATAACGATTCAACAATTCTTTTTTTTTTTTTTTGGAAGTTTTTATTTATTTTGAGAGAGAGAGAAAGAGTGCACATGTACGATCAAGGGAGGGGCAGAGAGAGAGGGAGAGATAATTCCACACAGGCTACAGCTGTCAGCATAAAGTCCAACTCAGAGCTCAATGTCATGAACCGTGAGAACATGACCTGAGCCAAAATCAAGAGTTAGACGCTAACCCACTGAGCCACTCAGGTGCCCCATGATTCAACAATTCTGTACATTACTCAGTGCTCATCTTGATAACTGTACTCTTAATCCCCTTGACCTATTTCACCCATCCTCCCACCCATCTCTCGTCTGGTAACCACCAGTTTATCCTCTATTGTTAAGAGTCTGTTTTTTGGATTGTCTCTTTTTTTGTTTTGTTTCTTAAATTCCACAGGTGAGTGAAATGGTATAGTATTTGTGTTTTCTGACTTATTTCCCTTAGCATTTTACTCTCTAGCTTCATCCATGTTGTTGTAGATAGCAAGATTTCATTCTTTTTTGTGGCTGAGTAATATTCCATTGTATGTATGTATATAGACATACACATATCGCATTTTTTAAGCCATCCATCTATCAATGGACATTTGGGATGCTTCTATGATTGGGCTATAGTAAATAATGCTGCAATAAACATAGGGGTGCATATGTCTTTTTTCAAATTAGTGTTTGGGTATTCTTTGGGCAAATACCCAGTAGTAGGATTACTGGATCATATGGTAATTCTATTTTTAATTTTTCTAGGATACTCCATACTGTTTTCCACAGTGTCTGCACCAGTTTGCATTCCCACCTCTTGCTTCCTTTTTAAATCAGAATCTGAATTCTGTCTTCACTCCACAAGAAAAGAAGATTCAGGAAAACATTTTGTTATCCTCTTTTCTCAACTTTATTGTCAGAATACATCATCTATGGTGCCTTTTTAAAAGTAAGTATGCACTAAGTTTTCTTGAATTAATGTTATGTGGTTTTATACGGTCTTTACAATAAGATTTCAAAAATTTAAAGAATCTTGTAATTCTTTGCATCTATACTCTGCCCCCAAAACTAGCAAAGTAATGCCCAGCACACAGATGTTCACCAAGTGATTAATAAATGTAGGATATTAAACATTTGAGACATGCCATGTTTCAGATTTGGTTCAGCATTTCAATTAATCTTTTAAACACCATTTAAAAGGTTTATTTATTATCCCTATCAAATAACAATTATTTGAAGCCCAGAAAATTTAACTATTTCAAGGGACATGGCTTCTAAGTCATCTGACTTTTGAGCATGTTATTGTGACTCATTGCTTCTCCCACACAGATCTCAAAACTAAACACTCCAGTGATTCAATCCCATCCCCGGTAACATCTAAAAATTGGGTATCCTGTTCAGAACAGCGATATAATTATGGAAATAGTAATATCAAATTATTGAAGATTAGGTTATTCACATGGAATACTTATGAATGAAATATGTCACATAAATTAAATTTCTGATAATTATATGTTATCTTTTTGAATTATGCTTTGCATGTAACAATTATGGATGAAAATCTTCTTGTATGTGTGTTTCATGACGGGTGGTAGATCAGATACTTGAAGAATCCTCTTAGTAAAATACAACTGTATCTTTGTTGAAGTACAACAAATGTAATTTATTGCATCATTCAGTTCACTAGAAAGTAATCTAAATCTCTAGGGCCAAACTCATACACACACAGATATACTTACACAACCCAAGAAGGAAATAGAGTAACTGTAAGCAAGTGTAGATAGAGATCTTTAAGATCTCTAAGGGTAAATGTCTCTAAGGGTAAATGTCAACATTAGCACTGCAGTGATCATGGCTCTAAGCATTGGGACTTCCAAGATTGAGAGGCTGAAGAGACTCTCACATTAAGCCAAGGGAGGTTAAAGCAGGCTAACGTGATTCTTAGACTACAGTGACCCCCAATGGAATCTCATGGAATCTCACATGCAAATCTTCCATGGAAAATGGCACAGCCTTTTCAAGATTTCTAGTGACAGAATTTCAAAAAAAATAAGCTTACAATAATAAAATTACTAAACACAATAATAAAATCATGAGTGACAGTCAATAGAAAAAAAACAAATTATACATTTACAAACCCAGTAATTGTACTAATTAAAGTATAACTTATGTAATATACTTTTTAAAAATAAAAACAAAAAATAAAAAAAAACTGAATAAATATTGATTTTTAGAGCAAGAGACTATCAAAACTCAGCAGGAAAACATGAGCAAGAACTTTGAGAAGTTATATATAAAAATGTTGAAATTACAAACTGGATGGTTTGAATATCTGATTAGAGAAAATGAACAAATCTAAAGGTAAACAAACATTAAGGGATTATCTAGAATGTAGTGTACTGAACAAGGGAATGAAAAATATAAAGAAAGTTGAAACATTCAGAGAATAAGGTGATAAAGTATAATACATATTTAATTGGTATTAAGAATAGATATTCAGTGTATATAAAATGAAGAGGCAATGGCCGGAAATTGTCCAAGACTCATGCAATTGTAAATCTATAAATTACAAAACAGGACAAATCAGAGATAAATTCATCCCTCATCTATTGCACTGAAGCTACAGGACACAAAAGCAACAAAAAGATCGTGGAGCATCCCCAGAGAAAGGACTCAGAAAAGAATGGTAACTAGACATCTCAATAATGGAATCCAGATGACACTGAAAATTTTCTTAGGAATACTGAGATGACAACATGAAACAGAGTTCCCAGAAAAATCTCTCTTTTAAGAATGGTTGCAAAAGGAAGACATTTCAGATAAATAACAATTTCAAAATTCACAAAACAACAAAAATATCAGTGAAGGACATTCTAGTTCTCTATTAGAGAACTAAGGAGTATGATTTGAGATGAAAGAATGGTAACAAAAGGAATTAGTAAAAATACAGAGAAATATAAACAAACATTTTCAATATTAAAAAGATAATGCTAGAGGGATGCCTGGGTGGCTCAGTCAGTTAAGCATCCGACTCTTGATTTCAGCTCAGGTCATGATCTCCCGGTTTGTGAGATCGAGCCCCAAGGCTAACAGCACAGAGCCTGCTTGAGATTCTCTCTCTCCTGTCTCTACCCCTCCCACCTTTCCTTCTCAAAACAAATAAACATTTTTTTAAAGATAATGCTAGATTTTTAAAATGGTCAGAGTTCTCCATCCCTCTATCTGTACCCTTTGCAATATGATGTTCATGTTCTTCCTATTAAAAGATGGAAATTGCCTTCCAGCTCCCGTAATCAGATCTGTCTTTGTGGTTTGTTTAAGCCAATAGAATATAGCAGAAGTGATGTGTTAGGCCAAGCCTAGGCCACAAAAGACCTTGTGTGCTTTTGTTCTCTCTCAAAACTCTACCAACTCCATGTGAACAAGTCAAGGTTAGCCTGCTGGAAGATGACTGCACAAAGGAGAGCCAATGCATCTTTGCCATTAACCAACTAACCCCAGGTGTAGAGACACCTACACAGACACAACTGACTGCGGATACTTGAAGTCCAGCTGAGACCCGAGCTACGGGCAAGGTCCAGCATTTATTTCAGAATCACAAATTGTGAACTAAATAAATGTCACTTTTTAGCCACCAGGTGTTAAGGCAATTTGTCATTTGGAAATAGCTAACTAATACATTCAAATGGAAAATATAACAGAAGTGAAACACTAAAATGGTAGCATAGAAATCAGGAGAGCATCCTGTGCATTAAGGTTTCTAGTATATTAAGTGGACTAAAAATTCAGTAAGTAAAAGGAGATTATGAAAAATGTACAATGAATTTGAAAGTTTAGGTGAAATGGTAAAATTCCTAGAATAACATAATTTTTGATAATTGACACAAAAAGAATAATGAATTATCCCTTTAAAGGAACTTTAATAGTAATGTAAATTTCAACAAAGAAAATCCCAGACTCAGAAATTTTAAAGGCAAATTCTACTAATCTTTCAAGAAATAAGTTATTCCAATCTTACAGAGCATACAAAATGAGAAAATATTACCCAAGCCATTCAATACAGTAAATATGAGATTATGGAACCATAAAAGAACTAGGAAAAGGGAAATATACACATCAATCACATTTATGTACATAGATGCTAAAAGTTCCCAAAATATTAGCAAAATAGTGTATCAGCCTGAAAAAATAATATAACCAAGTTAGATCTCTTGAAGACAATGCTTTAACATGAAAAGAACCTACATTAAACCTTAACATTCTTTCAATAAATGTAGTCTTATTTCTTATTGAATATTATCTGGGTTCTTTAACAATGGATTTTCTTCACATTTTCTTATTGATCCAGGTTTGTTATTATTGCTCATTATAAGTTATTACCCTCCATGAAAATATAGCAATATAATATAAGTTTTTGAGGCATTTCAATGATTGCCTTTATGTTAAATGACCCAAAACCTCTACATGTGTATATGTTTTGTGTGTATGTGTATGTTAATATATCTCTTTCATTTGGAGTTCTATAAATTCAAGTTAATATCAATTTTCAAGCCTCTAGTTGGCTTCTAATTTGTTGGTTGTATTGCAGCAAGAAAGGCAGATAACCAAATATGTTTAGATGTGTGTTTAAAAAGTTAGGGGCGCCTGGGTGGTTCAGTCAGTTAAGCATCCGACTTCAGCTCAGGTCATGATCTCATGGTCCGTGAGTTCGAGGCCCGCGTCAGGCTCTGTGCTGACAGTTCAGAGCCTGGAGCCCGTTTCACATTCTGTGTCTTCCTCTCTCTCTGCCCCTCCCCTGTTCATGCTCTGGTCTCTGTCTCAAAAATAAATAAATGATAAAAATATAAATACAAATAAAAAAAATAAAAAGTAAGCAAAGTGTGCATGAAGGACTGGTTTCTCTTATACATAAAGTTTACATATTTTAACACAGATATGGTAATATGTTATTTGACTACTTGATATAGCTTTACTACATTCCTTTAAAAAAAATTTTTTTTCAGGGGTGCCTGGGTGGCTCAGTCAGTTGAGTGTCTGACTCTTGATTTCAGCTGAGGTGATTTCCCAGTTCATGAGATCAAGCCCCATGCCAGACGCTTCACTGACAACATGGAGCCTGCTTGGGATTCTCTCTCTTCTCTCTCTTTGCCCCTCCTCCTGCTTGTGTGCGCGCGCTCTCTCTCTCTCTCTCTCTCTCTCTCTCTCTCTCTCTCTCAAAATAAATAAACATTTTTTTTCAGGTTGCAATGTCATAATGTATTTTCATTATAATTAATCCACACAGTAGAAAAAATACAACGTAGAGAGTAAAAGCCAGAAACTTTGATGATGTTAAGAGCTTAATGGGGTAACCCCAAAATTCATATGTTAAAGTCCTAACTCCCATCACCTCAGAATGTGACTATACTTTGAGTTAGCATCTTTAAATAGGTAATTAAGGTTAAATGAGGTCATTTGAATGGTGCTAATCCAATATAACTGTTATTATTATAAGGGGAGAAGCTTAGAATATGGATACGCTCTGGGGGCAGACCATGTGAAGACACAGAAGATAACTGTCTATAAACCAAAGAGAGAGACTTTCAGAAGAAACCAACACTGCTGACACTTTGATCTCAGACTTCCAGCCTCCAGAAATGTAAGGAAGTAAATTGCCATTATTTAAGCCATCCCATCTATGGTACTTTCTTATGGTAGATCTGGCAGATTGATACAGATGGCAACCCTCTGTTGCTCTATTTGTTAAATGAATGGCATGTTATTTTACCATAAAAAATGTAGCAGGCATTAAACTTCCAAAGTAATGTTACACATTGAATTCCATTTCCTATCAAATGCTTATGAAATTTGTATGTCAGTTAAAAGACACATAAAAAGGCCACAAAGCGAGTTAATAGGCAAATCCATTCAGTGTGAATTCTCCTTTATTTGGCTTAAGTCCAGAGATAAATCTCCCATTCTCTTTGGCCTAAAGTTTTCAATGGTAAATTGCAGATAATTATGCCTGCCTGATGAGAAAAACACTAATGAGATAAAGTTTTTGTCTCATAATATATAGGCAATAAATAGAAATTACAGATAGTATCTTTCAGAAGAAACTTTTCTGGGCTAATGCTATATCAAATGAAGTTACAACTTACCAGGTAAATTAATAAAATATTTGGATCAGGTTTTTTTATGATTATTGGGTGTGATGTATATAAAACAAGGCTATATGACTATAACGTTAAAATAATAGCCTTTTAATTGCATTTTTAACTAATATGATCAGGTAAGAACCTAATGAATTATAAATATATAGGCATTTAAAATATAATAAACATCAGAATAATATATATCAAGTTTGATGATTAAATTCATTTAACTTTCATATACTAATTCAATAAATATTAATATGGGAAGATGAAATAGGTTTGACTTAGATGAAGTTCTGGTTTCATCTGATTTGACTCATACATTTTCTAATGCACTCTCTGAATATCAAGTCCTTTTAACAGCTGAACACAAACATCAGATTTTATTGGTAGAATATTTTGCTTGGTGCTGAAGTACACAAAGTGTACTTTTGCTGGAGGCATGATTTTTATTTTTTATAAAGCTCTGGTGTGGAATGTACTTTCACTGATATAAAAATAAAAACAGCAAATAGGAAAGCACAAGGCAACAATAGCAATATTATTTTGCAAACTATTCCCTGAGCTGTAACTAATCTAGTTGGTTCAGCCTAGAAAGATCATTTTATTGTAAGCAATATTCATCTCAAAATATTTAGCTAGTTCAAATTCAAATCATAAAAAAGAGGACAAAGAAGATGAAAATGGCCAGTTTCCTCTCAACTGGATAAGGCCCAATGTTTAAGTCTATTTTTTTGTTTTTACAAAACAGAAATGTCAAATTACTTTGAACCAATTTTAATGACTTTTTTAGTGATGGGACTAATAAATGTGTATAGTTTGGAAATCTTGTTTATATCATTTTTTTCTAAAAATATAATTATTGAAATAATATGCTAGAAGAATTATATGTAGCAACTCCACCAATGCTGTCAATTTTAAACCAAATTTTTTAAAAAGTAGAATTTTTTTACTTAAATATTGCTTTATGCATAATCATTTATTATAATAATTCTTTTTCTAGTTTGCTATGCTAAAAATTTTTCCATTTTGAAAAGTAATAAATTATCACTCTGAAATACTTAAAAAGTGGCAGAAAAAATCCTTGAGTATAATTTGTATCTATAAAAGAAATCGTGTAATGATTCTTTACTTAGTGAATTTCATGATAATTTTTAAACATTAAAGTACAATTAAAACAAACTACTTAGTTTATATCAATAATGCTTCAATCTTTCACTTGCTCAACATTATTCTAGAAATATCAAGTGGGTGGTAAGCAAAAATGTAGACCTGAGCAAGCATGGATCAGCAAGCTATATTCAAAATCATGAAAAGAAGCATGAGGCTCAGTAAGTAAGCCTCAGACTCTTGGTTTCAGCTCAGGTCATGATCTCAGGGTTTCACAGCATGGAGCCTGCTTCAGATTCTGTCTCCCTCTCTTTCTGCCCCTCCCCTCCCCCCCCCCCTCGTGCTGTCTCTGTCTCTCTCAAAATAAATTAAAACTTTAAAAAAATCATGAAAATAAAGAAAATACAAAACTTACATCACTTTATCACAAAATAATGTGTTGCTCCCTCCCCCCATATTTTTGTGTTAGGTTCATGTATTTAGAACCCAATTATATAGATGGTACCATTTACCTAGAAAATTAGCAGAGATGGCTTATTAATTTCTCTGAAGTCAGTAAACAATTACAACAAAGCTAAACACTGCTAAGAATAGTTTTCTGGGATTTTAAAATATAGTGAAAAGGGCCAAATAAATATAAATGGCTAAATAAGATGAATCTATGTGATAGAAAACTACTGTAAATATTTAATGTTAACATCATATATATATTAAATCTTCAGATATCATAACAGCTAAGGAACATGATATTGTTTCTCTCAGAAAATAATTAATCAAGGGGTGCCTGGGTGGCTCAGTCAGTTAAGGGTTGGACTTCGGCTCACGTCTGATCTCACCGTTGGAGCAGCACATCTGGCTCTGTGCTCACAGCTCAAAGCCTGGATCCAGATTCAGATTCTGTGTCTCCCTCTCTCTCTCTCTCTCTCCCTGCGCCTCCCCCATCATGCTCTCTCTCTTTCAAAAATAAACTAAATTCTTTCAAAAATAAATTCTTTAAAAAATAAATAAAATAATGTTTTTAATAAAAATAAAAAGAAAATAATCAAGATAAAGGAATGAAGATGACCTTTTTCAGGAAGCACTTGTATACTGTGTAAGTCATCTAATGAGTCTACTGGTAAAACAAATCAGCCTCATATCTAGCAATGAAATGTTTTAAATATACCAAGGTTTACTGACCTTAATTTTTAATACAACCTCTGCAAATACAAAAAATTAATTAACATAGATCACCGTTATTAAATACAAATCTGTAACCTCAAATTCCAACCAAAGAATTAAAGATTAGCAATAATGGCTCTACCCAGTACTTTTGTGGCTTTTCTGTGCATCTCAATAACAATTATTTTTGCAATTTTAGAAAGTAATTTTCCTACTCGTTATTTTTTAAGAGTATATATTATGTGCTAAAAAACTTACTGTTTAATTTGGGAGTTTTATAACCCTTATGAAATAAGGAATGCTGTATAACATCTTCAGAAAAAAAATTTCACTTGCATTTTTTTAACTGTATCTAAATTATTGCAGGTAATTGTTCATTGAGTTGTCATTGTTGTAGAACATCCCATTGTGTGCAGTCTGTTGTCAAAATAATGAGTCATTTTTGATTTTGGCTAATACAGTTACTATTAGTTGTGAGCATTTTTGTGTATATCCCCTAGTGCACCTATGCTGGAATATATATTATAATCCTAGGAGAGAAGTTGCTGGAACATTCCAATGATTGTATTCAGCTTCACAAGATAATTCCCAGTTGTTTTCTGGTATAGCTACATGCTATAGTTAGCTACATGCTAACTACACGCCAACATTACTATATGAGTTTTCTCTCATTAATGTACTTCAGAAGCTCTCATTAATTTTTGCCATCCTAGATTACATAAAATGCTATGTTACTATGGCTTAATTAACATTTCCTAGTTACTAATGAATTGAAAATAATTTCTGTTTATTGACCATTCCTATATTCTCTTCTAGAATAGGATTATTGTGTTTTGCTCATTTTTCTAATGGCTTATTTTATAATTGATTTGTACTTTTTTATATATTGAAAATAATAATTATCTGATGGTTACATGCATGAAAAATATCTTCTTCCAGAATGTGGCTTGTCTTTCTACTTCCTTCATCATGTCTTTTGATTCACTGTATTCTTAACAATGTAGAATGTATCAATCATGTTTATTATTTAATGGTTGGCACTTTTATGGCTTTTATAAGAAATCTTTCTCCACCTTGAATTCATGAAAAAAATATTTTATAGTTTCTTCTAAAAACTGTTTTTTGCTTTTACATGTATTCTTCAGTTTTTTTTCCAATGTGGACCATTTTCTTAATTTAAGATAGAATCCATAGTGGCCATGTTGCAGCATGCAAATAATTATTTTGACATCTGTTCAAGATGCAAGGAGAAACTCACAGAAGCACAAACAGTAGTCCACAGATCCACATAAAGAGTTCTATTTATTGTCTACCAACAAAGACTATGCTTTCTTTTAGTTTTCAGGAATCATTTGCAAAATCCATCAGAAGAGAGAGCTTCGAATGTTGTTTATCATTTAAGGAAACTAATTATTCAAAGCAAGCTACTTAAAATCACTTCGGATAATTAACTGTCACTGTCTGATATCATTAGTCAACACTGTTAAATATAATTATATGCCTGACAAGAGGATCTTAGTTATTTCCCCTAAGACCTGTCCTTCCTTTCCTGTATCAGTGGGCTCTTCCATTATATCCTGGGGTAGAAACTAACAAGGTGTCCTGTGTAACCATAGCAGCTTTAGCTCTGTGATCATACAGAGCTCAGGTGCTCATCAAGTTTACATAGAGCCAATAATGCAAATTCTCAAGCAGACTATGGAAGATAGGGTTTCTGGGCTCTGTTTTATACAAATTATACACAGATGTATTTGTGGGGTTTTGGTTTGTTTGTTTTGCAGCTAGCCTCAATTTTGGGATTATCATGTTGACACAATTTTTTTTTCTAATACTTCCAAGGAGGATCCTATGGAGGCAAATATGCCCCTAAACACACAAGACTGGGAATAACCTGCAACATGTTCAGAAGATATAAAGTATTTGTGAAAAAGGTGGTTGATGAGACTATTTGCCAAACCTTCCACATCTAGTTTCTAAGTCCCTTACTTTTTAAAAGATATATAATATATGCTTTCATTCCTAAACTGCAGACACTGGGTTTGGGAAAAATCCACTGGCCCAGGTAACATTTTAGATCTAATGTGAATTGAAGTAAGTACTTTATATTATAGCTCGTCCTGTTAAGACATGGAACAGGATCTAAATCTACTATCCATTAGAGTAGCCACTAGACACATGAAGCTATTTAAGTTTAAATTTAAATTAACAAAAACTCAATACCATGTAAAGTTGAGTTACTCATTTTAAGTGGCTATAGCCACACTGGCTAGTGGTTCCCATGTCAAACAGCACAGGTATAGAACATTTCCACCACTGCAGAAATTTCCACTGGATTCTCTGATCTGCCTAGTTTAGGTATATGAATTGTTCTTGTTAATTTTGTGATAATTTTTAAATTTTATGCATTTTTATTCTATAAAATATAATGGTTGCTTTTGTCATGTTACATTTTTATTAAAAAGTCTACTTTTGGGGCGCCTGGGTGGCTCAGTCGGTTAAGCGTCCAACTTCGGCTCAGGTCATGATCTTGCGGTTTGTGAGTTCAAGCCCCGTGTCGGGCTCTGTGCTGACGGCTCAGAACCTGGAGCCTGTTTCAGATTCTGTGTCTCCCTCTCTCTCTCTGACCCTCCCCCGTTCATGCTCTGTCTCTGTCTGTCTCAAAAATAAATAAACGTTAAAAAAAATTAAAAAGTCTACTTTTTTATATATGATAAATCATAAAGTGCTTTATGCCAGCATGACCATGGCATCATGTAATCTTGATGAAAAGTAAAATAAAAATTATTCTTAGGAATAGAGTATTTTTTTTTAATTTTTTAATCTTTATTTGTTTTTGAGAGAGACAGAGGGCGAGCAGGGGAGGAACAGAGACAGAAGGAGACACAGAATCCAAAGCAGGCTCCAGGCTCTGAGCTGTCAGCACAGAGCCAGATACAGGCTGGAACTCACCAGCCATTGAGACCATGACCTGAGCCAAAGTTGGCTGCTTAACCAACTGAACTACCCAGGCGCCCCTGGAATTATTTCTAAAGAGTGTACTGTGAGCCGTGGGAAAGTGAATGCGGTAATTGCTGAAACGTCAGTGATGTTCTGGTCTCAAGGCTGTTGAACACAATAGCACTGTGAGATCCAGAGTCCCATGATCCCCCAGGAGCCGGTTAGGGGACAGACACACTGTAATTGCCTAGCAGTCCTTGCAACTGCAAATCTTCCCTGTGTGCTTTCACGTAAACACCAGATGTATGTTTGGTCTGTGTCTGGAGGCTCTTTGTGTTTTCCTCCCATACTTTAACATTCTTTGATGTTTATACCCAGCAAACATGAAATAAAGACTATGAGAAGTTTGCTGCTGTTGCTGTTTCACTGGCAGAGGCAGCCCTGCACGTCGGCTCAGTCTGACAACTTTTTCTTCACTGTGTGGCTACATTCATGATTGTCCAAATTTTAAATATTTAACAAACATGAAAATAGATATGATAAAACAATCCAGTATAGTCTGCTAGATATTGGAAAAGCCCAAAGATTTTCCCGTGTTAGACATCCATGTCTAGATGGTTGTAAAAATTATAGATGCTAGTAAAGTCATATAAGCTACTTAATTTACATTATCAAATATTAACATTGTAACACCATGAGGAAAAATTGGTAAAACAGTTGTGCATATGAAAACTGTAAATTTGCTATGTAATAGGTACAGTATATTGCATTTAGGTTATATGTAAATAACTTATTTTTCATATTATTTGATCAGTTAATTATGCTTTGGAAAGCCATAATGATGTGGTGGCTGTACATATTTATTAAACATTATAACTATGCCAAAAGTATTTCATCTTAGTACTATGTGTCATAGTAACTACTGAGAAACAGTTTGAATATTCACCAAGAGGTAAGTAGCTAAGTCACTTATGCAAATTCATTCAGTGTTTCATTTCACAAGTGCTTTAATCTATTCAGTTAAATAATATTATAACATGGAAGGCTTTAAATGTAAGTTATATATACAATGGTATGATTTTAGCTATGTAAAAAGATGCTTAAATAAAAAAGACTAAACTGAGAATATAAGACAACTATCCGTGATTACATTTGGGTATTTTGATAATGGATGAAAATTTTCCATCTTTCTTTACTTACTAAATTTTCTTTATCATGTACAGGTTGTTTTTACAATGAAACGATTTAAGGAAGAAAATGTGCCTTTTTTGCCATTTTAAGTGGTGCGTAATGTGGTTACCTAAAACAATTTCAACACTTACTAGAAATGTTGGCATTTAAGTAACTTTCCCCTGTGCAAACAAAAGGATTCTCACAGTGTAGGTATTTTTTGTCTTATTTTGGTCATCAATTCACTTGACAAGTTTCATTAAGGTACTTTACCTCTAGACAAGAGTGAGTGCAATCAGTATTACTTGAATTAAAATCAATGCTGTTCCACAAAGAAACTTAAACTTTATAAAAGGTGTTGTCTAATTTGTTTATAAGACATTTTTTTTTTTGCAACATGCATGTTCTAGGATAATCCTAGTTTCTTATGATACAGGTAGAAGCTGGTAAATGAACACTCCAGGTTACTAAATAGTGAAATATGTGGGTAACAGTAATTGATCTAGTAACGCTTTGTAGATTTTTAAAAATTTCCCTACCTTTATACCTAATAATTTTTTAAACTGAAACCTGTTAGCTTGTTCCTAGAGATTTAATCCCATCCCATAATCTAGAAACACCCCTAACTCTAGCCATAGGTAATTTAAGGAGATTGAGCAGTCCCTTAAGATCAAGGACACTTGTTTCTATCACAATCTGATATAATTTCCCACTTCTAATCAGAGATTTTCCTGTGAAATTAAATTTACACGTTTTATACTGAGTGACTGAGAGAATTTCTCTAATAACTATGTAGTGATTATTTTTCCATTTCTTGGGTAAAAAGAAGGTGGAATTTATCAGAGTTTCCTCTACTAAAAGTAATAGAAAATCCCAACCCTAATGTGTTAAATAGTAAGACTATCACCTCATGTAACAATAGACAGTAGTCAGCCAGCTTTATGGTTAGTCCATTCAGAGTAGCTCAATGACATCATCAAGGATTCAGCTTCTTTCCTTATTATTACTGTTGTTTGTTTGTTTGCTTTAGTTTTACCATTCTCTCTGTGTCAGCTCTTTCTTTGGCCTTAATGGCCATCATGTTTTTGGGTTGAGCAGTACTGAGGCTCAACTCCATATACTTAAAAGGTAGGAAACTCATCCAAAAATACCTTGGCAGACTCTCCCTCATCTTTCAATGATTAGAATAGGGTAACATACTCCTAAACCTAATAAACCAATCCATGGGTCAATGTGGCCCCTGAAAATCTTTCAGGGAGTTCACAAGATAAACCCATTTTCATTGTACACTAAGACATTATTTGCCTTTTTCACCATATGGAATGATAGTGCAAATAATGATATATAAAACTGCCAGCACCTTAGCATAAATCAGGGCAGTGGTGCCCAACTGTACTAGTGGTCATCATATTCTTCACGGTCATGCACTTGCAGTTAAAAAAAAAGCCAGTTAAGAATGTCCTTGATGAAACAGAACTGCAAAAATGAGCATGCACACATTTGCGAATGTGAAATCACCTGCGTGTTTTCTAATCTTTCAGTCTGGGTAAGGTAATCTAAAAGACAGATTCTAGTATTAGTCTAAGTGAAAGTCCAACTGAACATAAAAAAAAAAAAAATTCTCACCTTTGAATCTCAAACTTTAAATTACAATGCAAATCACTTCACTCTTTGATAAAAGTCTCAATTCCTAGACAGTTAAAGTGATCACAATTGCTATCAGTTTTTGTCTTGGGCTATGAAATTTGGAGAGCCCATCTTAACAAATTATAGAATTCAAAATGTAATTCATTAAGTAAATATGATTCTTCAAAGAACTTTCTTCATCATAAAAATTCTGAGCTAAAATTCCCCTCTGGATAATATGGACCTATGCTTTGTGATCAGATTACAGAGACATAATTGTCTAAACTGACAGGAATATCTCCTTATAAAATTAACCAGGTCTGGGACTTTTTTTCCTCTTTCTTTCTTTTCTTTCCTTTTTCTTTTCTTTTATTTCCTTTTCTTTCCTCTCCCTCCTTCCCTTCTTCCACCCTTTCTTTTTTTAATTTTTTTTTCAACGTTTATTTATTTTTGGGACAGAGAGAGACAGAGCATGAACGGGGGAGGGGCAGAGAGAGAGGGAGACACAGAATTGGAAACAGGCTCCAGGCTCTGAGCCATCAGCCCAGAGCCCGACGCGGGTCTCGAACTCATGGACCGCGAGATCGTGACCTGGCTGAAGTCGGACGCTTAACCGAGTGCGCCACCCAGGCGCCCCCATCCTTTCTTTCAAAAAAAAAAAAGTTTATTTATTTTGAGAGAGAGAGCGAGCATGAGAGGGAAAAGGGCAAAGAGAGAGGGAGAGAGAGTATCCCAAGCAGGCTCTGGGCTGTCAGCAAGAGACCAGTGTGGGGCTCGGTACCGCAAACTGTGAGATCATGACCTGAGCCAAAATCAAGAGTTGGATGCTTAACCAGCTGAGTCATCCAGGCACCCGTTTCCTTTTTTTGGTAATGCCCAATATAAATGCCCCTTTCTCAGAAACTATTTTCTATTTCCCCTATATTAGATATCTTTTAATACATCCTTAAACCTCCAACAATGTCTATTTACTTATTGTAATTATAATTGTAAATTACTTATATAATTAATTATTGGAAATCTGTTTCCTCACCTGATTCCAGGATCATTACAGCAGGATTCATATACAGTTTCTTCACTATTGTATAACTCAGCACTTAACATATTGCCTGGCAGGTAGTAGGTCTCCAATAAGTTTGTATTAAGGAAATGTTGAATGAAATTGAGTCTCACTTTAACAGTGTTTTACCAAAGCAAAGTAAATCATGGATATGATTAAAAAAAAAATAGCCTAGGAAAATGTATTGAAATAAGAGAATAAAGATTGGCTTTTCAAAATGTTTAAGGATAATATGAAAGCCTAGAATAACCATTTTAGAAGAATTTCATAATTAGATAACATTTTGTATTAAAATTAGTTATAAAGCTAAGAAGAGGAATTACATATTATCTTGACCCTTACTCACTCTACTCCCTCCAAAATAAGCAATAAAATCAAAATATACCTTACCTTTTATATCTGCTATTTGTTTAACTGTGTTCTTAGGAAAAGATACTATTTAGAAAAAATTTTTAATTAATGAAGTCATACCATGTCAAAATTCCTATCACAAATGTGACAGTTTAGGGATGGTACACATCTTTTTTTTTGTTTGTTTTTAATATGAAGTATGAAGTTGTATTACCCAGGACATCCTAATTTCTTTTTTAAAAACTAAGCTATTGAAAAAAAAATTTTTTTTAAACTAAGCTAAAATCTCAGCAGGTGAAGACAATAAAAGTATGTGTATCATTTATGCAAAGTATGGTCTGGATGTTGCCGGCTGACTGACTTTCCTGCTAGCAGTAATTCAGTAATCAAGAGTCCTTCAATTTTGTGGTGCTATTGTACCCTAGGGTTATACAGTCCTATGCTGAATCGCCTGCATCCAAGTGGGAGATACGAGAGGAACAAGAGACAATCTGGAAGATCTCCTGAGAGATCTAGGACTACAAATGGTGTCCGTCACTTCTGCCAGTGTTCTGTTTACCGTCACCAGTCACATTCCCCCAGTACAACTGCAAGGAAGCCTGGAAAGAGGAGATGGTTGCGGTGATCACACAGCCAGTGTTTGTCACAAAAGGATTTATAAAGACTGGGAATAGTTATTTCAAAGCAACAGCTAAAAAAAAAATATGATAAAAAGAAAATACACGGTTTGAAAAGTGCACACATTACAGACTAACCGACAGGCATGGCTGGTTAGCTATTTCCATCTTAAAATTTTTTTTATCCAAACATTCATTTAAAGAACAGCATTATTTCAAGATGCTTTTATAGTTTTTGATTCAACAGATATAGACTCATTGGAAATTTTATATCTGTATTCAAGTAAAAAAAAGCAGTGTGACAGTATTATTTTTAAATATGCAGCTTACCAACAGATTTAAATTGATTCATTTTAGGATCAATATACTTTGATCCCAAAAGGTTATACAAACATAATTTTCAAGCACCTCGAGACTCTGAATCCATTACATGTTTTGGGTCACCAACTCATACATCAAGGTCACAGCCATCACTTCCAATTTCCGTGATAATGAAATATGTAACCATTTTGAGTTATTAGTGCTTCAAGGATTGTTGAACAGGAGATCAATGATGACATGACTTTGCCTCAAAGTTCATTTTAGGAATTCTCTGGCTGTGTAAAAATCACCCCAAAATATGCAGCTCTTTAGCAGAGAGTACATTTCTAGGATTCCTCCTAAGCTTTATGAGTAAATTGGAAAAATAATTCATTTTAAATCATTAAAAAGAAGCAAAGTCTAAAAATAAATATATTTTACAACTGAAGTTACAGAACCTAGAGCAAAGCAGAATCCAATGCTGCTATGTAAAGGAAAAGAGAGACATTCAAAAAATAATATGGCCTGTCCTTAAAAGTTTATATGATGTACGGAAGTTAAGATGTGATCAAACTGTAGCCATATCATCTCATAAAATGAAAATCTGATTTGCAGCCTGTCCATCTGAAAGTCTTTAATTATTTTAATGATATTTCAAAGGAATGAAAAAAATTGCTATTTATGAGAAGTTACACTTTTTTTGTAATGTTTATTTATTTTTGAGAGAGAGACAAACAGAGCACGAGCAGGAGAGGGGCAGAGAGATAGGGAGACACAGAATCTGAAGCAGACCCCAGGCTCTGAGCTGTCAGCACAGAGCCTGACATTGGCCTCGAACTCATGAACCACAAGATCATGACCTGAGCCAAAATTGGACACTCAACGAACTGAGACACCCAAACACCTTGAGAAGTTAGACATTTTAAAGAAGATAATCCGTGAAAATATTTATCTGTTTTTAATTAAGCATTATAAAATGTTACAGCAAAATAATTATAAATTAGAGGTGAAGATAGGTTATAATCCATTCCTTGAAAAAAACTCCATAGGGGCGCCTGGGTGGCGCAGTCGGTTAAGCGTCCGACTTCAACCAGGTCACGATCTTGCGGTCCGTGAGTTCGAGCCCCGCGTCAGGCTCTGGGCTGATGGCTCAGAGCCTGGAGCCTGTTTCCGATTCTGTGTCTCCCTCTCTCTCTGCCCCTCCCCCATTCATGCTGTCTCTCTCTGTCCCAAATAAATAAACGTTGAAAAAAAAAAATTTAAAAAAAAAAAACCTCCATAACCAATATCAATTACACAAGTATAACTGAAAGAATTCAGAAAACTCTATAGACTAACCACACACACTAAGCCTTTCATAACTGCAAAAAGTGTGGCGTATCAACTGAAGGAAAGCACAGGAAAGACTGGGGAGTCCAAGAGACATCTGGGTGCAGTTCCATAGGAACTATTCTTATTAGGACAGGATGTGCTTCATTTTATTATTGTTACCCACCAAGATACCAATGAAGAATCTTAGTTTCAGCAGAGCTTGGGCATGTATCCAGCAGGATCTTCTAGAAAATCCAGAGATTGTGACCTGTTAATCAATACATCAATGCATCTCCAAACAATGTAAACAAACTAGCCTGGGTGTCTCCAGGAGAATTTCAAAATTCAAATATCAGCAGCTACTCTGCTTCATTTTTATCATGGCCAAGAGGGAGTATTAGTCATCCAAACATTCCTAGACATGAGCATAAAGCTATCTGCCCCAGCTGAGATACGAGATCACTTTATCTTGCACAAACACAAATCAGATGCTCATATAACACACTGGCTTCTTGATACTCCACATTTATACTGTGAAGCAAATAAATTTGAAGAAACATGCAAAGTTTACACCACGATTATTCATATTTAGAAATGTAGTAAATCTTTCTAAATAATAAAGCAATTTAAAAATAATAGTTCTTTAGAATACTAACTCATAGGACATAGAATAAACCCTTATGTATATCAAGTCACAAGTAGACTGAACTTGTCAGTGAATGATGAAAAAGTTGTTACATTTCTTGTTCTTGCTCATCCAAATTTTACAGGCTTTTACTCATTCCATGGCGCTTCCTAGACAAAGATACTAGAGTATCATAGAAAGGGGAGGGGGAAGACTGTGTTTCAGATCTCTTTCTTTTGACTCTTTTATTTTTATTCATTCACTTATTTAGTAAATACTTATTACATGTGCCTAATCAGACTCTTGGGATGTATCAGTGAAAGAGATGTAAATATTCCTACTCTTATGAAGCATATATTCCAGCAGGGAAGACAGAAAATAAAGGATAAAAAACAATGAACAAGTCAACTCTACAGTAGAGTACAGTGTTTATGTCCTATTACAAATATAATAGAAAAATGGGGAACCTGGGTGGCTCAGTCAGTTGAGTGTCCCACTCCTGATTTCAGCTCAGGTCATGATCCCACGATCATGGGATTGAGCACTGTAATGGGCTCTGTATTAAGTGTGGAGTCTGCTTAAGATTCTCTCTTTCTCTGCCCCTCTGCTCCACTTGCTCTCTCTCTCTCACACTCTCTCTCAAAATAAATAAAAGGCAGGAAAAAAGAGTATCAAGAATGTATCTGCACAAAAAGCACAGTTGTAGAATTAAATAAGAGGAAAAGTGGCCTCACTGTGGAGGTGACATCTGAGCAATCACTTGAAAATTGCCATGTGGCTATCTAGAGAAGAGCACTGCAGGAAAACAGACTGTATACTATAAAAGCCCTACAATGGGTCCTTTCCTATAATGTGACCAAGGAGACAAATATGACTAGAGTGTAGGTAAAGGGAAGAAGGAAGAAAACAACCAGCAATATGACTTGGCTAGGTAGAGGGAAGCAAGGAGAAGAAGTAAGGAATCATAGGTAATTTTAATGGCTTTGGATAAAATGATGACAGTTGGAATCAAAAAGTGATGTGATCTGACTTAATATTTTGTTGACAGTAGATTGTTAATGGCCTAATGTAGAAGCAGGATCAGTAGTTATCAGGTCACTGTGGAAATGCAGGCAGGAGATGATGAGCATTATACCAAGTTGGTAACATTGGATGGGATAAGAAGCAGTTATGTTCTGGATATGTTTTGAAGACAAAAGCAATAGGATTTGGCATGGGGTATGAGGAAAAAAGAGAGAACACCAAGCTTTTATCCCGAGGAACAGGAAGGATAGATAACAACTAAAACAGGGAGGGCTGAGCCTACCTGGTGAGGGAAGGTCTGGACACTGATAGATAGGTGTTGTGAGTTGGAGATATCAACAGAACACTGGTATACACACTATTCTTTTGAGATATGTTTGGACAAGAAATACACATATGATGGTATTAAAAGTCATGGGAGGATATGAACTCACCAAGAGAGGGAGGACACTAATAGAAAAGAACCATTGATGGAGCTCTCATACTTACCAATGTTAGAAAGCCAGGAAGAAAGGAAATAACTTATAAAAGAGAACAATGAGATGGCAGAAGTGTGTGGAGTACTGGAAGCCAAGTAAAGAAAGAGTTTTGAAGAGTGGGAAGAAATTAACTGTGTAACCATATGAAATACTATCGTTCAAGTACAGTGAAAACTGAGGATTAACCATTATATTTAGCAACATGGGGCTGGGCAATGATTTGTAACTTTGAGAAGAGCAAAATCAGAGGAGTGGTGGGGGCAAAAACAAGAGGATGGTAGAAGAGGAATTGAAGACAAGAAGTGAAGTTAACCCCTCCAGGAGTCTGGTTGCAAAGGAAATTTTTTAAAAAATGGAGCAGTAGCTAGAGGAGAAAGTACAGTTAAAAGGCAGCTTGTTTTTGAAATGAGAGAAAAAATAGAGAGGAATGTTTGTGCATTAATAGAAATGATCTAATAGAATAGATGGGGCGCCTGGGTGGCGCAGTCGGTTGAGCGTCCGACTTCGGCTCAGGTCACTATCTCATGATCCATGAGTTCGAGCCCCGCGTCGGGCTCTGTGCTGATGGCTCGGGGCCTGGAGCCTGCTTCCAATTCTGTGTCTCCTTCTCTCTCTGCCCCTCCCCCCTTCATGCTCTGTCTCTGTCTCAAAAATAAATAAAAACGTTAAAAATTTAAAAAAAAAAAGAAATGATCTAATAGAATAGTGAGATTTGATGATGCAGAAGAGATGTATTAATTAAAGTCATTATCATGCTAACAATTAAGCAAAGCTCTCTTGTAAATCACTTAGGAAAAAAAATAACTTATTCATTCTTCACAATATTATAAAGTTAGTATTATTATTATCCTTATTTTTAAAAGATGTGAAAATTGAGACACAGAGGGGATAACTAAGTTAGGTCACACAAATAGTGGCATATTTTGATCCAGACAGTCTAGGTATAGGGTCCATGGTGATACTGGATGTTCTATGCTATCTCTTGAGGGGAGAATTGACAGAATAATGCTCGTGAGTAGGCTAGAGTGAGTATATGTTCTAGTGCACAAAAGGGGAATTAGTGTTTACTGTTGGACTGAAATAGAGACTATGTTGGAAGGTGTTAATATTGATGTTACTATCAGGTTAAGTGTAATGTGAAAGTGGGAGTTTTGGAAGTCTCTTTTCCTCTGTCTCTTCAGAAACAGTCTTGAAACTATCACTACTATTTATGCCTTTCTTCCAGACAACAAATTGTGTTTATTCTTCATTGCTCTGAGGAATAATGCACACCATGAGCACTGTATGGAATCTTAGTAGGAGAATGCTAGAAAGTACTTATTATTTGGATTTTGGTTGGGTGATTTGGGGAGGTTAAAGAAAGCAGACTTTTAATTTTGATATAAAAGAATAGACATAATCCTATTAACAGGTATCTTAATAAATCTTATCTACAGGGAGAGCTAGATGATTTTGAGCATCTTCTTATGTGCTTGTCATCAGTATATCTTCTTCTGTTAAATGAATGTTGAAATTATTGTCCATTTTTTACTAAATTGTTTGTCCTGTTGGGTTGTAAGAGTTCCTTATATATTTTAGAGACAAGTCCCTTTTCAGATAAATGCTTTACAAATATTTACGTCCAGTCTGTAGACTGCCTTCTCATTTTCAAATGTCACTGCCTTCGAAGGTAGAGGAAAGTGCCATAGACCAAGGAATATTGGCAGACACTGGGGAAAGAAAAAGACAAGGAAAAAATTCCTCTTCTAGAGCCCTGGAGGGAGAACACTGACAACACCTTGATTTAGGCACAGTGAAACCCAATTAGTACTTCTGGCCTCCAGGACTGTAAGGGAATATATTGTATTTTTTAAGTCATCAAGTTTGTGATAACGTGTTACTGTAGCTATAAGAAACTACTACAGAGCCTTTACCAAAAAGAGATTTACTATATCAGTGAGAGTTTATATCTGGACTCTATTCTTTTCTATTTTATCAATTAACCTATTTTTATGTTAATATAAAACGTGCCTCTTGATTATTGTAGCTTTAAAATAACTCTTGAAATTAAGACGGCAAACAGAAGTCAAAGGCCAGACTGAAGAAAACAAAAAGCACGCAAACAACACCCTCAGATAGTAAAAGCATCCCCACAGGAGAGTAGAGTTCTCATACATAAGTTTGAAAACATCTATGATTAACATGGCAAGGAATTAAATATGATGAAAAATTTTACCCTATACAAGAAATAAAAGGTTTTAGAACTGAAAACACAATAACTAAAATAAGACTCAATGAATTGGCACACATAGTTGAAGACAGAGTTAATTAACTAAAACAGCTGTTCAGACTAAATATAGAGAGTAATTACAAAAACACAATAAAAGTGGAAAATTCAAAAAAGAGTGATTCAGAAGTACCAGAGGTTAAAAGAGTGTAAAAACACTATGCAAAGTGTAAATGCTAGGAAATTTTCAAAACTGACTAAAGACATTAAGCCATGTATTATGTAAGTTTTATAAATCCCATGTTGGATAAATAGAAATTAAAACATATGTACACGTTTAAGAAGGCAGCTAATGAAAAACCAGTGAGAAAGAAAAAAAAAATCATAGAAAGCTGCAAGGAAAAAAAGTCATTATCTCTAAAGAAGCAACAGAAAAACTAACAGATTTTTCCAGATCCAAGAAGTCTAAATAAAATGTAATGAAATCTCCAAGGGTATGGGGTAGAATAAGCCTCTAACATAGAATTCTCTTCTAGAATATTATTTAAAAATGAATGTATCATAAATATTCAAAGAAAAACTGAGAGAATTCATCACCCATAGATTTGTACTGAAGAGAATGCTAGTAAGTGTTTCTTATACACAAGAAAAGTGGGCCTGGATGGAAGCTAAGAGAGACACAGAGGAATCAGGGCCAATAGAAAAATATGCACAATATGAATAATAATTTTTAAAAATTGGTGCAGCTATATCAATATTATTTAAAAAGTCATGGGGAACCTGGGTTTCTCAGTTGAAAGTCTAACTCGATTTCAGTTCAGGTTATGATCCCAGGGTCATGGGATTGAGCCCCATGTCATACTCTGCATTGAGCACGGAGCCTTCTTCAGATTCTCTATCTCCCTCTGGCCCTCTCCCACACTCTCACTCTGTCTCTAAATAAATAAATAATAAAATGTGGTTTTTAATGTTTATTTTTTTATTTAAATTTTTTTTTATTTTTCATATTTGAGAGACAGAGACAGAGCACAAGCAGGGGAGGGGCAAAGAGACAGAGACAGAATCTGAAGTAAGCTCCAGGCTCTGAGCTAGTAGCGCAGAGCCCGAAGCGGGGCTCAAACTCACGAGCAGTGAGATCATGACCTGAGCTGAAGTCAGACGCCTAACCGACTGAGCCATCCAGGCACCCCTATTTATTTATTTCTGAGAGAGAAAGAGAGAATGGGGGAGAGGCAGAGGGGTAGGGAGAGAGAGAGAATCCCAAGCAGGCTCTGCACTTTTTTGCGGAGCCCAATGTGGGGCTCGATCTCATGAACTGTGAGATCATGACCTGAGCTGAAATCAAGAGTCAAATTCTTAACCAACTGAGCCACCCAGGCACCCCCCAAAATAAAAATTTTAAAAACAAGATACCCTGGCAAGAGATAAAGAAGGTATACAGGAAATGGCTAATCCAGCAGGCCTAGGGTGCACAAACCTTGCATACTCTAAAGAAATTTCTTTTGAAAAACACTTTTCAAAGGAAAAGTTTGTCTTCAGAATGAGCCGTTGGACAGCTCCCAGGAGCTATCCTGAGACTTTGTAATATTGCCCCTGATAAGAGTATTTTTGTATGCTTTATTAAGGAGTTCATTTGTGATGACCACTGGTTGTTATATAGAAATGTTGAATCACTATATGGTGCACCTGAAACTAATATTACACTGTATGTTAACTAACTGGATTTAAAATTAAAAACTTTAATGCTCAACATCGCTCCTTATCAGGGAAATACAAATCAAAACCACACTCAGATATCACCTCACGCCAGTCAGAGTGGCCAAAATGAACAAATCAGGAGACTATAGATGCTGGAGAGGATGTGGAGAAACGGGAACTCTCTTGCACTGTTGGTGGGAATGCAAATTGGTGCAGCCGCTCTGGAAAACAGTGTGCAGGTTCCAGAAAATTAAAAATAGACCTACCCTATGACCCAGCAATAGCACTGCTAGGAATTTACCCAAGAGATACAGGAGTACTGATACATAGGGGCACTTGTACCCCAATGTTCATAGCAGCACTCTCAACAATAGCCAAATTATGGAAAGAGCCTAAATGTCCATCAACTGATGAATGGATAAAGAAATTGTGGTTTATATACACAATGGAGTACTACGTGGCAATGAGAAAGAATGAAATATGGCCTTTGTAGCAACGTGGATGGAACTGGAAAGTGTTATGCTAAGTGAAATAAGCCATACAGAGAAAGAGAGATACCATATGTTTTCACTCTTATGTGGAGCCTGAGAAACTTAACAGAAACTCATGGGGGAGGGGAAGGAAAAAAAAAAAGGAGGTTAGAGTGGGAGAGAGCCAAAGCATAAGAGACTGTTAAAAACTGAGAACAAACTGAGGGTTGATGGGGGGTGGGAGGGAGGAGAGGGTGGGTGATGGGTATTGAGGGGGGCGCCTTTTGGGATGAGCACTGGGTGTTGTATGGAAACCAATTTGACAATAAATTTCATATATTAAAAAAAATAAAAATAAAATTATAATCCACAAAAAAAATAAAAATAAAAAAATAAAATTAAAAACTTTAAAAAAGGATTATTTTTGTGTGTCTGAAGCCTTGGGACAGACAGCATGACTAAATACGTTTATCCTGACAATGTGACTTATGGTGAATGCTTATTTTTGCTTTGGGGAACTGGGGCCAGAGTAACTGAAGTCAGCTACATGGGTGCTTCATGTCCACATGACTGACCCTTAATAAAACTCTGAACACCAAAGCTCTGGTGATCAGTTTCTTTGATTCACAATATTTCACATGTGTTACACATCACTTATGAGAGGTTTAAGCATGTCCTATGTGATTCCATTGAAAAGAAACAGTTGGAAGCTTGCACCTGATTTTTCTTAGACTTTGCCACATGTGTCCTTTCCCTTTGATGATTTTGATCTGTATCCTTTCACCATAGACAAAACCATAACTAAGGACAACAATTTTTTCCAAGTCCTGTGAGTCTTAGTGAATGATCAAGGCTGAGGGTGGTCTTGGGTATCCTAATATAGACTCCACCCTAAATTAAGTATGCTGTTTCTTCCTAATCAGTAACTTCCTAAACAATACTTCCTAACAGTAACAAATGGACCCTGAATGTTTAGGAATTAAATTTACATTGTAAATTAGTCACCCAAAAGATTAGCCTTTGTGCATGTTTTTCGTATATCTCTTATGAAGTTCTAGCACAAACATCCTTTATTTGACAGAAAAAATACATGGCATCACCAATTAATTCTATCACACATTTAAGGATGAAATATTACCAATTTTAAGGAAACTTTGAAAACATGCAAAAGGTGATGCTTTTTAACCCATATTATAAAACCAAAATAGCCAAGATTCCTAAGCAAGATAAGGACATTACAAAAAGGGGAAAAAATAAGAATCCTATACATTTCATAAATACAAATACTATATCCAGATATACCTAAATGAGGACATTTGACATTACTATATTATCTTTACATTACATTTACAATGCTTGTTTTCATGTGAATATCAAATAATGGAATTCACCACATTTAGAAAATACAGAAAAACTATGAATATGTCTCAATAGACATACAGAAAGGCATGTGATGGAATTCAACATCTAAACATCCATTCGTGTACTACAAAGCTGTAATCATCAAGACAGTATGGTACTGGCACAAGAACAGACACTCAGATCAATGGAACAGAAGAGAGAACACAGAAATGGATCCACAAACGTATGGCCAACTAATCTTTGACAAAGCAGGAAAGAATATTCAATGGAATCAAGACAGTCTCTTCAGCAAGTGGTGCTGGGAAAACTGGACAGCGACATGCAGAAAAATGAACCTGGACCACTTTCTTACACCAGACACAAAAATAAACTCAAAATGGATGAAAGACCTAAATGTAAGACAGGAAGCCATCAAAATCCTCAAGGAGAAAGCCGGCGAAAACCTCTTCAATCTTGGCCACAGCAACTCCTTACTCAACACGTCTCCGGAGGCAAGGGAAACAAAAGCAAAAATGAACTACTGGGACTTCATCAAAATAAAAAGCTTATGTGCAGCAAAGGAAACAATCATCAAAACTAAAAGGCAACTGAGAGAATGGGAGAAGATATTTGCAAATGACATATCAGATAAAGGGTTAGTATCCAAAATCTATAAAGAACCTATCAAACTCAACTCCCAAAAAACAAATAATTCAGTGAAGAAATGGGCAAAAGACATGAATAGACACTTCTCCAAAGAAGACATCCATACGGCCAACCAACACATGAAAAAATGCTCAACCTCACTCATCATCAGGGAAATAAAAATCAAAACCACAATGAGATAATCACCTTACACCTGTCAGAATGGCTAACATTAACAACTCAGGGAACAACAGATGTTGCCGAGGATGCGGAGAAAGAGGATCTCTTTTGCATTATTGGTGGGAATGCAGGCTGGTGCAGCCACTCTGGAAAACAGTATGGGGGTTCCTCAAAAAACTAAAAATAAAACTACCCTACCATCCTACTAGGCATTTATCCATGGGATACAGGTGTGCTGTTTCAAAGGGACACATGCACCCCATGTTTATAACCAAAGTTTGGCAAGAGCCCAAATGTCCATCGATGGATGAATGAATAAAGAAGATGTGGTATATATATACAATGGAGTATTACTCAGCAATCAAAAAGAATGAAATCTTGCCATTTGCAACTACGTGGATGAAACTGGAGGGTATTATGCTAAGTGAAATTAGAGAAAGACAAAAACCATATGACTTCACTCATATGAGGACTTTACGAGACAAAACAGATGAACATAAGGGAAGGGAAAAAAAATAATATAAAAACAGTGAGGAGTACAAAACAGAAGAGACTCATAAATATGGAGAACAAACTGAGGGTTACTGGAGGGGTTGTGGGAGGGTGGATGGGCTAAATGGATAAGGGGCACTAAGGAATCTACTCCTGAAATCATTGTTGCACTATATGCTAACTAATTTGGATGTAAATTAAAAAAAAAAAAAACACATCCATTCATGAATAAGCTAGAAAGTTAGGAAGAGGAAAGTTACTAAAAATAATTGAATTATGTTTGAAATGAGTGAATTTTATGATATGTGAAATATACTTCAGTATGATTTATCTTAAAAAGAAAAATATATAAATCTAGGAATATAAGAAGACTTTCTTAATATAATAAAAAGTATTTTTTTAAACCTACAACAATCACACTAATGATAAAATATTGGGAGTTGGTATTGCCACAATAATGCTTCAAAACATGCCCCTCCCCAAGCTGTCATCTTAAAGAACAGCTATTTATTGATATTTGAACAATAAATCAATATTTATTTATTGTGGATCACCTAGGGGTTGACAAATCTAAGGTGAGGTCAAATGAGTTTGTCTCCATTCTGGGATTTTGTCTAGGTCTTTTCAACATGACTGTATCCTTCAATACCAGGAAGCTGCCTGAAGCGTGTTTTTCTCAGTACAAGAGGACAGGTTCCACTGAGAAGTCTCTTTAATTTTTTTTTAATTTTTTTTAACGTTTATTTATTTTTGAGAGAGAGAGAGACAGAGCATGAACGGGGGAGGGTCAGAGAGAGAGGGAGACACAGAATCTGAAACAGGATCCAGGCTCTGAGTGGTCAGCACAGAGCCCGACGCAGGGCTCGAACTCACAGACCGTGAGATCATGACCTGAGCCGAAGTCGGACGCTTAACCAACTAAGCCACCCAGGCGCCTCAATTTTTTTTTTAATTTGAGAGAGAGAGAGGGAGTGGGGGAGAGGGGCAGAGGGAGAGAGAAAATCTTGAGCAGGCTCCATGCTAGGCATGGTGCCTGACACAGGGCTTTATCCCATGACCCTGAGACCATGACCTGAGCTAAAATCAAGAGTCAGACGTTCAACAAACTGAGCCATTCAGGTGCCCCTGAGGAAGCTCTTTTAAAGTTTGTGCTTGTGTCACATCTACTAGCGTTGCAATTCAAAGGAGCAGAAAAGCATAATCAATCCATAGTGGGAAGAGAGTAAATCTTTGCTTAAAAAACCCCCAAACTTATACCAGCAGCATTATTCATAAGAGCCAAAATATGGACACAATCCAAGGATCTATTAACAGATAAACGGATCAACAAAATGTGGTATATACATACAATGGACTATTATTCAGCCTTTTAAAAGAAGAAAACTCTGCCATATGCTACAACATGCCTGAACCCTTAGGACAATAGGTTAAGTGAAATAAACTGGTCAAAAAAAGACAAATACTACGTGATTCCACTTATATCAGGTACCTAGAGTTTCTTCTCTTTAAGTAGGCCAAATTCACAGAGACAGAAAGGGCTGGGTTGTCAAGGGCTGGGGGTAGGAGGCAACAGAGTTTTAGTTTGCTGAGATTAAAAGAGTTCTGGAGATAGATCGTTATGATAGTTTCACAACAATATAAATGTACCTAATACTACTGAACTGGTTAAAATGATAAATTTTATGTTATGCATATTTTACAATTAAAAAATCCCAAACTATTACAATCCATCTTGCTACTTCTATCCAGTTCTGTACTACAGGTTTTTGCAAATAGACAAGAAACACAGATTAAAACCATACAGATAAGAAGGGAAGAAATAACTGTTATGATTAATAATAGATTATATTATGATTTGTTTATGCAGAAAGTCCAAAGGAATCTATAAATGTTAGAATTAAAATGGATCTTGGAAGACTGTTAAATCAAAGGGTCAGTATACAAAAATCAAGTGAATACTAGCCACAAAGAAGATAGAAGTATAAAATATACCATTAAAAATAGCATTAATAAACATCAAATACCTAGGAATACAGCTGATGAAAGATATTCAAGATTTCTATACAGAAAATTATTAAGTGAGGGAAAAGTATAAAATATCTAAATAATTGAATGGATAAATTATTTTTATGGATTGAAAGCCTCGTTATTTAAAGATGTCGATTCTCCCCAAAATCATTTATAAATTCAGTGCAATCTCCCCCAAATGCTAATAGCGCTTATGTTTGTGTGTTGGTGTATGTGTGTATATACGTATATTTGTAAGTGGACAATATGATTCTACAACTTACCTAGAAAAGCCAAGCACTGGGGCGCCTGGGTGGCTTGGTCGGTTAAGCGTCCGACTTCGGCTCAGGTTATGATCTCACGGTCCGCGAGTTCAAGCCCCATGTCAGGCTCTGTGCTGACAGCTCAGAGCCTGGAGCCTGTTTCAGATTCTGTGTCTCCCTCTCTCTGTGACCCTCCCCCGTTCATGCTCTGTCTCTCTCTGTCTCAAAAATAAATAAAAAAACGTTTAAAAAATTAAAAAAAAAGAAAAGCCAAGCACTTAAAAAGAAAAACACTCTCAAATAAGAACAAGGTTAGAAGAACCACCATATTATTCATCAAAATTTGCTATAAAAGTGCAGTAATTAAGACTGTGGTACAATCAAGAAAAGAAATGAATAGAACAAAACAGAGCATTTAGAAACATACCCAAATCCATATGTACTCTTACTCTTCTTCTACAATAGTGGGGGTACTATAGAGAAGTGGGAGAAGAACAATTTTTTCAGATAAGTGGCGCTGGTTAATTTGGGATCCACACAGGAAAAATGAAACTTTGCTCCTACTTCATAGTGCAAAAATCAATTACAGGTGAATTATAAATATGAATGTAAGAGGTAAAACACACAGCCTTTAGAAGTTAACACTGGATAATATTTTCATGACCTTAGTGTAGTAAACTATTTCTTATACAGGATACAAGAAGCACTAACTGAAATTAAAAAAGAATATTAATAAATTAGAATATGTCAAAATTTAGAATTTCTTGTGACTAAAGTATTCAACAAGAGAATGAAAAGGCAAGAAGGTTGGGGTGCTTGGGTGGCTCAGTTGGTTAAGCATACAACTCTTGATTTTGGTTCGGGTCATAATTTCACGGTTCATGAGATCAAGCCCTGTGTCGGGCTCTGTGCTGAGAGTGCAGGGTCTGCTTGCGATTTTCTCCCTCTCTCTCTGCCCCTGCTCTGCTCTTGTGCATGTGTGCGCTCTCTCTCTCTCTCAAAATAAATAAACTTTTTTTTTAAAACAAAAAAAGGAAAAGCAAGAAGGTTTTTTAGCATAAATATTACTGGCAAAGGGTTTATATCAAAAATTATAGCAAATTCCTTCAAATCAATATGAAAAAGGCAGATAACCCAATGAAAAAAAAATAGACAAGAAAAGTGAATAGAAACCTTCTAAAACAGTATTAAAAAGTGGCTACAAATTTTATGGAAAGATTCTCAACCCCTAAGTTACAAAGTCTACTCTGATCAACAACAGCAATGTAGTTACTGATGGACAGTCTAATTCATGAGACATAGTAGACTTTCCTCAGCATCAAAACCTCAAGAAAAGATACAGGACAGCAACACAACATGCACAGTAACAGCATACAAAAATTATAACTTCCAGGTGTAACTGTTAAGGTCCCACTCCCCATTTGGGTGGCATGTAGTCAAGGGGGAAAAACAACTTCACTTGAACCACCTGTAAAGGTGTCATTTCTAAATACAGGCTATCCATGTAGCCCCCTTCCGGACTATGTAACTAACTGCCATTTTCCAGTTTACCTGTACCTCATCAATTATGTGTCACTTGCTGGTAATTAACTACTCAATGAACAATCTTAACAGTGAGGTATGGGTGACTGGATTGGTACCTAACATTTAAATTAGATACTATACACTACTATAAACTTATTGAGTTCATGTTGCAAGGAAGGCTCAATGGCTGGTCAAATCCTTGAGTTATCTTTGAGGAAAGGCTGCTAACCTCGTGTTCCATTAGTCATTAGGAAATGTAATTTAAAACTATGACATACTGTTACTAACTCTTTACAGAGGTGATTAAAAGTGTTGGAAAGGATAGAGAACTAGCACTGTCATAAACTACCAGTGGGAATTTAAATATGCACAAGCATTCTGGAAAACTGGCAATGTCCACTAAAATTGCCTATGATACTTTATTTCTACTCTTAAAATACATTATCCAAAAAAAAAAAAAATGCATACCTAGGTATATTCAGGCATGAAGGAAATGGTACAGATCTGGCATTAGAGGGACAGAGGGGAGAAACAAAAAGACACTGGCCGTCATAATACCATCCTGTTACTGATATGCATGTAGTTAAATAACCAAGATATTCTGGATAGTTCTTTTACAACTGAAATTCTTTGGTGCTCACTCAGTGTCCAAAGACAGAAAAGCATAACTGATCTCTACTCATTTCCAGATAATCAGCATCTTACTGGAGGAAAGAAAAATATTTTAATTGTAATATTTCCTTCCCCACTCCTCTTTTTTCTTATAAAGTCTGTTTTTGCATTTATTGGAAGAAATCAATCTATTGTTTTTTCTTGCCTACAAGTAAATCTCATGTACATAATCACATATGCTTGACTTATTTGCTGGCATAAACCAACAGACATATACAGGAGGCAAAACTGAATGTTGGTGTTAGAAGTCAGGAGAGTTGCTTCTGTGGAGGAGACCAGAATTTATAATTGGGAAGGAACACATGGGAGGTCTATTCGTGGTAATAATGTTTTATTTTATTTATTTTTATTTTTTTAACGTTTATTTATTTTTGAGACAGAGAAAGAGACAGAGCATGAACGGGGGAGGGGCAGAGAGAGAGGGAGACACAGAATCGGAAACAGGCTCCAGGCTCTGAGCCATCAGCCCAGAGCCTCACGCGGGGCTCGAACTCACGGACCGCGAGATCGTGACTGGAGACAAAGTCGGACACTTAACCGACTGAGCCACCCAGGTGCCCCAATAATGTTTTATTTTTTAACCTAAGCAAGGATTATGAGTGTGTCCATGTAGTGATAACTTGTGGAACTGTACATACTTTACTCTCTGTATGCACATAATTTTTAAAATTATCAAGAAAGAATACTTTAAAAGACCAAGGAACTCCGTGAATGTATCTATCCAGACATCTTAGAATGTTTAAAAATTCAAAATGTGTTTTTCTTTTCAAAATGTGTTATTTACATAATTCCTGCTCTTGCTAGAGAAAATTGCCTCATTTACTAAATATGAAGGCAGATTTTGACATGCCTAATTCTACTATTAAAGGTAACACTGACTATTACAGGGACACTTAAAATGTGTTTTCAAAACAGGTGAAAAAAAACACTTTCTTAATTAAAGCAATAATGATTTGAGATAAGTGTAAAATAATTGGATTTACAAATATAGAAATAAAGAAGTATTTTCCTACACTTAAAGATTATTGAAATGCCAAGACTGAAATTCATGCAATGTTAGTAATGATCTATTCACTTTCTTCTACATTTCAGACACACATTTATCTGATACAGAGGAAATACCCATGTTCTGCATGCCTAATTTGATTGCCTTTCATTATAAGTTTTTCAGTTGCACAGAAAATTTTTATTCCAGAAAACTATGGCTGAGTGATGTAATGAAATGCTGCTATAACACTATAGTGGTTATGTCACAATTTCATAGGTTGTGCTATAGCTGGAAAAAAATTTATACTTATGCACTTAATGGGCATAAAGCATCATTATATATGTACATATATACATACATATATACATATATATTACTTGCAGTAATTGTCAGCTAATGCCTTTTTCACTAAAATAACACATAACACCAAAGCTCTATACCCAGAGGGATTTTTCTTTAAGATTTTTCATTTGTTTGACCACTAATGATGCATTCAATACATATCACTGATATAGTTTTATAACACTGAAGAATATATTAAAAATAAACACTGATATCCTTAAAATACTGAAATAAAATAGCAGAACATCCCAAATGCATGAAAACATACATAGATATATATTTTTCATGTTATGTTTTCCAGAAAACTATGGGTGGAAGTTATGCATAGATAGAATTTTTTCATATCATATTTCTAAGAAAACATCATATAATTTAAAAGACTGGTTTTCCCACTTCAGGGCACCTGGGTGGCTTAGTTGGTTAAGCACCAGACTCTTGGTTTTGGCTCAGGTCAACGTTTCATGGTTCATAGGACCGAGTCCCACGTCATGCTCTACACTGACAGCACGGAGCCTGCCTGGGAATTCTCATTCATTCTCTCCCTCTCTCTCTCTATCTCTGCCCCTCCCCTGACTTGTGCATGTGCATTCTCATGATTGACAGATAGATAGATAGATAGATAGATAGATAGATAGATAGATAGACAGACAGACAGATAGAGGCTTTCCCATTTTAATAAGCATAAGAATCATTTGATGGTACTTGTTACAACACATTCTTATGCCCTTCATGCAAAAATTATCATTCAACTAATCAGCAATGGATCTACAAATCTGCCCTTTAAGCAGCTTAGGTGATTATGAGCCATATTTTGAAAAACACTGATCTAAGGATTCAGCCTTATTCACAAGTAACACTGTCAAAATATAACCCTAAAAGTAGCAGAAAACATGAATTCTCAGTAGCATTTAGAACTGCAACATCTCAGAAAGGGGTTCATTTTTCTCAATATGTGAAACCAAATTAGAATTTGTTCATAATCATAAATCCCTAAGAAAAGAGATTCAAATGTAAGTGAAAATTCAGTTTATAAGAAAGTAAAAATTTTTCAAAAGTAAAATTGTAAACAAAACAGGATCATAAATAGAGCATTCTGATTTTTATTCTTGTGTTTGGTTAGCTCTTTCTCTCAATGCAACATATAAATGACATAAGAGTGAAGTAAGAGCTTTGTTTCCTAGTTCATTAGTTTTCTCTGTGACTCTTAGAAGAGTCCTTACTGCTACTATTGGGTTATTGTTAAAAAGTGAAAACATAAACCCGTTTCGCTGGGATGCTGAAAATCTCACCTAATTTTTAAATAACCAAAGAACCTACAAATAATTTCTCAAACATGATTACCAAGAAAACATATGTGACTAACTTTGCAATACTGTCTACTGCAACTACCAGATTTACTTTACTTGACCCATCTCCCTTATTGCAAATATTCATGTCAATAAAGCTAATACCTTATTCACCTAAGTCTAGAAGCATTGCTAACTCTATGTCACCTTATCCCCACACTTGCAAGTCACTGCATACTTCTTTACATTATAAGTGCAGGTTCACCCAGTGCAACTCCTGTAGGTCATGTAATGCAGACAAGACTGCAAAGAGTGCACAATTCAAGCTAATAGAGGAACCATGATTATAATCCATGACCAAAATAATAGAAAAAACATATGTTCGTCTCCTTTCCCAGTTTTGGCACAGAGCTCCTAAAACCCTTGCAATTTTCTAAGTGATAAGAGCACTAGGAGCATCTTTCATTCTAAAATTGGTTTTCGACCTTAGTTTCTGACACAGAGCTCCTCAATCCTTGGGAATTTCCTGGGTGATAAGAATGCCTTTTGTTCTAATGAGTTGACTTTGGGTAGGCTCCTGGATGGGGCTGGTTACCGGAAAGACCAAACCATGATTAGAAGCTTGGAATTTTTAGCCCCACATTCTACACCCCTTTCTACCATTCTCCAGCAAGGGAAGAGTGGCTGGAAATTGAGTTAATGATGCATTGCGCCTATGATAAAGTCTCCATATAAATTCCAGTAGTATGGGGTTTGGAGAGCCCCCCAAGTTGGTGAGTACATCCATGTGCCAGAAGAGCTGTGTACTTCAGCTCCACCAGGACAGAAGCTCCTGTGCTCAGGACCCTCCCAGATATCCCTCTATATATCTCTTCATCTGGTTATTCATTTGTATCCTTTATCATAGCCTTTATTATATAATAAATCGGTAAATATGTTTCTCTGAATTCTGTGAGCACTTCTGACAAATTAGACAGTAAGGAAGTCATGGGAACCTTGGATCTGCAGCCAAGTTAGACAAAAGTTGTGGGTAACCCAAGGACCTACTACTTGTGATTGGCATCTTGCGAGACTGAGCCCTTTGCCTATGGAATCTGACACTATCATCATGTAGACAGTGGACACTCAGCTGGTATCACAAAGTGTTTGAGTGTGGTTGGAATGTGAAAATAAAGGAAAGACAATAGGAGAAGTGGGTTTTTCCTGCTTAATAACCTACATGAATATGCTATAAATTTAACAAGACACACAACTGAAGTTTTCTGCCTCTCCAATGATATATACACTGTAACCCACTTCAGATAAAGCTTTTAATATTAGTAACTTGCTACAAAATCAATTCTGAAATCACGCCATAGTTTTAGTCAATAGGAGAAAAGTATAGTCATATTAAAAGCAGTAGGAAATGCTTGCAAGAAAATATTTCCTTAAGTCTCCACAAAGTCTCTCAGACATCTCTTTTATTCTGAGTTGGATATCTGGATATTGGATATCTGGCTTGGCAATCTCCAAAATGAAAATAAAAAACTATAAATAAACAAATTTTAGGATTAATCCAAACATGTTTGTCAATTTATAGGTCATTTACATGATACCATATTAAGAAACTTTTAAGACATGAAAATATATTTTAACGATATATAAATCCAGCATAGTATCAGTTCTAACAAGAGCTGTGATACTTACTTTGATGACCACTGTTGTCATTATCATAAAGCTTCCTATTGAGCTCCCCAGGTTTCCTTTCTTGCTATTCTAATCCAACTGTAAGAGATATCTTCTCAAAACTCAAATCTTTATAAATTATTCCCATGCTTTAACAATTTCTACACTACATGGTTCATGATACTACTCTGTATGTCTTTGGAAATATAAAATATTTCATAAATTTTGATGTACATTTATAAACTTTCTCCAGTATATTTGGAGCTTATAATTTTTTGATGTTTCTAGTTTAATATATATATATTTTTGGTTAACCATCTTACATCTTATTGCCTTGTGACTCTTTTAAAGACAAGGTTCTGGAAACTTTAAGTGAATCAAGTAAAGCTATGAGGAACAGGATACATTAAAGATGCTGAAAGTATGACAAAAATTTTTCTTTGGAAAAATAAAGAGAAATAGACCCATTTAATGTGGGGAACTATGTAAATACACAAACGGATCAGGGAAAATATAGCACTATACATATCCCATCCCAAGGATTCCATCTTACACAGGCTAAATGCTCTAAAATTGGTTCTTAATTACTAAATTTATATAAATCAAATTACTATAAGGAATATCTTTGACTATCCCATAAAAATTCTATAATACAGAGATCATCATATCTCAATAATGCTACCAAAGCTAGCTTTTTCTCCAACAACAGATCAGACAGCTGTTTTGTCAGTTGGCAACAGATGCAAGTTTTGACCGGCACTTAGAGTCATCAGTATCTCAATTATGAATCCTCAAACACTAAAATTACCCTCCGGCTACAAGATACTCAAGCTATGAGAGGCCCTCTGAAACTGACATTCTTCTCCCCCCAGTCTAACCCCCCACCAATCCAGCCCCACCCTCAATAGAAAAATTCCTACTTTCCTTCTTAGGTTCTCCTTGGAGCGTAAGTGCTTTGAGTACAATAACAGGCAAAATTTCCTGCATTATTTAATTAATCTTCAACCCTCTCCTTCCCCTTCTCTCTCTCCTTCCAAGAACACATTGTTCATGATAAAATTCAAAGCATGCAATTACATGCATGATGAAATTCACACAACACTGTGATCTCTCAGAGTGAGGCATGCAAAAGTTTTCAAGGGCAAATTTAGAATGAAAACTACAGAAATGATGAAATACAAAATGGCATTTCTTGATTAGAAACTGTTGGTCATTATGCTTAGGCTTCTTGAGAATGTCTAAATATAGCTACATTTTTAGAAGCTCTAAGCAGCATTTTTTATTTAATGTATAAAGTTATTAATGAAAAATATTCACAATAACGCACACAGATCTGATTTTTTTCAGTCACTTTCCTCCCTCCACTATATATTAGTCCCTATAGCTTTTAATTTGTAAAATATGTATAATTAGGACATCAACTGAATATTCAAAGTGCAAGCATGATGCCCTAGTTTCTAAAAAAAGCAAAAACAAAAAAAAATCCACTCTTTTTAGATGTTAACTTACTAAAAATAAAGAAGACTACATCTTATTTTACAGTTTTAGGAATTTGAGATGCATAACAACTACAATGATTAGTAATTTTGTATACCTAGTGTCACTAGAAAAATTCAAGTAGATTTCAAAAAGTGTAATTAACATATGTGTCATAGAATGAAAGGGGGCATTTATTCTTCTTTTACTCTTTTATTTAAGGTTCTTTTTAGTGAGAATTTAAACAAATAAAAAATATTGTATATGATTTTCTTTTGCTCAGGATATTCACTTGTCTTATATGTATGTACAGGGAGAGTGGGGGAGTGGGGAGCAAGATAAAAGAGTAGAGATAAAACAAAAAAAATGTCTTGATCTTTTTCTCCTACATAAATGATTGAAGAAAATGGAAGTTTTTGATTAGCTGCTTAGATTCCTGTCCCTTTGTTTGTAATTAGTTCTTTAGGAGTTACTTTTAGAAAACAGAGCTTTATCAAAACCACACTGAGATATCACCTCATGCCAGTCAGAATGGCTAAAATGAACAAATCAGGAGACTACAGATGCTGGAAGGATGTGGAGAAACGGGAACCCTCTTGCACTGTTGGTGGGAATGCAAACTGGTGCAGTCGCTCTGGAAAACAAGGTGGAGGTTCCTCAAAAAATTAAAAATAGATATACCCTATGACCCTGCAATAGCACTGCTAGGAATTTACCCAAGTGATATAGGAGTGCTGATACATAGGGGCACTTGTACCCCAATGTTTATAGCAGCACTCTCAACAATAGCCAAATTATGGAAAGAGCCTAAATGTCCATCAACTGATGATCGTATAAAGAAGTTGTGGTTTATATATACAATGGAATACTACTTGGCAATGAGAAAGAATGAAATATGGCCTTTTGTAGCAATGTGGATGGAACTGGAGAGTGTTATGCTAAGTGAAATAAGTCACACAGAGAAAGACAGATACCATATGTTTTCACTCCTAGGTGGATTCTGAGAAACTTAACAGAAGACCATGGAGGAGGGGAAGGGGGGGGCAAGTTACAGAGAGGGAAGGAGGCAAACCATGAGAGACTTAAAAACTGATAATAAACTTAGGGTTGATGGGGGGTGGGTGGGAGGGAGGGGTAACTGGATGACGGGCATTGAGGAGGGCATCTGTTGGGATGAGAACTGGGTGTTGTATGGAAACTATTTGACAATAAATTTAATATAAAAAATAGAAAATAGATGTCTATTAAATTAAAATTTTCTCTGTATTAGTAATATTAAATATCAATGCAAATGTGCTTTTCTCACTTGTCTTTTTTTTTCAATATATGAAGTTTATTGTCAAATTGTTTTCCATACAACACCCAGTGCTCATTCCAAAAGGTGCCCTCCTCAATACCCATCACCCACTCTTCCCTCCCTCCCACCCCCCATCAACCCTCAGTTTGTTCTCAGTTTTTAAGAGTCTCTTATGCTTTGGCTCTCTTCCACTCTAACCTCTTTTTTTTTTTTTCCTTCCCCTCCCCCACGGGTTTCTGTTAAGTTTCTCAGGATCCACATAAGAGTGAAAACATACGGTATCTGTCTTTCTCTGTATGGCTTATTTCACTTAGCATAACACTCTCCAGTTCCATCCATGTTGCTACAAAGGACCATATTTCATTCTTTCTCATTGCCACGTAGTACTCCATTGCCCACTTGTCTTTATGGAAAGCATTTTTTTCTCAATTTTGTCATAGGTAAACTGTATTTCTCTTAATATTTATTTAAAAGTTCATAAGAACAGAGCAACATGCTTTATATGTACCTGATTCTATCATTTACAGCATTTCAGCATTTAATAAATGCTAATTTCTCAACCTTTTAACACCAAAAATAAATGAAGAACTAAGATTAAAGTGCTTCTGGTTTATTTTACTATACTTCTCATGTAGAAAAAAAATTATTTCATATATAATTTTAAAAGGCAAAGAGTTTCATTTTATGCTAAAGCACTTATAAAAAAAAGTGTTTCATTACAAAAAAATGCCAGAAGCCATCACAAGACTATCTTAAGTTTCTGTTGAAAATTTTAGGATTTCCTCATACAGTATTTAGTCCTAATGTGAACTAGAATTATGTAGTTTTAAAGCCTGTGAAATAAAACAGTTCACATTAGTGAGTGTGGCAGAAATCTGAAATTTGTTCATCTAACCTCTTATTTGTGGGTCCACAGCTAGAGTAAATTTCCCATAATCCTTTCCAGTTAGCTAGGTTCAGGCTGATCACATGACAAAGTACTAGCCAACACAATGTGAGAACAAACAGCATACACTACTCCCTGGACAGTACCATAAAACCTCCTTCATCTATTCTACGTGACTCTGACCTTCCAGTTAGCTTGATGAAGTTAACCACAAAAATTTTGGAAGCCACACTTTGAAGCTGACACAGCCAAAAAGCCGGAAGGAGTCTGTATCTCTGGATTATTGCATGGACTTTTCATGAATTAGAAATAAACTTTTTTTCCCACCTTTAAGAGGAATAATTGACACATATAATTGCTCATATTTAAAGTGTACAATGTGATGATTTGATATCATATACATTGTGGAAATCTTACCAAGATCAAGATAATGAACATATATGTCACTTCATATAGTTAACTCTTTTTGCACGAGTGTGGTGAGAAAACTTAAGATCTACTCTCACCAAATTTCAGGTATGTAATACCATGTTATTCGCTATTGTTATCATCCTATACATTGGATCCTCAGAGTTTATTTATCTTATATAACTGAAATTTTGTACTCTTTGATCTACATCTCTCCATTTCCCCCAACCTCAGCTCCTGGAAACCATCATTCTGTTTGCTTTTTCTATGAAATTAGTTTATTTTTGTTGATTTGTTTAAGCTTCCACAAATAGTTGATACTGTTCAGTATTTCTTTTTCTCTGGCTTATTTCACTTAGCATTATTCTCTCCAGCAAGATTTACGGCAAGGTTTCCTTCCTTTTTTATGGCTTGAATAACATTCTGTTATACAGTTGATCCTTGAACAATACAAGGTTAGCGGTGCTGATCCCCTACAGCCAAAAATCCATGTATAACTTTTGACTTTCCAAAAACTTAATACTAACAGCCTACTGTTAGCTGGAAGCCTTACTGACAGCACAATTAACCCATATTTCATATTATATGTATTATATACTATATTCTTACAATAAAGCTAGAAAAAAGAAAATATTAAATATAAGTAAAATACATTTATAGTACTGTAAAAAATATGCATATAAGTGAACCCATGCAGTTTAAATCCGTGTTGTTCAAGGATCAACTGTGTGTGTGCATCACATTTTCCCTATTAATTTGGTCTTTGATAATTTATTTTAATAATTATTCATTCATTCATTCTCCAAAAAACATTTTGGTCATTTCTTTATCTTGGGTATTGTGAATAATGCTGCAATGATCATGGGAATGCAGATAACTCTTTGAGATACTGATTTCATTTCCTCCAGATACCTAGGATTGCTGGGGCATATGGTAGTTTTATTTTTAATGTTTTATGGAACCACCATATTGTCTTCCCTAATAGCTATACAAAATTACATTTGCACCAATAGTGTATAAGGGTCCTCTTTTCTCCACAACCTCACCAATAGCATTTGTTATCTCTTCCCTCTTTGATAATGCCATCCTAACAAACATTAAGTCGTATGTCATTATGGTTTTTTCAATTTAAATTTTAGTTAATATACAGTGCAAAATCACATTTTTAAAAAAATTTTAATGTTTATTTATTTTTAAGAGAGAGAGAGAGAGAGAGAGAGAGAGAGAGAGAGAGAGAGGGAGGGAGGGAGGGGGAGGGGCAGATAGAGAAGGAGAGAGAGAATCAATCCCAAGCAGGCTCTGCACTGTGAGCACAAAGCCTGACGCAAGATTCAAACCCACAAAACATGAGATCATGACCTAAGCCAAAGTCAGATGCTCAACTGACTGAACCACCCAGGTGCCCATCTCATTGCGGTTTTAATTTGCATTTCCCTGATGATTAGTGATGTTGAGCAACTTTTGATATCTGTTGACTATTTGTATGTCTTTTTTTAAAAAATGTCTATTCAGGTCCTTTGCTCATTTTTTAATTGGATTATTTGCTTATTGACATTGAAGTGTAGGAGTTGTTTATATGGGATGTTAAGCTCTTATGAGACATATGGTACACAAATATTTTGTTCTATTCTGTATTGTCTTTTCAATTTATTGATTGTTTCCTTTCTGTGCATAAATTCCTTAGTTTGAGGTACTCCTACTTACTAATTTTAGCTATGGTTGTCTGTGCTTTTGATGTTTTATCCAAGTCCATGTTTATCCATGTTTTATTGATCATGACCAAGACCAATGTCAAGGGACTATTTCCCTGTGATTTCTTCTTGGACTTTTTTGTGTGTGTGAGTCATTTAAGATAGGGGTCCAGTTATGTTCTTTTGCATGTGACTATCCAGTTTTCCAACACCTTTTGTTAAAGAGACTATCCTTTGTCCATTATATATTCTTGGTACTTTTGTTGAAGATTAGTTGATAGTGTATGTATTGGTTTATTTCTAGGCTCTTTTCTGTTCCTAAGTATCTTATTCTATATGTCTAGTTTTATTCAGTGTCATATGGTTTTAGTTACTATAGGTTTGTAATAGTTTGAGGTCAGGAAGTAGGAAGGCTTGAGCTTTGTTCTTTCTCAAGATTACTTTAGCTAGTTGGTGTCTTCTGTGGTTCCATAGCAATTTTAGGATCATTTTCTATTTCTGTGAAAAATGGCATTGGAATTTTGATAGGTATTTCATTCAATCTACAGATCATTTAGGGTACATGAACATTTCAACAATATTAATTCTTCCAATCCAAAAACATGGAATATGTGTTTTCTTCACTCTCTTTCATCAATCTCTTATCACTGTACAGGTATTTCACCTTCTTGGTTAAATTTTTCCTAAGTATTTTAATGTTTGTGATGCAATTATCAACAGGATTGCTTTCTTAATTTCTCATATAGTCTGCTGTCAGTATATAGAAACACAACTTATTTTTTTATGTTGATTTTTTTTATCTGGCAAACGTACTGAATTCAGTTATTCTGATTCAGTCTACTTGCTTGCTATTGGTCTGTACAGATTTTCTCTTATTCAAGATTAAGTCTTGGTAAGCTGTATGCTTCCAGGAATTTATACATTCTATGTCATCTAATTTATTGGCATGTAATTGTTCATAGTATAGCCTCTTATGATCTTTTGTATTTCTGTAGTATCAGTTACAATGTCTCCTTATTAATTTATTTTATTTCAGTAATCTTTTCTATTCTTAGTCTGGCTAGAGGTTTGTGCATTTTATCTTTTAAAAAAGCCAACTCTTAGTTTCATTGGTCATTTCTATTATTATTCAAATCTCTATTTCTTTTATTTATGCTCCATTATTTATTATTTCATTTATTCTGTTAAATTTCAGCTTATTTTTCTTCTAGTTCCTTTGAGGTATAATGTTACATTGTTTAGGATCTTTCTTTAGGTCTTTATCAATTTAAACTTTCATCTTACAATGGTTTGTGCTGCATTCCACAAATTTTAGTATGTTATGTTTCTGTTTTTGTTTGTCACAAGGTATTTTTTAAAATACTTATTTATCCTGAGAGTGGGAGTGCAAGCATGGGAGGGGCAGAGAGCAAGGAGACAGAGAGAGAGAGAGAGATTATCAGCACAGAGCCTGACATGGGGCTTGATCCCATGAATTGTGAGATCTTGACCTGAGCAAAATCAAGAGTCAGACACTTAACTGACTGACCCACCCAGGTGTCCCTATCTCAGGATATATTTTTTTAATTTCTTCTTTGATCCAATGTTAAGTTTGTCGATTAACTTATACATATTTATGAATTATCCAGATTTCCTCCTGTTATTGCTTTCTAGTTTCATGCCATTGTGTTTGGAAGATATAAGACTTCAGTTGTCTTAGACTTGTTAATATCTGTTTTGTGACCTAACATATGCTCTATCCCGGTGAATGGTCCATGTATACTTGAGAAGAATGAGTATTTTGTTGCTGTTGAATAAAATGTTCTGTACATGCCCATTTAGGTCCATTTAGTCTAATGTGTAGTCGACTATTATTGATTTTCTGTGTAGATGATATTTCCATTGTTGGAGGTGGGGTATTGAAGTCCTCTACTTTTATTGCATTGCTATCTTTATTGTATTTCTGCCTTTAGATCTGTCAATAATTTTTTAGTATATTTAGGTGCTCTCATATTGGGTGCATATATAATTGTTATATATTCTTAATGAATTGACTCCTTTATCTCTGTATGATGACCTTCTTTGTCTCTTCCTAACCTGCTTTAGTCTATTTTGTCTGGCTTAAGTATAGCAATCCCTGCTTCATTTGGTCACCATTTGCATGCAATATCTTTCTTTATCCCTTTACTTTTGGTCTATAAGTGTCTTTCAACCTTAAGTGACTCTCCTGTAGGCAACATGTAGTTGGGTCTTGTTTTTTTTTTTTTTTTAATTCATTCAGGTACTTTGTCTTTCAATCAGAGAATTTAAGTTATTTACATTTAGAAAAATTATCAATATGTAAGGACTGTCACCACTTCTTAAATTATTTTCTGATTGTTTTGTAGTTCCTTTCTTTTTCTCTTGCTGTCTTTGTGAATTAATGATCTTTTCTGGTGGCATACTTTGATTCTTTACTCTTTATCATGTATGTATCTGTTACAGGTTTTTGATTTGTGATCACCATGAGGTTTTCATATACATCTTATAAGAATTATAACTGTCCAGTTTAAGCTGATAACAACTTTACTGTAATTGCATAGAAATATTTTATGCATTACCTGCCACCCACATTTTATGTTGTTGATGTCACAATTTATGTATTTTTATATTGTATATCTACTAACAAAATATTGTAGTGTTAGTTACTTTTAACACTTTTGTCAAGATCCAAATACATATGTTCAATTACATAAAGGTCATCCCCACTTAGATGTTCATGAACATCTTAATTTCAAATTATTCATGTTAGAAAGGCATAAGTCAGAAGTGGGTGGTATTCTGATTTTTCTAAAATGCTCAGTTTGTGGAGCTGTACCTACAACAGGTGAGAGCAATGTTATACCTCCTCAGTCATTGTATTTTCCATGCCTATTGGCCTGAACAAGTCAGTGATAATTATGCTCTCTATTAGCCATATACTCCCTAGCTGCTGTGTAACTATTGTTATTGGATGTGGTAAAAAGACCCTAACACCAACATACCTAGCACAGTTGTCGTGGTTTTTGTTGTTGTTGTTGTTGTTGTTGTTGTTTGCTTTTTAGAATTTAGTGATGTGTTTTAAAGGTCATAAGATAACAAGACCTACCAAAAAGTAAATGGGAGTGAAATGCTAGGACAAAAATCAAAGAGTTATCCTTTCTCTCTTGTTAACATTCCCTCTATATCCCCTGTCACACAATATGGGTAGAACAAGTATATGTCCTACAAAGATAAATTTTGGCAGGAACATTATATGATGTGGTATTAGGAGCTATGTAAGTTTTGGTCAAAAATAGAAATGCTTCATAAAATCTTGGAATTCAGGTTCTTAGCTAATGAGATTAATATAAATTTCCCAATAACTATATGTCAAATTAATCTTTGCCTTTTTAGAAGTCACTCCATAATCTCAATATATACATCTACTCAAAACACAAAGGGAAATGAGGTTCATGTTGGACAAAAAGATCTAAAGTGTAAATCATCATCTCCTCACATGAATACATGCCCTACTGGACCCATTTATTTTAGCTATTCCTTGACTAGAAACCACTAAGGATATTCTACAGTAAACTATACACAGTACAGTATAAGCTGCTATATTAGTCTAGCAAATATTTCTCAAGAAGTTACTATCAGAAAAGCCATACTAGAGTAGTAATAAAACAAAAACAAATTAAAAAATTGCCTGTATCCTTATAGTATTTCCAATCCAGTGAAAAAGTATGTGATGTATGAATATAGTTTATAAATAAGACTTTATGTAAAGCTTAATACGGATAGCAGAAAATATAAATCATGTAGGAGTTCAGAAGATGGAGAGAGTTAATATAATATCAAAGAGGTGAAATTTAAGTTGGATACAAAGAATACTTATGATTTATATCAGATGAGAGGGAAAGGAAGAATTTTCCAAATAAGTAATAGAAGTGAAGTCATGGATAATGGACATATAAAATTAATTGCTTGCAGAAGAAATCATTTCAAATTAGGATTATGTTATAAAATATCGTAAATGGATAATAAAAGTGTTTGGATTATATCTAATGTGTAATTTATAAAAATCACCCAAGGTTTTTAATCAGAAAGTTGTATTCGAAAATGAAAAGTTTAAAAAACACAGTTTTGGAGAAGGTTTACAAGTCATATTAAGAAACGTTATACCAGTATATCTATTTTAGTCCATTACCTTAGAATTGAATGAAGATCCCCAGATGGTAAGGTATTTGCAACAAACAAGAGCAGTGAGCCATGTGCAACTTAACCATGGAAAAAATGAGTATAATTACTTCCATTTACTATGTCACTTTCCATAACAATCTAAAAGTAGGAACATCTCAAAGGGACATGAGAACAAAAAAATGAAAAACAATGTACAAAACAAGAGATGGGGATTTGGCAAATTGACCAGAACCAAAAGAAGCAGAGTGTTCTGGAATGGCATAAAATAAAAAAGAATCTGGTTCACATGATAAGGCAAGGAAGTGAAGGAAAGAACAACTGTTTAACAATTAAGCAAAATGTAGTTTCACTTTGTTTTTTTTTTTTTAATTCACTAAGTACAAACATGCTTGTATCTCTGGACATTGATATCTTTTGTTTCTCTCCAGGTAGATGAGTTATTTGTAAGTGACTCATTCTTAGACATTTCTGCCAAGAATCTACTCTCATACCAAAAGCACCAATGTTGCTAAAATGCTTTTGGTACGTTGCAGCCAGGCCTGCTATGGGATCTCATGTCATTAGAAATATTAGAGTACCAAAGCTATGTAACTGGCTCAGAAACAAATTGTCTTATATGGAAGCAGAGCCTAAAATAATTGTCATACACTCTTACTATCCATATGAAGCACAGGGAACTTCTGGTTTCTTTCTACCTCCGATTTAACTTTTTTTTTTTTCCTTATTGGGAACAGGCTGCAGTATTTGCATAATCAGAACAGAAATCACCTCTACGAAGAACTAAGAAAGATGAAAGGAATGAAGGATGAAAGGCAGGCCACTCATTTTGTGTCCACTTGTTTAAATTTTTATGTATTATATATCTTTTATTCTGAGTGTTTGCTTCCCATAGTAAGCCAGAGGGAAAGCAGTCTTAAATAGGGACTAGTTGTCTCTTGCAAAGCTTTGCAGTCAGACTACCCCTTTGTAGTCTGGCCTAGCTCAGCTATACGTTCTCACTTGTCAGTGTCAAAGGAAGCACAGACTAACAGCTGACTTTCTTGCTGCCCTATTCATCTGCCTCTCAAAGTAACTTTCTTTCCTAACAAATAAATGGTGCAAGATGCACTGGAATTAGACATGATCTAGGTAGATAAGAGTTAGCTTGAGCTAGTTTCAAAGTATTAGGCTTCTGAAAGGAAAAAAAGAAGACGGCAAACCACAAATTGTTGGGAAAATATGGTGAGAGACAGAGTAAGGCTCCAAGATCATTGAAGGTTAGTTAAGATCTGTTTCTGGAGAGGGATTGTAGTAGACAGCACTAAAAGACATACAATATTCATGGTGTAGAGAACCTTAGACTGTGAAGAGACAGATACATCTGCTTTATATATAATGCAAACTCTTCACTAAATCCAGTGTGACTTGTGCAAATCAGAAAGAAAAACCTACCCATAAAATCTCTTCTCCATTGCCTAATGTACAATAGATTACACTTTACGCTGGTAGTAGAAATCTTGATACTCTATTTAGATCTATTTTTAATCTGAGTCTTTAAGAGGTTTCATGTGCATGGTATTTTATCATGCATTTGAAAGAAGGAAATAAAGTAGCTTTAGCCCCTTGGAAGGAATTCTATCTTGTGATATATGAGAGGCAAATTATATAACCACTGTAAAAGCACCCACATAAGGTCCCCTGATGTCTGTTTTGTCTATATTAACTCATATTTGGGGGACGTGTTCCTTTCTTTTATTCCCTCATTGCATTTGCTTCTAAATTGCTAAATTAAACAAATTATAATTGGGATAATTTAGTGCCTTGTAGTGATATTGTTCATTTGGGAAAAGTGAAAAACAGTTTCAAGTTCTTTATTTAGTATAGTTAGTGAATAAATCATTTGAAAGTTGTATTACTAGAGGATTTTAAGCATTTTTGATCTTATGCTTTAACTGATATTATATATGTTATTTTAAATATGGTTCTACCGATATGCATTGATGCATGCTAACATTGTTTTTTTATGCTTCCTATTGCTTTTTTATTTTCATTCCAGCTAGTTAAATTATAGTGTTAAATTAGTTTCAAGCATACAATATAGTGATTCAACAATTACATATAACACCCAGTGTTCATCTAGATAAGTGCACTCCTTAATCTGCATCAATTATCTCTCTCTCCTTCCCTCCCCTCCACTCTGGTAAAGATCAGTTTGTTCTCTATAGTTAAGAGCCTGTTTCTTGGTTTCTATCTTTTTTCTCTTGTTTGATTTGTTTTTCAAATTCCACATATGAGTGAAATTATATGGCATTTGCCTTTCTCTGACTGGCTTATTTTGCTTAGCATAATACTCTCCAGCTTCATTCATATTATTGCAAATGGTAAGGTTTCATTCCTTTTATATGGCTGAATAATATTCCATCGTGTGTGTGTGTGTGTGTGTGTGTGTGTGTGTATACACTAACTTTTCCAATTTAATATATATATTTCCAATTTATATTGGGATATATATATGTGATATATATCACATGTATATATCACCTCTTCTTTATCCATTCATCTATCAATAGACACTTTAGCTATTGTAAATAATGCTGCAATAAACATAGGGGTGCATGTATCCCTTTGAATTAGTTTTTTTTTTTTTGTATTCTTTGGGTAAATACCCAGTAGTACAATTGCCTTATCATAGGGAATTTCTATTTTTAACTTTATGAGGAATGTCCATACTGTTTTCCACAATGGTTGCACAAGTTTGCATTCCCACCAGCAGTGCAAGAGGGTTCCTTTTTCTCTACACCATCACCAACATCTGTTGTTTCTTATGTTGATTTTAGCTAGAGTGATGACAGGTGTGAGGTGATAAGTCATTGTAGTTTTGATTTGCATTTCCCTAATGCTATGTGATAATGAGCATCTTTTCATGTGTCTGTTGGCCATCTGTATGTCTTCTTAGGAGAAATGTCTGTTCATGTCTTCTGCCCATTTGTAATTGGATTATTTTTGGGAGGATGTTGAGTTTTATAAGTTCCTCATATTTTGGATACTAACCCTTACTGGATATGCCATTTGCAAATATCTTCTCTCATTCTGTAGGTTGCCTTTTAGTTTTGCTGATTGTTTCCTTTGTTGTGCAGAAGGTTTTTATTTTGATGTAGTTCCAATAGTTTATTTTTGTTTTTGTTTCCCTTGCCTCAAGGGCCCTATCTAGAAAAAAGTTGCTATACCTGATGTGAATGAAGTTACTGCCTGTGTTCTCTTAGAGGATTTTTATGGTTTCTGGTCTCACATTTAGGTTTTTGTTTTGAATTTATTTTTGTGTATAGTGTAAGAACGTGATCCACTTTCATTCTTTTGCAGATGCATGTTAGTTAACATTTTAAGATATCTTAATGTTATGCCTAGTCAAACCTGTCAATATGACATACTGATTTTCCTAAGGTCAAGGACAAAGGGCGCTATATATTTAACATTTAATGAAAGCTGTTTCCCTTAGTGTCTACTTCTTTAGAATATTTTTGAGGGAGAAATCTTTTTAAGTGAATTGCTTAAACATGTTTCATTCAGGTCTGGTGACCTATGTCTCATATTTCTAAAAACTTTCAACAATTTTTTCTGCAAATTACATCTTAGTCCCACTGGGATTTGTGTAGCACTACATAGCATGTAACAGAAAATGCATGATGTCTAGGGACCTCCAACCTAAAAGACAAAACTTGAAAATTATGAATCAACTAAATATACTCTTTGATAAAGGCAAGTGTATGTGTACTAAGGACTTACACCTGAGTAATAAAAATCAGGCAGATTCTTGTACTTAGAAGTTCTGAGGCATAGAACAGTCTGAAGAGGCTTTGTGTGATGTAAAGTTTCACAATAAAGTAGATTTGGAAAGTGCCTAGGTACAGTATTACCATATCTGGAAGAGAAATATATATTCCCTCATTTCCCTGTTCACACAATTCTCTCAGCTATTTACAATGTGCAGCATTTTCTAAAAACAGTCTTGGTAAGTGATTTACAAATAAATATTTTAGAACCTCAGATGTATATGTTTTTAATTTTTTTCCCTACCATGTGTAATTTACTAAAGAGAGATCAAGAAAATATACACATATCCATATTTTTCATCTGTCCCTCCCCCTGAAAATCACGTCCAATTGAAAAAAAAAGATTTCAATTCCAATTTGGATCGTATTATTTCCCTTCTTTTTCAAATGAGTCCTTGAATCAACTGTCAGCTATTTGACTTTGCACAAGTGTTTTCCTATTACTTACAATTAAAATATAAAACTATATTTTTAAGGTCATCAAATATTATAAGTCATTTGTCTAAAAATATTTCTAAGATTCTAAATTAAATCGGAAAAGTTATTAGTGTATGAATATTTTATTTTTTCCCATTTTTATAAAGGCAAAGGAAATATAAGTCATATCTTATAAAGCCACTAGGTTTTATTGTGTTTTGTTTTGACTTAATTTGATCAATTTCTTTTGTCTTGTTGCAGAGTCAGGAATGTGTACTAAGGAAATAAGGAGTTTGCTTCTTGATCTGTTCTGCTCAGGCTATAGGAATTCTTTAGTTCAAGAAGAAAGAGATTATCTTTTGCCCTGCATTTGACTTCAGGCTGAAAAAGCACACTTAGTACAGTAATAATACCTAGAATTCCAGCTTTAGTATGTTTCTTGTATTTAAAGTCTATCTTTAGGCTCAAGATATGTGGAAAACTTCTCTCAGATCTATGATGTTCTATTATATAATTTCTTAGGTGTACTTATCTTGCCTCTAAGAATGGATCTCCTCATGTTAACTTGGAAAAATACGAAGACATTGAAAAGATAGAGAAGATGTGTCCATTTAAGGAAGTAACTAGAGCCACCAAATAACACATTTTGTAGTTGTTTTTGTTTTTAGAAAGGTCCTCTTTCTGATATCAGATATTAAATTATCCTTTGAAAATTATGAGACAAGTTTCATATTGTTTTTTTTTCTCCTAGGTTTGACCCAGAGCCCAGGTACAAATGTAGATTCATATTTCCTTGGATTTTTAAACTTCTAAAAGGGAAAGTAATAAATAAATGAAATCTGTTTTATTTGTCAAAGAAATCTTTGTTCAAGAGATGCTTTGAAATTGTTCTCCTTAACTTTAATCTGGTATAGTGTAAAAAGGATGGGCTTGGAACAAGGCAAAATTTATTTTCACCAAACAAATAATTTATTCTAGCTTCACAGTCTTGGGTCAACTGTTTAAACTTACTGAGTCTCATTTTCCTCACCTTTAAAAAGCATCACAGTGATAGCTATCATGCAAACTTCAGGTGAAATCAAATAAAATACTGGAAAGCACCTATCTCTAGCCTGGGAAGAGATAAACACCCCTATATTTCTCAGTGCTCCTGTGAAAAGACATAAGCTCCTAAGACATGGAAAGGTTTATAACTATGCTTTCAATTCCCCTAGAAACATTTTACTCTTCACACACCATGAGAATTAGATCTATAGATAATTGCTCCAACTCAAGAGTGCCAATGCTCTGAATTAGGTCCCTAGGCTAAACCCCAAGGTGAGAGGAAACACCATCTCTCTGTTAACATTTCAAAAATATGAATCTAGAACTTGGAAATAGATCTAGGTTCTAAAGTAGGAGACACCCATGGTTTATAGGACTCTAGGAAAGATGCATTCATGTCTCAAAAGGTTAGAGTGAAAACCTAGAATTCTTTCTATTCCTTGTCAGAATGAAGGGTTGGCTGTCTCTTTCTTATATACAAATGAAGAAAATCTAATGTTCTCTCTTCCTCACCCAAGATAGATTTTGAAATCTGTATGCATAGGACATTTGACCTGGCTTTCATAGACACCCTCCTTGGGTAAAGATCAGAGTGTAGAGAACAATGTGACCATGATTTTCTTTTTAAGTAGATAATAATGTGACTGATTTAGAATGCCTTGTGTGCACCTTCAAGACAAAATTATGAATATATTTTTATAATTATATTCATAATTTTATCATTCATCACATTCAACATAAAATAAAAATGAATTTTAAAAATCCAACAGTGGTCATATCAGTGTTTCAGAACATTTCGCCTAATAAAACAAACAAAAACAGTCTTGGATTCAATCACCAGGTAAAGAGAAGTTCTCAAGTGAGGTCTGCAGTCACATTTTCTTAGAAGGGAAACTTTCTACCTTTGTAAAACATCCACATTGAACTAGTGGTGAGTGGAGACCACAGGTCTTTCATTACCACAAACAGACATGGAGGTAGTATGGACACTCCATATTACTGTCAGGACACACACACACACACACACACACACACACACACACACACACACATACACACAATAGTTCAAAGATATCACCTAAGTGGAGAGAAAACCACTTAATTAGATGCAAGACAAATTAATCAATATTAATTGATTTGACTTAAGAGCATCCAGTAAATGAAAGTCATATCTATCTCTGTGTAGGTTTCTGTCACCTAAATATAGCTTTAAACCTGTCAGTGTTATAGAAGGATGCTCAATGTCATTGGTATTATGTCATTCTTCTAGGTTTCAGGAGTTGGTTTCCCAAGGTCATAAAATCTCATTGCATTAGAAACATAAGCAATCTGGGAGATGGCACAATATAGATCATATTCCCAGAGGCTTAATATGCAAATTATGAGTTATCATAATGACCTTTTAGCTACACCTGTAACTTCCACAATACTGACTGGGAAGCAGACAAGCAGCATGTTTAGCCTATTGCTGACCTTGAGTTAGTTACTCATTCACCAAAGCTCTATTTGAATTCAACACTGGCATTCATACTTGAACTTAGACTAGAAACAGAGACATTGCATGCATACAAAAATGATTAATTTCAGAATTCAATTAACTGATAAACTGTTTCATTGTTCTTTAGGTGTTTTTTCTGTTTCTGGTTTTAAAATTAAGTCCTTTTTAAATAAGTTTTAGTAAAACTGCTTGAATCAACCTTCTAAGACTTGTTCTAATGGTATCTGTTTTTCTTAGCTATTTATAGCAATCATCTGTTTATCTGTACAAAAACAGGTATTGACTACATTCTATGTTTATACTGTGCTAGACACTAGTGGAAGAAACAGGTATAAAAACGATTGTGAGTTTTATAATCTCATTGGGAAAGAAAGCCAGTGCCAAAGGGGTATGGTGCTGAGTATAAATTCTGCAGTTTTTAAAAAGGTGAGATGATTGTAAACCTCCATTGTCAGAGAAAGCTACATAGCAATGGGGGAAAATATTCCCTGTATGCGGGGCAGGGGATGAACTGCCAGGGTAGGATGAAATGGGTGAAGACAGTCCAAAAGTATAAACTTCCACTTATGAAATAATCATGAAGATATAATGTATACCATGATGACTGTAGTTAATAATTCTATATTATATATTTGGAAGTTGCAAAAAAGAACAGATCTTAAAAGTCCTCATCACAAGAAAACAATATGTTATGTAACTATGGTAATAAATTTTAACTAGATTTATTGTAGTGATCATTCCACAGTATATACAAATACTGAATCATGTTGTATATATGAAACTTATGTTATATGTCAATTATACCTAAAAAAAAAAAAAGCATCCCTGTGTAAAGAAAAAAAGTGAAAAGGCAAGAAAGAAAAAATTATATAAGGGCCATTGAGGCAATGGTTCTTCCTGAATCAGATGGTTAACGTCAAAATAAAGTGGCAAGTGGATTTTAAGAATATATGAAGACCAGATTATAGAGCTCTATTAAAGGTAAAGGGGTCTAGAAGAATATTTCAATGATTTAAGCAACTGAGAGTCTGTTGGTGTGATTAAAACTAAATTCTTAAAACAAAAAGCTAACTTCTTACCTCAAAATGAGTGATTTTTTGGTAGTTAGCATAGATTCATATATAACCCCTTTCCATACCCTTTAGGGAAAAGGAGGGGCTCTAGTCCAAGAGAACTACCATTGCTAGTTATTCCCTATGGGTTATAGTTTCTGCTGCTGATAAGGGAGCTTCTAGGGAGGGAGTGACTCTAGCAGTCCACAAGTGCCCAAGGATCCTGGCTGCTTCTGCAGAGAAGAAACAACTCAGCTGCCAAAGGGTTTCAGCAGGTATAACAGCAGCAACACAGACCAAGGGCAGGTCCTGCCGCCTTACTTGGCCCTGAGAGAAGCCCTAAATCCTCTCCATTCACAGGACCGCCCAGCTTCTGGAGCCAGGCTGTAAAAACACAAGTAATAAAATGATCTTATCGAAACTCACTGAAAAACGTATTCCAACACTTGAAACATTGAACTGTTTCCTCTGAGCCAATTTAATGAAAGTGTACCGTCCAACTTTGCATTAAGCCAACAAATTACAAAACTTCTTGTTCCTAGTAAATGGGTTACGGTAAGCATGAGGTTTGGGAGAGAAAAATAGTTCCTGTGATGTTAGGTGCATTGACAGGAATATGGAATAAAGGCAAGCAAGGTATCTGACAAGTAAATTTACCAGTTCTACCTTAGGTATGTTATGCTGAGGTAAGAATGATTTATATAGACCAAAACTTTGTCAATTCATTACTGGAATTCAGAGAGGAGTTGGGTCTAAAAATAAATTATTGAGAAATAGCATGGTGATATTGTTTAAAATCATGACTAGAAAGCCAGTCACAAAGAACTACATATTGTGCAATCCCAATTAAAATAAATGTCCAGAATAGGCAAATCTATGAAAACAGAAAGTAGATTAGTGGTTGCCTAGAGTTTCAAGAAAGAGATGAGACATTGTAGGCTGATGGTTGGGAGTGCACGGTTTATTTTTTGGGTAATGAAAATTTTATAAAAATGATTGTGATAATGAATACGTACCCTGTGAATATGCTAAAAGATACTGACTTGTATATGCTTTATATGGTGATTATATGGTAAGTTATATCTTAATAAAGCTGCTAAAAACAAAATTGTAACTACAGACGAGTTATCAGAAGAATAAAAAAAGAAAATTCAAAGGACTATAAAGACTAAGGAGTAGCTATAATTAAAGGGAAAAATAAAGGACATAAAGAGACAACCAATACATTCAAAAATCTTATTGAGCAAATGTCTAGCTTTGAAGTAAACTGAGTAAAAGGTACATATGCAAGATTTTCCTATGGGAAAAGGAAAATGGCAGCTTTAAGTAGCTACAAAGCTCTGTCCAAATTCTAGAATTGTGATAGATTAGGGGCACTATCTAGTCCACAATTTCTTAGAATAGAGTGGCAGAGGACAAATCCAATCAAATCTTTAGAAGGATGCTTAAAGTCAAGAATGAGAGTGAACAAGAAGCAAATGCCAGGACCAAAGGGTCAAAAGCTGGATTATAACAGTGAAATGGAGTCCAATGTTATATACTCTCCAGAAAGGAGCTGGAAGATAATATAAGGATGCATTCATTAAGTCATATGGTAAATTATTTATTGAACATTATTTATATAATAAAGAACAAAAATTTTAATGTCTTTCCTGATGGAACTAATAGTTGACTAACAAAGGTAGATATTTAATAATCACTGATAAAAATGCAAAGTTCTAACTGGAGGAAGTGTTAAAAACAAGAGTTATCAGGATTCTAAAAGTCCATCATGGGACGACTGTTATCATGGAGACAGAAAAAGCTACATTGAGAAAGTAATGCTTGAATTGCATTTGAGAATAAAATAAATAAAGAGGTATCTGGGGAAAGTATATTGGATACAAAGGATTGAAGAGTGCCTTGTGAATGGGACAAAGAAACTAAGAGTTTCTGGGGCACCTGGGTGGCTCAGTTAAGCATCCGACTTCAGCTTAGGTCATGATCTCATGGTTCGTGAGTTCAAGACCCACGTCAGGCTGTGTGCTGACAACTCAGAGCCTGGAGCCTGTTTCAGATTCTGTGTCTCCCTCTCTTGCTGCCCCAACCCCATTCATGCTCTGTCTCTCTCTCTCAAAAAAAATAAACATTTTTTTAAAAATTAGAAACTAACAGTTTCTTTGGTGGTTACAGACCATGCAGGGTCTTATAAAGTCATATAAAAGAGATTTTCTTTATCCAAAGAACAGTGGGAAGGGTGTCTGGTGGCTCAGTTGGTTAAGTGTCCAACTTCAGCTCAGGTGATGGTCTTGTGGTTCGTGAGTTTGAGCCCCATATCAGGCGGCTGTCAGCCCAGAGTCTGCTTCACATCTTCTGTCTCCCTCCCTCTTTCTCTCTCAAAAATAAATAAACATAAAAACAAAACAAAACAAGAACAATAGGAAATTGTCAAAAGATTTTAAGTGTTGGGAGCATGGCAACATAATCAAATTAACATTTGCAGTATAAAGAACTGAAGAAAGGCTGAGTGAATGTAGATAGGATGGAATGGCATCATCTAGGCAAAAGATCATGGTAGCTTGGATAGGGTGGTAGTGATCATGGGGGAGATGGAGAATAAAGGGGCAATTTCATATAATATTTAAGAGGAAATTTTGGCAGGGCTTCTTTTTTTTTTTTTTTTAAATTTTAACGTTTTTATTTATTTTTGGGACAGAGAGAGACAGAGCATGAACAGGGGAGGGCCAGAGAGAGAGGGAGACACAGAATCGGAAACAGGCTCCAGGTTCCGAGCCATCAGCCCAGAGCCTGACGCGGGGCTCCTGGCTGAAGTCGGACGCTTAACCGACTGTGCCACCCAGGCGCCCCTGGCAGGGCTTCTTAAAGCACTGAATAAAGGGTGACAAAGGAAAAAGGAAAGGGTATCAGGCTTTATCTGGTGCTTTTGGCTTATGCCACCAGATGGTGCCATTCTTTAGATAAGCAACAATGGAAGGAGTGGAATTGGAAGAGAAAGATAACAAGTCCAGCTTTGCATCTCCATATAGGTGGTAGTCAGAGCACTGGATATGGATCAAACCACCAAGGGAATAATGAGTGAAGAATGAGAAAGTTAAAAAACAAAACAAAACAAACAAACAAAAACCAGGATAGGGTGCATGGGTGGGTCAGTCATTAAGCATGGGACTTTTGATTTCAGCTCAGGTCATGATTTCACTTTCTAAGTTAGAGCCTTGCATCTGGCTCCATGTTGACAGCGTGAAGCCTGTTTGGGATTCTCTCTCTCCTTCCCTCCCTGCCCCTCTCTCTCTAAAAATAAATAAACTTAAAAAAAAAAAAAAACCACAGAGATGTACTGAGGTAATATGTAAAGAAGAAAGAGAAGGAATGGATAAAATTCAGAAGGAAAAGGAAGGGGGAGCCCTAACATGGAAACTCAGGAAGGATAGTTTTCAAGGAAAGGGTGACCATCAGTTTCAAGTTATTCTGAAATACTGAGAGATGTTACTATAAACGGCCATCAGGAGGAGCAGCAGAGAGGTCACTGGTGAATTCACTGAGTGCTGTACCAGGGCAGAAAATGGGCAGGAAGCTAGACTGCAATGACATTAAGTGGGAGTGGGATATACTGAGATAATGAAATTCTGAAAAAATACAAATGATAATTCTTAAAACTTCTCTGGTGCTTAAAGGAAGGAGATGAGATGGTAGTGATACGGGTAGGTGGTAAACCAAAGGACTTTAATTCATATGTTGATTTTTAATGGACACAAACATGAAAATATATTTTTTCAATTAGTGGGAAAATAATTCCACTTGAAAAAGAAAAGTTGAGTACAAGATAATGGATAGTGACAATTTCTGAAAGTAAAGACGGGAAGTGAAATGCAAAACACCGGCAAAGAGTTTGATGTTAGCTACAATGCTTTGAATAGCCAGAGCTGGTTAAGATATTTATGAACCTGTGGGTGTGTGGCATGTGAATATAAAAGTCTCATTTAGGGGCGCCCAGGTGGCGCAGTCGGTTAAGCGTCCGACTTCAGCCAGGTCACGATCTCGCGGTCTGTGGGTTCGAGCCCTGCATCAGGCTCTGGGCTGATGGCTCACAGCCTGGAGCCTGTTTCTGATTCTGTGTCTCCCTCTCTCTCTGCCCCTCCCCCGTTCATGCTCTGTCTCTCTCTGTCCCAAAAATAAATAAAAAACGTTGAAAAAAAAAGTTTAAAAAAAAAAGTCTCATTTAATGACAGAGGTTGTGATAGGTAAAATCAGGTAAAGATTTCCTTGTTTAAGGTAAAGGAGTCCTCTGAATGTTTCTAAGCATGGGATATGAGTCAACCACAGAGAAGAGATAGAGGAATGTAATCTCTGTAATTGCTACTCTGTGGAACCTTACCCGCAATAAAGAGATGAAAGGGGAAAGGACTACTGCGCTGCATAAACTCTTTGAAGACTTTTTCTATTTTTTTGGTTTTTGTGTATCTCATCTCCCAAGTCCACAGCTTTCCACATCCGTCTAGTTAATAATGTGTTACATAATTCTAGTAGACCAATATTCCCAAATTGATTTGCTTATTTTGAAAATTAAACATTAACAAGAATATTCAATTCATAGTCCTAGTTAAGATGTATTTATTTTTGCCTATAGTGTTTAGAAGAATCTCCTGAGAACCTAGACAGAGAGAGCTAGAAGTGATCTTTTTTCATAGTCTCTTACTTTTTCCCTGACAAGAACGTAACAAAATTATATACTTCAAAAATTGAACTGTTGATTTACTATAAACCCATTTTAGTATCCCACATAAAATCATTTAGAAACATCCTTTCTACAATGCCCTTATCACGCTATATGGTGCAATAATGAGGCATTTCTCTTTTCTTTACTGGAAATGGCTAAAATAGCATATAATTATGGGAATGTATTATTTTCTAGACTTAAATTGATGCTTTTTGATAGACATACCATACTTTGGGGCATTTGTATTGGACTGGTAAAGACAGGAATATTAAAAGCATTAAAATTAATGAAATACAAGTTAACGAAATAGAAATCTACCTTGGACATAATTCACAATGTCTTTTACACTGTGTCTTAGCCCATTTAGGCTATAAAATACCACAGATTGGGTGGCTTATAAAAACAGAAATATGAGAGCAACATGACTAAGTTTTATTGTGATACTGTGACCCATACCTCACCCTCAACTCTCCATCTGTGAGCAAGACACACTGCAGTGGTAGGAAATACAAAGAGAATGTGAAAGACCACGATCAGAAATGGATGGAACAGCATGTTCAGAGTCTGATCTACAAAACAAGGAAAGATCCCTCCTACACCATTCTCTTCTCCTCCTCCTATACGGGCAATGAGGCCACCTCGCTCTAGTCTCCTTGGTCCTCCTCGCCCTCATCTGATACCAGCCCGCCTTGTGGGGGCCCTTCTGTGATGCCAATGATGGGCCCTCCTCCTCCTGGGATGATGCCAGTGGGAGCTGCTCCTGGAACGAGGCCACCTCTGGGAAGCCACATGCTAATGACACCAGGCCCCCCAGTGATGAGGCCTCCTGCCGTTTCATCATCGTGCCTACTTGGCCAAGAAGGACTCGATCACACAGATAAGGAGAGAGGGGAACTTCTTTCAATCCATTTTGTATCCCTTGTTCTACTTCACCAGATCATGGTGCTATGACTTTGGGTGTTTGCTAACAGCGTGACAAGGAAGACTTGCTCCCTCTTCCTATCAAAGACAGACTAGTTTTGGCAGGGGAATAGATGGATCAGAAAAAAAAAAAAAAAAGCACTTTTCATTTGTACTGTGAAATGTGAAAATAAAACTGTCAACTGTTTTAGTTAAAAACAACACAGAGAAACTTATTTCTCATGTCCTGGAGGCTAGCACTGTCTGAAATCAAGGTGCCACCATGGCCAGGTGAGGGCCTTCTCCAGTCACAATTCTGTCATCGTATGTTGGGCAGAACTGGCAAGCTAGTTCTCCGTGGCTTCCTTTATAAGGACATAATAACATTCATGCAGGCTCTGCCCTCCTGACCTAAACACCTCCCAAAGGCTCTGTACCATCACATTGGGCATTACATTTTCAACACATGAATTTGGAGGTGGGGGGTACATACATTCAGATCATAGCACATTGTAACATATATTTTTACCTATACCAGTTCAAATGTAAACGGCACCATTTGTTGTTTTTTTTTTTAATTAAAGTTTAATTTTGAGAGAGAGAGACAGAGACAGAGAGAGGGAGGGAGGGAGGGAGGGAGAGGGAGAGGGAGAGAGGAGAGGAGGGGCAGAGAGAGAGAGAGACAGAGACAGAATCCCAAGTGGACTCCACACTATCAGCACAGAGCCCAGTGTGGGGCTCAAACTCACAAATCACAAGATCATGCCCTGAGCTGAAATCAAGAATCAGACACTTAACCGGTTGAGCCACCCAGGCACCTGACACCTCCATTTCTTTATGCCAAATAAACCTGAATATACTGAACCAAATAATTTGCAGGAAGCCAGCAAGGCTGATGGAACATCTAATGTGCTAATTAGCTGGCAGAACTTCTCCTCTAATGGCACATCTTCTCCTATTCAAAATAACCATGACAAGATTGGAGCAAATCACATCTGTCACCTGTTAAGATTATCATAATATTCTGGCTAAAAATGCCTTTGCAAGTACTATTATATTCTCTGGACAGTTTAGAAAAGCATAGTCATGATATTTTCCTATGTAGTAGCTTTAAATTGTTTCGTAAGTAACCATTACAGAAAAGTGGAAAAAATGCACAATTTGTACATAATACATGGCTGTTAGAGTTGATCAAATAGGAAGCAGTTTTAAATGCAATATATTCCTTCACTCTTTCCTAGAAGGGATACACACAATTATTCTAGAAAGTTAGTTAAACTAGCTTTGATTCTTTCCCTAAGTTGTAAAGTTCTTCATTTCAACCTTTTGGAAATTGTATAAGCTAACATAACTCCTAATATCACAATTTCTATTGTGATTTCTGGATATAAACATTTATATAGCATTTTTTGAAAATTAAACTACATAAAAATATTAGTAAAAATTTATGGTAAGATTTTCACAGAAGGCAATGACAACTTGCCCTTTCCTACTTTACATCCTGGAATGCCCCTTAGACAGCATGGGGGATGCGGGTAAAAATTAAAGTATAGGAAGAATGAAACCTGAGTTTTAACCCCTACTCAACCACTGGCATACCTAAAGAATTGGCCTAGTGGATTGTGGACTGAAATAATAAGAGCAACCTTTATATATTTGACAGGTTGTCTTACACAAAAGATATTAGACTTAATCTATGTGCCTCCAAAGGTCTTTTGATTCAAGATGAGAATGCTTTCTAGATATCAAACCTAAAACGGCTACCCCTAAGAAGTAATGAAATCGTCAATATTCCCAGGACATCAAACCAGGTTTCTAGCAACTTAGATACCTCAGTGTTCCACTCTGAGAGTCACTGATTCTATGATGTTTTCTGAGCCTCAATTTACTCATCTCAGAAAGAAGAAGACATAAGAGCTAAAGAGTAACACAGTCAAATTTAAAATTGGGATACCCCTATCTCAATAAAGAGATAAAGAGACAAAAAAAATATGAGCTCTGTTATAGAAACCCCAGTAGGTACCTCCACTATAAAGAGCTTCATCCTAATGTTTAACAGTTGCTAACTCATGGTTTCCTTATGCTGATTGTGCATGTGTGGTTAAATTAGAGGAAAAAAACACAATAATTCATTACTTTTGGCTTAGTATCTCATTATCATTGTTGCCTGTCTAGAACTTGTTAAACTTTTGGTCACTGAATTTTTTGCTGTGTTGACTGATTTCACATAAAAATGATACACAATGAAATAAGAAATGAAGTATTTCAAAATTCCTGTTTAATCTGAATTGGTTTTCTTATGCATTATGGCTAAATAATGCATTTCTTTGTAATTGATACGAGATTTTCAAATGTGGAATACTTTTATTATGGGTTATATGTTCAAATAAGGTATGTATAGGGGTGGCTTGGTCGGTTGAGCATCCGGCTTTAGCTCAGGTCATGATCTCATGGCTCGTGAGTTCAAGCCCCACTTGGGGCTCTGTGCTGACAGCTGACAACCTGTTTCAGATTCTGTGTCTCCCTTGCTCTCTGCCCCTCCCCTACTTGTGCTCTCTCAAAAATAAACATTTTTTTAAAAATAGGGTGAGTATAGTTAATACTGACATTTTAAATATAAAGTAGCATCTTGATATGTACCATAAATCTCCTGATTACTTATGAAACTATTCAATGGGACAGCATACATATCTATATAACATGTAGCCTTTTAAAGCTGGATATGAGTATTTGTATGAAGACTATTATCATAGATTAATAAATGTTTATTACTTCTGGTTCCAGATCTTTTGACCCATCCCACTTGACACTTTAGATGATATTAATCAATAAGTGCTGAAACACAACAGATTTACTTTACTTCTTTCCCCAGCACTTTTTCTTCTGTAGATATCCACATTTTGAAAAATCTTGTCTTTATCCATAAACTCAAACAAAATATTTAATCCTCTAAAATTATATTCCTGGCAGTAAACTATACATTAAAATCACCTTAATGCTCAATCTGTTTCTTTTCCATAATCCCAAGCATCTGACTTTCACTCAGCGGGACAACTTATGCTGTTCATTCTAGAATGTGCTTTCCTCCTTTGTCAGCCAGGCCAGCTGTTACTCATCTTTAAAGGCCTAGTTCAAATGTCAACATGATGCAACTTGCCTCAAAACCTTCAGGGATAAGTAGTTGCTTCATCATCCATATTTCTAAAGAGTGTTATATTTATCTGCAAGTGCACTTTTGTTCTGTTAGAAATTTAACACTTAAAACAGTTGTCAATTACATTACAGTGAAATGAATTTTGTAATTACCATCATTCAACATTCCTAACCATTATCCCAGAGAAAACCATAGCAAAACAAAATTTAAACTAAATGTATTATTTTTTTTTAATTGATGTATAACAAATTACCATAAATTTAATGGCTTAGGTGCACCTGGGTGGCTCAGTCGGTTAACTGTCCAACTTCAGCTCAGGTCATGATCTTGAGGTTCGTGAGTTCCAGCTCCACATTGAGCAGCTCAGAGCCTGGAGCCTACTTCAGATTCTGTGTCTCCCTCTCTCTCTCTGCCCCTCCCCCGCTCATGCTATGTGTCTCTCTCTCAAAAATAAATAAATATTAAAACAAATAAATAAATTTAATGGCTTAAAACAATATCTGTTTATTATGTCACAATATCTATATATCTGGCTCTCTGTCAGGGTCTCCCCAAGCTGAAATCCCATGGCCATGATGGGCACTTCATAACATAAATGTGTTTCTTTAAGGTGAGCAGGACTGCATCTCTCTGACTTCTTCTGTCTCTAACCTCTAAACTCCTTTTTAGGAGCTCATATGATTAGGTCAGGCCCAATCGGGATATTAGTTCTGATGAACTCAATTGATTAAAACTTTAATTACATCTGCAAAACCCCTCTTGCCATATAATCTAACATAATCATGAAAGTGATATCCCAAGCTGACCACAAGAGAGCGTAGTGGAGTAGTCTGCCCCAGCTGAGAATTTTCTGTGACATTGTTTAGAATTGCTGTTCAATGATAATATAAGGAATGACTCTTGATAGTTTCAGTATATTTTTAACTTCACAGATAATGCACTCCCTTTTGCCTGCATTCTGGATACACTGCTCTGACCATTTTCCCCATAGTGCTTCCTATTTGTGGTATCAAAAATTTACTTAATGGGATATTAAATATAGCTCAGGATTTTTTTTTTCTGAAAGAATATGAAAAGTGCCAACTGGTTATTTTATCTTAGCTGTATATGAAAAAAATATATAGAGAAAGTACAACTACAGGAGAGACTATTAATTTTTTATCAGAATTTAAAGGAAATATAAAAAACAAGGACTTGTTTAAAATATAGAATTGTCTCACACCTAGCCTTTCCAGACAGCACAACTTTCTCAAAGTAAGAAATGGCATCTGGACAAAGATCAAATCAGGGCTCTTTTTGCAAAATGTGGCCTCAGGATAAATTTCAGATTGAGAGAGCATCTGTAAAACCCTTTGTTAAGGCTTCAGAAAGATTTAAGGCAGTTCCTTGTAGACCTTCTCCACTAGGAAAAAAAAAAATGACTTCTAAGAATAATAAGGGCATGCCTTCTATACCCTCTTAGCTAGATAAAATGTTTTCCAAAATCTTAAGGGTATGCTTCTTAGATTTTCTTGCCTAGAAAAAAGGTCTGCTATGAATCTAAGGAATTATCTTTTAGATACTGTTTACTAGACAATGATTCTATAAAATTGTGAGCTACAGAAGGTACCCTCTCAGAAAAAAAAATGTGGGTGTGGGTCCACAATGTGCAATGGAACAGACTTACAACCTGATACATAAAAATGAACAAAATTTTAAAATAATTAGTGCCAACTTGTACCAAAAGAGACAGCTACAACGAAAAGATGTCTCAGGCCCTTCAAATTTCTATGAGCAAGGAGCAAGCTGTAAAATTTACTCAGCTGAGAGCTTGGGCATTTCTCACGGAAAAGAAGGAATGATTCAGTTTGGACCCCAAAGGATAGAGCCCAAAACAGAAGGAAGCAATCCTAGGGGGCAGAACTGGGCCTTAATCAGTGTGTGGGAAGCAGGTAAATTGTCTCTTTTAATGTACAGATTCAGATTAAGAAGCACCTTATTTGAGGAGTCTCATTCACACCTGGACCTTATTTAGATAATGAAATTCTAGGCTTTACACCTGATTGTGATAATATGAGATAATACTTTGGGAATCTTTGGAGGGACTGAGTATATTTTGCACTTGGGAGGGAAGGGAATCATTAGACCCCAAAGGGAGGACTGTGGGAGTTAGTCTCCAATGACTACCACCACACTCTCGCAGTGAACCACACCTCCCAATATTCACTCCCCAAAGTGATGGACACCACCTACATTGAATATACAGCATTAGCTGTATATTGCAAAAGATGGGCACCACCTACATTGAATATACAGCTAATGCTATATATTCCATAGATTGTAAAAGAATTACACTCCATGACTTCCCAAAAAACTTTGCATCTTCTGTATAGATTTCTTGAAATGTTTACATGGTATCCTCCACTTTAGAATCCAGGTGCCATGTTGTATGAAGTGCAAGCCACGCAGAAAGACCAAGCGTAGATCTCCTGTAAATATTCCCAGCTGAGTTCCCAGGCCACAGCAAGCATCATCTGCCAGCCATGTGAAGGAATAGTCAAGCTCAATGGTTGTAGCCCCAGTCAGGAAACGCCTACCGCCACATGGAAGACTCAAAGCAAGAACAATCTATCTGGAGTGAGTCAACCCACAGAATCTTTAGAGGTAATAGTAATTTTTGTTTAAACCAGGGAACAGAACATTTTTTCTTCTTTACTTTTTAAACAATTACTTTATTTTATTTTTTTAAATGATTATTTTAAGAGGGGGGGCAATGGAAGGCGAGAGAGAGAATCCCAAGCAGGCTCCACACTGTCAGCACAGAGCCTGTCATGAGGCTCGAACCCACAAACCATGAGATATTGACTTGAGCTGATATCAAGAGTCGGACGATTAACTGATTGAGCCACCCAGGCATCCCTAAACAATTATTTTAAAATGTAAAACATTTGGAGTGCCTAGGTAGCTCAGTCAGTTAAGCGTCTGACTTCGGCTCAGGTGATGATCTCACATTTCGTGACTTTGAGCCTGGTTTTGGGCTCTGTGCTGACAGCTCAGAGCCTGGAGCCTGCTTCAGATTCTGTGTCTCCCTCTCTCTCTGTCCCTCCCCCACTTGCAATCTGTCTCTACCTCTCAAAGATTAAAAAAAAAAAAATGTAAAAACATTCTAAAAAAAAAAAAAGTAAAACTTTACAAAACACGGGTCATACAAAAATAGGCAATGGACCAAATTGGGCCCATGGGCTAGTAGTTTGTGAACCCTGCTTTAATTTACTAGCACGTTTTGTTACACAAAATGAATGAACATGAAATGGTGTGCACAAGGATTAACACATGTTTTACCATAGAGTCAGCTTCAGGGTATTATGTGTGCCTTAAGTATCTATGTAATCCCATTATTTATAGCAGAGTGGGTATGCCACAAACATGTGTTACCTATAATTCTCTTTGTTTATCATGACTCATATTTCAAAATCCCCTTAAACTATTTTCCATGGTATTTTCTAAAATATTATGTATTCATAAAAATAAATCCTAATGTAATACATACTCAATGTTGTAAAAATAAACTGACAAAAATATCTTCCTAGTGGTAATTATTACCTTTATGTTGATTTAGAATGTACCCTAGAGCCAACAACAAAAAACAGAAAACCAACTACTGATCATGCTACTACATGGATGGACTTCAAAAATACTACATACTAAATTAAAGAATTCAAATGCATATGATTACATATTGTATGGTTCCATCTTTATGAAATTTCCAGAAAAGGAAAATATAGAGAGAGCAGATTAGGAGTTACCAAGGCTGGGGATGGGAGCAGAGTTAACTGAAAACTGGCAAGAGAGAAATTTGGGGTTGATAGAATATTCCAAAACTAGAATGTAGTAATGGTTGTAAATTTTTTTAAAGTTACTAAAAATCATTAAATTGTACAATTAAAATGCATGAATTTGGGGGAACCTATGTTGCTCCATCGGTTAAACATCTGAGTCTTGATATCATGATCTCACAGTTCATGAGTTCGAGCCCCACATTCAAGATGGGGATTTTCTCTCTCCCTCTTTCTCTGCCCCTCTCCTTTTCTATCTAAACAAAAATAAAACAAACAAAACAAACAAAAAATGACAACAAAAACAGCATGAATTTTATGGTATTTAAATTAAATTATGCTTCAATAAATGTATAAAAGTATACCAACCATTGATATTTTCATTGCAGCAATATGGAAAAAAGGCCAATTCCTTTGTGTCAGTGTCAGAAGAAAAAAGCGTTAAAAATATTTTTAGATTTTTTTTTAAATGTTTATTTCCTTTTGAGAGAGAGAGAGAGAGAGAGAAAGACAGAGTGCAAGCGGGGAAGAGGCAGAGAGAGAGGGAGACACAGAATCTTAAGCAGGCTCCAGGCTCTGAGCTGTCAGCACAGATCCCGACACAGGGCTCGAACTCATGAACTGTGAGATCGTGACCTGAGCCAAAGTCAGATACTTAACCAACTGAGGCACCCATGCGCCCCTAAAAATATTTTTTAATACAAAGATATGCTCTGTGAAATACTGTCAAAAATAAATTTAATGTTCTTTACCATTTTGCGATTCACAAGTTATTTTCCTTTGAATCAATATGCTTCGCACATTAACAACTATGACCACCATGTCATCATTACTTGAGGAAAAAGCATATTGCAGAGTTAAGACTTTTTATTTCTAGTTACCTCCCCCTGAATAATATTAAGATTTCAGAGAGGTAACAAAGTTTTTGATGAGTCTTAGAAATTCCAGTGGGAAATACAATTCCCAGTTATTTTTTGCCAGTCATTATTCCCAACCATTCTTTAAAATAATAGTAGGCATTACAATACTAATGGAAGTTTAAAAAAAATTGTAATCTTGATATCTGAAGACCTGAGTTAGATTAATAGGGCCTGAAAGCCCACTTCTTTGTAATTATAAATTTTAAATACATAGAAAGTATAAGAACATCAAGCAGTGAATAAAACAAATGATAAAGTAAAATTGATAAGTTCATTAACATTTTTAGTGATTCCTTTATATCAAAGATACAAGCATAAGTAATAGCTTAGGTTATAATCTAATTTGCAATTAAACTTTTTTGTATCACTGGGCCATATACCATTACAGAGAGGTATAGAACTAATGTACATACACATATATGCACAAAATGTCCTATCAATTTGCAAGACTTTAAGTAGCCCCCAACTGCAATGGACCATGTCCAGAGTAAGAACCACTGACAAAATGTGAACTGATGCTTGGTTATTTTAAAAAGGTCAACCTTGTGTATCAGCAGTGGCACATAATACTAAGCAAGACATGAATATTAAAAGCAAAGATTTTGCTTTTCTTTAAAACACATTTGGGCAGGAAAAAAATCCTTTGATTTATTAAATGTGCTTAACCTCAGTAAGAACTTATATAGAATTATGGTGTCAGTCCTTAACAGAGTCTCTGATAGAATCTAAGTGTTTTCACTTGAGTTGTTCAGAATTTTTTTTTAATTAATAATCCTTCACCCCTGATACCATGATCTTGTTGAGAGCTGGATATACATCCAAGATCCTAGAAAGCAAAAAGACTTGGCATTAATTAAAATAAGAACAAACCCTAAGGACTGAACAGATTGTGAACTACAGATCACAGAAAAATTAAAATGGAGAATGATGACACAAGAAGAATTAAAGAAAAGCGAAAGTTAATAGCAGGATTAAAATGGATTTAGAGAATGTTTGCTTCCAGCCAAGTTGGAGGAACAGAAATTAGATTTATACTCGCACCTTAAGACAACGAGAATAAACTGGACAAAATATATAAAATAATGACTTTCAAACATTAGAGAATATGTGGTTAAGGATTGTACTCCCTGTGAGAAGGAAAATTAAGATGAGCCCTAAAATTATACCAGTTTATTGCCCAGACACTCAACAAAGGGAAGAAAAAACCCACATAAAGTCTGGTAGTCTAATTGAGCTGAGGGAACAAAGTAGAAAAAGATCAGTTTTTGAGAGGTTGAACTATTTACAATACATGGTGCATGGCACCAAAGAACGGAGAACCTTGCAGAGGGAGTTCTGGAGATCTTCAGAGACTTCCCTCAAGTCTTTGGCTTAGTGCAGATCTACACATCTGTAAGTGGAAACTACATCATCTGGGAAACAAAATGAGAAGACATAAAAATTCCCAAAGCCCACACAAAGCTAGGAGTAGTTTGTGTTCTTAGCCAGAGCGGTGAGGTTTTATGAGAGATGAAACATCGAATTAAGTTCACAGAAGGCTACTTCTTTATCATGGGATTTAATTACACAAAGGGCCAACAGAAAATTATTCAAAGCAAACCACCACTGATCCAAGTAACTTAACTGCATACCAAAAGAGTATCCAACATTACTTAAAGAAACAGCAAAATCCCTAACACTCAAAACCCTAACACATAAAAACCACAATACCTTGGATCTGATAATATATTTTGAAACATGCAAGAGAGCAGAAAACATGACCAAATACCAGGAGATAAGTCAAACAATATAAATAGAGGCACAAATGACTGAGGTAATGATATTAGCAGACAAGGGTATTAAAACAACTACTACAAATATTTTTCACATGCTTAAGAATATAGAAATGACCATGATAGGAAAAAAAAATGGAAGTTATTTTAAAATAACTTATCTTACCCAAATGTAAGATATAGAGAAAAAAATTCAATTTCTGATGAAAAGTATGCTGGATAGATTTAACAAAAGATTAAAACTTCAGAAGAAAAATAATCCATAAACTTGAAGCAGTAGAAATAGAAACTATATGAAATGAAGCATGGAAAGAAAAAAGATTGAGAAAAGAAAAATGAGAGACTGAGTGGATAATATCAAACAGTTAATATGTGCACACAATCAAGGCCTGGGGAAATGAAAGGCCAAAAATATTGAAATAAAGGCCCCAAACTTCCAATTTATGAAAAGTATAAGCCCAAACATTCTAAAAGAAGAATAAACATACAATAAAATACGGAAAGGTAACCATAATCAAATTGCTAAAAACCAAAAAGAAAAAAAATCTTCAAAGAAGATGGGAAAAATATTACATAAAACAGAACAAAAATAAGAATCACAGATTTCTCATTAGAAGTAAGGCAAGCTAAAGACAATGAATGATATACTCAATGTGTTAAAATTTTAAAATAAATCTGTTTACCTAAAATTTTATATTCAGAGAAAAAAAATCTTTCAGAATGAATATGAAACAAAAAAAAACTAGTTAAAAAATTAAAAAGCTGAAAATATTTGTTTCCAGAAGACCTGCACTGAAACAAATGTTAAAAGAAGTTTTAAGACAGGAAAAAATACTAGGTGAAACCTTCCATTTACCCAAGGGAACGGAAAGCATAGGCTATTGTAAATATGTTACTAATATAAATATTTTCTTATTTTAAAATTATTTGAGGGGCACCTGTTTGGCTCAATTGGTTAAACATCTTACTTCGGCTGGGGTCATGACCTCACAGTTTGTGGGTTCGAGCCCCATGTTGGGCTCTGTGCTGACAGCTCGGAGCCTGAAACCTGCTTCGGATTCTGTGCCCCCCTCTCTCTCTGCCCCCTCCCCTTCTTGTGCTCTGTGTCTCAAAAATAAATAAACAAACATTAATTTTTTAAAAATTATTTGAAAGATAACATATAGCTCAAAGCAAAAAAAATAACAGTGAACTGTGTAGTTTGTAACATATGTAAAACAAAAATGTATAATAGCAAAAGTACAAGTTTGAGGAGGAAAGTAGGATACTGTTTTAACTTTCTTACAACATAATTCATATTATCTAAAGGTAGCTGTGATAAGTTAAAAATTGATAACATTGGGGCGCCTGGGTGGCGCAGTCGGTTAAGCGTCCGACTTCAGCCAGGTCACGATCTCGCGGTCCGGGAGTTCGAGCCCCGCGTCAGGCTCTGGGCTGATGGCTCAGAGCCTGGAGCCTGTTTCCGATTCTGTGTCTCCCTCTCTCTCTGCCCCTCGTCCGTTCATGCTCTGTCTCTCTCTGTCCCAAAAATAAGTAAACTTTGAAAAAAAAAATTTTAATAAAAAAAATTGATAATATTAACTCTAGAACTCCAAAAAATGTTCCATAGAGAAAAAATAATATTAAATAATATTAACCAAAAAGAGGCAGGCCCAATCACATCAATAATCATATTAAATGTAAATAATCTAAACACTCCAAAAAATGAAAGTGACTGCCAGGTGATAAAAAGCAAAACCCAAACTGGGGTGCCTGGGCGGCTCAGTTGGCTAAACATCTGACTCTTGGTTTCGGCTCAGGTCATGATCTCACAGTTTTGTGAGTTCGAGCTTGGCATCAGGCTCTGTGCTGATGGCATGGAGCCTGCCTGGGGTTCTCTCTCTCCTTCTGTCCCTCCCCTGTTCACACTGTCTCTGTTTCTCTCAAAAATAAACAAATAAACTTACAAAAAGAAAGCAAAACCTAAATAATGTAGCATATAAATACTCACTTTGAGCATAAAGTCAAAGAAAGAAAAAAAATAATGGAAAAAGGTGTACTATGCTACCACTATACAAAAGAAAGCTGCAGGGCACCTGGGTGGCAGTAGGTTAAGCATCTGAATCTTGATTTCAGTTCAGGTCACGACCTTAGGGTCATGAGATCAAGCCCCAGGTCAGGCTTGGCTGGGTGTGGAGACTGCTTAAGATCTCTCTCCCTCTCCCCTTCCCTGTTCTGAGAGGAGAGGAGAGGAAAGGAGAGGAAAGAAGGGGAGGGGAGGGGAGGGGAGGGGAGGGGAGGGGAGGGGAGGGGAAAAAGGGACATAGAAAGAAAGCTGGAATGACTATTTTACTATCAGAAAAAATAGATTTCAGAGCAAAGAATGTTACCAGTGATAATGAGGGAAATTGGTTAATAATACAAAGTCAATGTATCAAGAAGACATGAGTATATTAAATGTGTATGCAGTTAATATCAGAGCTTCAACATAGAGGAAACAAAAGTGGACAGACTTCAGTGGAGAAAAATTTAGAATTATAATTGAAGATTTCAATACTACTCTATAATTGACAGAAGTATCAGTAAGTATGTAGAATAACTAAAAAGCACTATTAACCAACTTATTCTGACATTTATAGAAAACTAAATTTATAGAAAATAAAAATAAAATATAGAAAATAAAACACATTTACCAAGGACAGCACAATAAACTCTTTTTAAGAGTACATGAACATTCACTAAGATTGACCCCATTTTGAGGCATAACATAGGCTATACAATTTAAAAGGATTAAAGTCATATAAATTATAAAAATACACAAAAACATAGTATAAAAATGCATTTTTTGGAATGTAGCTAAAGCAGTCTTTAGAGTGAAATTAATAACATTCAGTGCTTATAGTAAAAAAAAAAAAAGAATAAAGTTCACAAATCAGAGAGGTAAGTGTCCATCTTAACAAACTAATTATTGAAAAGCAAATTAAACCCAAGAAGAAAGGAGAAAATAATAAAGATTAGCATAGAAATCAATGAATTAGAAAGATGGGACATCAATATAGATTTTACTAATATTAAAAGGATAATAAGGGTTATATATAGGTTATATATAACCTAATGCCAATAATTCAACAACTTAGAAAAAATGGAAAAAATAGTGCCAAATATGAAAATTATCAAAGAAAGTGGATCCGTGCTCCTTTACCTTATAAACTACAAAGTTAACATAGATGTAGAATGTTTCCAGAAATCCCCTACCTGAAACTGTACATTTTGTTTGTAAGTCAAAGATTTTTATGTCAAAGTAACATAGAGGCTCTTGGCAAGAGTGCAATGCTTTTTCCATATTGATATAATTTCAAACAGCAACATTTCAAGCAGTTTAGGATTTGGGAGAACAGCATTTCTCAGTGACTAAAAACGTAGCAGTCATTCAAAAAAGGAAGTAGTTATGACACTTAACAGCTGTAGCATGTTCTTGGGAGAAATATTGCTTCCTATCAAGTTTGCAGTGGGTCTTTTGTACATGTATTACACCAGTCTTATCAACGGTGAAGCAGAATTTTAATTTCTCAGTTCCTCCTTTTAGCCAACAGCATACAAATTCAGCTCTTCAGTCTACTATTATGGCACAGATAAAATGATTAAAATCCTACATTGATGAGAAAACTTTAAAGCCATAGCCAAGGATTTTTCTAATGCATGGCCTGCACTCTTACTACCTAATCAAGACTGTAAAGATAGGACAGAAACTGGATCCCAAGTCTAAAACCTCCTTTAAACATCTTAAAATGGATTTAATTACCTACACTAACAAAACAGAAATATGTTCGATCATTATGTATCTGTTTCAGGTCTGATCACAGCTTGGTGCATGCACATGAGCGTCTTCTCTCTCTCTCTCTCTCTCTCTCTCTCTCTCTCTCTATATATATATATATATATATATATATATATATATATATGTGTGTGTGTGTAATTCACTTTGTGTTTTATATCTGAGATATTCCTAATTGTCTATCTAGTGGAGAAACTTACTTCCCTAAAATTGTAGGGAGATTTGTAGGAGATTTGTACAATGCTACTCATTACACAGAATCTCTACTGTCCTTATTCTCAGACCTCAGGTAAAATAAAAAGGACAAGTAAAACTTTCAAACTCAAGTTAGCTGAACTTACATACAAAAGGTTCTGGAGCTTTGTTAGTGTCCTCACTGTTCAAACTGTGTTCTTTCTCCCAGGGACGTATTTTGTATTCTATAGTCACCAAAACTGAGCAGGGCCACTGTTCTCTTTTGTTTAATCTCTGCCAATAGGTAAAAAATGTATTTACTTTCCATTTTTTTTACCAGTGGAACTGAATTTTCACTTTGTTACTGAACATTTGCATTTCATCTTTTGTGAATAGTCTATTTGTGACTTTTCCCAACTTTGCTATTGGTGAACTGACTTATGGAGATTAACATGTTATAGATATCACACATCTCTTCAAAGGCATTTTAAAAAATTCAACTATTTCTACTAACATATAATAAAATCTCAAACTGCAAAGGAAATTGTTTAAAATGAATACAACAATAACATTTCAGGCATCAAAATTAATTCAGTTTTAAGCACTAGAATGTTTCTGCCCAATTATTTCCACCAGAGGTACCATATAAATCATTAATAAACAATTATAAAATATATTGTTGGATATAATTTTGCCTCTCAAATATGTTGGAACAGAACACAGTTATTCCTAGAAGCATAGAAAGGAAAAGTGTTCTTACCTATGCCTTTCTTCTGATTAATCATTCACAACATTGAGTACAACTAATACAAATTCCCTAAATTTCTCATTTTCTCTTTACGTCAAATTCCTCAGAATCTGGACCTGCCTTTTACTCTTTTCCTTACAGTCTTAGAAGAAGTGGATGTCCTGTCTCAGATCACTTCCCCACCCCCACCCTGACATATCCTCTATCTAGACCTGTATTCTTCCTTAACTTCTCCCCAATTTGCTCATAAGTTCTTCCTTCTTGGTATTCAATCACTCCCTTCTCACTGGGTCCTTGGGTCTTACCTCCAAATATTCTCACATTCTTCCACTGCCCCCAAATACTGAACCCTCCAAAAATTCCTATCCAATCCTTTTCATTTTCCTCAACACAAAATTTACTGAAAGGGAACACTGCATTTGTGTCTTCAGCTTCTATTTTTCTTCTCTCTTCTACCCATGAAGTTGGTTTCTGATCCCACCTAAGTGTGATCTCATCTCTACAGCATGAAATAGCTCTCACACTACCCCTCATTTTTCTTCTCTCTAGGCTTCTGCAAAACACGGCTGTATTTCTTCAAATCTGGCTATTTTGAAGACTCTTCTTTTTGAAGTTTTTGAAGCTCCATCCGTTCTGCTCATCTTTTCCTGAATCTTAATGATCAGATCTCTCTACTCTGTTACCACTTTATTCCTTGTAAAATCACCATGTTCCACTACTTTGATGAAAGCCCTATATGAAGAATTCTTTCATTTTCTATTTCTACCTCTCTCTTTTTCCTGAGTTCTTGGTTTCTGGTTACACAGAAACCTACCCAGTCCATTACTGTCAGAACTATGTTCCTTCCACATATAGAATGGAGCCCACACTCCCTGCCTAGTATTCAAAATTATTTTCAATAGAGGTATCTATATGCTTCATTAATATTTTTCCTCATTCCTTCTCTACACATTTGTTCCCACAATATATCTAGTGATCTTCTAACTTGTGGGCTTTGTTCAAGGTCTTTTATTTATTTTTTAATTAATGTATTTTTTGACAGAAAGACACAGGCAGAGAGTATGCAAGTTGGGAGGGGCAGAGAGAGAGGGAGAGAGAATCCCAAGCAGGCTCCATGCTGTCAGCGTGGAGCCTGACCTGGAGCTCAATCCTAGAAACTGCAAGATCATGACCATAGCTGAAATCAATGGTCAGATGCTTAACTGACTGAGGCACCCAGGCTCCCCTGTCCAAGGTTGTATTTGAATGTTTATTTTTGGAAGAGAAAGAGAAAGAATGAGAGGGGCAGAGAGAGAAGGAGAGAGAGAGAATTCCAAGTAGGCTGTGTCCACTCTGTCAGTGCAGACTCCAATGTAGGGCTCGAACCCATGAACGGAGAGATCATGATCTGAGTTCAAGTCAAATGACCAACCGACTGAGTCACCCAGGTGCTCCTGTTCAAGGTCTTTTAAAGTTTTCCATAACACCACCTCTCACCCTCTTATCTATTGTTTCTTCAAAACTCAGCCATAAACTTCTTTATTTAAGATGTCTGAGGGATGGGGCGCCTGGGTGGCGCAGTCGGTTAAGCGTCCGACTTCAGCCAGGTCACGATCTTGCGGTCCGTGAGTTCGAGCCCCGCGTCAGGCTCTGGGCTGATGGCTCAGAGCCTGGAGCCTGTTTCCGATTCTGTGTCTCCCTCTCTCTCTGCCCCTCCCCCGTTCGTGCTCTGTCTCTCTCTGTCCCAAAAATAAATAAACGTTGAAAAAAAAAATTAAAAAAAAAAAAAAAATAAAGATGTCTAAGGGAAACCTAGTCAATAAATAAATGCTCTTTTCCCCAAATTCTATTAGTACCCTTTTTTATCTGTGGAAACACCATGTATTTTTTGTACTTGAATTCCGCTTTAAGAGGTTTATTTTTTCTTTAAGTTTAGCTCTCTGAAAGACTACATCATGATGAAACTTTCTCCAAATTCCTGGAAATTTTCCTTTGCCTAGTACAAACACAATCAATTTTTAAGTTAAATTTTAATGCTGAAAGTGTTGCTAAATGATCTTATTTTATGTAATTTGGATGACTTGAAAGTTATAATTAATCATCTGGAGCAATGAAAAACATCTAAAATGTAATCATTATTGTAAAATCTGCAAAATCAGTGTGGTTCCCTAAATAAGAAAATAAAGATTTCAACAAATGCAAATGACTATACAATTGGCTAGAAAATGCATTTATATATTGTAAGAGTCAAAGAAACAGACAATCAAATCATAGGAACAATTTGAGTCTATGGGTAAACAAAAAAATTATGTAATTAATCTGCAACTGAAATGCAAATATGTGACCACCCCCATCCAGAAGGCCTAGAGCAACTTCAATAAGAATTCGGTATTTATCTTTGAATTTTTGTATTATCTCCAGAAAATTGAAATTATTATTTAAACTTGTGATTTTAAGTTGAAATTAAACAATCTTAATTATTAGAATATTGAATGAATTTTACCATATTTACAGTTTCATATATTAGACTTTAAGATTTAGTGCTTTAGAGAGACTATCAGAAAATTAAAATATCTAAGAGAAATTGCATATACTATATTTACACACGGTAAATAATTCACAGTTCTAAAATATTATTCAGCTACCTTTGACAGTTTTACTAGAATATGTTGTATTTTGGAAGTAGAATAAACATTTTGTCCAAGTTTAAAGCTAAACAGTTTTGTTTAGAACTTCAAAAATTTAAGATTTCTTAAACTTAAATCAGTTTCTACTTAGTAATTGCTATATGCAAAACCAATCTCAAAGACACATACACAGCCTCAAATTAATAATTTATTAAAGATATGGAAACACAGGCCACTAAATATGAAAAGATTTACTCAAGCTCACTAAAGTGGCAGAGTCATAAGTAGAACTTAGACCTCAGGAAGTCAATGTCAGTATTATAGTAAAGTGACTAATTTCCAAAAAGTCTAAGTAACATGCACAGCAGTTTTAATGAGCTACATCATTAATCAGAACATCTCTAAGTGAGGTTATAGAATGAGGATGAGCTTATATATGATTTCACAAACCTAACTTTCTAGACAAACACCTGCTCAGCTTCCATGTATTATTATACCTTTTCTAGGCTTGCTTCAAATAGGGTAACCTATTCTTGAAGAAAAGCCTTACTGTATTAAGAATTTTTTTTTTCATTCAAATTGTTAGAAGATATCAAAGGGCTTCCTGAATCTGTAGTTTCTGTTTTGAAGATAGTTTATTGGGAAAGTCAAGGAGGCAGACTATAGGAATTGAAAAGCTCATCAATGTAATAGAACAGAGAGCCAAAATCCTTCTTACACACATGGGGCCAAAGTATTATCTCTGAATGAATAACAAAAGGATTTCTGGCTAGAGTACTAGATATATGTATGGGTTTTTGGTTTTGAATCAAGTACACAAACCTCAAGTTCTTTAGGAATGAGGCAGTACCAATGAACACATAAAATAAATGAATTTGATCAAGTGTATATAATGGGCCTGCACACAACAAGCAGACTTAAAAAGCTGTTAAACGTACTACTCAAAAAATATTTGTTTATATTTTTCTCTAACATCATGCCATGTGAGTCTCAACATCTGATTACAAAATGATTACAATTATTCCAGCTAGTATTGTTAAAACACTTGTCATGTCATTTAATAGAACAGGGTAAACCAGAGACACTGACTACTTTAGTAAACCCTATTTTATGTAATTTTGACTGGTCTGACCAAATACGAATGGGAATGGTTCTTGACTTTCTGCTGCTGCTGATTATTAAAACAGAGCAGTCCCAGCACTACCCAGAGGCAACTCTTCATTGAAAAACTGAGGCACATGATCTGCAAAAGCATCAGACCATACTATAATCCTAAATAGAAATGGTTTCAAACCATCATATATATTCTATTGCATGTATAAATAATCAGCCATCTCTGTGATTCTGAGCAAGAATCATATTTTCTGTTTCTTTTTAAAAAATTATTTTGTCAGTATAGAAACCATCCAAATCTGACAAGTTATACATTAGGTGGTTGTGCTTTCTCAATTTGTATCCAATTTATGTCTAGGGGCTTAGAAATTAAACAACTTTAAGATGCAAAGCTATTTATTTGAACCGTGCTTCTAGAGTATCTTTATTTTAATGGATGCTCTTTTAAAACTTTTTTGTCTTTTTTATGAAGAACATACTATAATTTTTGTATATCAACAGTGGATTTCTTCAAATTTGTTCCACATGATTATTTTTTAAACTAAGTTAATAGTGTTCATATATTGACAATAGGACATTTTGAGTGTGTTTAAGTATATTTTTGGCTTATTCCAAATAAGTTCATGTTTCACAAGAAACATGAACTAAATAAAACCAGACTCTGATCAGTTCTCCTCAGTGAAAGCACATGACTAGAACTAAAACACCAAATGTGCACAATATGAGGCCTCAAATAATTCTCCCCCAAATCTCTCCACCAATTTTTTAATTAGCTACAAGGACATGGGCATATAGCATTCATGTATAGACACTTCATGTCCTTGGATACCCCACACCATCATGTATAATAAACCCTCATATAAAGGTTTCAAATCTCAAACAAATCATCATTACTGTCTGGCCCCCACACACCCTACCAATTACTTAAACACTGATGACTTCTTTTCCAGAAAGTTCAAAAATACAGTTTACGAATGTTTATAATACATTCTATCCTCTGTTTTCTCAGTTCTAGAAGTTACTGCTAAAGAGTATCTCATTTTCTGTGTTTTGTTCAAGGGTAGCTCAATATCACACTAAATTAGAACTATTGAAAGCATACAATAAAGATTTGGGTTTTAAAATAGAAAAAAACTGTTTTTCACAATGAGAGGCACCACTTGAATAAATTATTTAGTATATACCGAAACAACATAGAACTTCTCCACACACAAAAAATGGTCGGCATGACAGAAGCATTTGACCTGAAGGGACGCAAAACTGTCTGCAAGTACTTGAAGAGTAGTTTCAAGGGCCTCTGCTGCTATTTCCTAGATAGATAAAGTTCAGAGTCAAAGGAAAATGGGTTAACCTATAACATAGATTTTTAAATACTAGATACAAAGATAAAAAATATACGCCTTGTATAAAGGTGATTAAATGATGAAATTGCTATTGAAAAAAATCATAACGTTTCCATTCTAGAGCTCTTACAGGGAAAACAAACATCTGTTTTGGAAATTAAAGGTAAAACTCCCCTTATCTGCATAAAGATGAGTTGGATGACAATTTATGTCAGAGTTGTTGGTCTTCTTCACCAAAGAAATGGGATACATAAAAATTAAAGGACTCAATAAATCTTACAAAGAATGCTAATTAATGTGTGGGGATATATAGGTATATATGGTATGTATGGTATGGTATGAGAAACAGAACATTTTTATTTCAATTTAAGTTGATACTGTCAAATAGGAGAGACCTCAGATCTTATACATGACAAATACAATGAAAATAGTTTTCACATACATTCTTTATGAAATGGGTGACAAATTTTCTTAAATAATTTAGATTACCTCTAATGGGTTAGTCATTCATAGTTTTTCACAGCAAATGCATAGCCTCCTGAGAAAACCAATGAGTAGCTAGATGATTGTATGCATTTAAAAATATCTTTCCAATAAAATGGATTATGTGATTCCAGTCCATTGTGTATTTAGCTTTTCATTTCAGCTGAAACTGTTTATTATATAACTCCATTGAACGTCATCATAATTTGAAAGGTGGATATCTCCCTGGGAGTGTCCATTTATAATATCTCCTAGTACCTGCTCAGGGCTAAGCTATTTATTGTGCGTGGGATGCTTGTGCTCAGTGAGCTCCTCCAAGTGCCGTTGTTCACTTTAGATGACATCCATGAAGACTTTCTTCCACAAAATGAGACATAGCATACTCTAGCATCTTTCAGCTGAGTAGAATTCTGTTTGCTTATCTATTTGGCAATTTATATATGTAATAAAATATACTTGGCATTGGTCAGGTGTTAAATCTAACCTGTGGGTGATTACATACTGAAAAACCCAGAAAATATCTGATAAAATGATCAATTTGTAACATTTGATAAATTACACTATTTCCAAGTTATCTATTGGGCTTAAGCACTCTTGACAGTAATCAAAAAATCAAACAACTTCCATCAAAAACCTTTTTAACTATTCAGAAAAAAGTTAAAACACTAAAAATATCAAGGTAAAGATGACTTTTACTAAGAGCTGCCAAGAATTTTTAAGTCTCTCCTCTCGCCATCATAAAGTTGACAATTAAACAGTCGGTAACTTTTGAATGTAATGTTGAATCTCAGTTTGTGTCTGCCTACAATCAGAGCATACCACAGGATACCCTGATAAAAAGATCCTTTTGTGGCTCATATTCTTTCCTCTCTCTTATTACACTGTTTGCTCTAATAGTCTTGGTTTCCTAGTCTATTTTTCTCTGAATTATGCTTGTATCTCATTAAGAAGCAGCTGGGAACCTATGGCTAACAAAATGGACTATTACACCAGCAGAACAAAGTCATGTCTCTGAAAAATGCTTACTTGTGACTCTAGAATATGGCAAATAAATGCTACAGACATTCAGACCTTATACAAAGTTTTAATATAGACTGCATAGCTATTTAAATCTGTTTTCTTTAATGAAGGATATCACTGATATCAAACTTCAAACCCACTGTAAATTCTGTTTACTACATTTTTAACTCCCCAACAAATATTTCCTTTCTAGGAAGCATAAACTTAACTCTAAGCTGAGAGAAACAACAAGCAAAAACCTATGTGTAACATTAAGAGGATTAGGAACAATACTAGAGGAAACAAAAATACATTCATTTAGATGTTGAACAGGAGAGACTTATATTAACTTACTGATGATAACAACACTCTAAGCTCTTCTCATTCTGTGTGCAGTTAATTAGACCAAAGGAGTATGACAGTCAAGCCATAAACACCAAGAAAAGCTAAAAGCCCTCTTTTTTTTTTTTTTTTTTTTTTTTTTAGGAAATGTCAGTCAAAGGATAATGAGAATACAGAGAAAAGATGGTCATTATTTCAATCAAGAAGTTATGAAGAGAAAAAAAACTGCCTTGAAAAGAATATTAATTACATAATAGAAGTATATTTCTCATGTGTGTGGATTACACAGCCTGCTCCTATAGTTTCATGTCTTCTTCTTAGATGCTCAGTTTTATTCATGTGACTATGCCTTCAAGTTTGTTGAGGGATGGCAGAACCAAGTATATAGTTGAGCTTACTTTCATTTCTCCCAAGATGTAGTGAAGGAGATGCTTAATATCTTTGAGTGAAAAAAACCATTCTGCATATTACATGGTGGATCTTTCTAAAATACTGACTGTTTTCTGTACAGGCCAGGTAACAACTTCCACGTATACCAGCTTCTACAATCCCCTGAACAGTAGGATTAGATTATATTAATTTCTACTGGCATGTTCTGTTCTATACTTTGGGGTGGTTTTGTTGTTGTTGCTTCTATTTAAATTCCAGTTAGTTATAACATACAATGTGTTATTAGTTTCAGGTGTAGAATTTAGTGATTCAACACTTACATATGACACCCAGTGCTCATCCCAACAAGTGCTCTCCTCAATCCACATCGCCTATTTCACCCCTACCCCTAGCTCCCCTCTAGCAACCATTGGTTTGTTCTCCATAGTTAAGAGTCTGTTTCTTGGTTTCTGTTATATATTTTTATAACTAATTTCCTATTTTTTTATTGTCAAAAATATTTAAAAGTTATTTCAAATTATTTGTAGCAAAAAGTTCTGAGCAAACCCAGTATGTATAACTGATATAAATTTGTTCAGGAAATAATGGCATGTCTTTTCCTATCACTGCCAGAACAGCCCCTTCTAACCTCTTGTTGTAAACAAAGCACAGAGAAGCTCAAACACGTGGTTGGTTTTTTGGAGCACCAGCATTTTTCATAAGAGGTGCCATTTCTAGATCACTAACCTATTACCATAAATAATAGCCTACATGGCATAAATATTTCTATATAATAAATTGTCATACATTGCTGGCTTCATGGAAACTCATTCTGCTGAATATTTATAATCTTCCTGATATAAAAATATCACAATTTATACATCAGATAATAGCATTCACAAAGTTAGCCTCCCCCCCCTTTCCATTAGATTAAAAATAAAAATATAAGGGAAAAATCAGGCATCTTAACACTAATCCACAGCCAGATATATAAAACAAATGTTTCTTAATTTTTGTTATTTCTGTTGAAATACATGATCAGATCTGAGAGGCATTGCTTTTCTGCCCTTTCCTGCCTAAATTCCTCCAAAATAACACATCATATTTTTCTCTATTTCCCATCATCAACACCAGTATGTCTTTATCAGAAATGCTTTCTGTAGTTCTGTGCTCTGGGCAGGATCACAACCTCAGTGGAACATGCAATAATGCAAAGTGTTAACCCAGGGCAGAACTCAGGGCATTGCAAATTTGGCATTTCCAAAAAGGTCCAGATGCAGTGTGTGGACATTCTATATTCACCCATTAGCATTCCTATCATCATAGCTCGTGAATGAATAGCAGTGTTGTTTTCCAAATCTCACTTTATAAAAAAGCCAAATTTTCTGAGACATAGCAATTAAGTGAGACTACATTTGCACATAAACCTAATGTACTAATTGGCATGTTCATTTGGATCTCCAAATAGCATCTACACCTGTTTCTCAGTGTGTGAAACAAATAATTACCTTTGCTTCTAACTCATTTTAATGATTTTTATGAGAAGACAACTCATAAAGTAATTCATTTTCTTTGGAAAGTTTTAGATTATCAAAGCACTGGCTTTCTTTAAACACATCAGATGTGTTTGATTTTTAAAAAGTCTTCAATATAACTAAAATTTCACGGCCTTCTAAATGAAGGAGGAGGAAATGGAAATACAGGAGCAACAGGAAGGAGGAGATAATATTTTACATAAAGAGAGGACTTCCAAAACTATGTCAAAAAGCTTTCTGAGAAAATGGATGTGAATTTACTGCCTGAATGAATCTGACCCCATCCATCACCTTCCAATGAAGGATAGATCATTCAATACAATATGTTTGCTTTTTCTATGTCCCCATATTTGACACTTTAGGATACAGAAAAACATAGAAACCCTTTAAAGACTAACCTTTTGCTACAGCAATTGCTTCTGAAATATATGTGAGTAATAGAAAGCTTAGAAGACTATTTCTGAAAAATATGTGGCATTTTATAAGGAAACAATATCATGAGGTATTACACTTCAGATAAATTCTAAATCATTGCTACCATATATACAACACACTGAATTAAATAACACAAATTACATTTTAAAGTTTATTTACAAAAGGTATCCATTAAAAATGGCTTATAAGAAGTTACTCTTTATTTTATAATATCAGTGAGATGGTCAAATAAATATCATTCAATTATACAAAATCCATGGAGTTGGCATAAATAATTTTTCTGGCTACAATGGTGGCTTCATAAATATACTTAGTACTATTAGAATTTGCCCTTTAATATTTTTAACTATGCAGTTTAGTTTATATAATAATATATGTTTCCAATGGTACTTTCTTTGGTAGCTGAATTTCCTTCAGATTTTATGCCATATTTTATGCATGTTTTGCTCTTGTTGTTGTTTTTTTTTAAATGAAGTACCTGAGGACTCCCATATGGTAGTAAAATACAAGTAGAATGTCATAACATATTACTCTTTGCTGAAGATCTAACAGATGCCAACAAGAATGCAGTGTAAAATTGTTATTAAAAACCCAATGCTTAAAACCATTGTCTTAGTTTGAATTCCCCTGACAGAAAAACCTGAGACAAGAACTGAGATGCAGGTGATTTATTTGGGAAATAATCTTAGGAAGTTAAAGTGAAGGAGCGGAGAAAATGAGGCAGAAAAGCAAGAAAAATGAAGTATGTCTTACTGAGCTGGTTACCTGTGTGGACAGCTGGGTCTCAGTCCCCCAGAGGCCCTCTGAGGAAGGGAAGAAGACTGGAGCCTTAGGCACTAGACTACCTCATCCATTAGATAAGGGTTACTCAGGGGGCGTTATAACCCCCACAAACTCACCCAAGCTGAGAAACTTCCCATGGTTTCAGGGAAAGCTCAGAGGCAGGAAAGCATGAGTGTTTGAAGGGCACTATTGGACTATTGCTTCAGGCTGAAATCAGAGGTGGCCAAGGGATGCGATGTGAAGCTCAAAGGGCATCTGCTCTACAACTTTTAAACTCTTTTCACCTCCTTATTTGTGTACTTAAGAGGCACAAGCAAAGAAATGTGGGATAAAGATGTTATGAGCTTTGAAATCAGACCTGTATTTGAAAGCAGTCCCAACAGAATTAGACAATCGGCATTAAGAAAATCCATTCCTCTTCCTAGGGGATGATAGCAGCCTTCTATCTATAGAAGATATGTTCTTCTATATGAACAGGATCAAATACATTAAAGTATAAGAAACATCTGGCATATTACAAGTGTCCATGAGTGTTAGTTACTATCGGTTTGTCCCACTGATAGTGATAACATCACACTCATTTCACATGATTTTTATTCACTGAAGCTATTATGACTTTTTCTGATGTCACGAAGTTTTCTTTGCTCAACTTATTCATTTTATATGTATATTTGCAGGTAACCACTGTCCTAGAAAAAGTACACTCCATCACAACTTGCTTGTTACCAAACTACGAGGCTTGTTACCTTTCAGTGTGACTATTGATTACTCAGGAAGGATTTCTTTAACTCACCAGACTAGGTTAGCTTTCCTTTATAATACTTAAGGTATTTTTATGAATTATGTAGTTATGCTACTAAACTGTAAGCTCTATGATGAAGAGAAATACTCATTTTGCTTTCCAGGGCTATTGATTAATGTTTTTTGAATTGTAATAATATACCTTAATCAAATACTAGGGGAATTAAATTTTTACCCCTCACCTTTCTCTGAATGCAGACATCATATACTAAAAACACTCACAATATTATACATGTTGGCAATACAATCTTTGTATCTTTGTTGCCAAAAATAGATCTAGGTACAATTTTCACTTTGACTAGAGCACACAGTTGAAATTAAGCCTGAGATGATCCTTATTATTCTTCTACAAGCACCTATGTACCTTATCACAGAGCCACCGCCCTCCTCCAGTAAGAGAGAAAAAGTGGTCAAGCATCCAAATATAGGTGAGGAAAGGATACTGAGTGAAATTTCTGACTTCAATTCTCTAGGATAGTCTTTTACCACACCCCCAGACGAACTGGAACAGATGGGACAAACCCCTTAGACCCTAGTTCTTTTCTGTCTGGCTGGTGAAATGGTATAGCCATCAAGATTGCTTCTTGCAGGGACCCATTTTCAGGAAAGAAAAAAAAAATCATATCTGTTAGTCTTATATCTAAACTTTCTGAGGAATCTCTAAAGCCAGACTTTTTTTGCATTAATCTCAACATGGAAGAAAAAAAAAAAAAAAAAAAAGTAAACTCTAATGTTGTCCTTTCCTAGTTCCTTCTTCTCCTGTCATTCAAATCACATTAACTTTTGCTCATGTTGTTTTCTTTAGTTTTTTTTTTTTTCCTAGACTTTCTGATTTGGTTTCTAGTCCTAACTTGGGTTCATCTCTTCATTCAATTGTTGATATTTAGCAAATATCGAGTATGGTTTGATTCCATTTTCAATCCTGAACCTTTTCCCGATTGCATCATGGTATCTGACAGTTCCATGCTTTCTTCACACCTGGACTCATTTGAGAACTCACCTTCATAACATTGGATTTATCTCTTATGTTCCCTCCTAGCTCTTGAAAATGATAACCTTGGCTTAGATAAACCTTTCACTCTCTGTTTGGTTTTAATCACTCAGTTGCCAATTACCTGGAAATTGATGTATAATTGATACAATTCCTGGCATATTCAGGTCAGAATCCACCCCAGTCAAAACCATGTCTGATGTTCCTTATGTAATCAAAATGGGACCCGATGTGGAATTACAGTGAGTGGGAGGTCATCATTACTAATCCTCTCCCAATTACACTCATTCAATTATCTCTATTTGCTGCTCATACGGCTTGGTTGAATGCTCACTACATAGAATTACAACGGTATTGAAAGGAAGCATCCTGGTGGGCGTCCAATAAATGCTTTGATGATTAAACTTTGAGACTGTTATTTTGCTCCAGGGATTAGCATGAAACAAACTATTTTGCATATAATGGGTACCCAATAAATATTTGTTGAATTAAATCAAGTGTTTTCTATATGTTCAGCTTTAGACGAATCTAAAGTACAATACATGGTGGCATCATTTGGCATTTGATTTGGAGCCAGCCCTTCTGAAGCCTGTAACCTTTTATGTAGGCTATAATCATACTCATTCTATTTTGGAACTTGGACAATCACAAGGCTGGAGATGACTTTGAAATCAACCAGCTTTTCACACAGCTGCTGTACCGTCTTGTGCAATATTTCAGATACAAAGAATATTCCAGATACTGAGAACATTCCATTGGAAAAAAGCAGCCTCTGCCAAACAATGTAATGAGAATGCAGCTAGTACTAACCAGGGTTAGCAGAAAAATGTTTCACATTTGCAAAATATTTTGATCACAGTGGCTGAAAATACCTACAGTGTTTGTCAAAGGGACTGCAGTAGTTTCAAACCATTAGAATCCACAGGGGAACTACTCTGGTATAAAGTAGCATAGAGAGAATGACTCACCTTGTGGTAGCACTTGAAGATCCTGTGAACTATCAGCTGATATGTCTTCCTAAATGGAAAGAAATGTACCAACATGAAATACATGACTCAGCAGTAGGTCTGAATGACTGGTAAATGTTTGTGTGATAGAAGTTGGTTCTTCTTGGTTCTTATTGTCACAGCACATGGTGTCAACCCATGAAGTACATTACTTAATGCCAGGGTCTCTGTCAGGGACACCTTTTCCCCAAAACCATATGTCCCATAAAGATTTGCTGTTTGTGGGGACACTTCTAAAATATATTTAGAAGGTGCCAAAGAAAAAATAAAAATAAAAATTTTCTGTAAACAAAAACTTTTAGAAACTGAGGGCTTCTATAACCATTTCTTGGTGAATCACAACACATATTAAAGGCTGGGGGAAATCTTGCAGTAAAGAAATAACTTTAACTTTATTTCACCTAATAGGCCCTTTTTGTTTATTATTACATAACCTTATCAATATCCTATGAACAAAATTTTCTTTAGACACTTTGAGAGATGCTCCTCTGGAATGCAATCCACAAATGAAAAGGATCTCCAGAACATTTCAAGTTATTCTCCCCTTTTCATTGACATGAAAAATACTAAAAGGCCTTTTAGGCCCAAGAGTGCCTTTATTACATGCTTTAGGATTTCTAAACAGCTGGTTTAATTGAGTAATCCATTATGGACTCTTCTCTGATTGTAACTTCTGTAGCTACTTAAGTGCTACTTTCTTGCTGAGCATAGAACTCCAAGGACTCTCTGACTTGGGTTTTCCAATTAAAGATTCTGGTTTGTCAACTCTTTTTTTTTTTTAATCTGGACTTCTCCCTTAAAGAGAGAACAGCCTTTACCTTTATGCCTCAGAATAAAATTTATTATTATCATTTAGCCAATATATTCACTTAGTTTTAAGATTATTTTAATGAATATTATTCAAATTCTCACCAGTTACACTCAATAGACTTTACACTCAGAATATGAAAATGATCAAAACACAGACCCTGACCTAAGAGAATTCAATATTGTAAAGACTAAAGAAGAATGCTGAACAACTAGGTACAATTCCATCAGGATTATGATGTTTCATAGGTCATTGCAGAATACTATTGTAACACATTAATACTATTAATTCTACTTTGAAGGACTTGGGAGCAATCCAAGATGTTGATAAACAAAAGATGACTGTATTCCCCAGGTCAAAAATTCATTCCTTTTCAATGAATATTCATTAATAAATATTTATTGAGCACCTATTTATGTCAGGCACCCTTCTAGCCATTGCAGGGAGAGGCACAGTAAACAAATAGACAAATATATCTGCTTCATGGAGCAAATGCAGATTATACATGAAAAAATATATAAACAAAAAAATAAAGCACATACACATGTAGAAAATAGTAATTACTAAAATTAAGAATAGAAAAGAAATCTGAAGAATCTGTGGCAGAAGATGAGGGTGAGGGGCCCCTGGGTAGCTCAGTGGGTTAACCATTCGACTCTTGATCTTGGCTCAGGTTATGATTTCATTATTTGTGAGTTTGAGCCCTGCAGTGGGCTCTGCACTGACAGTGCAGAGCCTGCTTGGGATTCTCTCTCCCTTTTCTCTCTGCCCCTACCCTGTTCCCTTCCTCTCTCCCTTCCTCTCTCCCTTCTCCCTCCCTCCCTCCCTCTCTCTCTCTCTCTCTCTCTCTCTCTCTCTCTCTCTCTCAATAATAAACTTAAAAAAAATAATACAAGGGTGAAATTATAGTTAAGATGTCAAGAGAAATCCTTACTAATGTAACTTTTGAGGAAAGACCTAAAGGAAGCGAGAAAACAAGCCTTGGAAATACCTGGACACAGTCCTCTAAGCAGTAGGAACGGTGAGGGCTAAGACCACAAGCTGTAAGAGTTCCAGGCATGTGTCAGGAAGTGAAGAGGCCAGCATGGCTGCAATGGCACAGGGGAGAGAAAGAGTAACGGGAGATGAGGTCAAGAACTAAGGGGGTCAGATCAAGGAGGTCTTAAAGGTGACAATAATGACTTTGGCTCTTACTTTAAGAAAGAATTCCATAGAAGGGTGCTAAGCAGAGAAGTGCCATGATCTGATTTACATGTAAGTGAATTTTAAATATAGCACCTGAAGTGCCATGTTGAGAGTAGACAGAAAGGCAGTAAGAGCAAAATAAGAGAGTTGAATTAGGAAGTTATTAAAATAATATAAATGAATGTTGATGGCAGCTCAGATCACAATGATAGAGTGGGATGGGAAGGAATGTTTGGAGTCTTGAGTATATTTTGAGCGATTTACTAATAAATATATAAACTGAATGAATGACCTAAGTCAAAATTACTTCAAATTCTTCAGACTGAGTTACTTGAAAAATGGAGTTGCCATCAACTGAATAACAGAACACCTAGGATGGATCAGTTTTCTCAGAAGAGAGAATTTCCTTGGAGCTTTATGGCCCCTTATTTGCCTATGCCCCCTTCCAAGACCTAGAAGAGGTCCTAAAAATATGTTCACATGTTCATATCTTTCTGTACAATTTGCCAAAGTAAAATATTTTAACTAAAATCAGCTGACTGCTATTTCCCTTTATTTTGTCTTCCCCTCCATTGTAATTCTCCTCCTACTTGGTGGTATTGGAATGGGTGCAGATACTTCTGGGATCCATCTTAAGATCATTTAAATTGAGAATATAATTAGGTTGAGACTGATGGTATATATTTATCACTTCCATGTATAGTTAATTTATTGCTAGCCATTCTCCTAGTCTCCATTCTCACAACTACTGATGTGATGATTCATCTAGCACTGTGACATAGGGTACAGAGCTGGGGAGAGGGTGGGGCGTGCAAATGCACCTATTCTATGGCATTCAGAAATAAAACCATGGGTAAGAAAGGAGAAAGGGATTGAAACGTACTGAACCAGATTTTAGTCTGTGGGAAAGTTCTTCTACTAATCACATGTGTAAGATTGTTGGTAACAGATTCCACATTTATTGCCAACGATTCAAAACAGAAGTTCACTTCTATCCTACTTACATTCACTGATGTAGTTTATACAATTATGATCACAACAAATATTTATGAGGATACAAAATAAAATTTATCAGAATTGCTGCATCTGTAGAAGTACAAAAAGAAAGAGTATGTCTATGTATGAGGTCATATATTTTATGCATTCCAGTATATGAGGTCTTATCTTAGTATATCTGTTGTATCTTGCTCTCATGAAGACTACTTTTCCTTAAAATGATTTACAAAAATGCAACCTTGAAACTGAATGACCTAAAATATATATACTCCAATGATAAAGCTCCTATATAAATATATTCATCATTAAATAAATGGTTGTTATATTGAATAGGCTCTTGAATTTTTTTGATAACCCAGTTCATGAAGTGAAATAATATTAACATATTGGAAGTATATTTAACTTTACTTCTCAGTTGACATAAAATAGTGACATTAACAACAATAAAACAATCCCCATAATATAGAGATGTAATGAATCAATGACAAACTGGTTAATGACCATTAACAGTTCAAATATTATTTAAGATTGGAAAATACAAGGGAAAACTGTATGTGCCCTGAAATCTTACAATTCAGATAAGAAAATAATTGAAAAAGCTTTTACCAACTTACAATAGTTCTAAAATTTTACATGGCATTTCTAATTATAAGACCTTTCCTAAAGAAACATTTCAAACATATGGAAAGAAGAAAAAATATCAATCATTGATGTTAAAGAAATAACCAAATTATCTTTTTCTTTTCTCCAATATAATTGATATACAATTATTGGAATATGATGAGATAACTACAAAACAGGTTAGCAAGTGATGGGGAAGAAACGTATTACAGGGTTTTTTTAGGCAGTTCATTAACAAAAATAGTATGTTAATTTTCTGAATTTTCAGAAGCTTACAGTATTTGTCATTTTTTAAATGTATAATTTGTTAATATTTCTTTTCTCATTCATCTGTCATAAGGAGCATGACAGAAAATGTCTAGCATAATTTGAACAGACTGTTGTAAGAAATATGGATATTGATGACACGTTGTTGAAGACTCAGAATGAAAGAAGAAGGAGCATTGTAGGGGAAATCTAAATTTCCTCAGGGGATATATGAATCATCAAGAATAAACTGTTAGAAAATCAACCCAGAAGGTAATTCCAGTGACAGTTCAGAAGGAAATGAGAAGCATGTTTCTAGAAACTAGAGTAAAGGTAATCCTTTGTTATATAGTGGCAGAAAGCCAAAGTGGAAAACAGATTTTGTAAGTTTTGAACTTGGATATTTAGCTGAGGTGATTTCCAACCAAGTATTGAATGATCTTCTTGAGGCTTACAGTAAAAATGTGAAAATTTAGGAGGAAAAATGTTAAGTGAATAGGAACAAGAACTTCATGATTTGAGAATTTTTCAGACTATCCAGATTACAAAAAAAATGCTAAAATTAAGAGATTCACTGTTGGGAAGTATGCTTTAGACAAAAAGAAACAAAACAAAACAAAAAAACCAGGAGTGTGTCTTTTGCCTTTTGCCTCAGAAAGATCAAAGAATCAGCATATTCAATTACATGAAAGGTTCTGAACAGACTAAAAGTGTGGATCACGGATCTCATTTAAACCTAGGAAAGGATCTAAGAAGCTTAAGGGCACTATTCCTCAGCCATCTCAGCAAAAGCCAAAAATAGGAATAGGATTATCTAGGAAAGATCAATGGACAATCCTCTTGCTAATGACATAAATCTCAGTAACATATACAGGAGACTTTACACAAGCAGAGAGACAACACCAGCTTAGACCAAAAGGGAGAAGAAGTACCGAACAAGAGAAGGCCATAGCTGTGTACCACACCACCCTCCTTTCCAAATACTAAGGGCAGGAAATAGGCTAAAAAAACACTCAGCTGCCAACATTTGCTGTCTTTAATGAAAAAAGAAGAATGACTCAGAGGGTAGAGCCTAGAAGATGGAGACACAAACTACCAAGGATTATCCCCAGGTCTTACAATTTAATGGAGTGTGCCAGACTTCAAAATTTCTTGGGACTGGTGACTCCTTTCTCCTTCCATTTTATCTCTTTTTGAACCAGGATGTCTATAAATATTATCCTATGCCTGTCCCACCATATATTATGGGAGAAAATAATTTGTTATTTAGTTTCACATGTCCACAGATGGGAAGAGAATATGCCAAAGACAGATTATCACAGTCTCATATATGTCTAATTTGGATGATATTGATAATGATATTTGAGATTTTTTCAGCTTATAAGGTTTAGGCAAGACTTTGGACTTAGAGTTGATGCTACAGTGCATTAAGACTATGAGGGGGGTGGATATTGAGTTTGACTGGTATGTATTTTGTATGTGGGAAAAATGTGAATCTTTTGAGGCCAAAAAGTGGACTGTGCTAGGTAGAATAATGGTCCCTCAAGATGCTTGTGAATATGTCAACTTATATGGCCAAAGGACTTTACAGATGTGATTAAAAAGATGGCCTTTGATATGAGGAGATTAGCCTGTATTATACATACATAGAATCACATAGTCCTAAAAGTGAAGAACCTTTTCTGGCTATGGTCAAAGAAAGAGACAATGATGGAAGACAACTCAGAAAGATGACAAGGACTTGACCTGCCATTACCGATTCTGAAGGTAGATAGGGGGCACCAGTAGCCAAAGAATTCTGTGACCTTGTAGAAGATGAGAATGACCTTTAGTTTATAGCCAGCAGGAAAACAGAGACCTCAGTCCTACAACCACTAGAGACTGAATCCTCCCAGCAACTCAAATGAGCAAGGAAATAATCATTCCTCAGAGCCTCAAGAAAGTAGAAGAACCCTCTGGACAGCTTTGTTTTAGATCTTTGTTTTAGTGCAGTGATGTCTGGATCAAGCCTCTGACTATAGAACTGTAAAAAAAAAAAAATCATTGGTTAAAACATTAAGTTTGTGGTAATTTGTTATGTCAATAGTATAAAACTAATACAGATGTAATTCAAAACTGTGAACTTACCACTTAAAACAATAGCATGAAGGTCAGTATGGCTGAGGCACAAAGTATTTAAGATAAAATGGTAGGCAAAATGATGAAGCTACCAAGAAGATTGGGCCAGATTATGCAAATCTTGTCATCTAATAGGATTCTCAGCTCTATGCAATGGGGCCAATTATAGCTACATTAACTAAAAAGAAGCATTTTGGAAAATGAGTAGAAACCGAAGCCATTCTAGAAGGCCAAAACCAGTAATTACCCAGAACAATGCTTCCACCACTACTTTGCAAACTGCTGAGTCCACAAATGGACAGATTTTAACTAGCACTTTGATTTTGCCTCAGCTGCTACAAATTGAATCCCAGACATAAATGTTCTGAAAAGCAAGTCCATATCAAGTGCACATATTCTTTCTATAAGAGAGTTGATGGAGTTGCTCTGACTTCTACAATGAAAGACAGGGAATTCCCTATTATAAACTTTATAATTAAGGGAGAGAAGGAAAATAGGAAGGTGAGGAACTGTCACTAAAAATGACAAATGATCAACTTTTGCATGTGCAACAAGACTATTGGCAAACATTAATTATAAAAGACCAAGGCTAATCTACCAGACATATAAGGTAACTTAGGAATGCATATTAACAGATCATATCCAACTGCCAATATGTTCTGACAAATAAACCATAGAAAGTAGAATGCATTAAAAAAACCTGTCAATCCTGAAGAACAATCAATAAATTTTTTTCTGTTTGGTAAAACCTGTAAGTTCTCACACTGTGTGTCCAGCAGCTTCCACAGTGAATGGGGCAGGTAAATATCCACCTGAACATAACCAGTGACTCAGCACAAGAATTCACAAGTGTGAGAAACAGACCAAGCACCACAAGTGCCTCTCACTGTACACTAAAATAAGCATCACTAAACAGTCTGGGTGGTCTGGAAATCTGGACACAAAGAAACTTCTGTATCATCCCTCTGTTGAAAAATAGAGGGGTTCCTTTAACTAGTGACATCTAAAAGCTATCATTTCTTTTTCATGTACTGCTTTCAGGTACTTTATTAATTGCTTGATGTATTGTCTTCACAAGAGTTCTATGAGTGGGTATTATTTCACCCCTTTTACAAATAGAGATTCTGAAACAGGGCTTGAGAATTTGTTTAAGTCATAAAGATAGTAAGGGAAAAGGGACAGGCCAAGCAACAAGGGACAGGCCAAGACTCAATATTGGTTGTAGTAGGAAAGAAATAGACAATGTCCAAAAGAAGTATTTACACACAAACACACTCCTCCATTAAGAAGGAAGAACACTGGAAAAATTATGAAAAGCATCACTTTCATACTCTAGAAATTAACAAAAGATTACAATAATTCCAGGACCACTCATTCAAGACAAATGGCTGAATATCAGCAAAACCAGTGTTCTTTGTGGTATGTGACTTGTCCCAACAAATGGATCCTCCATAAGATTAATATTTGACAATAAGAAAACAGAAAATTTCAACACCATAAACCAACTAGAAATAAGACATCTACTCAAGAGCATCAGAATACACATTCTTTTCAGTTATACGTGGAACGTTCTCTAGGATAGACCCTATGCTAGTCCATAAAATAAGACTCAAGAAATTTCAAAAGATTGAAATCATATAAAATACCTTTCCTGCCAACAGTATAATTATAAATTAATAACAGAAGGAAATTGCGGAATTCACAAATATTGGAAGTTAACACACTTAGAGATAACCAATAGGTCAAAGAAGATATCACAAGGAAAATTAGAGAATATTTTGCTATGAATAAAAACAAAAATACATTAAAACTTATGGCATCTGAAATCCCTTTCATGAAGACGGTCCCAAAGGCAAATAAGGAAGTCCCTGCCCCACCCAAAGCCAGAGCAAAGGCTTTGAAGGCCAACAAAGCAGTGCTAAAAGGAGCCCACAGTCATATGCCAAAAAAGATCCATGCATCATCTACCTGCCCATAGTCCAAGACACTGCATCCCTGAAGGCAGCCCAAATATCCTCAAAAGAGCACCCCCAGGAGAAACAAGCTTGACCATTCTGCTATCATCAAGATCCCCGACTCCCAAGTTAGTCGTGAAGAAAACAAAAGACAATACACGTGTGTTCATTGTGGATGTCATGGCCAACAAGCACCAATGAGACTGTGAAGAAGCTCTATGACATTGACAGAAGATGGCAGTGTAGGAGGATGCTGGGCTCACCTCGTCCTGCTGATCACTTAGATTCCACCCACATCAGCCTAAATAACCCACAAAACTGCCGGAAGACTAGCAGAACAGACACTCCACAGCCAAGCGTAGATAAGAGACTCACGGAAGAGGGTAAGAGGGGTGGAGAGTGGTGTGTATTACATGGACTGGTGGGAGGCAGCCGGGAAGTGGAGGGGCAGTCCACCAGGCAAGGCAGAGGCGCTGAAGTCTGGCTTGCAAAAGCAGAGGGGCCGGACTGCGTAAGTTCTGACAGCCAGCAGGACTTAACATCTGGAATGTTAAAAGTCAACAGCTCTGCTCTCAGAGAGCAGGGAGGGCGAGAGGAGGGTGAGAGGACGCCAGGAGGGAGAGTTCTTGAGCCCCGGAAAGACAGAGCTTGGGGGGCAGGAGGAGGCGAAAGGCATTAGCAAGCACCATTTCCCTCTCCCATTCCCCAGCCAAAATTCCAAAGGGAACCAGTTCCCAAAACTGAGCTTGCTTGCACCACACAAGTGCCCAATGCTATGCTTCTGGGGATCCATCCCTCCAGACTGCCTCCCTCCTGGTGCTGCAGGGCTCCTCCTGTGGGGGACCACTGATAGCAAAGCTAGGTAATCCTGCCCCTCCTGCCCATGTGCATCTTGCAGATCCACCCAGGCTAATACGCCCTTGGCCAGATCCCATCAAAGCAGACCACAAACCTGGCAGTGTGCAAGCAGCCCAGACAGGGGCCACACCACTCCACAGTGAGTCCTGCCCCTGGGAGGGGGCAGATAAGGTACCCACCACTCTCACTGTGGCCCCAGCGGTGGGCTGGGAACAGACATCAGGTCTGACTGCAGCCCCGCCCACCACCACCACAAGTTTCTCCGGACAGCACAGGGGAATTGCCCTGCAGTTTGGAGCCACCACAGGGACTACCCCAAATGATGAAACAGGAGAATTCTCTTCAAAAAAAACTCCAGGAAGTAGCAACAGCTAACAAATTGATCAAAACCGATTTAAGCAATATAATGGAACAAGAATTTAGAATAATAGTCATAAAATTCATCGCTTGCCTTGAAAAAAGCACAGAGGACAGCAGAGAATCTATTGCTACAGGGATCAAGAGACTAAAAAATAGTCATGAGGAATTAAAAAATGCTATAAATGAGGTGCAAAATAAAATGGAGGTGGCCATAGCATGGATTGCAGAGGCAGAGGAGAGAATAGGTGAATTAGAAGTTAAAATTATGGAAAAAGAGGAAGCTGAGAAAAAGAGAGATAAAAAAATCCAGGACTACGAGGGGAGAATTAGAGAAATAAGTGAAACAATCAAACAGAACAATATCCGTACCATAGGAATTCCAGAAGAAGAAGAAGAGAGAGAAAGGGGCTGAAGGTGTACTTGAACAAATCATAGCTGAGAACTTCCCTGATATGGGAAGGAAACAGGCACTGAAATCCAAGAGGCACAGAGAACTCCCTTCAGACGTAACTTGAATCGGTCTTCTGCACGACATATCATAGTGAAACTGGCAAAATACAAGGATGAAGAGAGAATTCTGAAAGCAGCTAGGGATAAACAGGATCTAACTTACAAAGGTAGACACATAAGGGTAGTAGCAGACCTATCTACTGGCTCTGGCAGGGCAGAAAGGAATGGCAAGAAATCTTCAATGAGATGAACAGAAAAAATATGCAGCCAAGAACCCTTTATCCAGCAAGTCTGTCATTCAGAATAGAAGGAGAGGTAAAGATTTTCCCAAACAAACAAAAACTGAAGGAATTCATCACCACTAAAGCAGCCCTACAAGAGATCCTATGAGGGACTCTGTGAGTGAAATGTTGCAAGGACCACAAAGTAGCAGAGACATCACTACAAGCATGAAACCCACAGACATCACAATGACTCTAAACCCATAACTTTTAATAATAACACTAAATGTAAATGGACTAAATAATCCAACCAAAAGACATAAGGTATCAGAATGGATAAAAAAAACAAGACCCACCTATTTGCTGTCTATAAGTGACTGATTTTAGACCACAGGACACCTTCAGATTGAAAGTGAGGGGATGGAGAACTATCTATCATGCTACTAGAAGTCAAAAGAAAGCTGGAGTAGCCATACTCATATCAGACGAACTAGACTTTAAATTAAAGGCTGTAACAAGAGATGAAGAAGGGCATTATATAATAATTACAGGGTCTATCCATCAGGAAGAGCTAACAATTATAAATGGATACGTGCCGAATTTGGGAGCCCCCCAAAATATAAAACAATTAATCACAAACATAAGCAACCTTATTGATAAGAATGTGGTAATTGCAGGGGACTTCAATACTCCACTTACAACAATGGATAGATCATCTAGACACAGGATCAATAAAGAAACAAGGGCCCTGAATGCTACATTGGATCAGATGGACTTGACAGATATATTTAGAACTCTGCATCCCAATGCAACAGAATATACTTTCTTCTCCAGTGCAAATGGGACATTCACCAAGATAGATCACATACTGGGCCACAAAACAGCCCTTCATAAGTATAAAAGAATTGAGATCATACCATGCACACTTCCAGAACACAATGCTATGAAACTTGAAATCAACCACAAGAAAAAGTCTGGAAAACCTCCAAAAGCATGGAGGTTAAAGAAGACCCTACTGAACACTGAATGGGACAACCAGGCAATTAGAGAAGAAATTTAAAAATATATGGAAACAAATGAAGATGAAAATACAACAATCCAAATGCTTTGGGACACAGAGAAGGCAGTCCTGAGAGGAAAATACATTGCAATCCAGGCTTATCTCAAGAAACAAGAAAAATCCCAAATACAAAATCTAACAGCACACCTAAAGGAAATAGAAGCAGAACAGCAAAGATACCCCAAACCCAGTAGAAGAAGAGAAATAATGAAGATCAGAGCAGAAATAAACAATATGGAATCTAAAAAAATTGTAGAGCAGATCAATGAAACCAAGAGTTGTTATTTTTGAAAAAATAAACAAAATTGATAAATCCTCTAGCCAGGCTTCTCAAAAAGAAAAGGGAGATGACCCAAATAGATAAAATCATGAATGAAAATGGAATTATTACAACCAATCCCTCAGAAATACAAGCAATTATCAGGGAATATATGACAAATTATATGCGAACAAACTGGACAACCTGGAAGAAATGGACCAATTCCTAAGCACCCACACATTTCCAAAACTCAAACAGGAAGAAATAGAAAACTTGAACAGACCCATAACCAGCAAAGAAATTGAATCAGTTATCAAAAATCTTCCAACAAATTAGAGTCCAGGACCAGATGGCTTCCTTGGGGAATTCTACCAGACATTTAAAGCAGAGATAATACCTATCATTCTCAAGCTGTTCCAAAAAATAGAAAGGGAAGGAAAACTTCCAGACTCATTCTATGAAGCCAGCATTACTTTGATTCCCAAACCAAACAGAGACCCAGCAAAAAAGAGAACTACAGGCCAATATCCCTGATGAATATGGATGCAAATATTCTCAACAAGATACAAGCAAATCGAATTCAACAGCTTATAAAAAGAATTATTCACCATGATCAAGTGGGATTCATTCCTGGGATGCAGGGCTGGTTCAACATTCGCAAATCAATCAACATGATACATCACATTAATAAAAGAAAAGATAAGAACCATATCATCCTGTCAATCAATGCAGAAAAAGCATTTGACAAAATTCAGCATCCTTTTTTAATAAAAACCCTCGAGAAAGTCGGGATAGAAGGAACATACTTAAACATCATAAAAGCCATTTATGAAAAGCCCACAGCTAATATCATCCTCAATGGGGAAAAACTGAGAGCTTTTCCCCTGAGATCAGGAACATGACAGGGATGTCCTCTCTCACTGTTGTTGTTTAACATAGTGTTGAAAGTTCTAGCATCAGCAATCAGACAACAAAAGGAAATCAAATGCATCAAAATTGGCAAAGATGAAGTAAACTTTCACTTTTTGCATATGACATGATATTATGCATGGAAAACCCAATAGACTCCACCAAAAGTCTGCTAGAACTGATACATGAATTCAGCAAGTCACAGGATACAAAATTAATGTACAGAAATTAGTTGCTTTCATATACACTAATAATGAAGCTAAAGAAAGACAAAGAAACTGATCCCATTCACAACTGCACCAAGAAGCATAAAATACCTAGGAATAAACCTAACCAAAGATGTAAAACATCTGTATGCTGAAAACTATAGAAAGCTTATGAAGGAAATTGAAGAAGATACAAAGAAAAGGGAAAACATTCCATGCTCATGGGTTGGAAGAATAAATGTTGTTAAAATTGTCAATACTACCCAAAGCTATCTACACATTCAATGCAATCCCAATAAAAGTTGCACCAGTATTCTTCTTGAAGCTAGAACAAGCAATCCTACAATTTGTATGGAACCACAAAAGCCCCTGAATAGCCAAAGTAATATTGAAGAAGACCAAAGCAGGAGGCATCATAATCCCAGACTTTAGCCTCTACTACAAAGCTGTAATCTTCAAGACAGCATGGCACTGGCACAAAAACAGACACACAGACCAATGGAATTGAATAGACCCACAAAATTATGGGTTTCCAGAATTAGACCCACAAAAGTATGGCCAACTAATCTTTGACAAAGCGGGAAAGAATATCCAATGGAAAAAAGAGTCTCTTTAACAAATGGTGTTGGGAGAACTGGACAGCAATATGCAGAAGGATGAAACTAGACCACTTTCTTACACATTCACAAAAATAAACTCAAAATGGATAAAGGACCTGAATGTGAGACAGGAAAACATCAAAACCCTAGAAGAGATAGCAGGAATAAACCTCTCTGACCTCAGCCGCAGCAATTTCTTACTTGACACATCCCCAAAGGCAAGGGAATTAAAAGCAAAAATGAACTATTGGGACCTCATGAAGATAAAAAGCTTCTGCACTGCAAAGGAAGCAATCAACAAAACTAAAAGGCAACCAACGGAATGGGAAAAGATATTTGCAAGTGACATATTGGACAAACGGCTAGTATCCAAAATCTATAAAGAGCTCACCAAACTCCATACCTGAAAAACAAATAACCCAGTGAAGAAATGGGCAGAAAACATGAATAGACACTTCTCTGAAGAAGACATCCGGATGACCAACAGGCACATGAAAAGATGCTCAATGTCGCTCCTCATCAGGGAAATAGAAATCAAAACCATACTGAGATATCACCTCACGCCAGTCAGAGTGGACAAAATGAACAAATCAGGAGACTATAGATGCTGGCGAGGATGTGGAGAAACAGGAACCCTCTTGCACTGTTGATGGGAATGCAAAGTGGTGCAGCTGCTCTGGAAAACAGGGTGGAGGTTCCTCAAAAAATTAAAAATAGACCTACCCTATGACCCAGTAATAGCACTGCTAGGAATTTATCCAAGGGATACAGGAGTGCTGATGCATAGGGGCACTTGTACCCCAATGTTTATAGCAGCACTTTCAACAATAGCCAAATTATGGAAAGAACCTAAGTGTTCTCAACTGACAAATGGATAAAGAAGTTGTAGTTTATATCTACAATGGAATACTACTTGGCCATAAGAAAGAATGAAATATGGCCTTTTGTAGCAACGTGGATGGAACTGGAGAGTGTGATGCTAAGTGAAATAAGTCATACAGAGAAAGACAGATACTGTATGTTTTCACTCTTATGTGGATCCTGAGAAACTTAACAGAAGACCATGGGGGAGGGGAAGGGGAAAAAAATGTTACAGAACATTTTTTTGGGAAGGAGGCAAACCATAAGAGACTCTTAAAAACTGAGAATAAACTGAGGGTTGATGGGTGGTGGGAGGAAGGGGAAAGTGGGTGATGGGCATTGAGGAGGGCACCTGTTGTGATGAGCACTGGGTGTTGTATGGAAACCAATTTGACAATAAATTTCATATTTAAAAAAAAAATTACAAAGAAGCTCTATAACATTGTCAAGGACAAAGTCAACACCCTAATCAGGCCCAATGTTGAGAAGGCACATGTTTCACTGGCTCCTCACCATGATGCATCAGATCTTGCCAACAAAATCAGGATCATCTAAACTGTGTCCAGCTAGCTAAATCTAAATACAAAATTTTTCACCACAAAACAACAACAGTAACAAAACATGTTTTGGGGGTTGTTTTTTTTTTTACATCAGCTGAAGTATATCCTGAAGGGAAATTATAGCTATAAATCTCTGCCTTAAAAGAGAGAAAATATCTCAAATTGTTAACCTAAACTTCTATCTTAAGAACTAAAAAAGAAAAGTAAGCTAAACCTTTATCAAACAAAATAAATAATAAAGATCAGAGTGCAAACACAGGAAATAGAGGTAGAAAAATAATGAAGAGATTCAATGAAGACAAAAGTTTGGTTTTTTCTTTAAAAGATCATCAAAATTAGTAAGGTTTCAGATTGACCAAGAAATTTTTTCAAAGGGAAAGAACGAGAGAGAAAGAGAGAGAGAGAGGGAAGGATGGAGGCAGGGAGAAGACTCAATTTATTAAATTAGAAACGAAAGAGAGGGCATCATCACCAATCTCAAAGATTTAAAAACTATAATAAAATAACATGAAAAAATGTATGCCAACAAATTCGATAATCTATATCAAATGTACAAATTTCTAGAAACACAAAAATTACCCAGATTCAGAAATACATAGAAAAATGAATAGACCTATAACATTTAAAGAATTTAAGTAATTGTAAATGTGGCAGGCAGAATCCTTGTCCCTCCAAAACTCGCATGTCTTAAACCCTGCAGCCTGTAAATATGTTGTCTTACATGGAAAAAAGAGACTCTGCATGTATGATTAAGTTAAGGAACTTGAGATGGGAAGATTATCTCACCAATCAGTAGTTCTAATCTAGTTATGTAGGTCCTTATATGCGAAGAACCATTTCTGACTGGAGTTAGACCAAGATATGAAAAATGGAAAAATGATCAGAGAGGTACAATTTTGCTTGTTTTGAAGATGGATGAAGAGGGCCATGAGCCAAGGAACGCAGGTGCCCTCTAGAAACGGGAAAAGACAAGGAAATTAATTCTGAATTCCCAGAACCTCCAGTGTGGTAGAGGGGGAGCAGCACTGCCAACACCTTGATTGCAGCTCTGCAAAACCTGTGCTGGATTTCTAATATACTGTAAGATATTCTGTAGACTGTAAGTCTATTTCTAATAGACTGTAAGATAACAAAGTTGTGATTTTGTAGCCACTAAATATGTGATCACAGCAGCAAAAGAACAGTAAAAGAGAAACTTCCCACAATAAAATCCAACATCCAGGTGGCTTCACAAGTGGATTCTATCAAAAATTTAGAAAACAATTAATACCGGTCCTACCTAAGTCTTCCAAAAATTAGAAAAGGTTAACATTTCCTAACTTATTTTGTAGTTAGTGTTACAATGATATCAGAACTAGACAAAGTGGTCATAGGGAAACTACAGACCAATATTCCTTACGAATATAAATGCAAAAAGGCTCAACAAAATAATAGCAAACTCAATCCAGCAACATATTAAAAAGATTATTTACCATGACCAATTTTTTTTCCTGGAATGTAAGATTGGTTTAATATGTGACTATCAGTGTAATCACCAAATTAATAGAATAAAGGACAATATAGCAGAAAAAGCATTTGACAAAATCTAACACACTTTTATTGTAAAAACGCTTAAAAACATGTGAGAGTAAAAGAAATTCCTCACCCTAATTATTATCTATGAAAAATTGATAGCTAACATTATATTTAATGGTGAAAAGGTGAGTTATTTCTTTTTACAATTAGGAAGAAGGCAACGTATCCACTCTCACCTGGCGGTTCCAGACACAGCAGTTAGGCAAAAGAGAAATAAAAGGTATTCAGATTCAAGCGTAGGAAGAAAAACTATCTGTATTCACAGATGACATGATGTTGTTCATAGAAAATCTTGAAGAATGAGGGCACTGGGGTGGCTTAGTCAGTTGAGCGCCAACTCTTGATTTCAGCTCAGTCATGATCCCAGGCTCCTGGAATCCAGGCCCATGTCAAGCTCTGCATTGGCATGGAGAGTATGTAAGATTCTCTCTCCCTCTGCCCCTCTCTCCATTCACGATCTCTCTCTAAAGTAAATAAGAAGAAAAGAAGAAGAAGAGGAAGAAGGAGGAAGGAAGGAACGAACGAAGGAAAGAAGGAAAGAAGATATTTGTATCTTGAAGAACAAATAAATTAAAAATATTCCCAGAACTAATTAATGAATTTAGCAAAGTTGCAGGATATGAGATTCATATACAATAATCTATTTCTGTGCTCTAACAATGAATAAGAAATGCAGTTAAGAAAACAATTCCATTCACATGAGCAGCAAAACAATACTTAAAATTAAATTTAAAGATGTATAAGATGTATTACCAATAAGTAATTAAATGTAATTAAATAAATATGCAATTAAATAGGACCTAAATATGTTGAAAACCACTCTATGTTCAGACAGATTGGAAGACTTAATATTGTTAAGATGGAATATATTTTTCATTTTACACAATTCCATTCAAATCAAGTTGATAACAGAAGAAATTGCTTTTTTTTTTTTAACAAAAATACCTTCCAAAATTGACTCTGGTAGAGACAAAAAGTTTGAACTGAAGACAACAGAAAACACAGAAAGTAGTCAAGAAGCTCCCCCAGGTAAATGCATCAGGCCCAAGTGGCTTTATAGTAGCTTATTGTTAAGAAATGCTTTTATGTCAGATGCTAATTATTCTAGATCATAGAAAAGTATTTAAATTTCCTTTTTGTGATGAATGTAACATAATTCTCAAACTCTGACAATGAAACGTATAGCAATGCTTACCGTACAAATATTATACATGCACACATGTGCACACACCCACACACCTTATCGTGACTTCTAGCATCTTAATGAAAAAGTCTGAAGTCAGGAAAAAAGAAAGGCTGCCCAATATCTCCGCTAATCTTAAACATTGTGTTACAGGTATCCACAAGTGCAATTAGAGAAAAGAAAGGATGAGAGACTTTACAATTGCAATGCAGAAAGCAAAATAATAATATTTTGCAACAATAAGATACTTCAACCCTACAGTTGTATACTTTCATTTTACTACAAATAGTTGGATCAATTAACATGGCAAGCTATAAATCAATATGCAAAACTCAAAAAGCTTCATACATATAAAAAACATTAGAAGATATCACAGGGGACTCCTTTATAATAGTGAAATAAGTGAATAAATTGGTACCTCATTTTCCGAGGTAGTAAGACAACATCATCAAGATACTATTATGGGCTGAAGTGTGTCCCCTAAAAAGTCCTAACACTTGGAACCTGTGAATGAATGTGACCTGATTTGGAAATAGAGTCTCTGGAGATGCAGTGTTTAGGGAGGGTTTCTAATCCAATGACTGGAGTCTGGAGAGATGGGGACACACAGAAAGGATTGCAAAGTTTCTGGCAAACACCAAAAACTAGTTAGAGACAAGGAAGGATCTTCCCATAGAGACTTCAAAGCAAGTATAGACCTACCTACACCTTGATTTTTGGATTTCCACTTCCAGAACTATGACATAATAAGTAAGTCATCCATCTATGGAACTTTAGTATGACAATCTTTGGAAGTTAAGAAAGATACTAGTATTTCCTGTTAATGTAAAAATTAATGTGATTCATAGTTTTTTTGAAAGAAAAATTTTTAAAAAGAAAGAAAAATAAGATAGGATAGCCTGAAACCCTTCAAAAAACTAAAAAATGATGGCAGGGTAGCTTTATCAAACATTAAACAAAATTCTTGATAATTAAAACACTGTGTACTGGTACTCGAATATAAGAAAGGAACCATAGAACAGAATAGAAAATGCCAGAAATAAACCCAATTGCATATGAAAATTTCACATGTGATAAGGGTGGTTTCTTTAATTATCAAGGAAAAGATTTTTTTTAAATAAATGGCTTGTAAATAACCAAAAAGAAAACGCTGGATCTATTTCTCATCTCATACCCCAGGATACATTCCAAATGATTCATATATTTAACCTTAAAATAAATAAATATACAAATACTAAAAGAATATGTAAATGAATTTCTCTACAAACTTGAATGGCAAAATTCTCTTAATTCTATTTCTTTAATATCTAGAAGCAATAAGGGAAATAAAAGTTAAATTTAACTACATAAAAATTAAAAAAAAAAATGTTTACTTGTCAAAAAATCCCGTGAGCAAAGTATATATATATATATATATAACAAATTAATGGGAAATATTGCACCTTAAATTATAGAAGAAAAATTAACACTTCTAATTACATAAAGAACTAGAAAAAAATCGGTAAGAATCAATAACCTGGTATAAAAATGATCAAGAGATATAAAATATATAGCTTTCAATAAAACAAAATGTCAATAGCTCTTAATCATATTAAAAGATGATCAACCTTGCTCACTATAAGAGAAATGTATAAAATTGCCATGAAATATAAATTGTTAGATATTCAAACACCCAAAAATTTGACAGCATGCAGTATGGCTGAGGAGTAAGAGGCATTCTCAAAGATCACCAGTGACAATCTAAAATTGTGCAACCTTTAAGTAGGGAAGCTTTTCAATATCTGCAATTATACATGCATTTACTGTTCTCCAGCATTGTTTTTCTAGGATTATTCCCCAAGTGAAAAGATACAAAATGACAAAAGACATGTGTACACACAGGTCTAGTGATCATGTTCTTTAGTAAGTTATTTCTGACACATCTCAGTGATGAAGACACTGCAGTGCTTGAAAACCCTTTTGTAGTTTTGAGTACTGGCTTACTGATTCTTCCTGACTTTTGCATTTAATCTCCAAAGTTGTTCAAAATGCTACTCTTTTCTTTCTTTTCTACCTTCTTTTCTGTCCCACTTAAAATTGGCTTGTCCCAAAAGTAAGAAATGCATACTTTCATTTATTTCCCAACTTTTATTTATTCAACTTTTTCTTACTCTTCTTAAGTGTTGTTTCTTGCTATTTTATTCTGACTACATCATTTTTCTTTGATTCTCATTTTCATTTTCAAATATTCTTCCATAATCCTACTAAGATCAATGCTTGCTTCTTCTGAAGATGCATATGGGTAAATAGACATTTTTGATCTAGTGTTTCCTAGAAGAGAATCACTAAGTCACATATGAAAATGAAGACTTTTCTCTCTGAGCACACACAAGACACTTTGCTATTAGAAATCATTTACTATCAACTTCCAAGCAAACTTTTCCACTCTTGCTATCCTTTATTGTAATTATTATAATACCTCATTTTTCTATATTATATAGAATCAAAAGAAAATTTAGTCTTTGAGACATAACACTCTTTTCTCCAGCATGGTTGGCATACAAATTTATTTCAAATAGATACATGCACCCCTGTGTTTACTGAAGCACTATTTACAATATCCAAGACATGGAAGCAATCCAAGTGTGCATCGATAGATAAATGGATAAAGAAGATGTAGTATATACATACAATGGAATATTACTTGACTCTAAAAATGAATGAAATCTTGCCATTTTCAACAACATAGATGAATCTAGAGGGTATTAGGCTAAGTGACATAATCAGTCAGAGAAAGACAAATACCATATAATTTCACCCATATGTGAAATCTAAGAAACAAATGAACAAAGAAAAAAAAAAAAGAGACAAACCCAGACTTTCAACATAGAGAACTGTTGGTCACCAGAGGGGAAGTGGGTGGGGGGATGGGTGAAATAAGTGAAGGGGATTAAGAGTACTTATCATGATGAGCACTCAGTAATGTATAGAACTGTTGAATCATTATATTGTATACCTGAAACTAATATAACACTGCATGTTAATTATATTTGAATTCAAAAAATAAAAGAGAATTTCTATTATATTTAATTTTTAATACTAATAATTTAGAAATGTTTCAGTTCATAGCTTATTAATATTTAACTGTGATTGTTGTCAAATTTGAAAATCTCATTTCTTTCATATATAAACTATACAATTTCACACCATTTTATGTTATATTGAAACAAATATTGAATATTCTTCGAATCACAACACCCATTAGAAAATGTGCTAATAATTGGAAATAGTTCCATAAATTACTTCTGCTGTCATACAGCTAAAACAGTTTCTCTTCTACTAACCATATATTTCCATTGCCGTGGGCCATTATCATACTGCAATGAGACTTCTGGCCCTGCACCTTAGGCTCACAAAAATCAGGTAAAGCAGAGCAGTGAGTGTGGGAGTTCTTACACCAGGATAGCAAGCAGTAATTATAAACAAAATGACTATAAAACAAATATATCCCACTAAACTCCTCTTCCCCTTTACTGCAAACCAAACATATCATTACAAAATACCACGTGAGAAAAGGAAAAGTATAATGAACAGAAAGTGTGATAAAAGATCATGGGTCTTAACTAACTGCAGTTAAACTTATTTCTTTTAATTTATAAAATTATTCAACTACATTAATATATTACTAGGGCCTCTATCAGGGGGAAGCAAAGGGATCTGAAGCTTAAGCTTTTTTGTTATTTCATAATAAATCCACCTGTTAATAGTGTTGTTTTAGAAATAGGAATTACAACTTCTATTTATTAACTTTATGCTCATGAAAATTCTCCAGAAGATAATGGGATATTATGCAATGAAACAATTCAGTGTGATGCCCAATTAAGGATTTGCGTAAAGTCATTGCATGGGTTGGGAGCAGGGCCAGGGTGAAGAAGTGGTACTGATGAAAAGAAATGTAGCTAATAGAGAAGATAAATGCAGCCTGGTGATTCTATTCATCAAAAAGTTATGAAGGTTGATATCTAGTTCAGAGTTAACCCAAAAGAAGACCCTTTCACCCTCTTACACTCTAACTTGGGGAAGGGCAACAATTTTGTACACTCATGACCCCCAAAGCATTTATTAGCTCACTTCACCATGAACTGTAACAGTATGCGTGTGTTCTAGGGCTTAAGACTTTCAAAAATCCATTCCAACAGCCCTCCCTTGGAACCTAATTTCTGATATCATAAAAAACCTCTGGTATTATATTCTTTTAAATGTGTCTGTGAAATATGTATAATTTATGGTTGTCTCTTTTTCTCCAATCTAATGAAGTGTGAAAGTAGGCTTGGAATCACTTTTATTTTAAATACTACAACTGTAAGTTGTCCTCACCTAAATCCCCCAATAAATGAATTAAAAAAAATTTTTTTTTAAATGTTTATTCATTTTGAAAGACAGAGATAGAGGACAAGCAGGGGGTGGGGCGGAGAGAGGGGCGTGTACACAGAATCTGAAGCAGGCTCCAGGCTCTGAGCTGAGCACAGAGCCTGATGCGGGGCTCGAACTCACGAACCATGAGATCATGACCTGAGCCGAAGTCGGACGCTCAACTGACTGAGCCACCCAGGCGCCCCTAAATGAGTATCTTAACTTTATAATAATACGTTTTTCTGAATAAAATTTTGGGGCAGGAAAAAATAAAATATTACAAAATGTAATTAATATGTATAAGCTACAATATCACTCATCATCAGGGAAATACAAATCAAAACCACAATGAGATGCCACCTCACACCTGTCAGAATGGCTAAAATGAACAACTCAGGCAACAACAGATGTTGGCGAGGATGCGGAGAAAGAGGATCTCTTTTGCATTGTTGGTGGCAATGCAAGCTGGTGCAGTCACTCTGGAAAACAGTATGGAGTTTCCTCAAAAAATTAAAAATAGAACTACCCCTCAACCCAGCAACTGCACTACTAGGCATTTATCCAAAGGATACAGGAGCGCTGATTCGAAGGGGCGCATGCACCCCAATATTTTAGCAGCACTATCAACAATAGCCAAAGTATGGAAAGAGCCCAAATGTTCATCAACTGACAAATGAATAAAGAAGAGGTGGTATTTTTTTACAATGGAATATTACTTCGTGACCAAAAATAATTAAATCTTGCCATTTGCAATAAGGTGGATGGAACTAGGGGGTATTATGTAAAGCGAAATAAGTCAGTCATAGAAAGACAAATATCATGATTTCACTCATATGTGGAATTTAAGAAACAAAGCAGGTGAAGATAGGGGAAGGGAAACAAAAATAAGATAAAAACAGAGAGGGAGACAAAAAATAAGAGACTCTCAAATACAGAGAACAAATTGAGGGTTGCTGGAGGGGAGGTGAGTGAGGGTATGGGCTAAATGGGAAATGGGCATTAAGGAGGGGACTTGTTGGGATGAGCACTGGGTGTTATATGTAAGTGATGAATCACTAAATTCTATTCCTGAAATCATTATTACACTACATGTTAACTTTGATTTAAATTAAAAAATATATAGTTACCTAAAAAAATACGTTTGAGTTAAAAAACATCTTATATCAAAAGAAATAGTGGTCTTATTTCATTTTCAGGAATAAAACATTGTTGCAGAGCTCACCATTAACTCCAGGTCTAAAGCTTCAACAACATGGTCATTTAAGGCAGATACTGAATTAACAAACAACCCCGTATAGCAGATCCATTATCATAACAACAATCTTATTTTAGAGTTTTCTATTGGAATACATAGTGAAAATTTCCTACTATACTATTTTTTTTTTTTTTTTACAGGCCTTCTTATGGACACTAGCATGTCTCAGACTACTTCATTTGATTTTGGTCAGGAGACAGTAACAAGTGGCTCTTTATTCCCAGAAACATCCCCATTCTTAATCCAAATCAAGAGTTCATTTTCCCAAGTATTTAGAGCAAAATTATTGGAGATACAGAAATTTTGGGGTTCAGCTTTTGGCTGCACAACTTTAGAAAAGAACGTTTTATCAAATTGTACTTCAATCACTACAGCTTTTAAAAATGACAACGTAGGGGCGCCTAGGTGGCTTGATTGGTTACGTGTTGGACTTTGGCTCAGGTCATGATCTTGTGGTTTGTGAGTTTGAACCCCACATCGGGCTCTGTAGTGACAGCTCAGGGCCTGGAGACTGCTTCAGATTGTGTCTCCCTCTCTCTCTGTCCCTCCCCTGCTCATGTTCTCTTTCTCTCTCTCTCTCTCTCTCTCTCTCTCTCTCTCTCTCTCTCTCTCTCTCTCAAAAATAAAAAATAAACATTAAAAAATTTTTTTTAATGAAAATGTAAGTGATGGAAGAAATAAAGAAAAAAATCTCAGGTTATACTCAGGTGCCAAAGCTGAATTCTGAAAATCAGAAAATGTCCTAAGTGCAAATAATCTATATTTACACTATACTTACACATTCTCTTACAGACTGTAAGTTTTCCTCCCTTGGGTGTCTATACCTACTTGATTGCTATGTCTCTTCCTTGCTTCTGACCCTTCCTAGTAATACTAATTTTACTAAAATTTAGTAAATTTCCTCATAATTTTATAATCTCCCATTCATACTTCCAGACTCATCTTCCTTTACCCTCCTTGTTGAACCCTGAGGATAATTTAGGGAATAAATGCCTATTACGTGCTTCTACTTAAACTCCTTCCAATGTTTTAATGTACTCATAATGTCTTGTTAATATGTACATCCACAAGATAGTTCCTGTCTACGAGTGCATTTTATACCCCATTTTGTGTTAATATACAGGGAGTTTATCTATTCTTTCCCACTATATGAGACCCAGAATCATTATCTTGATACGTCTTAGTGGTTACTCTAAAAATACACATTTAACTTGGCTCACAGATTACTTAAAAAGTATAAACCCCTATTCCAACCTTTTTCTGCCTTAGACATTTGAACAAATTATAAAAGAATAAGAAGGGAGAATATGATTTGAATTCTCAAACCAATGGTCTACGGCAGCCATTAGTATCAGTACAAATGCAACAGAAATCTTTCATGGACCTGTTGAACAGAAATCACAAATAAATGTGTTCTTGCCTTTGTCATAAGCCAGTTTTGCAGGATTTCAATATCTTAACTGGCATCACTTTCCTGCTCTCAATGAAGTGCTGAGAATTTGGTATTTCCCCCAACTTCCTCCCTCATTCTACTAAATCCATGTAAAGCCTCCATTCAATCCTTCCATCTGGTAGGATGGTCTGAGCTAAAATATTTTTTAATTTTTTTAACGTTTTATTTATTTTTGAGAGAGAGCGAGGACACACGGGGGAGGGGCAGAGAAAGAGGGACACAGAATCCAAAGCAGGCTCCAGACTCTATGCTGTCAGCAAAAGCCTGATGCAGGGTTTGAACCCACGAAACAAGAGATCATGACCTGAGTCAAAGTTGAATGCTTAACCAACTAAGCTACCCAGGCACCCCTGAGCTAAAATCTTTTCTGAGATCTTTAGAAAAAACAAATAAACAAACAAACATGCTACTCTCCCAAAAAAGTTGACCAATTCAGGAGCTACATTACATTTTTATTTGAGAAAATTTTTCTTTGATGTCCTCACAGAATCTAATACTGTGCCAGTACGCAGTGTTCACTCAAAAATACAAATATTGGGGTGCCTGGGTGGCTCAGTCAATTGAGCGTCTGACTTTGGCTCAGGTCATGATCTTTCAGTTCGTGAGTTTGAACCCTGCATCAGGTTGCTGCTGTCAGCACAGAGCCCACTTCGGATCCTGTGTTCCCCTGTTTCTCTGCCCCTCCCTTGCTAGTGCTCTCTCTCAAAAATAAATAAACATTTAAAAAAATACAAATGGCATAGACATTACTCAATGGGATAAATCTAAAGTATGTGGTATTTCAGTATTGCTATGATCTCAAATGTGTTCTGTGTTGAGGTGGCCAGAGGCCATCACTGATACAGAGGGGGAAACATCAGTTTAAAAATGAAGTATTTACATTTTAATGTGTTCCTGACATTAAATTTAAGAGAAATCATAAATGGATTCAGGATTTTTCTTTAATCAATTTTAAAAAATAACATTTCATCCCTTTCCACATAGACATACACACGCTTACACGATATAGGCTAATAAGCTCATGTATATAAACAACTCTAGCAGGAAGTAAAGCAAATCACGTTCCACTGAAGAATATCCCCACTAATTACTATTTGAAGGGACTTCTGTATAAAAGCTAGATTTCTAGTATGAGTCAATTTTGTCTGTAAGGACTCTGTATTTTATTTTTACAGTGTTGTTGAATGTCTACTCAATTTATTAATGTATTAAGATCTCAGTCACAAAGGAAAGAAATTAATATAGTAGCATATGGGAAACTTTGGGTCCAAGCATCTTGAAAGTCAAGAATTTGGTTATTCTTCAGGATTTGGCATTAAAAGGTATTCTCCACCCCCCTGTGCATGGAAAACAATTTTTTATTGGCTTTAAACAGCGTGGCTGAAATATGTCACCAACTAGCCTTACTGCACAACAATTTTCTACATACACACTCTTCCACACCATTACTTTTTTATCTGCCCAACTTATCAATGTAAAGAAATTTCCTAATTCAAATATAACAATTGTTATCACTGTCATAATCGTTATTTCCTCATGACACTTCACATTGTTCCAGTTTAATTTTCTTATTGGAAAGATGTTGAACACTCACAATTGCATCATTAATAAACACTAGTACATCTGCAGCATCCCATACTGTGTGGTTTTGGCAAACTCTGGTTTCCTAAGGCCACTCTGGTCATAGGCAGATTTTGCCCTCAGCTCACTCAACACTCTGTCAGTGCCCTTGCCTTTGTCTCATAATTCTAGCACATAAAATGCAATTATAGATAAAATCCCTCTTGAGACTAGTTTTTCATTGTCTCTTCAAAGTACATTTTCTTCACGCATTAAATCATATCCCAGGACATCCCACAACACTAGCAGCAGCCTAGATTCTTTCTCGCTTCGTGTCTAAGGGGCCAATTTATATTCTCACTCTAAACGCCTCTAAGTTCCAGTCAATTCTCTGGATATATTTGTGGTTCAGATCACATATTTTTTTAAACAGCGTTCTTTATATGTTAATAGGTAATCAATAGAAATAATTTATTTAAAGTAAAAATTTGAATGAACTAGATTATTTGGAAACTAAATTATAGATTATGTTTGAATCATAAAGTTTCAACATTTAAAAACCTATTTTCCGCCTCTCTAAATGTATTATTGCTGCCATCAATTCTGTGGCTTTTGGCTATAATGTTATGTTGATTTTCATCTAATCTCTGTAATAACTATTTTATCTTTCTTGTTATAAGCCATCTGGCCTGTGGGTTTTTTGTTATCACTCCATATTATCAGCTTTACTCAGTATACCCCGATGATATTTTACTTTGTTTTTAGTGCATTTGTTTTCCACTCAGGAAAATAATTATTTTAACAGGAACAAGTGGGGGCATCTGGATGGCACAGTCAATTAAGTGTCCAACTTTTGGTTTCGGCTCAGGTCATGATCTCACGGTTTTGTGGGTTCCAGCTCCGCATCAGACTCTCTACTGGTGGTGTGGGGCCTGCTTGGGATTCTCTCTCTCTCCCTACCCTTCTCCTGCTCATGCTGTCTCTGTCTCTCTCAAAATAAATAAACTTAAAAAATAAAAATTAAATAAAAAAATTTTTAAAAAGGAACAAGTGGATCAAGAATTTTAATCTTTATCTTTTACATTAAAATTGTCTTTTAATCTTCTGCAGGTAAAATAATTCTGTTAGAAATTTCAAAAAATCCAGTCAGCTTTACTTTCTAAATGATATTACACTTTTAAAAGCTTTTTAAAAAACTTTCACCCTTTATCTTCCATCCTCCTTTTCTCCCTCCTTCCTTTCCTTACTTCCTTCTTTCTGCCAATAATGATTCATCAAACACATGTTTTGTGCCAATATCACAGCAAATGATGGTATAGCTAGGACTAACACAAGCACCTTCACTGATCTTACAAACTATTGTGATCGTAGGGATCTAATTTTGGCATGCCTTTAATTATTTCTTATAAACCCAGAACATTTTTAAAGTAAAGCTCACTGTATGATAACAGATCAGATCATGTTGGAATCCTAGTTCTTACATGCACCTGATATTTAGGATCTGTGTTACCTAGGGGGAAAACCACATATATTGATGGGCTTTTCCCTTCTGATATTTAAAGGTGGATATCTGAGCAATGATGATGAGAGCAAATCTGGGTAAATAAGTTAAGAATGCCCAAAGGTATTATAATTGCTGCATCAATACCTCCTAAAAAAGAAATTCATCTAGGCCCTAGAGGCCTATGAGATTCAGGTTCACCACCTACAGTGGTCATATGGTGAGTGGAGTGCACAAAGCTCTCCTCTCTGCCTACAGAAGGAGGCATATTTTCTTTCACACAAAAATGACATCTGATGACTCGGCCTTGCTCTTAAGAGCCTATATCTTCTAAGAGGGGGACTCCTTTTCCTTATTTGCTCACAGGCTATTGGTGACCATGATTATACCACTGATAGTTTATCTTCCTTCTTCCAAGCTGCAAATCATTTTTAAATGGCATCTTCTGGCTTTCGTTACAACAGTGGAAATGGAATGTCTATATGCTTCCCATCTCTCTGAAAAGCTGGGAAGCCCAAAATATTGTGGATTGTTTTGGCAGCGCAAGCAGCCAGCTGTTGACTGGAGTTCCACAGAACCAGCCAGGGATGTCAGTGGCTGACTCTGGCATCTGTGTTATGAATGATATCTTGGGATAAAATCCCACCCCCTGTAGTTTCTTGGCAGCTTAAGAATCTCAGACTGAGATGAAAACATGGCTTTCAATGCCTCAGTGAGTTGCTGGAATATTTTGGAACTGCGTGAGCCAGTATGAGATTTGTGCACATCTCTGATTTTCAATCCAGCTTTGAACTGATATTCAACACCCGAGAAGTAGAATCTTAAAATGAAAAACATCTTTAATTGGTTCAAAGGTCCCAAGTTCCATTACCTCTGAAGAAAGAATCTTATAGAGGTTTCTCTGATCTTTCATCTGCCCACAATTGCCTTTCCTAATCAAAAGTAGCAAGGTAAGAATCTTTCTCTTTTACTATTTGAAATATAGTACTAATCTTCCAAGGCAAGCAGAAGGAAATTATCCTTTTAACTAGCAATAGCTGTTTCAATTTCAGAGATTATACAAAAATATGTGTCCTTAGTCTGTTTACAGCATTTTAATCATTTCCCGTAGCAGCTTGGATATTTTATTACAGGGTTGTTTTTGCTTTTTTAAGCGGAGACGCAGACTCAGATGCTCAGTTTAGAAGAAGAGGAAAACAGTGACTGCTATTAGGACGGGTCTGGAAATGGGGCGGGAGATGAATAGGTGAATTAAGCCACCATATGCCCAGTGAATTAAGTAAAGTTCTAGAACACTAGAAAATACTTATCTGATTTAAATAGGAAATGCTTTGTCTAAAAATACAAAGAAATGAAAATAGAAAATTAAATCATACATTGCTGACTTGTTACAGACAGCCAAAATGTTTTATAACTTTGGCATAAAAACATCATACCAAGAAAAGCAATGAATTTTGTAATTACTTTTGTAAATTCCTTCTAACATCAAAGCCTTATAAGAAAACCTCACATGGCCATTATACATACATACATATATATATATATATATATATATATATATATATATATATATTACATATACATGTATGTGTACATACATTTATGTAATATATGTTTGATTACTAGTTAAATACAATATACTTCATTGCTAATATACCAATTCCTCAGAAGAAATAGACACTATGTTTGGAAAAACCGTGGTAAAAGGTAGAATACCTTCTGCAATATTCTGCATTTGTAGTTAAAACTATATATCTGAAGAAAAATATAGTTAAAAGGATGATTTTATTTATTATTTATTTACTTATTTCTTTTTGGTTTGGGAAACTCTGTCGGTCTTCTCTCAAATGACAATCTTATGGGGAAAACAACATTTAAAGATTTAAAAATATTTGTTATTTAATTCTGTGAGATTATGTGGAAATAATTACATAGCCATATGGTGATGGCTTAAGAAATTACATTTTGTGTATAAAGCCTGAGATTCAATTTTTTCTTGGTTTGTTTGATTTCAATTATTACATTATATAAATTTTTAAATAATTTATTGAGCCCTTACTATACTAGGCATTGTGCTAAGGAATTTATAATATTGCCTTACTTCATCCTCACAACAATCCTGTCAGATACTATGATTATCCTTACTTGACAGATGGTAAAATAATCTTTAAAAAATTATGTAACAAGCCCAAAGCCATTCAGCTAATTGTTTCACACCTTATTAACTCTTAACACCACTCTATTAAAAATGCTCATGCACATCTTCCTCATAATTTCCACTCATTCTCAAACTTTTCTGTTAAAAAGTGAACAAATATCACTGAGGTTTTGTTTGCATAAGAGACAGCCACGTCCACTTCAAGGCCTACTATTTTTTTTTTAATGTTTATTCATTCTTGAGAGAGACAGAGCACGAGCAGCAGAGGGACAGAGAGAGAAGGAGACACAGAATTTGAAGCAGGCTCCAGGCTCTGAGCTGTCAGCACAGAGTCTGACACGGGGCTCAAACCCATCAACCGTGAGATCGTGACCGAAGCCGAAGTCAGATGCTTAACCAACTGAGCCACCCAGGTGCCTCCTTCAGGGCTTACTCTTATGACTGATGACCATTCTGTAGAAGAGCATTACAATAAGTTATCATGCTTTTTCCATTAATTTAGGAATAAGATGTATAGGACTTACATACATCTGCTCCATAGATGGAGAATGACTGCAAACATCCTAGTACACATTTGTCTAATGATCCATACTGTTAAGTGGGCAGTCAGGGTTGCGTGGCCACAGTGGCCAGATGAGGAAAGGAGGATGGACACAGAGGGCCCCATCCTGAGATCACGTCCTTTCAATTGGTCTATCTAGTCAACTCAGATCAACTCTCCTAGATCATCCTCTAACCAAACTCAATCTGGTGCAATACAAATTCCCTCTGACCAGCCATTCTTTACTTACAATAGAACTGATAGAGGAAAAATTCATAACCCCAGCAAACAGTGGCTTAAGTGGAAGCCTAATAAGGGTAAAATAATCAAAAATACTAACCTAAAAATATCAAATAATAAAGTTTAAAGTTTTACTTTTATATGACAAATAATTTATATATATATGTCTATATACATATATAAGTCTATATGTTATATGCATATATATGTTATATATATATTATAGACATATATATATGTTATATGAGACTTACAACATGGCATTAATATTGAATATAATTTTAGAACTAGTGTCAAAACAGCCTTAATTACTCAAGATGGATGCTCAAAAACTTATTAGCCATTCTTGAATGTAAATAATGTTCATATCTAGAGGTGAGCTAGAGGTGTTTACAGTTTAGAATAAAGTCCAAACCTTTGGGGGCAGGTATGAAACTATCCTTTTCTTTATCAATTTTATGTATATTCAATGTTTACATGAATCAGTTTTTATACAATATTTTCTCTCCCAGATTAAAGATTATGTCATATTTGATAGTTTTCATTAATCTGCCTCAAATTTCATTAGGACTGCAGCATTCTAATAAAGATGCATATCCCATTGCCTCTGCTGAAAATTTAAGAAAATGTCATTTCATTTTTGCACATAAAATAGGGAAAAGTTACTTTCAGAGTCACACAATACCTTGACCTAGATATTAAACCTTCTCAAGTACATAGGATAAAAAACAAAGTCAAAATTTGTCTCTAGGTTTATTTACATTAGCTGATAAGATTTCAGTAGAACAGGAAAGTCTCGACAATTTTCAAAACATACTCCAAAAAACAAACAAAAACAAAAACAAAAAACTTATCCTATTCTTTTAATACAAAACAGAATTCCAAAGAAATGTATACTATTTAATCAAATAATTAGGTTTGTGTGTTTTTAAAGTGGTTCACCCAGTTTTCCAATTGGATTGTTACTGCCATCCTCACCACAAGTGAATTTAAACACACTGGAGTAGAATATTTAAAATTAGAGTTAAATTATTAGCAAAAAAGTTAATAGATGATTCCGTTGTTTTTCAAATAATGGAAGAGTGACTTTCCTTATATTCACTATTAAAAAGGAGAAAATTCTGAAAAACTGCCCCTCAAAATGAAATACTTTACGTGCTGAGCTCTAATCACCCATTTCTCCAGTCTGTCAGTTTTAAAATATTGCAGAGCTGACTTCCCAGCTGCCGGCTGGCAGTCCAATTTAAAGAAGTAGCCGCCTAGAGAACTGTACAATAGAGCTTAGTTATCACCATTCTGCATAGCATGAAGTCAGCCGCCACCTCATGAGCAAACGCAAAGGACACAATGCAGTGAAAGGGTTAATTAGGAACCCACACAGAACTCCTTTGGCATTGTGGTACTAACGTCCCTTTTAACCCTATTTGTTGTAATTTTTGTAATATGCTGTTTGTGCTTTCAGGTTGCATCATAAATTCATCTGAGGATTTTCTGAATATATTCATATCCTTAAATTAGATGAATGATTGAAAATTTATTCCCTAAGAATGGGCTTGATAGAACATTTTACTTGCTGGCCTTTCATCAAAAACACCATTGAATTTTCAAAGCAATTGTTTGAAGCAATCAGTTAAATATCTGGGTTTTATATAGCTTCTCACTTTTTGGTTGCTCAAGGGAAGTCTGGCTATAGTATCCTACTGCTTTGAAATGAACAGAAGCAAGGAAATATAAAGGTAATTTAACTTTAAATAAACTTGTTCAGCAATGCTCAGCAGACATAAATGAATACATTTTTTAGAAGCTGTGAATACTTTATCACGGCTATTGTTCTTTTTAATGTATTTCAGAGGCATTGCAGGTACTATAACTCCAAATGATTTCCACTTAAAGTTCTCACCAGATATAGTTTGCACTTAAACTGAAAGCTTAAGAAAAGGTCAAGAGGAATACAATGATAACTACACTAAAACACAGAATAGTAAAGGCCCTTGATGTGATGTGAAGTTTAAAAGTATGCAAACCATGCATGCATGCTAAAATCATGTAGGAGAAACTAGCTGACCAGAAAAGTTTGAGTATTCAGGGCTAATTACCAGATTTACCTGATAACCATGTTTCTTTTAAAATTTCTGTTCCTGGGAGCCTGGGTGGCTCTGTCAGTTAAATGTTGGACTCTTGGTTTCAGCTCAGGTCATGATATAACAGTTCATGAGTTTGAGCCCCAAATCAGCCTCCACGCTAACAGCATGGAGCCTGCTTGGGATTCTCTCTCTGTCCCTCTGTCTCTGCTCCTCCCCTGTTCATGCTCTCTCTCCTCTCTCTCTCTCAAAATAAAAAAAATAAACATATATATAACATATATATTATATAAATATATATATATGTAATATTTATATATATAAATTTCTCTTCTTTCTGGATGCCCAGCTCTCAGATCTTTAATTCCACATCAGCTTGTCCAACAAAGGTAAAAGAGGAGACCTCTCAATATTGCTGCAGCTTTATTTGATAGCATTTATCAGATATTTACTTTCTAAATATGCTAAGGATCAAAATTAGACTTTTGAGGCATCTTAGGATTCTAGTCAAAATTAGGAAGCACCATTTGTTCACTGAAGAACAGTATACAATGGTGGTTATTAGGGATGGGAGTACTTATTTGTTTTGAATCTTAATGCTACCACTTAATCATTATATGACTTTTAGTAAGACACTTAACTCTACTGTCTATGCTTCAGGTTATCATCATAAAAATGGGGCAATAATAAAACCTCCCATTTAAGCTGTATAAGAGGATTAAATAAGGATTCCATATAGGTAGTACTCTATATTCAATTATGTCATGGCAGAGAGAAAAGCCCTTAAAAACCATTACTTTTAATTATAAAACCTTGTTTGGTGCTTACCATATAAGAGTGCTGTGCTAGAAGCTGGGGATACAGTCATATGTGATACAGACCACACTCAATGAACAGAAACAAATAATTAAAATCAAATTGAGTTGTGACAAATATAAGCTGAGTTTTATAAAGGTCTTTTATGTTATCAAATGGTGAAAGGAAAGAATTCCAGGAGAAGATGCCATCTGGGCTCATTTAATGTTTATTTATTTATTTTGAGAGAGAGCGCCAGCGAACATGAGCAGGAGAGGGAAAGAGAGACAAAGAGACAGAGAGAATCTCAAACAGGTTCTGCGCTGTCAGGGCAAAGCCCCACATGGAGCTTGAAGCCACCAACCATGAGCTCATGACCTGAGCTGAAGTCCGACTCTTAATCTACTAAGTCACACAGGTGTCCCTAGACTTATTTCAAAACATAAGTAATTTCTGAAAAGTTTTAAATTATTTTTAATTAATTGGATCTTTTACTCCTACTGGAAGATCTGATCCTATTTTCCAACCTTTTCTGTCCTCTAATTTTTCACTCATCTAAAATGGCTGAAAGGATATAAGACAGATACAAAGACAATAATAAAGAGAATAGTCACAACATTGGTCTAGGATAATAGCTTGCATTCCCCCTTGATATACCCTCCATGATGTCTTAGTGATAGGCTTTCCTAGGCTTAAAATAGTTAAATACAGTAAGTGATAGAATTCTATAAAAGGTGACCTAATATAATTTTTTAACAAAGCTAAAGGGAAAAACTTCCTTTGGAAAAGACATGCAATTTCTACTGTATGCCAAAAACTTTGAAAGACACAGAAGGCTTCGAAGTAAAGACCCAGGAAAAATAACTGTCAAGTACAGGAGAAAAGCATGAAATCATAGACTGCCTCATTCCAAGGGTTCCAAGAAGTAGAACTTTTTTTTTTTTTTAGGACTCCCTCGATTTTATTGAAATATACCAGATAAACCCAGGACTTGTGACTCAGTGCACCTAAATGTTAAGCTTGAATAATTAAAGTTTTTGTTTTTTTTTTTTTAAACACTCCATTTGACCTGATAGGAGTGATATTCAATTAGTGTAATGCCTATATATATATATATATATATATATATATATATATATATATATATATATTTTATTTATATTTATATTTATATTTATATTTATATTTATATTTATTTTTAACTCTTTCACTACATTTAAAGTGCTTAAAGTCCCTAAGCCAAAAAACTGCCAATCACAATAACTAAGCAAGTCTTAATTGCCATAGTTTGTGCTAAGATTAAGCATGGGAAAATGAAGTACATCAGGAAAGGACAGATGAGGATAAATGAAAATTATATAAAACTTGCCCACCATGCTAGAGTAATACTCTCCCTTGAAAATTTCTTAAGGTTAATGCTTAGTCAGAGATTAATTTAACCATGTTGTAAAAGAGAGGAGGACATAGTATAGATGGTAACTATGCCTTGCTAGTTCTGGTTCAGCACAAAACTCGGGCTTTGAACGGTCGCAAAGTTTGACCTGTTGTGTTACATTTACACAATCTCTTTTGGATGGAGATTTGCCACAGCTCAGTCAATACCTGAAAATGGTAACACTACAGTTTCTAAGGCTAAATCTATTTTCTCAATAGAACATCCATAAAGCCTGGTATGACATTCATTTTCATTTTACAAACAGCTCTTCCGAAATATATTTAAATAGCATTCTGCTTCAAGACAGTGACTGAGAAACTTCTGGGATTCTGTGAATTATTATTCCTTACTAGTCACGTACATAAAGTGGTGAGGGAAGGCGAGATAAATATCAAAAGGAATTTCATAAGACTTCAAAATCCATATGGGAAAGGGGTTAGAGAAACAGATTATATATATATATATATATATATATATATATATATATATATATATGTGTGTGTGTGTGTGTGTGTGTATATATATATATATCACAAAAGACCTAAAAGAAAGAGCTTTGAGAAAAGCTTTTTAGGCATAAATTTTATTATTATTGAGAGTAAAAGAAGAATGAGCAAAATCTAGCATGTTAGTTCAGTCTTTCTGCTAAAGGACTAAAACAAAACCCTACTACAACACATATGCTCTGAAGAAACAGCTTGAATTAACATTATTTATGTTTTCAAAAACTTAAAAATGTATATATTTAGAGAGAAAACCAAAATATACCGTGTTTCTTGAATGGGGGTTGGAGAAGAATGGACACTTTGGCACATGCAGAGTGAAGATTAAAATGAAATGGCCACATTTACCCAATGCCCAATATGCCCAAAGTGGTGATGGGCACGAGCTCTAGGGGACAAAAATGTAAGTTGGCAGATGGCTAATGGTGAAAATAAGCTATTTCTGAGTTTGGTGAAGAAGAAAGGAGGGGGTGCTAAGGTTTGAAGAAGTCATTAAGTGTACAGCACAATAGAAAGGCAACAATCAGTGATTCCTCTTTAATTTTAAATGTCAAGGACCATGGTTTAAGAAAGAAATGTGTTACTTGAGGCGGTCAGGGCCTCAAGATGGCTTGCTAGGTGAATTCACCACTGTGTAGGCCTTTAGGCTCAGAGGGCAGATTTTCTCAGCACTAAAAGAAGAGTTTGTACACAAATTAATCAAATTACAGAAACTGATGTCTGAAAATCAGAATGCCTGAGCAAAGAACAGAAGTGGGAAATTCACAGGGAGGGGGGGAAAATGGCAAACCAAGAGATACCATTGTTAATTTGCCCATTTTCAAAAACATAATTAATGGTGAAACCAAATTGCCAGGTATGTCAGGAAATGAGCATTCCTACCCACTGCTTTTGGAAATGTGAAGTGAATCAAATACAAAGGACAATTTAACAAAATGCACCAAAATCCTTATATATTTCTTGGCCTGAGTCTAAGAAATTATAGTTAAAATTAGTTGGAAAGTACATAAAGCTATATATACAAAAGTGCTCTTCAAAACATTGTTCAAAAAAGAAAAAGAGATGGAAACAACCCAAACTTGAAAACACTGGTTTGAGAATAATCTTAGGGAAGTAGAACTGAAAGAACTATAATGTTTTAAAAGGAAGCTCAATTTATTTTAACCACTCTGTTTGGAAAGAAACTTACTTTGTGAACAAAAGGCAGATGGTCTGCCATGGAAACAGAGAAGGGAGATCTATTACCCAAGAATCTTGGCTAAAGAAGGCAAAGTTGAACATTATGGCTGTGTCTAAATATCTATTGAGGGAAGACAGAGAAAAACTTGTATCAAAAACACTAAATATCATCTTATACTTTTGTTCTGATTGCACGACTACCAAATTCCTGATACTATACTTGTCTATTTTTTTAATAGAGATTTTATGATCCTCTCTGCCAAGAATTATGGTCTATTTGCTAGTTGGATTTATTCTTGAAATTTAATTAAATTGCATTCCTTTTTTTTTTTTTTATAGCCATCTTTGCTTTGACTTTAAAAATGTAAAGTTTTAATTTTAGAGTAATTTTTAGATTACCAAAAACTTGCTTAGTATAGAGTTCCCACTTATCCCTCATCCAGGTCCCCTATTAATATCTTACATTATTTTAGTACAGCTGGTCACAACTAAGGAATTAACATTGATACATTACTATTAACTAAACTACACACTTATTTATACTCTCCTTCATTGAATTTATTTAAGGGGGAAATAATGTGTTTAATCTTTTCATGTTATTTCTTTGGTCAATATGCCCAGCTATAAAGTTTAATAAATATTCAATCTTCCTGTTAAAAAATAAAAATCTCTAAGCCTTTTCTGTATTCCTTAAAAATGTAAATTTATGTACAAAATAATTCCCTGTTATGATATGTTAAAAACTAGTCCAAATCTCTGCAATGAGGGATAATTCTGTTCTGCAAATCAGGAATTGATTTAAATAATTTTAGGAGCTCCTGGGTGGCCCAGTTGATTAAGCCTGCGACTTTGGCTCAGGTCACGCCCCCCACCACATCAGGCTCTGGGCTGACGGCTCAGAGCCTGGAGCCTGCTTTGGATTTTGTGCCTCCCTCTTTCTGCCCCTCCCCCAGTGTGCTGTGTCTCTCTAATCATTACAAAAGTTTTTTAATAAATAATTTTAATAAAATAAGAGATTTATTTTTAAGGAATTGGCTTGCACAATTGCAGGCCTGACAAGTCTAAAATCCATAGATCAGGCTGCTAGAACTCAGGGAAGCATTGACTCCATCTTGAGGCAGAATTTCTTTTTCTCTGAGGAACTGAAATTAGTTCCTAAGGCCTTCAACTGATTGGATTAGATATATTCACATCAATCAGGGCAATCTCTTTTACTTAAAGTCAACTGATTAGATGTTAACCCCACCCACATTAGCAAACTTAGATTAGTGTTTGATTAAATCATAGGATGCTAGGGTCTAGTCAAGTAAACTATCATGGCAGGGAACATAACCTCGGACCATATCCTACTGGGCAGAACTCAGTCAAAAGTCGAGAGAGAGAGAGAGAGAGAGAGAGAGAGAGAGAGAGAGAGAGAGAGAAGGGGGAGGGAGGGAGGTTCATTAAGCTTCTCAGTGTTTTAATTTTCAAAAGAATGGCTGTTATCCATTAAAACAGCTTTACTTTTGTCATGTAAACTATATGTAGGAATTATTAAATTTAATTACATAGAATATTTATATAATGAGCAGCATTCTTTTTGAACAATATTCTTTAATTGTTACTAAAGATTTTATATCCGTATAGACTAGGGATTGGTGGTCCTTGAACAACAGTCCTTTGTTAGAACAAATACACTATGAAATACTTCATCACAGGTACCTGTAACACAGCAAAATGAATATGAAAGGAAAAAAATACTAAATGCATACTAGGACATACATAACTTGGTTTATACTACTTCAGTGCCTTTAGAATAGTGGGCCTATGTGTCATCAATGCCTTATACACTGGGAGACTCAATACCTAAATTTTAAAAAGAAAACAAAGTAGAGAGAACACATCTCCTGATCACTACAGAGGGAATAAGAACAAAATCTCTTTTATGTTTATTTCTCATATTCTGGCATTCTCACATCTATGATAGTTATAAAAATTTAATTTAGTTAATATATAAAATTTCATCTCTGTATTTGTTTCTTATAATTTTCTTCCATCTTTTTTTCCTTTCCCTCATGTTCATCTCTTTTGTTTCTTAAATTCCACATGAGTGAAATCATATGGTATTTGTCTTTCTCTGACTTATTTCATTTAGCCTAATGTACTCTAGCTCCATCCATGTTGCTGCAAATGGCAACATTTCACTCTTTTTTATGACTAATATTCCATTGTATATATAACCACATCTTCTTTATCCATTCATCAGTTGAAGCACATTTAGGTTCTTTCCATATATGGCTATTGTTGATAATGTTGCTATAGACATTGGGTGCATGTGCCCTTCAAATTCATATTTTTATATCCTTTGGGTAAGTACCTAGTAGTGCAACTGATGAATTATGGGGTAGTTCTATTTTTAACTTTTGGAGGAACCTCCGTACTGTTTTCCACAATGGCTGCACCAGTTTGCATTCCCACCACCAACGGTAAGAGGGTTCCCCTTTCTCCACATCCTCACCAACATCTGTTGTTTCCTTTGTTAATTTTAGCCACTCTGACAGGTGTGAGGTGGTATATCATTGTAGTTTTGATTTGTAGTTTCCTGATGAAGAATGATGTTGAGCATCTTTTCATATGTCTGCTAGGCATTTGTATGTCTTCTTTGGAGAAATGTTTATTATGTCTTCTGCCCATTTTATCACTGGGTTATTTGTTTTGGGATGTCCAGTTTGATAAGTTTTTTACATATTTTAGATACTAACCCTTTATCAGATATATCATCTGCAAATATCTTCTCCCATCTTCATCAGTTGCCTTTTAGTTTTGTTGATTATTTCCTTCACTGTGCAGAAGTTGTTAGTCTTGATGAAGTCACAATAGTTCATTTTCCCTTTTGTTTCCTTTGCCACCAGAGATGTTTAAAAGTGTTTCTTAAAAATTTACAATTTTAAAAATAATTCATTTGTCAGAAGAGCTTATTAAACAAAAACTAATAAGACCATCCATCCTGTGTAGTCAAAATCAGCACCAAAATAAATATCTAGAGACATTCTGTTGCAGGGCTTAAATTCAAATAGCTGAACAGATTAGACCATATTCTGCTCTTGAATTTATATAAATAACAAAGTATACTTCCATGATCTTGCTAAGTTACTCTGGCACTGAATGGCTCAAATATTCAAAGAGACATCATTGCCAAACTTTCATTCTTAGCTTTCCTCATTTGGAAATCTTCACACTGTTTTCACAGATTCCTTGGGTGAACCACACAAAGATAATACACTTATCAAAGAACTGACTTATTAAACCAGTGGGGAAGAACAAAGAAGACTTTTAATATATAAAGCCCAAACCAGATTTTCCTATTTAAAGGAGAATTGTTTGAGATATTGCAGAAGCTTGGTGAATTGCACAGGTTTTTGAGACATACTAGAGTCACTTAGGGAGCTAAGTGAGGGAGTTAAAAAACATTGATTGTCAATGTGATATACCACATTAATAGAAGAAAGGATAAGATTCATATGATCCTGTAAATAGATGCAGAAAAAGCATTTGACAAAATACAACATCTTTCTTAATAAAAACCCTCAAGAAAGTCAGGATAGAAGGAACATACTAAAACATCATAAAAACCATATATGAAAAGTCCATAGCTAATATCATCCTCAATGGGGAAAAACTGAGAACTTCCCCCCTGAGATCAGAACACAGTAGGGATCTCCACTCTCACCACTGTTGTTTATAATATTATTGGAAGTCCTAGTCTCAGCAATCAGACAAAAAAGTTAAATAAAAGGATCAAAACTGGCAAAGAAGAAGTCAAACTTTCACTTTTTGCACACGACATGATACTCTACATGGAAGACCTGAAAGACTCCACCAAAAGACATGTAACTGATACATGAATTCAGCAAAGTTGCAGGGTACAAAATCAATGTACAGAAATCGGTTGCATTTTTATACACCAATAACGAAGCAACAGAAAGAGAAATAAAGAAACTGATCCCATTCACAATTTCACCCAGAACCATAAAATACCTAGGAATAAACCTAACCAAAGTTGTAAAAGTATCTGTATGCTGAAAACTATAGAAAACTTATGAAGGAAATTGAAGAAGATACAAAGAAATGGAAAAACATTCCATGCTCATGGATTGGAAGAATAAATATTGTTAAAATGTCAATACTACCCAAAGAAATCTACACATTCAATGCAATCCCAATCAAAATTGCACCAGCATTCTTCTCAAAGCTAGAACAAGCAATCCTAAAATTTGTATGGAACCACAAAAGACCTCAAATAGCCAAAGTAACACTGAAGAAGGAAACCAAAGTGGGAGGCATCACAATCCCAGACTTTAGCCTCTACTACAAAGCTATAATCATCATGACAGTAAGGTATTGGCAGAAAACAGACACACAGACCAATGGAATAGAATAGAGACCCCAGAATTAGACCGCCAAATGTATGGCCAACTAATCTTTGACAAAGCAAAAAAGAGTATCCAAAGGAAAAAAAGTCTCTTTTAGCAAATGGTGCTGGGAGAACTGGACAACAACATGCAGAAGTATGAAATTAGACCACTTGCTTACCATTCACAAAAATAAACTCAAAATGGGTGAAAGGCCTAAATGGATGTGAGAAAGGAAACCATCAAAGCCCCAGAGGAGAAAGCAGGCAACAACCTCTTTGACCTCAGCCACAGGAATTTCTTACTCAACATATCTCCAAAGGCAAGGGAGTTAAAAGCAAAAATAAACTAATGGGACCTTATCAAGATAAAATGCTTCTGCACTGCAAAGAAAACAATCAACAAAACTAAAAGGCAACTGATGGAATGGGAAAAGATATTTGCAAATGACATATCAGATAAAGGGCTAGTATCCAAAATTTATAAAGAACTTACCAAACTCCACACCCAAAAACCAAATAACCCAGTGAAGAAATGGGCAAAAGACATGAATAGACATTTTTCCAAAGAAGACATCCAGATGGCAAACAGTCACATGAAAAGATGCTCAACATCTCTCATCATCAGGGAAATACAAAGCAAAGTCACACTGAGATACCACCTCACACCAGTCAGAGTGGCTAAACCAAACAAACCAGGGAAGTATAGATGCTGCCGAGGATGTAGAGAAATGGGAGCCCTCTTGCACCGTTAGTGGGAATGCAAACTGGTGCAGCCGCTCTGGAAAACAGAGTGGAGGTTCCTCAAAAAATTAAAAATAGAACTACCTTATGACTCAGAAATAGCAATACTAGGAATTTACCCAAGGGATACAGGAGTGCTGATGCATGGGGGCACGTGTACCCCAATATCTATAGCAGTGCTTTCAACAACAGCCAAATTATGGAAAAAAGCCTAAATGTCCATCAACTGATGAATGGATAAAGAAGATATGGTTTATATATACAATGGAATAGTACTTAGCAATGAGAAAGAATGAAATCATGTCATTTGCAGCAACATGGATGGAACTGGAAGGTATTATGCTGAGCGAAATAAGTCAGTCAAAAAAGGACAGATATCACATGTTTTCACTCATATGTGGATCTTGAGAAACTTAACAGAAGTCCATGGGGGAAGGGGAGGGGAAAAAATAGTTACAAACGAGAGGGAGGGAGGAAAACCACAAGAGACTTAAATACAGAGAACAAACTGAGGGTGGATGGGTGGGGTGGGGAAGAGGGGAAAGTGGGTGATGGGCATTGAGGAGGGCACTTGTTGGGATGTGCACTGGGTATTGTATGTAAGCCAATTTGACAATAAATTGTATTAAAAATAAATAAAAATTAAAAAAATAGAAAACATTGATTGTAAATCACTCTGGGGTTAGGGCAGTGCTTGATACTCATTTTTTTTTTATTTATTTTTGAGAGACAGAACACAAGTGGGGGAGGGGCCGAGAGAGAGGGAGACACAGAATCCGAAGCAGGCTCCAGATTCTGAGCTGTCAGCACAGAGCCTGACGCAGTGCTTGAACTCATACACCATGAGATCATGACCTGAGCCAAAGTCGGACACTTAACCAACTGAGCCACCCAGGTGCGGCCCCCCTTTTTTAACTTTTTTTTTTTTTTTTGAGAGACAGAGACAGGATAATCATATTTTTAAAGCTTTTCTGATTATTCTCATGAGCAGCCATGGTTGAAAAGTTCTGAGGCAGTAGAAAAAGATATGAACCTCCAGTTACACACTGCATACTGAACATATATGTTTGCCCCTACTCATTTCTCCTAAGTCCTAATGACTGAACAATGAGTCTATTGTGCTCCTGACTAGGGCTTCACTCTTGCATACACACTGTCTAAGCTTTATTCCTCTTAATTTCCCTGTGTGAAAACCTTTTATTTGTTTCACTACTCAGAGTTCTGAATGAGGTGGTGGAGTAGTCCTGAAATTCTCAGGACCCAAATGTTTGTCTACCATTTATTATCATTATTTCAAAATAGGCAACTTGTAGTCATTCAATGAACCTGCCATCATTGTTAAGTTTTCCTACATGTACAAATGTCATGGGCCAAATGGCACCAAATGCTTGAAATTCTGGCAGGATTTTCCCAAGAACAATTCAGAGTTTTCAGTGGCCACCCTGGAGCACCTGAGACGCATATATAGGATAATCCACTGTGTAGTGGACACTCAAAGGCTCCAAATATGCTATTGTCAGCGTACAACAAATTTATATGAAGAGGCTTTTAAGAGAAAAATTTCATGTGTGACAATATGTATGGACCCAAAGAATATTATGCTAATTGAAATAAATCAGATAGAAGAAGACAAATACCATATGATTTCACTTCTATGTGGAATCTGAAAATGAAACTTAAACAACAGAATCAGATTCATAAATATAAAGAACAAACTGGTGGTTTCCCAGGGGGAGGGAAGTGGGGGGATGAGAAGAATTGGTGAAGGGGATTAAGAGGTACAAATCTCCAGCTATACAATAAATAAGTCACTGGGAAGAAAAGTACAGCATAGGGGCTATAGTCAATAATGTTGTCTGGTGACAGATTGTAACTACACTTATTGTGGTGAGCACTTCAAAAGGTATGTAATTGTAGAATCACTATGTTGAATTCCCGAAAGTAACATGATATTATGTGTCAACTCTACATTCATTTAAAAAATATTTGTAAGGTAAAAAATCAGAAATTTAAATTTTCTTTCTTTAAAACTGCTTAAAGAAGACTAATATGAACATCAGGATCTAAAATCCAAACTTAAACTCTCTTCTTCTCCTGACTCAACTCAGGGCCTGCCTCCTGTTTATTGATTATCTCCTCTCTCCTTGATCTGTTCCTCTTGCTGTCCCTTCACTGGACCCTCTTCTCTTCCCTCTACTGACCCTTCATATACATAACCCTCTTACTGACCATAACTCCTCACAATATCTTCAAGGGTAAGTGGAGAAGAACATCACCCCAACTCCAGTGGAATTGTACCTTCAAACATTGATGATGTTCAGACCTATAGAATCAACTTTTCTAACTCACACTGAAAAACAAAATTTTAATGAAGAATTGAAATTTTTCTTTGAATCATGTTAATTTGATATTCCCTGATCTTTACCAATTAATATATCTCCTTGTAAGACCCAGAAAAAAAAATCTGGTTTTATTAAAAAAAAGAGGACAGACTGATTAAAGAATTATATGAAAGCATTGATCGAAATTTGAACATAAATAGATGATAAAAAGGACATAAAAGAGTATAAGATTTCTTAGCTGCTATCTCTGAAGTCTTTTCTATAAAAATTGGTCAAAAATCAGGTCCTATAAACAGGAAAAATAAATTTATCCATCTTTAGAAACTATACTAATCTCAATCAGAGAAAACATTATAACTACCTATGCATCTTGGTTGATGGTTTTAAAGCTGAAGTGGCAGATTTAATAAGGAAACAGAAGATTCAGATGTTCATTTGCTTCCTGTCTGAATTACAAAAGCTAGCAAAAAAAAAAAAAAAAAAAACCCTAGAATAACAAAAACAAAAAAAAAAGCTCTGAAGACACTTGGACTACATAAAAAGAAAAATTGCAGACCAAATTAATACCTCTTCAGATTAAGCAACAAGGTCACCTCTCTTGAATGTGTAGAAGAAAACACATTCATATCATAAGAAAAAGAACAATGGAAGAACATTTAACTCTGCCTTAACTGAGAAGAATATCAATCAATCAATCAATAAGGGGGCGGGGGGATTTGTCTAACAGAATAACACCCTGTAAGAATAAATCATTTCTGTTCTGCCCAAAATTGCCCTTACCATGAAAAGGAAATCTTTCCATGAAATTTGCATAACTAATATATTCTATATCTAGTTGACTTTATGACTGTTGTTTTATTCCTTCCTTGGAATAACAAGATTTCAGGGCTAAGAATCTCAAATACGCCTCAAGCTTCTCAACTCATCTACTTCCTGTCTGTCTGGGACATTGCACTATAGTCATCAGGCTTTTCTGCTTAGGGATTTCACTCCAGTGAATCTGCTAGGACAAAATCTACTTTAAAAATGGGATTATTTATTCAATTTGGATCAGACAGCCACTTTCTGAACAAAAATTCAGTCTATAATTCGATGAAACCTCCTGTATTGATTTCTCACTCTCTGAATTTGTCTCCAGGAGCTTCTGTGGTAAAAACAGTTGAGATGTCAGACACATAAATGAGACTGAACCCTTAATGACCTCAACCGACCTGGCTGAGCCCTTAGTGAAATTAACCCAATACCCACCTAAAAGAGAGAATACTTGGAGCACCTAGGTGGCTCAGTCAGTTAAGTGTCTGACTGTTGCTTTCAGCTCAGGTCATGATCTCACAGTTTACGTGTTTGAGCCTCACCTCTGGCTCTGTGCTGACATCACAGAGCCTGCTTGGGATTCTCTATCCTTCTCTCTCTTTGCCCCTCTCCTGACTGGACACATGCCCCTGCACTCTCTCAAAATAAAAAAACTTAAGAAAAAGAGAGAGAGAATACTCAAGAGCTGTTGTGCATTATATCTGTGTATCACCTAAAACAACTCATTAGTCTCTGTATTAGCCCTTGGCTACCCACCAAAGGTACAACTACTGCTTTGTTGAAGCACCCACCAAAAAGGTATATAGGTACAGCTACTGCTTTGTTGAAGTTTTGAAAGCCATTGAAAGGTTGTGCTTCTTTGCTTCTCAGGGATCCCCAGCCCCAATATCGTCTTATCCTTGCACACCGACATAGCTATTTACATTATGGCATTAGATCTACACCCAGAATTCTTGATATATATACTTACACCCAAGACTTATGGTATCTGTTTGCATTCGCTTGAGAAAATCAACAATATGCTTGAATAGTTAGGCCCTAGAGTTTACAGAAGTACCTTCTTACTCCTTACAAATACTTAATCATAAACTTACAGACATCCAATTCCCAGGAATCCACTTAAATACAATATGTTGATGATCTTCTGTTATGCTGAGAGTCTTACAGAATTTAATTCCCTTCACTTGAGAATAACGCTACCATAAAAGAAACACAAAGTACCTATGAATTCCAATTTTGTCAGACCTACATGTATTAACTAGGCTATAACTTCAGACAAAATGGGTAGTCTCTTTCCCTTCAAAGACTGGAAGCTATTCATGATTTTACCTGGATAATTGCTAAAAACAGTTCTTGGTCCCATGGGATACTATAGATACTGGATTCCACAGTCTTCTGATGTGATAATCCCTGACTCATCTAAACCCTTTCCTTGAATAGACCCTAGAGCATCTAAAGGACTACCTTTAAAAGACCTACCTTTAAACTCCCAAATTACTATAAATCTTCCCTCCTCCCCCTGTTTGTACCTGGAAGATCAGGTCAAGTTTTGAATGTCCCACACAATGGAGATTATAAACCTATTATTCATCATAGCCTCTCATTGACCCCAGGGCTAACGCTTGCCTTTCTAGTTCATGTGCAGTAGCAGCAGCAGCATAGTTAACTAGAGCCTATGTTGAATTCATTTTAAAATATGTATTTTATCTCATGATTTTTCAGGTTACTCATACCTTACTCTTGACTGAAAACACTCACCATTTTTCTTCTAGATTGACCACAAGGAGGCTACTAAATTGACTATAAATCTAATGTGTTCAGTCCTGCTCACATCTAACCCTCTGCCAGAAGCCAAATCTACACAAGTTAGTGAAACTGTAGTCCTTACTTGGACCTTTTAGTCAATGGAAATAAGAATACAAATGTGTGTACAGATTGTACAGATATGCTTTTGAGGTGGTTCATAATTTTTGCACACTCTGGAAGCAATATAATTTCTTAAATGCAGATGGTAGTTGAAGTAAATATGCTAGTCATATAAAACCCTCTTAGATGTCTTTTTTCTAAAGGTATTTACTACAGTGATCCTGTTACCAGATGTCCCATGTATCTATGGATCTCACCCTTTCCTTGACTCTCCCTTTTTATAGACTAATACAGACCGATATCGTAAAGATTTCATGTGTGTGGGACCCAAGGAATTTAACAAAAATCCCCTACCCCTGGACAAGCAGAGCAAGACTAACTCCATTTTGTGCTACACCCACCATGTCATGTATAACCCCCACATGACCCACTTATTGCTTAAGACACTCCCCCACCCTAGTCAAGTGGCTGAGCACACCCTTACTGGAAACTGGTTCAAATAGGAATGCGGAACCCCTAACCGCCCAAGAATGCAAACCCCGCCTTTTGCCTGCCAAACTTGCGCGCCAATTCTGACCAGAGTGATAGGCTAGTTCAAACAGTTACTATAGGGTAAATTGTAATTGAATTGGCCACCTGCTTGTGGACTGACATGACTATGCAACTTTCTGTGTGTGTTACAATCTCATTGGCCACTGGCCCCTATAAAACTGCTACGCCTCTTAACCTAGGGGTCCAAGTCCCTGCTCCGCTGTGTCGGGTATACTTGGACCCAAGCTCGAGCTTGCAAATGAACTCTCCTGAGTTTGCATCGGTATCGGCTCCTTGGTGGTCTCTCGGATTCGAAATGAGGGGCATTACATGTGTATACTCAAGACTACCATCAATAGATTCAAGAGATTCACCAAAAGTATAAACCTCATGACCCCTAAATGACCCACAGCCTGGAAATCTGGTTTCCTGGAAATTATATCACTGTAAGACCGCTCTTAAAGTTTATTAGAGGGGACCTTACAAGGTACTATTAACCACAAATACTGCAGTAAAACTCTAGGAATCAACCTTTGAATTCATATTTCCCAGTTAGAAATATATATATATATATATATATATATATAGAGAGAGAGAGAGAGAGAGAGAGAGAGAGAGAGAGAGAGAGAGAGAGAGAGGGAGGGAGAGATTTAATGCGTATACTTCAGTTGGGATACACACACACACACGCAACTTTGTGTATACGTTATATAAATTTTGTAAATATCCAAATTTTGGCCATATACTCCTACCACAAAACAAATCTCAAGAAATTTCAAAGGGCTGAAATCAAAATGGCATGCTCTCTAGCTTCAATGCAACTAAAATCAATAACAAACAGGAACTAGAAACCCACATATTTTTAAGATTAAGAAACCATTAAATAACTCAGGGCTCAAAGAAGAAATCATAACTGAAAAAAATGTTTTAAATAATAACAAAATTCTGCAGTACCAAAACATTTTACATATAGCTAAAACTCTACCTGGTTAGGAAATTTATAAATATACTTGTAAGCACTAGAAAATAAGAAGACTGAAAATCAGTGATCTTAGTATCTATGTAAAAAATTTAGAAACAGTACACGAAATCCCCCCAAATAGAAGTAAATAATGAAGATCAGAACATACATTTATGAAACAGAAATAAACATATAATAAAAGTTTAAAGCCAAAATTAGTTTGTCTAAAGTTCTAAAATAAATGAAAATTCTCTAGTAAATGATCAACAAAAAGAGAAAGCACAGATAATAACCACTGTAAGGAATAAAGGAAGAGGAGCTAATTATAGATGCTGTTGATATTAAAGAGATGAGAGAATATCATAAATAACTTATGTAAGGAATTATTTTTTAGATAAAAGAGACATTTTTAGATTGAAGAAAGAATGGGATATTCCTATTTTTCCATGGCCAATCTCCCCCGAAACTTACTTTCTGACATTTAAGGAAAAGTCATTTTTATCTTGTAAGAGCTTCTCCAGAGATGAAGAAACACTGCTCTTTACCCTATGTGAAGCTAATACAATTCTTATTACAAACCTGTAAAGAACAATACTAAAAAAGAAATTTTCAGGTTACTCTAATTCAAATATGTATATAAAAGTCCTAATAAAAACTTTCTCAAAATAAATACAACAAAATAAAAAAGGAATAGTATAGCAGAACCAATTTGATTTATCACAGAAAATGCAAGGTTAATTTAGTATAAGAAAATCAACTAATATTATCTGTCACATTAGCAGGTTAAAAGAAGTTATGCCATCATGTAAATGGTGCTGAAAAGAAGTGACAGATATAATTCAACATTCATTAATTACATTTTTCAAGAGAGAGAGAGAGAGAGAGAAGCATATGGGGGGAGAGCATAGGGAGAGGGAGACAGAGAATCTTAAGCAGGCTCCACATCCAGTGCAAGCTGACACACGACCTTGATTGCCCTCCTGATGACCTAAGCCAAAATCAAGAGTCAGACGCTTAATCGACTGAACCACCCAGGTGCCCCAGAAAGAACAAATTTTATTCAGATTAAAAGAGAAAAAAAATATCCCCTATCACCCTATCATTATTCACAGATGATATGATGGTTTGTGAAGAAAACTTTTAATTGTTTTGAAAACAAATTAAATATGTACAAGTTTTGACAGATCAGTAGATTCCAAATCAATATGTATCAATCAATGCTATTTATATTCCGGCAACAAACAGATTTACAATTTTTAATAGATCAGTTAAAAGAACACAAATATAAAATGCCAAGAGGAAAATTTGTGTATGACTTCTGTACGAAAAATTATAACATTTTATTATTTTACTGAAAATTACTGAGTACTTGTATAAGAGAAGAGAGAGAAAGATTATGTGAAGGAGTTAGAAGACTTAATAATACAAAAATGGTAAATGTCCCCTAAACTGTCGATAATGTAATGAAAACCCAATCAAAATCCCAACAAGTTTTGGTAATTGCTGTTGTTTTTATAAAGAGTTAATGTCACTTTGGAATACAATTTGAAAATAATGTATCTTAGGACCCAGCAATTCCATTTCTAGAAATATGATTCAAAACTATACTGTATATAACCTTGTATAAATGAACTCAAGGTACAAGCATGTGCAAGCATGAGAATAGCAATATTGTCCACAGAAGAAACTGGCATATTGATTTTCAATTGCTGCTGTAACAAACTGCCACAAACTCAGTGGCTTAAAACTACACAAATTTATTCTTGTAATTCTATAGTTTAAAGGCATCACTGGGCTAAACTCAAGGTGTCAATAGGACTGCATTCCTTTCTGAAGGCTCTAGTGAGAATATGTTTTTTTGCTTTTTCTGGTTTCTAGAAGCCACTCATTTTCTTTGGCTCATGGTCTCCTTCCATCATCTTCAAAACTAGCAACATGGCATATCTTTGATCATTCTTACATAGTCAAACTCTGTCTTTGATTATCCCAGAAAGTTTCTTCCATTTAAAGGAATGAGATTGGGTTGGGCGCATCTAGATAATCCAGAATAATCTTCCCATCTCACAGTCCTTAACCTTACTCATAGCTGGCAAAGTCCTAAATCCATTTTGCCATGTAAGGGAATTCTCATGTGGTTGAATATTTTCGAAGGACCATTCTTCTGCTTACCATAATTGAAAATAACCCACAGATTAAAGTGGTAGTTTGTGTTCTGTCAATTTAGTTAAACCAGGAGCTACATTTTTCAGAATCCCTTTTCCTGAATTGTTCCATGTAAGAGTGGCTAAAGGAAGGGCTTCTGTGAAATTTGGAAGGAAGAAGCAAAGCAGCTGCCATTATTCTTAGATCATTATGGTCAGGTAGTAAATAGACAAAGAAATGTAGAGGTGTCAATGGCTCCCAGCTCTCTCTCTCTCTTCTGCATTTCATGTTCAGCCTGTCTATCCACTTGCTGGCCTTGCTAATCAAATTGGCACCTGGTCTACCATCAAATGCTGGTCTTTCCTAACTCACAGACCTCTCCACAAGCTCCTCCTTCGTGTCCCATTTTGGTGGTTAGATGTGTTTGGCTTTCTTGTTTCCTCTGCAAGTTTTGACTTGCTATTTGTGACAGTGTTTAAGGAGAGATCTGTTAAGTGACACACACTCTCTCTTCCTTATCCCTGAACTCTCCACTCTAGAGTTTCACTTTGCAAGTTACTCCCATATTTGTGTAAAGTCTATTTCTATAATAGAGCTTTTATTTCGTAAACACTCACAGTTGTCCTATTCCTTTTATAAAGGAACCCTGAAGGTCATAGTCAAAAGAAAGTGAAATGGATTATTAAATTGTGGTATTTCTGTATGTATGGCTTATCTCACGAAGGGAGGGATGGAGGGAGGGAGGGAGGAAGGAAGAAAGGGAGGGATGGGAGGAAAGGAGGAAGAGAGGAAGGGAGGAGGGAAGAAGGAAGGAAAATTTCAGTGCATGAAATGAACACCTGCTGCCTCAAGTAAGTCACAAAAATTTAGTTTGAGTCTGGTCCACAGGGAAGATTTCTTTGCCTCTCATTTTTATAATGATAATTCCCTAACAAAGCCCAGCAGGTGATTAGTTTTAGTAAGCACTGGCACCAGCATTCACTGCTCCCTGAGGAGCTAAATTCTCCATCTAATGGAACTTTTCTTACAAAAACATCCCAGGATGAAGAAAAGGAAGCATACTCCTCAAAAATGGACTTTAAACCAACATATTTTTCAGAACACAGAGCAGTGTCACTCTTATGTTTCCCATTTATTGAGCTCTTACTAGTGCCCGGCATTGTGCTAAGCATCATTTCATTTAATTCTCACAAAAACCCTATGGAAAACAGACCAAGCTCCTCACTTTATATATGAAGAGACTGAAGGTCTAAGAGTTTAAGTACCCTTCCACAGGTCACAATAAGTGAAAGATCTGGCAAGGAAACCCAGATCTTGCTAACTGAAGTCTGCATTCAGCCTGCATGGGATCCAAGGTAAAAAAACAAAACATAATATTTGAAGTAACCAGAGTTTTCCTGGCTCTATAGTTTACCTCCAAGTTATGCTCCATGACACTTGGCATTTGATGTTTGTACAGTATTCACTATTCTCATTTGGTTCAAGGAAACCAGTCTCCCACCCTTAGGAATAAATTCATAAAAGGTACAGAAGGAAGAGGCAGGTCATGTGGAATAAAGCATAGAGAAAGGTAATGAATCACAGAGGTTTAGGCCCGGTTCTCAAGCCGGATGGATTTGAATCTGCATCCCAGCTCTGTAGAAAGAGAAATGGAAGAAATAGGAAGGGAGAAATCTTTGGCAGCTCTGGTGTTCTATTATTACATCTATTAAACGATAAATGAACTCAAATATATGGAATTTCCTAATTTTTAAAAATTTCTTACTATTTTACTACTGGGGAGAAAAAATACTGCTTTGTTGAGACAATGGATTTATTTTTTGTTTTCAGCTTTTTATTCCATGTATTCCTATAAATCAACATTTTTATAAGCCAGGTCAAACTGCCTTATTCAAGAAGTCCAGATTGGATATAAACACACAACATTAAGCTATGGCTTGGGTTACACTGAAAGGCTTAGATCATGGCAGAACAACCATGTGATCAGTGTCAGGGCTAGGTCTTGGATAGCAATGGGATATATCAAGGAAGAGAAGGAATAGTTTAGTCCAGGTCTGACTAAAATAAAAAGCTACATAATGCAATTAAGTCCATGGGTTAATAACCACGCTAAGTACTTTGATATAACCACATTAAGGAGAGTCTAATGTCAGGAGTTGCATGTATTTGAGTTAAAGGGCCATTAGCTATAATTTCATGTTGAATCCCAAATCAGAGTGTATTTTTAAATAGCAACAAAACAGTCAGCTGGCAAGGGTACATGGGCAGTATGAAGTCTCATTCAAGCAGATGCGCATTGCAGAAGGCTATTACTTCACTGAAGGAAGTATGTTGGAGCAAAGGTGAATCAGAAATCCTCTGTAACGTATCTACTTTGCACTCAAGGCCTAAAATTTCACTGTCTATGATATTTCCCATCCTGAATTACATCCAACCACACTGTTCAATAAGGCCTACTAGAGTGTTCTGCAATGACATAAAATGATAATATCAAGAGATTCCAACAACAAACTATCACCAGTAAAAAAGATGCTAAAAATTTGAATATAAAATTTCTTCCATTATAAAATTTTCTGGGAGAAACAGTCTAAAAATTAAATTTTACAAGTTAAAGCCCAAATTTAAAGTCCCATATGATGTCCAAATTCAAAATATCTTGCTTCTGTGAATTAATTAACGTTTAATAATTACCCCCTCCCAACCTCCTAATTCTACCCGTCTCAGCTGTTCCAGGTAGGATTCTCTTGGCAGCTGAAGCTTTGGCTCTTTCACTGGAATCAGTATAGTCTTTTAGGAATTACATTGTTGCATTATTCAATAATAAGTTTCTCTTGAGTCTTACTTTGAAGAGTTCAAAGCATTAGTAAGACACAAGATTTTTGCAACTCTGGCCCATAGCCTTCAAATTTAGAAAAGAAGCCAATTCCCAGCCCATAGAACCATTATAACAGGTAATAGTTCATAGAGGCCAATGCTTAGAAACTCAGAAGTCGGTAGAAAGTCCGTTTGGAGTCAGTTTACAACAGTTTTGTTTGTTTTAATAACGCAGAGCTATGAATACAAACTCACATGGAAGATCTAGCCCATAAAGATTTTGATTATGCTGGTTTATCTTATCTTCTTAAGGGTTGGAATCTACCAACACAACTTATTTTTGTAGAGACTAGCATTGGAAACATTACTGTCTTTTCTCAATCTATAGGAAATGTATAATGGTGATAGATGACACTAATTCTAACTCGGAATGTATTTCTTTCTTAAGAAGTACAATCCCTTCCAGTATGGAATCCAGTGGGGCTCCACTTAGAAACACTGTGTCCACCCTCTCATGAGCAGGCATTTTCAGTCTTAGGTCAATAGTGGCTGTTTTCCCTGCCTCTTGTAAAATTGTTCAGGACCCTCTCACCTGAAAGATGTCTTTTCATACATTTTCCCCTGTAGCATGCTATGACTCATTCCCGTGTTGTGAATGGGTTTCTCATGTACTGAGTGCTTGTGTTCTCCAGGCATATCATAGTCTGGTACATTTACTCCAAAGGATAGCAAATACACTATCATGTTCAATATGTGCAATGACATGAAAACTATTGGGAGGCACTGAAACCAATCCAAATTGAGAGCCAAATTGAGTCTTGAGCCTGTGCATTAGAAATATGAACATAAGATTATCCCTTCCTTAACCCTCAATTCCATTCACTGAAGTGCAGTTTGGAAAACCCTATCTCACTGGGCCTGGGCAGACTTCTCACTTTCCAGTCACCTCTGGAATTTCACCAAATCTCTACAGCATTCACAGAACTCAGCTGCTTTGAAGTCAAAAGCAGCAAAACTCTTCTGCACTTCCCATAAGCAGAATATATTTTCCCTATAACTGAGTCCTTGCCCCTGGTGCTTCAGACTCATTCAGGATTGATGACAGGGTGACCATACAATTTATCACACAGTTTTGATCATAAAATGAAGCACTAAAAAGCATTATCTGAGACTTAGCTGAGCAAATGGGGACATATAGTCACCCTAGTCACTGAGGAGCAAGCGCAACAAACAGGCAATAGGTTAGAAGGTTAAATAAGACCCACAATAACATGAATTACTGATCGATCTAGAGAAGGGATTGCTTCCCTCTTACTGAGTCAGGGCTCGACCAACAGATGGAAATTGAGCAGTCCACGATGGGGAGATTATCATGTTAGAAAAAGAGGTAATTCGCCAGTGGTTAGAACCCCAACTTCATCTTCTACTTCTTAATGATCTTTGACATGCTTGATATTTTTCTCTTTATTAAAAATCTTCAAGTACTGCTGGGTAATCATAGTTCTCCAATTTTTCTCCCGCTTCCCTGCACACACCTTTTCAGTTGACTTTGTTGCCCTCTCCTTCCCCCTTGTGAGGGAGACATGTTGGACGGACCCTGAGGACTCGTTTTGACCCTTTTCTGGCACTGTCTTCATAGGCAACTTTTCATTAAATGGCTTTAAATAACATTTATGCCGATGATCTTCCAAGTTATATCTCCAGACTGGTCAATTCACTTCTGCACCAGATTCATTAATTACTTAAGGGTCATCATCATTGTAACCTAATAAAGCCCAAGTAAAACATAAATTCTAGCCTAGAAAATGTACTAAGCCTCAAACCTTTCCTATCTCAATAAATGGCACAACATTCATATGTTTTCTCAAATGTAAAAACTTGGGCTGACCTTTGGAGTACATTTTATTTTTGTCCCACACCCATCAACTAATGCATCACTAACTCTTCCTGTATCTACTTGAAAGGTGCATCCCCAATTGGGTAATTTCTCATTTTTTGTTGCTACAACCTAATGCAAACTATCTCATCTCTCACCTGGAATACCATGTTAACTTCCTAACAAATCTCCTGGTCTCCCACTATTAATCCCCAGTGATTCATCCTCTTCAGTGTTTTCAGGGAGGGGAGGGCCTTCTATCACTATTTCCTCTCTTTCTAAAAACTCACCAATGGCATCTCATAGCAACCAGAAAACAAGTTTATTATGGCTTCTAAGATCCTATATAATCTGGCCCTTGCCTACCTCTCTGATCTATTCTCTCTTTGTATTCACTACATTCCAGCCACAGTCTCTGTATTTCTATCCCTTTAATAGGCAAATATCATTCCCATATCCAGGGCCCCTGATCTTGCTATTTCTTCTGTTATGGATGCTATTCTCCAGAATCTTTTCACAACTGACTCCATATTACTCAAGTCAGCCTTCTCAAAGATATCTTAACCATGTTAACTAAAGCTCTTCCCTTCCCTTGTATGTCCTATTTTACTTTATCACTTATCAATTCCAGAAAATCCAGGGCAATGTAATCTCTTTAAACAGTATTTGGCACCCAGTAAGTAATCATTAAATAGTTCTTGACTGACAAATATGGAAAATGTGTCATTCTGAAACCACTGAAATCCATTGAAACCATAACTAAAAACTGTGGCCTTTACATGTATTTTCCCCAGATCTTTATTTACACAACCAACCTCAATTCTGAACTTTTGGTTCACTTCCCCATACATGTTTCATCTTCTCTCATAAGTCTGATATAGCTTGTGTTAGTTCAATAATCCCAACATCTACCCTAATAGATTAATGTTGTTTATAAGTTGGTGAATCTACAATATGCTTGCTTTATGAGCTATCATAATTAAAAATACAATTTATGCAATTTTTGATTCCTCTTTCTCCTTTATTTTCTCATCAGTTGAACATCGATAGAGTTCCTGCAGAGCTCCGTCACTAAGACTTGGCTTTTTCTCTCTCCCAGTTCCATAAATATCACCTCGGAAAGCTAATACATTACTACATTTAAAGTTACATTCCTCAAATGTCTGTTTAAATAGTATATAAAAACAAATTTGCTCCCCAGGTCTTCTCCACTGGTTAAGGAGAATCCAGGTTATGGAGGAAAAAAAAAACCAAAAAAACACAAAAACACAAAAAACTCAATGAAACATTTCCTGTTTTTCTATAGTTCTTTTCAGTTTTATTTTGAAGAGGCATAAACCAGACTGCTTGCTGGGAAGCATATTAGAGAAATTAGATTTAAGTTAAATTTTATGAAAATCACTCATTCCAAGTAAACTACAGTAGACCAGGTGTTCTTCAAGCTCAGAATTAAAGCAGGCTATAGCTTTTGACTTTGGCAGACTGCAAGTAGGTTGCAGAAAATGTTTAGCCTATGTCTCAACACTGTGAGAATACTTTTTTATTCTCTTCCTTTCCATTTAAGGGCACTCTGTACTTTGGCAGGAGTGTGGCCAAATTACATTTTTCCAGTTATGTAAGGAGTTATGTGTGGAAACTTGGCTTAAACAGCTCTGTTTCATTTTAGTGATTTTTCAGCTTCCTTTCTGGATGGTTTTCTGAATAATTGCTGCTTGGCTGTCCTTTCCCTAAATCTAGCTCAAGTTGTACCACCCTGCCCAGTCTGTTTCCTCTGCCACAAATTGTATCAGTTGTGTCGGCATCCTTGGGCTAGCCATACACAGCCAATTTACCCCATGGTAAGCTGATTAGCTTTTTCCTGTGTCCTAAGCCCAAATCACAGAACACCTTCAATGTATATTTGATATATTGAGTATAGACTTGAGAGCAGCTATACCCAGGAACCTCACAGGACAGAAGAGACTTAGGAATGCTGCTAAGGGAGGAATACAGTGTTACAAGGGGAGAAAAACCAACCAGGACATAAGAGTGGAAAAACACGAGACCAGAGAGACACATAAAATAGAGTCAGAGATAAGAGAAAATCTATCAGCAGTACATTGAATCAGACACAAATTTTAACATAGTATTATTTTTAGATATAAATGACCTAGAAATAAAAAAAAAATAGAATTTTAAATTGATTGAATTGTTTAAAACAAAGGTTTAATCTAGTCATATTCTTAAACCATATACTATTTATGTCGAATTACTTTGCAGGTAAGTATTATATGTTGTTAAATGTCAAAGAAACCTGAGTGAGTTTTAGCTGATTACAATAGTAAATCTATTCTATCTCTATGCTCAGTCTTCATGGCTTCATGTTTGCATCTTTGAAATGGCTCACAAAGTCGTGACTGTAAGACAAAATCTGATTTTACTACAAAATCACAGGAAGAGTATCAATTCAGAGATGAACAATCTTTTTATAATAATCCAGTTCATAAGAGAAGAATGCAAGAAAAGAATAGTTGAGCCGAAGGAAGGAAGGAAGGAAGGAAGGAAGGAAGGAAGGAAGGAAGGAAGGAAGAAAGAAAGAAGGAAAGAAACGATTGGTCTCAGCTTTAGTTCAAGTTTGCAAACAGAATTTGTTAGTCATTTCAGGTATTTGGTTTCTACAAATGTCAAATCCTTTTATTTACATTTGCTTCTACAAAGACACCAACAATAAAAGAAAAAGATTATGATAATCCATTTTAATACTACCTACAAGAATAGGAATCTTTTTACCCCAGGAATCAAAGTTTTTCACCTGGAAATAAATAGTATAAAAAATCAGAAATACATATAGCTGAGAAGGAGATAGACAGCAAATAACAAAAGGGCAAAAACCAGTTGAACATACTTTTCACGTACACTTTCCATCATTTCAGGTATAAGAAAGCCTGCATTTTCTACCCCCTCTTTTACTAGGCCCTGCTCATTTCTTTCTAATCATTCCTACTTTCCAATTGCCACCATTTTATTTGCTAAGAAAACAAAAAATAAATTCGAACACATAACAGGTTTTTCATAAATGTAGAGTCCCATTAATCCAAAACTATACCAAAATAAATATATTGCATTTCAAGGTATAGTAAATGCCTTTAAGACGTCTTTTTTAAAATTTTTTTTAAATTTTTTTTTTTCAGCATTTTTATTTATTTTTGGGACAGAGAGAGACAGAGCATGAACGGGGGAGGGGCAGAGAGAGAGGGAGACACAGAATCCAAAACAGGCTCCAGGCTCCGAGCCATCAGCCCAGAGCCTGATGCAGGGCTCGAACTCATGAACAGTGAGATCATGACCTGAGCTGAAGTCAGTGCTCAACGAACTGAGCCACCCAGGTACCCCAAGATTGCTGTGTCTTCTTAATTCTTGTTAAGTCTTGGTATGCTTTGCATGCATGTGTAGTTACATGTGTATGTATATACTTTAATTTTATTCTTTAAAGCATAAATTCATGTAAAATAATTTAAACACTTCATTTAAAGAAAACATCTATATATGGTTGAAATAATGATACATAGAGAACATATGCATATGGTGTAGCAAATATAAGTACTATGGCATTACTAATACACTGTATATTTTATAAATATAACCAAGTCAGCAAAACTTAAATGTTGATCACAGAACCCATCCTGGCCCAACCTTCTGAATAAAAGTACACTTATAAAATTAGAAGAGAGGCTTCCCTTCTCTGTGACCCTAAAGGCATTAGGAACCTTTAGAATACTACAACTAAGAGGAGCAAATGCTGTTTTCCTACCTTTTCTGAAGAAGAAAGCACCAGAAATATGGCTGAAATTTGGAGGAGCACTTGAACATGACATCCAGAATGGGTGTGGGTAAGAATCTTGAGCCTAAAAACAAGCACCAGCACTCTTCATCTTCAAGCAGAGCTGCTCGCTGCTCATTTGGTTGCCTTCCAGAATTCTTCCTTTCCTGATTTTATCAAGAATCCATTCATCTCCAGCATTGCCAGGTATGATGCTCCAAGTAAAACTGGACAACCCAGCTCCACAGTTAATCCTAATTTATTCCAAAGCAATCCCTTTGACCCTACTTTCCAAAGACTGGTCCAAGGTGGTCATGTGTGATAAGCCATGGCCAGGCTCACGGCACTACATCTTGTGTAGGCCTGATAATGTTGTAAGAAATATAGCTTGGAACAATATACCTGAATTCTCTTAAATGACAATAGGTAGAAACAAGTGGTACATACTCCACACTAACTTAAAATAGTATAAAAGACATCAAATTCAACTGGCTTGGAAGATGCTTTTCTCTGCATAAGTTTCAGAAACCACCAAACTGTGATGTGCAAACTTCAAGAAAAACAAAGGGAGCGAGCCTAGGTGGGTCAATTGGTTAAGCATCTGACTTTGGCTTAGGTCATGATCTCACAGTTCATGAGTTCAAGCCCTGCTTCAGGTGAGCTCAAGCCCCACATCAGGTGAGGACGAGCCTCACTTCTCTCTCCCTCTCCCTCTGCCTCTCATGGGATTCTCTCTCTCTCCCTCTCTTTGCCCCTCACTCACTTGCACCCTCTCTCTCAAAAAAAAAAAAAAAGTGAAATACTAAGACTTAATACTCTTGAAGTATATTTTTGCCTATCTTTTTCACTGAGTATAGGTATAAGAGTAAACCAAACTAAAAGTGACATAAACCGAATCCTAAATATTGGTGCAGCCATTTCTCAAACACGAAACTGATGAGTTGATCTGGCCCTAGTCTTGTTAGTCAATAGGAATGATAAATACAGAACAAGAAAGGGCTAATATAGGGATGAGACCACCAGGCTTCCAGAGATCTGACTCCCACTAGGAGGAGCAAGGTCACTTGATCTGTGGAATGTAAGGAAAGGCTTTTGAGAAGACAGGTTATTTAAAAAGTAGCCAATTAAGACAGGAGATTTGAGAGCTCTGACAAATCCCTCCCTTAAGCCATCACCCATCATTTTAATGCTACTAAATTGTGATCATCTTGAAGAATTTTCAGAAGAGTTCAAGTGTGGAACACCCAAGCCTAGGTAAGGTAAGCCTGTTATAAAGGCTTGGGTCAGGGCCTACATGCAGGGATGATTATGGATACAAGCTGGATCTTTCCCCTAAAATTCTTCAACTATGGTGGGATTCATACAAATGCCCATGGATCTGAGAGCCCAGAAGTTTAGGTTTACTGTCCTCTCCCCTTTCTGGCTTCCCTTCTTGGAGGGTTTTGGGTGGAAGTTCTTAGAAGCAGTGGTAATCTCCCTCCTAGGTTCTCTCTTGGACCACAGTTCCAAGTAATGTCTCACTCCACTTGGGCCTAAAAGGTAACTCAAATTAATGTGGGTTCCGTTTCCAGATGGCAGCGTAGGAGGATCTGGAACTGACCTCTCATGAACACAATGAGATTACAGTTACATAAGGGAAAATTTCCTCTGAAAGAAACCAAAACTAACTGAGCAATCCCTATACATCAGATAAATGAGAAAAAAACCTACAACAAAATGGGTAGCAGAGGCAGAGACACCAACTCACTGTAAACCTCACACTCTGTGTGGCAACTCATTATTTAGATGGAACTCAAAATTCCAAGCTGCTCCCAGATAAGTGAGAGGTTTAAACCCCATGTCTGAAACCCCAATTTTTGAGATCTGTGCCTAAGAAATGAGTCCCCAAAACATCTAGCTTTGAAAGCCAAGGGGGTTTGCACTCAAGAGACCCACAAGGCTATAGTAATCTGAGAAATAGTTCTTAAAGGGCCACAGGCTCACCTGGCTACCTCCCAGCGTCCAGTACAGAGGCAGCTGACTGAAACACACAGTCTTTCAGTGATAGAGACCTATTTGCTTACCCTAAGCCTCAGGCCTAAGGAACAAACATCTAACTTAACACACATCTAGGGGCCTTCTGAGACAGAGAGCCACAGGTACCACCTTTGCTATCTCCCTCTGTCTCACTCCAGGTCACTGATATCTCCAGGGAAGAAGCTTGTGCACACTTCTGGTGCCCTGATTTTTGCAGCTGCCACCCAGGGGATGCCCCTTGACTGTCTGGCTCTGGTGGCCAGTTGGGTTTACATTCATAGGTCCCATAGGACTATAACAAATGGAGAAAGAATTCCTAAGTAGCCACCTCCTAGAGCAGAGAAGTAGCAGACTGAAATGCCCAGTTTTTCTGTGAAAGAAACCTATTAGTTTATCTTCACAGCTGCTGCCTGAGAGGCAGGCTTCTAATTAAACACACACCTAAGAGCCAACTGTAATCTTTTCCATAGACCTTGGAGGGAGGGTGCTATCTTTGTGCTCTCCCTCTGCCTCGCTCCTTAACACCAGTCTTGGTGATGAATTTTTTGGATTTGACACCAAAGCAAAAGAAATAAAAGCAAAAATAAACAAGTGAGATTACATCAAACTAAAAAGCTTCTGCACAGCAAAGGAAACCATCAACAGAATAAAAAGACAACCTACTAAATGGGAGAAAATATTCACAAATCATATATCTGATAAGGGTCTAATATCCAAAGTATATAAATAACTCATACAACTCAATAACCAAAAGCAAGCATCTGTTTAAAAATGGACAGAGGATCTGAATAGATCTTTCTTCAAAGACATACAGGTGGCCAACAGGTACTTGAAAAGGTACTCAGTATCACTAATCATCAGGGAAATGCAAATCAAAACCACAGTGAGAGAACACCTCACACCTGTAAGAATTCCTATTATCAAAAAAGCCAAAACAATAACAAATGTTGGTGAGGATATACAGAATAAGTAACAGGAAAACACTGTTGGTGGGAATGTAAATTGTTGCAGTCAATTTGGAAAACAGTATGGAGGTACCTCACATAATTGCAAAAGAACTACCATGTGATCCAGTAATTCCACTTCCTGATATTTACCAAAATAAACAAAAACACTAACTCAAAAAGATATCTGCACCCTCATGTTCACTGCAGCATTATGTACAATAGCCAAGACATGGCAAAGATCTAAGAGTCAATCAATGGATGAATGAATAAAGAAAATATGATACACACACACAGTGGATTACTACTGCATTATTAAAAAAAAAACACAATGAAATCCTGCCATTTGTGACAACACACACATGGACTTTGAGGGCATTAAGCGAAGCGAAATAAGTTAGAGAAAGACAAATACCATATGATCTTCCTTATACGTGAAATCACACATATGTGAAACACACACACACACAACTCAGATACAAAGATCACATTGGTGGTTGCCATATGTGAGGGGTAGGGGAGTCAAATGGGCAAAGGTGATCAAAAGGTACAAACGTTCAGTTACAAAATAAGTCCTGAGGATGTTATGTACAGCATGGTAACAATAGCTAATAATACTGTATTGTATATTTGAAAGTTGTTAAGAGAGTAGATCTTAGAATTTCTCATCATGATGCAAAAGATTTGTAACTAGGTACAGTGTTAACTAGACTGATTGTGGTAATCATTTTGCAATGTATACATACATCAAATTGTTATATTATAAACCTGAAATTAATGTTATATGTCAATTAAATCACAATTAAAAAAAAAACTAATGTGGACTAGATAATGTGATTAACAATGCCATGGTTAAGGATACCCAATCCAGGGGATGGGAGGGAACAGCATGACTTGGTAAGCCCCACCTCATCCTTCTGTGGCAGATGCTAGGCCCTATTCCAAACTTGTTGGCTCTTCTACTGAATCACAAGTAGGGATCTTCAGAAGGGAGTCTCAGGCCCTTTCCCAGCACAAAAAAACACCTGACTGAAGGATACAAAGAGAGAATGAATTCAGGTTACCAGTTCTAGAGCAGAGAAAGACTGCGCTACTTCACTCTCTATGAAAAGTCAAGTGTCAAGTTTATAGGGAGGCTCTGAGGTCTTGTAATGATTACGGTCCTACTGGTACTTTGTGAGGGCCCTGGCAATGCAAACTATGGATGACCATCACAAACAATGATGGGAGAAGAAGCAGCATAGAGTCACAGAAACATCAGGTGTGAACCAGGTCCTGCCTGGATATGTTTGTAGTAGCTGAGAAAACCTCTGTATTTAGAGTCATAGAATGCAGCATTATGAATATCTTATTAAGCTCAGACTGTAGGCACCAATTCTCTTCCCCTTCTGCCTATAAGTTGCTTAGCACTGGTGAGATCCTAAGTAATGGTACAACTACCCAGCAGCAGAGATATTAGAAGTGTTAAAGAGAAAGTAAGGCAGTCTCAGGGCTTAATAAATCATCTAGGATCCCCAGATGGAAGGACATTTGCATAGCTGGTTAAAAAGGCAATTGAGAACTTTGAACCCAACACACATGGTACTTAGTTCTCTGTCCGGGTTTGGCAGAGAACAGTATATGCCAGTGTGCTGAACTGGTAGGAAAGAATATTAAGGAAAATACTCTCCAAACTTAGGAGAGAGAATCTCTATAAACAAAGTGTATCTTTTATGAATTTATATGAAAATAAATGGGAGAGATAAATTATTCTCAGGAGAAATGACCTTTAAAGGTCTCCATAATTTAAGCTAAAGAAACTGTTCTTAATGGAGATCAGTAAAATGAGTTACCGAAATGAAAGAGTGCAAATGGACCAAAATCCACTAAATACCACTCTTTTAAAATTTTCACAGCCAAGCCCTCATTGTCATTTCTACCAGTCTTTAAATTTGGGCCAGCTTTTTGGTCTATCTCCCACTTTAGACAGATGAAACATGAATATATATATAGATTGTTAAGAGTTTTTTTATGAAGATTCTTTATTAACTGGTTTGGCATTTTTAAGTTTATTAAAATTATTTATTTATTATTTTGTATTATACAGACACTATCTCACTTGACATTAAGTTTTTTCTAAACTGACATTGTATTCTTTAATTTATTAAAGAATAAGGTCTAGCCAATAGCTTATAACAAAGATGGACAAAGGGAAAAAGCTAGAATCAAAGCTACAAAATTAAGAATCCTATGCAAACACCAGGAAGTCTATCTAGTTTTCTAAAGTCACTTTTACATGTGTATCTTTTCCACGAAATGAGTAAAGAAAGGTTAAAATAACTTCACATTGTTTTTAATCTATAAACAAACTCATAAGAACTCAAGTCCAATCTATCGTTGTGTAAGCATGAATTGTGATTGTACTTTATTCCAATAAGAACCCAATTTTAAACAGCATCAGTAAAAATCCCATTATTTTATAGTTAATCAATGATGGTAAGAGACAAAAATAAATGGGAAATCATTTTATGCCATCAAATCCATCTAAATGAATGCAAATTCCTTATGAAGAGACCAAGAAAAAGTTCATACTCCAGTATAAAATTTTTAAGGTTTTAAAACAAATGTTTTATTCTATCTGTGAAGTACATCAAGTTTTCTCTTCCTCATTACTGTATCTAGTGAAGCAATTCTGATTTTTTTGTGCATTTTACTATTAATGTGCATAGTGTTCTGAAATAAACTGACAATTTCTATAGAGAAACAGCTGTCAATCCACTAGTTGGTAAGCAGGCAGATATAAAGGCTTTCAAATTTGTGTTTCCAAGGAAACCATTCTCAGCATACATGCATTCAACATACGAACTTTGATGGAATCATATCATCTCTGTGCATTTGAGAGGAAAGCAAAACAGAGGTGTAAGTTGAAAACTCTAGAATGAAACATGAGTTCCATGACAATGAAGAATATTGAAAGAAGTGGCTAGCTATATTGATTTCATTTAACACAAGCAAGATGATGTTTGAAAAAAGAGGAAGCTAGAATAAATATGCCTTAGGGAACCTTGTTAGCGAAATATTTCAAAAGGGACTGCCATTGTAAACAATACTAGAATGATAACACAAACAGGGATGAAACAAAAAAGCAAAATAAAATAACAGCAACAAATAAAGAACTGAAACAACAGAAAAATATAAGCAATAGATTAAGAAAGCAAATCTGCATATTTGAACTTATTTATATTTATTTACAACAACACTAAATATAAAGAAAATTGGCCAATGCAGTCAATTCCAAAAGTCAATGGCAGCTGTAAACTTTTAAGTTAGTCAAAAGAGTTGACTGCAATATCCTACATTGAAAGTGTTTGATGTCTAACCTCTTTAGTGTGCTCAGTAAGCATCCACTATTAGCATCCATTTATGAAAAGCATAAGGGTTTCTGAAATACTAAGATATGCATAAATGTGGGAGTATTTCTAAATATAACTTTAAGTGTATTCTAAATATAATTTCAGTGTAATATTTTATTGTGCTTTCATTTTTTAAATATGAATGTTTCATATTAACATTTTTAATACTTAACTTGTCTAATTTTCAAAGACATACATATGTACACACACATTTCTTTTCCACTGGACATCTGAGATTACACACACAGGCACACCACTTAAAAATGCCATGGCTCCACTAACACTTCTAACCCTTGAAGGAAAATCTACAGACTGAAGTGATCCACCTTTATACCTCCTTCACCACCACAGCAACATTCTGCTACCTGATACACTTCCTTTATTTATGTATTTTGTCTTCTTTCACATGCTTCCAGAGTACATTCCATTTTTTTTTTCAACGTTTATTTATTTTTGGGACAGAGAGAGACAGAGCATGAATGGGGGAGGGGCAGAGAGAGAGGGAGACACAGAATCAGAAACAGGCTCCAGGCTCTGAGCCATCAGCCCACAGCCTGACGCGGGGCTCGAACTCACGGACCGCGAGATCGTGACCTGGCTGAAGTCGGACGCTTAACCGACTGCGCCACCCAGGCGCCCCCAGAGTACATTCCATTTTAAGGGTATAAATTATGAATAGGATGTTTCTTTTTGGTCATAGATGCATCTTTATCATAAAGTGGCTCCATTGGTAAAGTCCATGTCAAGATTTCAAATGATGTTTGTGCTGACTTTATTTTCAAAGAAAACCAACTTGCTTCTTCCTTTCATAGCGGAGGCACTGTCATAGAAATGTTAGTGCTTTTTCTTCTTAAAGTAATAAAGCTTGAAATGCACAAACTGATGAAATAAGTGTTATTCTGTTGAGGAGGCTTTAGGCCAAAGTGCTATCCTTTCCACAGTCAGGATCTAAAAATTTAATTTGTATATGTTGGATCTATGAGGTTCAATGATATTTAAATTCAAAATAAGCTGTTCTCTAAGCAGCAAATACATGTTTATGACCTCATTATGCCTTGGCTCATCTATAACATGACTTCATTACTGTAAACCAAAAAAAAAGAAAATGCGAATGAAGAGCTAATATACTAGGATTTGAAATGACATGTCATCATTTCCTAAAATAAAAAAAATCATTTGGCTAAAAACTGGTAGTACTAGAAGGCAACTGACGGAATGGGAGAAAATATTTGCAAATGGCATATAGGATAAAGAGTATCCAAAATCTATAAAGAACTTCTCAAACACAACACCCAAAAACCAAATCCAGTGAATGGGCAAAACACATGAACAGACACTTTTCCAAAGAAGACATCCAAATGGCTAACAGACACATAAAAAGATGCTCAACATCACTCATTATTAGGAAAATACAAATCAAAATCATGGTGAGATACCACCTCACACCTGTCAGAATGCCCAAAATTAACAACTCAGGAAACAACAGATATTGGCAAGGATGCAGAGAAAAGAGAAAACCTTTTGCATTGTTGGTGGGAATGCAAACTAGTGCAGCCACTCTGGAGAACATTATGGAGTTTCCTCAAAATATTAAAAATAGAGCTATCCTACAACCCAGCAATTGTACTACTAGGGATTTATTCAAAGGACACAAAAATGCTAATTTGAAGGGGCACATGCACACCAATGTTTAGAGCAGCACTATCAACAATAGCCAAATTATGGAAAGAGCCCAAATATTCATTGACTGATAAATGGATAAAGAAGAGGTGGTATGTACGTGTGTGTGTGTGTGTGCATGCACACACACACACACACACACACACACACACACACACAATAGAATACTACTCAGCAAACAAAAAGAATGAAATCTTGCCATTTCCAACCATGTGGATGGAACTAGAGTGTCTTATGTTAAGCAAAATAAAACAAACAGAGAAAGACAAATATCATATGATTTCACTCAGATATGGAATAAGCACAACAGATGAACATAGGGGAGGGGAAGGAAAAATAAGATAAAAAACAGAGAGGGAGGGGAAACATAAGAGACTTTTAAATACAGAGAGCAAACTGAGGGTTGCTAGAAGGGAGTTGAGTGAGGGATGGGCTAAATGGGTGATTGGCATTAAGGAGGGCATATGTTGGGATGATCACTGGGTATTTTATGTCAGTAATGAATCACTGAATTCTTCTCCTGAAACTAATACTACACTGTATGTTAACCTACTTGAATTTAAATAAAATAAGTGATAATACTAGGATTTAAACAAATGAGGAAAAATGAATATCTGTGGTGTATTAGCATAAGTATATGTCATGTTGGCAATTTAATGTGACATTTCCCCTTTTAAAAGATTTAGAAGTTCTCTAACAATAATATCAATTATCTATACTTTGTTTAATTTGAACAAAAGCACTTTCAAAGTGTTTAGGTCAGTGTTACAAATGGAGCAATTAATAAGTGACAACTCACAGATTCAAATTTAGATATTTTCACTAGACTTACAACAATACCCAGCATCTAGACGCAGATGTGTTAATTGATTATGTGCTTAAGTGTTGGAATCTAACTCTTCTGGCCTTCACTGTCAATAATTCTGGCCTTTCAGTTAAATAATTAAGTGACCACTAAGCTGCCTTATAGTATTTTAAAGTTAGAATGTATTTTTAAATCTGATTAAACAGAATAAAGGAGACTCATGATATATCAAATTATGTGTTTTTAAAGGAGGCAAGAGATTTGCAAAACACAGCTTTACGTATAAAACCAAGTAAATTTTGCAATAGGACAAGTAAACTATTTTGTGAATGTTTCTTTTCCCATAATATGTGCTATTCAAACTCACAGGCCGCTTAGAAGGATCAGTATCAAAATGAAAAAAGGAATACAAATACATTTGTAAACTCTTAGAAAAAAAGAATTTTATCCTAATCTCATTTTTATATAATCTTTTTTGTTACATGTTTTATAACAGATTTACTGAGATACAATTCATATTCCATAAAATTCACACTTTTAATGTGTATAATTCAATGGTTTTTAGAATATTTTCATCACCCTCAAAATAACCCTTCTAACCATTTGCAGATTCTTACAACTCTCTCCCCACCTCCCGCCCCCCCCCCCCCAGTCCCTGGTAACCACTAATCTTTTGTTTCTATGCATTACCTAATCTGGTCATTTCATATCAATGGAGTTGTACAATATGTGGCCTTTTGCAACTTTCTTCTTTCACTTAGCCTAAGTTTCTAGTTCGTAAATTCATCACATATATCAATATGTGATTCCTTTTTATTACCTAATAATATTCCATTATACACATATATCAAATTTTATTTATGCATTCATCAGTTGGACATTTAAGTTGTTTTAATTTCTTGATTATTATGAATAAAGCTGCTATAAACACTTCTCTTTAAGATTTTAAATGGATATACATTTTCATTTCTCTCAGGTATGTATCTAGGAGTGGAATTGCAGGATTATATAATAAATCTAGGTTTAATATTTTTAGGAACTTCCAAACTGTTTTCCCAAAGTGGTATTAGCCATTTCGTAATCCCAATAGCTATGTTGATGATTCCGATTTCTCCACATCTTTTCAACACTTTTATTATCTTTTTCATCTTAGTAATCATAGTTGTTTGAAATGGTATTGCATTGTAGTTTTAATTTGCTTTTCCCTAATGACTAGAAATTTCTTTCTTTTGAAAAAAAAGTTTTTTAATGTTTATTTTTGAGAGAGAGACAAAGTGCAAGCAGAGGAGGGAGACACAGAATCTGAAACAGGCTTCAGGCTCTGACCTGTCAGCACAGAGCCCAATGCAGGGCTCAAACTCACGAACTACGAAATCATGACCTGAGCTGAAATCATATGCTTAACCAACTGAGCCACCCAGGAGCCCCATGAGCATCCTTTCATAGGTTTGTGAACTATATATTTTCTTTGAAGTATATCTATGAAAATCCTTTGCCAATTTTATTTATCTATTTTTGAGAGAATATGAGAGGGAGAGAGCATGTATGGGAGGGGCAGAGAGAGAGAGAGAAAATCCCAAACCTGATATGGGGCTTGAACTGAGATCCCCACCTGAGCCAAAATCAAAAGTCGGACACTTAACCAACTGAGCCACCCAGGCGCCTCTCCTTTGCACATTTATAAATTGGGTTATCTTTTCATTGTTGAGTTCTAAGAGTTCTTTATATATTCTAGATACTAGACCTTAACAGATATGATTTCCACATTTTCCCATTCTTATGCTGTATTTTCACCTTATTGATGGCAATATGCAATATATATATACATATACATATATATATATATACATATACATATACATATATATATATATATATATATATATATATATATATATATATATGTAGTCCAATTTTTCTGTTTTCCTTTCCTCGCCTGTGTTTTTGGTATCACACCTAAGAAACCATAGACTAGTTCAAAGTCATGAAAATTTACTCTACATTTTCTTCTATTGTTGTAATAAGTTTTGAAATTAGGAAGTTGAATCATCTAACACTGTTGTCCTTTTCCAAGATTATTTGGCTATTCGGAGTCTCTTGCATTTCTATATAAATTTTAAATCCAGCTTGTCAATTTCTGCAAAAATGTCCGGTAAGATTTTGAAAGGGATTATGTTGAATCTGTAGATTAATTTGGGAAGAATTACCATCTTAACAATATTGTCTTCCAATCCAATATCATGGGATATCTTGTTATTTAGATTTTATTTCTTTCAACAATGTCTTACAGTTTTCATCATACAAGTCTTGTACTCTTAGTACAATACTTAGGAATAAATTTGACAACTTATGATGTTACATTGAATGGAATTATCTTCTTAATCACTGCCAAATTTTTTTCAAGTTTTTATTTAAATTCCACTTAGTTAACATGTAGTGTAATATGAGTTTCAGGCATAGAATTTAGGGATTCATCCATTGCGAATGTAATGTTAAACGTTATAAGGGCATTGCTTTGGCAGAATACACAGCCAGATTTAATCTTCTGCACTTGAATTGGGAGTATAGATATTTGGTATGAAGGAGAAGGAAAGCAAAGAAACTTCTTTGCAATTAAGTAAATATTTATATTCCCTGTTCTTTACTTTTATTCCTTTTTTAAGACCTAGAACAAGATAGGAGAGATATTGTTGGAAAATGGTACAAACCAAGAAGAGCTGCCCAACTCTGGCATCACTAATTCTGCATACATTATAATATAAAAAGGTACTTGACACTGGTCATCAGAGTCAAATGGAATACACTCAACAGCACAAATGTAGAAAGAAGCAAGACTACATCACAATACTCTGCTTTGAGTCCCATGCCTGCTTAAAGCTTTTGTTAATAGCTTTAAGCTAATGGAACATGTTGCCCCTGGATCAAAGATTGTGGAGTGGCTATCCCTGCTTTGTTATTTTGTTCCTTAAAAATCCCCAGATATATTCAGGATCATGTCAAAGTTAGGCATGTTATAATCTACCCAAAAATGAAAAATTTAGGCCAAGAGTTAGTTGTGTGAGTGACACCAGGTGAACAGTCTTGCTTTATTTTTTTTCATACTTTTTCCATCAGCCTTTGTGATGACTGAAAATGACAAAAAAAAAAAAAAAAAGAGGGAGTGAAAGCAAATGTCAGCCAAGAGAGTTGAGAGAAGTCAAAATGTTCTTTTCTAAAAGACCTTTAAAGTGCAGCAATTACAAGGAGTGAGAAATGAGTTATGATGCAGTATTTGTACCCTGAATCTAACAGTACTTTGCATATATTTATGAACAATGAAGGAAACAGAGATTCAATAAAGATTAAGGCTAATACCTGATAGTTTTGCCATTCCCCTCTTTTAGTCTTTTGGGTTTTTTTCCCCCAAATTGTTCTTCATAAATAAACCACAGAAGTAAAGGAAATACATGTGTATGTGTGTATATAGATTTATATATCATAAAAATATTATCTCAACTCAACATGGATTACTTTGTATCTGTTTTACCATTAACTATATTTTCCTAAATCTTTCAGTAAAAGTGATTCTCTAGATAGACATAAATTTCATCATGAAGTTTCTATAACGTTTTTGCGCATTACTATGGACCCAAAAAGGTATGAGAACTCCTACTAGGTATTGTATTGCACATCCATACCTACCTCTTGAATTCATAGTCATAATTTACCTCACTTGTTTTAATTTAGAGTTTTTGTAGTTAATGAATGTTGAGCCACTTAAGATAGTTTCTGAGTTTACTATGCTCGTCTCCTTTAACCATCATTTGCCGGACTGGTAGAAATGCACACATGAGTAATTGAGCCTATAATTACCAAAATGCACACACAGTTGGGCATTCAAAAGGAATATGAAAGCTTTTTATTTTTTGCTCCAGTTGCTTTTTCAAACTTTAATTTATCCTGCAATATGCATGTGAGCTTAGAAAATACTTTTTAAAAAAAACAAATAAATGGACTAATTCAGGGTTAATGACTTTCCAATTAAGATAAGGAACAAGCTAATGGAAGAGATCTTTTTTTTCCCTCTAGTTAACCTTTATTCAGCCTCTAAAACTCAGTTAATGTTAACATACCAAATAAAAGCTTTCCAGTCTAAACTAGGTACTACTTTGAACACTCAGAATACCTTATACTTACTTTTATCACAGCATGTATCAACATTTATAAGGTAAATATCTGGCTGTAGACCTGCTCCCTAGAGAGTGAGCTTCCTTTGCTTAGGAACCAAGTCTTTCACTTTTGAAACCCTAGTATCCTACTCTGTGTTTAATATATGTTTGATAAATAATAATTAAGGACTTGATACATATAAAATCATCAATTCCCTATCCTTTATCCCCTTTCTGTTCCTTTTGATCTTCTATTACCTGTTTTAAATGGACATAGACCAGGACCCCATATCAGACTACTGTTTTTAATCCCAGCAAGGATTCTCATCTGGTCTTTACTAGGAGATTAGATTGGATTCCCATTAATCTTCCAGTTTAAGGGCCTTCTCTACAAACAAAATTTGCTTTAGATGCAGGACATCCTCTGTTTATTACTCAGTGATCCATTCAAATCTTAACTCAGGAACAAAGGCTACATCTCAAGTAGGATTAAGTTAGTCTCTGGTAGATGACTTCAGATGACTTCAATAGTGGCCAGTCCAGTTTTGGGTCTTACAAATAGAATTTGAGATGCCTAACCCATTGTTAGCTATTAGCAATGGCATCTTAGTGTGAATTTATTTTATTGCTCTTTTTCCTAACATCTAGCTGAGATCAACTGCCCTACAGAGTACGGTTTTATGGGGCGCCTGGATAGCTCAGTGCGTTGAGCGTCTGACTTGGCTCAGGTCATGGTCTCCCGGTTTGTGAGTTCCAGCCCCACGTGGGGCTCTGTGCTGACAGCTCAGAGCCTGGAGCCTGCTTCAGATTCTGCGTCTCCCTCTCTCTCTCTCTGCCTCTCCCATGCTCAGGCTCTCTCTCAATAATAAATAAACGTTAAAAAATAAGTAAGTATGGTTCTTCTAGACCAGAAGTAAAGGATAAAAGGTGCATTCAGGAGCCTGTGGCATTCACTTCCTCGAAGGAACCACCATGGGGTGGGGCCTAATTAGCAGTCCTTACAAAACCATAGAGCACCCCTGGTTCTGGGAGGTAAGGAAAAAAAAGGTAACAATTAATGCTTACAGAAAACTGCATTCGGGCATTAAGGGAAGATAGAGGAGACAAGAGGTAAATTTCATCAACTCTAAAATGTGTGCGGCCTGCGCAGTTTGTTTGTTTGATTTTAATAACAATGACAATGACAGAGAAGAGAGGAATAAGTGGCCACTTTCACCCTTCTAGCTCTAACCCTACTGTACTCTGGAATTTTATAAGTATCCCTGCAATGCATATTTTGGCAACATATCTTCACAGAGTAGATGTGCAATCACTTAAGGCATTAATACAATCACTTTCAGTTGATTCAATGTGATTCATGCAAAGCGAAAGGCAATTTTTCATTACAGAAATAATCCTTCATATAGAATATCCTCATAAGGGTGCTTCAGACTTAAAGTTCACCTTTCACCCTACCAGAGCACAGCAAAAGCTGAAACAATGTCCATATAACCTCTCAGCTGGAATCACTTATACAAATATCTACCACTGGCATTCTGATGCTGACACTATTATTTCATTTTAATCCGACAATAAAAATCCTGCTGGATGGTTTATGATATGTAATCAAATCAATGTCACCAGAAGGATGAGGAACAATTTGTAATACTGATTCTAGGAAAGACATGCCCTTTCTCTGGGTTATAGAGGGCTCTAAAGGAAGTAGAGTTGACACTAAAGATACAAAGAAGCGCTATCAATAACTAACACAATCCTTTCCTTGTAGACTACACTAAAAACAAAAATATTACACAACTTGATTATCTACTTGGGTCTCACAACCACCTTGAAAGGTAATCTTATAACTACACAGGGCTGACACGAATGTCACACAACTAGTGGAGAAGATGCTACTGCTGCCACTACTTGTCCTTTATTTTAGTTCATTGTTTTTCCACCATATCTAGTTTCACCAGAATCCCTCAACCCTTTTGTTTGCTGACCTTGGAATATACAAACACCCTAGATCACAAGTTCTTAAAACTTCATATATCACTGATCAATAACAAATAAAATAAAATGAGAAAGACTAACACATGGTTTCCTCTGTTCTTCTAACTAGCACCTCCCACCAACACAAAAGAAAGGATAAATTTTAATTCTCAATAGGCAGGAAGGATGGCAACACAAAAGACATTCCTATATGTTAAATAAATTTAGCTTTATGGAAAACTCACCACCTTATTTCCTCATTTTGCCACATACGAGTGAAAACTACACGACCAAGTGTACTGGATATCCGTTTCTTAATTTTTTTTAAGTTTATTTATTTATTTTGAGAGAAAGAGAGAGTGCAAGCAGGGGAGGGACACAGAGAGAGAGAGAGAGAGAGAGAGAGAGAGAGAGAGAGAGAGAGAGAGAGAGAGAATCCCAAGCAGATTCCGCACTGTCAGCGTGGAACAGAATTCGGGGCTCAAATGCACAAACCGTGAGATCATGACCTGAGCCAAAATCAAGAGTCAAATGCTCAACCTACTGAGTCACCCAGGTGCCCCCGGATATCCTTCTCGATAGAACATCAGGTCATATTTGTCAAGGCCTCCACCACAGCTTAAAGGAGTTCATTCATTTTAATTCAGTAACCATTTACTACCTATTATGTGCAAGGCACTGATCCAAATCCTAATATAAGGATCATAACTGTCCAATCCCTGCCTCCAAATAGCTTATGATCTAATAAAGACAACAAACCACTAATATAAGACTAAGAGAAGCACCATAAAAGAGGAACAAATCAACCAATGAAGGTTGAAAAAAAAGAGTAACATTTACTTAAGGGAATCTGGAAAGGCTTCATAGAGAAACTGGAAAATGAAATGGGACCTTAAAGATTAGGTGGCACTCTCAGGAGACAAAGGGAAGGAGGGAAGGAAAGAGGAAGTGGATGTGTATATAAGTGTGTGTGCACGTGCACACATTAAAAGAGGTGAAAGAATGGGAAAAGAACATTCCAGAAAATAACAGGAGCAGGGAACATGGTATAAATTTCACACCATATCTCAGGAATAGGCAATGTATAATTGCTAAAGGTTTCAAGAGGAAAATATAGAGTAATAATGCTTTCAGGAAAACCAGCTCTAAGTTTTTTATTTAGGATAGTTATTGGAGTATGTATTATTTCAAGTTTACTGGTCTTCAAATTCCAACCATTGGATTATCACTCAAGAGGCTAAAAAAATAGATTCCATAGAATAAAGAACTTATTATAAAACTTTCCTTATATTTTGGTGGTCAAAAAGATAGGTCCCTGGCATTGGCTTCCAGAATGAGGTAAAACCATACCACCCCCAGCACTACCACAAGACATATGAAAGTAAACAGCAAGTGATCTCAAAGAGAAAACAGATTTGTGAGGACAAGCCACTATAAAGCTGAGGAAGGACAAAGAATGAGGCATTCTATACAGGTATTGAAAAGTCAAGTCAATTACAAGAAGGCATTAACTAAGGTGACCAGAAGCAATAGAATCCTGGGGAAGAGTTGGTACTAAGCAGGAAAGTAAACAGGCATCTCACATCTTTCCTTACTCTTCAAAAGGAGCCATTAGACACAGAATAAGTAGCTATAAAGCCCCAGCTGCTCCACAGACCCAGGCCTCAAAGCATCAGACAAACTATCCTCCACAGGGTAGTATTCAAAGAGCTACCACTGAATAGTGGTATCAACACAATTCCTAAAGTCAGCACCAATTTCCAATGCAAGATCCACACACTTCAGTTGAACTTGAGTAAATTGTTTCTTAAAAAGGCGAGGTAGTCAGAGGATGGCATAATTCTCATCCCAGACTGCACATAAGAAGTGGTTTGGGTCCAAGTACTGATAAGGTACAATCCTGGTCTTTTTTTTAAGTTTATTTATTTTGAGAGAGAACACATGCATGCAAGCAGGCGGAGGGGCAGAAAAAGAGGGAGAGAGAAACCTGTGAGAGAATGACCTGAGCCAAAATCAAGAGTTGTATGCTGAACCGAGTCCCCCAAGCACCCTCCAGTTTTATTTTTAATATCCTCTTATTATTCTATAAACAGCTTAATCTGTAAATTGATCACATTTAGGATTTTTATTATTTTTATTCCACTTAAAGACATTTCTATTATTTACTTTTTTTTTTCTTTCCAACGGACATTGCTATTTTATACCACTGTCCTTAAATATCCTTTTATTACTTTATCCACAAGTGAAGACTTATACAAAAACACTTGTTTCAATTTATATTTGATAGAAATATCACTTTTACTCATGTTTGACGGAGTGTATAGTGTTCTTTGGAACTATCTTAATTTGTGGGCTCTTATTTTCCATTCATTCACTTAGCTGTTTTATGTAGATAGCACATATGCAGAGAAGGTTTAAGATTATATCCCTTTCTAGAGATTCTATCTTGCATGCTGTGATGGTTGATGCTATGTGTCAACTTGGCAGGGCCACGGTGCTCAGAGGTTTGGTCAAACGTTATTCTGGATGTTTCTGTGAGGGTGTTCTTTTAGATAAGGTTAACATTTAAACTAATGGGTTTTGAGTAAAGCAGATTGCCCTCCATAATGTGAGTGAGCCCCTTTTAATCAGATGAGGGCCTTAGAGAACAAAGACTGACCCTCCCTGAGCAAGAAAGAATTCTTCCAGGAAACTGTCTTGGAATTCAAACTATAATTCTTCCCTTAGCCTCCAGCTTGTTGGCCTACACCAGGAGATTTTAGATTCAGTAAGCCTCCATAAACATGAGAGCCAATTCCTTGAGGTACATCAATCAATCAATCTCTCTAGATATGTGGATGCACACATATATTCTGGGTATACATACATGCACACATCCTTTTGGTCCTGCTTCTCTGGAAAACCTTCACTAATACAGATACCTGTGAGCTGCAGATATACATAGAGATATAGACATGATGTAGATATAAACATATATTAGGTTTAACAAACATATTAGGTTAAAACAACATACATTTATTCCATTTCTGTGGGCGAGGGACTGGCATATCATCTAGGTCCTCTGGGTAGAGTCTCATCAACTGGGATCAGGGCATTGGCAGGTGCTGTGGTGTCTAATAAATGACTCAACCAGGGAATAATCCCATTTTTTTTGCAGAGTTCTGTTTCTTGCAGTTGTAGGATTGAGGGCTCCAGTCATGCTGTCTGTTGGCCAGAGACCACCCTCAGTTCCCTCCTACATGGATGTTTCAGCATAGGCAACCCACAATGTGGCAACTTTCTTCCTCATAGTCAACAAGGGAGTGAGTGACTCCAGCAAGACCAGAGTTACATCTTATGTAATATAATCACATATATTCCATCACATCTGTGTATGCTATTGATAAGAAGTAATTCACAGGTCCCATCACATTAAAGGAGAGGGGCATCACAGGATATGAACGCCAGGAGTTGGGAATCGTGTCAGCGACCTTACATCCTATTATATTTTCTCTGTAGTCTAAACGCTTACAAATAAGGGCTGCCACATTTTTTTAGTCCAGTGTTCTTTCTCTTATTTTCATGAATATGATGAAACAGCATGTGCTTACATATAAAAAAAAATTATTACATTCACTTACTTTTGGATGTCAAGTTATGCAATAATTGCATTTCTAAAAATGGCATCATTATAAAAGTGCACTTCTGAAATTCATTCAGGCCACACCAGTTGCAAAGTAGCCAAACGTGGTCTCTTAATGGCCATTGGTTAGTTGCTGTGCTGCAAGCCCTTGTTAACTTTTTGTTAACTTTCATTGAAGTACCCAGAAACACACTGCAGCATTATCGTAGACATATGTATATTTTTCATTGCTTTAACACCATACTTTTAAGAATCCCCTTTATTAAAAAGAAACATACATTAAATCAAAATTGAGTATTTTTACTCAATTTTAAAAATTTATTTAAAAAATATCAGCTATGTGGTAGCTAAATATGTTCACATATTAAGATGTTTCTAATATACTGTTTATACTTTTACACAAGGTCATAACCTTCCTTTTCAAGTTATTTGCTTTAAAAATATTAAAACTTGTTGCTAATTTGATTTTTCTTCCATGAACATTGTCCTCCAATTTTAAAACATTTGTTTGGCACTGCATATGCAGTTTCTTAGGAACACATACACATTTCACAAAGTAAAGGACAATATTATAAAAATAACTTGAATTCTACTGAACTGAACTTTGTCCCTGACCCTGGTATAAGACCTAGATCTTATACTGATTTTATTTCATATTTTGTTTCCGATTTTGTCTTTTTAAAAAATGTTTATTAAATATTTTACTGCCTATAACAAAAGACATTTTAAGAGATTTAACAATATCAGTTCAAAACAGAAAGTCAAATCAATGCTGCGTTACTGTTGTAAAGATAATCAAGGTTAGAAAAATGAACAAACATCCATTACAACAGTATTCAGTTTTCCTGAATACTCTCTGCATAGAGTAGGTTAAAACTAATGTGATTTGACCTTGACTTTCAGATTAACACTATTTTTTTAAGTATATTTATTTATTTTGACAGAGACAGACACAGCGTGAGTAGGGGAGGGGCAGAGAGTTAGAATCCCAAGCAGGCTCCTACTGTCAGCACAGACCCTGATGCAAGGCTCGAACCCACGAAGCTGTGAGATCATGACCTGAGCCAAAACCAAGAGTTGGACACCCAACTGACTAAGCACCCAGGCACCCCTCAGAATAACACTATTAATGTCATACAGTATATGCTGACAATTAGAAAATATATCTCAGACTCCTATTATAAAAACTAACTTCCTAACAAAGGTAACAAAAGAGGGGCAGATAACCTCTGGATTTTGAGATGAGTTGCCTGTTGCTTCTACTTCTGTATCACAATGTTCACTCACCCAGTGTCACCATCTCTCTCGTAGCCTCATAGATGGTGACTGCACAATTCTAGTACCCAAAGTACCACAGGTCTAGGAGAGAAGCGATTTGAACATTCTCCTATTTCCACGCTACACAGGTTCCAACCATTATTCTTCCACCTTTATGCAAAACATATTCTGCCTTTAAGAGTTACCTGAGGGGTGCAGAGTAGAGATTGGGCGGTTTGAGTGGTATCATTCACCCCACTCCACAAGGAATCAAATCCTAAAGCTATGTTCACATGGAACAATACTGGAATTGGAAGCAGAATACCATTTCAGTAACAGTTGAGTAAACAGTCTATCCCCAGTGTGGCATCAGAGAACAAACCAAGAGAGGCTTTCTGCATCTACACCCTTGAATCAGTGTTTCACATACAAGTCATGGAAAAGTGCTTCATTTCCAGGGACAAGAAACACAACAGAAGACTTCATACATGCATATGGACAACTAATGCACAGTAACATCATCTACTGGTGGAGGAAGAAAACTGAACAACAAATCTTCCAAATTCAGATGAAATTATTGTTTCATGTGGGAATAAGAGAATAGGACTGATCATTTCAGGGAAGAATGATGGGCAGGACTGTCCTCAGAGCTAAGCTCCTTTCACCAAATGGCCCCTAAGCCATCTTCCTCTCCACACACAGATGATACCCATCAAGTTTACTTGTTCATTCATGCTGTGCCCTGTTCAAGGACCCTTGACTCATGTACCCTTCCCTCATTACTAGTATGATAAAGAGCTAACTCTATGGCATGACGCTGTAGCATACTGATGCTGTGTCAGAGTCATGGCTTATCACTTCAGGACTACGTGATCTTGAGGAAGTTACATAATCTCTAAATCTCCACCTGTAAAGTGGAGATACACTCAGCATCCTAACAATAATTAAATTAGCAACTATAGGGCACCTGGGTGGCTCAGTCGGTTGAGTGTCTGACTTCGCCTCAGGTCATGATCTCACAGTTTGTGGGTTCAAGCCCCGCTTTGGGCTCTGTGCTGACAGCTTGGAGCCTGGAGCCTGCTTCAAATTCTGTGCCTCCCTCTCTCTCTGCTCCTCCCCTGCTCACACTCTGTCTCTCTCTCAAAAATAAATAAAGATTTAAAAAAATTAAAAAAAAATTAGCAACTATATGTCAAGTCCTTAGCATATACAAAGCAGTCTCTAAAAGGAGTTACAGTTGATGAATGGATAAAGAAATTGTGGTTTATATACACAATGGAGTACTATGTGGCAATGAGAAAGAATGAAATATGGCCCTTTGTAGCAACATGGATGGAACTGGAGAGTGTGATGCTAAGTGAAATAAGCCATACAGAGAAAGACAGATACCATATGGTTTCACTCTTAAGTGGATCCTGAGAAACTTAACAGAAACCCATGGGGGAGGGGAAGGAAAAAAAAAAAAGAGGTTAGAGTGGGAGAGAGCCAAAGCATAAGAGACTGTTAAAAACTGAGAACAAACTGAGGGTTGATGGGGGGTGGGAGGGAGGGGAGGGTGGGTGCTGGGTATTGAGGAGGGCACCTTTTGGGATGAGCACTGGGTGTTGTATGGAAACCAATTTGTCAATAAACTTCATATATTGAAAAAAATTTAAAAAATAAAAAATAAAAAATAAAAGGAGTTACAGTAAAAGGCTCAGTCTGCCCCCTGACCAGCCATGTTCCTGTACATACCTATATTCCCTACCAGCTGCTTCCATTAAGTCTTCTTTATCTGCTGCTTTCTACTGACCTCTTCCTCAGGCACTTCTCTTTCTGACTCAAAACTCTTCATAGGTGTAGGAGGAAGAAAACTTCAAGACACTTTTTCCCCTCTCTGACTCAGTAGTCAGTACTTTCCCACTCCAAGCCTTCCTTTTCTCCTTCCTCCCAGTCCCTGTGTTTATCAAACCCTGTGTCAGCGAGAGCACCCCCACATCTATGCCACTCACCTAATTCTCAACTAGTGCCAGGAACAGAGGGGAACCAGACTAAAGATAGCTAAGGTGTGAGGTATTGAAGTAGCCAACAAAGACAGGTTAAAATTAATTAGATCACCTGAATTCTTCATGCACGTAGCAGACAAGCATCAGATTCTGACCATGTATTTGTCTCTAGCCTATCTCAGTGCTGTGTAGCCCACAACACAACACATACACACACATACACACACACCCCACAGGCTCCCTGAGGGCAAAAACCCTGTCTTACTCATTCTGAAGCTTTACCACCTAGTTTAAACTTTAGCACGTATTTGGTACTTAGTATATTTTTATAGAACTAAATTGAATTTTCTTTTATAATGTATCAAGTATCTTGTCTCTACATCTGCTCTCAATGAAATGTGTATTTTTAAAGTTAATGAGATGTGTATGTAAGTCACAGAAGACTGTATAAATGTAAATGAGTGTTGTCTTTTATTGATTTTTATTTTTTAAGTTTATTCTGAGAGAGTGCAAGTGGGGGAGGGGCAGAGGGAGGGGGGGGGGCAGAGGATCCGAAGTGGGCTCTGTGCTGACAGCAGAGAGCCCGATGTGGGGCTCAAACCCACAAACTGTGAGATCATGACCTGACCCAAATTTGGATGCTTAACCGACTGAGCCACCCAGGTGTCCCGAGTGTTGTCTTTTAGAGACAATATGAGGGATATATGTATGGTGTAATAAACACTTGACAAACTATGAGCTCTTCTAATGGACCATTTATAATTATTCAAATTGCCTGAGACTCACAACAGTGAAATATCCAATAACTGTGGGTAGCAGTTTGGAATGCCAGGAGATAATGGTACTGAGGCGGTAACAGGGTGTGTAATTAGATGAATAGCATTAGCACCAGAAGACAAAGTTTTTTGCTTAAAGATAAACAAACAAACAAACAAAACTGCTGAGTTACAAGCAGCAGGTGGCAATAAAACAATGCTAATACTAATACTATATTACTAATACTAATGCTAATGCTAATACTGTATGTAGAACAATCATAGGGAATCTCAAAGGCAGAGTGGAACAGGGTCTCTACTCACAAGAGCCATATAAACCCCATGTACAGAAAGGCACCAGGATGTGAAGACAGAATTCCATGACACAATGAAAACACAGAAAAAGTCTTTTACAATATAATCAAAACCTATGTGAGAGTAGGTGATGAACAGGAGTCCAGAAGCAGAAAAAACAGATCAAAAAAAATGGTTCAGAAAAAGGTTACAACAGCTGGATGAGGCAGAATCAATCAGACTAATGATAAGGTCACCAATGACCTCCATGTTGTAGAATATAATGGTTACTCTTTGGTCCTCAGCTTACAAGACCCATTAGCATTTCACTCACTCCTCCTCTCTCAGCTTCTAGCATATCATCCTGTCTTTTGTTTTGTCTTGTTTCCTACCTCAATATCCTCACCCTCAATTTTCTTTGCTTGTTCCTCATCTTTCTACTTTATCCACTTCACTCCCTTGGGCATCTCACTCTGTCTCATGGCTTTAGAAACCATCTGCATGCATAAGACTCTTACAATTTTTACCACCAGCCCAGATCTTTTCTCTTGAATTCCAGTGGAATTAATCCAACTACATTTCCACAACTTCATTTAAATGTCTAATAAAATTCACAAACATAACATTCATCAAATCGAACTTCAGATCTTTCCCTGCTCATACACACTCTATCTTTTCCTTCTCAGTAGTAATGCCACTCTTTAGTTGTTCAGCCACAAACCTTGGGTCATCTTTGACCCTTCTTTCATACACTCTAAACTTCATCTTCTAATAAAACCTATTGTTTTAACATTCAATAAATATCAATTATCCTACCACTGCTCACAACATCCATTGTTTATCACCATCTCTAACGCACAATCCCTCACCTAGACTGACAATAGCCTTCCAACCATCTCCCTTCAGCCTGGTCTCAAGACAGCAGCCAGAGTGATGCTGTTAATCACAGGTCACATCTCTCTACTCAAAACCCTCCAATGGCTTCCCAAGTTTCTCAAAGAAAAATTCAAAGTCCTAGCAGCCTTCTTCTGGGCTCACAACATCTGGCCCCCATTATCTCTTTATCTCATCTCTTACTTTTCTACCCTTGCTCACTCCACATAGATTCCTTATTGTTCCCACCTCAGGGCCTTTGTACATGCCCAATTCCTCCCCCTGGAATGCTCTTCTCCCAAACATCCCATGGCTTATTCCCTCACCTCCCTCAGGTTTTTACTAAAATGCCATAATTTCAGTGATGCCTTCTCTAGCCAAACTATTCAAAATTACAACCTCTATCTCAATGTACTTTCTAGTTCTCTTCTCTGCCCTATTCTTCTCCAAGTACTTATCAGTATCTAATCTAGCATTTATTTTACTTATTGATCTTGGTTATTTATATACACTGTACTTCCCCATTCATCTGTTTTGCTGACTGTTGTATCCCCAGACCTTAGAGTACTGCATGGCATATGTAAGTGCTGAATAAAACCTGTGGATGAAAGGAGTCATAATAAACCACATTTAGTGAATGCTTACTTTTGTCATGGATTAGGCTAGTCATAATGCAATATATTATTTTTACTAACTCCCCACAGCCTCCATGAGAGATAAGCTATGATTGTATGTCTTTAGCAGATGTCAAACAGGTTTAGGGATTCTAAGTAATGTGTCCAAGATCACATAGCTAGCCACTGGTACTGAATTACCACATTCTTTTGATACATAGTTCATAAAACCAAGTTACCACCAGATTCTTTTGGATGAATTATCTCCATGTCTCTGAACTGTGTGATGTCAATCGTACCCTCTTTAGCAATTTACACATTTTGATTATGTATACATGTATGAACACAAGCCATAACAAAATTCTCAGTGGAGAATAAAGGTTAGAATCATACTTATAATCATATTCCCAGCAATGTAACTCCCACAGGGAAATACAATAAATAGTTTCATAGTCTCGCCATGGTGCTTTTCTTATTTCTAATTCATACCTATTCAGTTTATAGTTATTCTTCCGATTTTTATAACTCACTAGGCTATGAAAATCATTTTGATATTTTAAAATTGGGGAATGGTGGAATTATTTGGTCAAGCTTCATGCTGCTTTGATATGCTTTCCTAATCTTGAAATAAATTTGAATGTATCTGGTTGAGTGACATTTCAAAACAATTAATTTATGTCTTCTTAAAATGGATGAAGACAAACTATCCATTGTCAAAAAAATACTATATTTGTTTTTGAAACTTTATATTTCATATATGTTCTATACTCTTAGCTAATCTTATCAACTTGAACACCTGAAGTGTCAGGTCAGTTGAGGAAAATCAACACAGATTTTTATGGATATTCTTTTTTTTTTTTCTTATGTTTCTTCAAAATGTAGTGTGATCAAATGTATCTCAAAGCCAGTCTGATAATTTGGTAACTATGTAATCATTAATATTTAGAAAAAAAAATTTCACTTTCCACTAAGAAGTATCAAATTTAGGGGCGCCTGGGTGGCGCAGTCGGTTAAGCGTCCGACTTCAGCCAGGTCAGGATCTCACGGTCTGGGAGTTCGAGCCCCGCATCGGGCTCTGGGCTGATGGCTCAGAGCCTGGAGCCTGTTTCCGATTCTTTGTCTCCCTCTCTCTCTGCCCCTCCCCCGTTCATGCTCTGTCTCTCTCTGTCCCAAAAATAAATAAACGTTGAAAAAAAAATTTTTAAAAAAGTATCAAATTTAGTACATATTTGACATTGTCCTTAAATCTCTCATTAGGGAGAAACAGTTGGCAATGTGGTAAAATATGCATTACCTGTAATCAACTTAAAATTTATTTTTGTGCTATCTTCCAAATTCTTAAATTCTAAATGGGCTTTATCATTAAGCTCAAATTGAGGAAGAGGTACAAAATGCAAATATATATAACCAGGCTTGGTTTTAGGACTTGATAATACATTCCTAAACAGAACTGAAAACATTCATTTAAAATTGCTCCTGAAGAGAGAAGTTTAGGGAAGAAAATATATGAATAAATTTATAAAGATCTGAAAAAGTTGATAATGTAATGTGTTGCTTGAAAAATAAATTGGTTTATAATCCATATTTAATGGTTCCATTAAAGGTTTTTTAAAAAGAGTAACATTTCTCTCCCTCATTTAATTCACAATTTTATTCATTACAAACTTTCAAATCTACATGCTGCTAGGTTCAAATGCAAATGTTTCATCACTATTGTCAGCTTAAAAAGAAAGGATTTTACAAATTCAAAATGCAATTATTTGGCTGCTCCTGGGAACTTAAGCTTTATTCTTTTGGTCTCAAACATCTCAAAAATAGATCATACACACATAGAAAAAGATCAAGCCAAAGTTATTTTGAACCAAGTAATGAATAAAACCTTAAGCGAAACTAGGAATATTTCTAAAGGAATTTATTCTCTTCTTCACATTATACTCTCTTAATCTGTTTATAACATTGAAAAGGCATATAAAAATAATTCATTGGAGTCAAAGTATAATATTTCTGAATTATAAAATGAAGTAGCTATAATATAATAATAGTCCCCAAGAGTTGGGCCTATAATACCTATCAAAATATTCTTTTGCTTATTAAAGATGACATAAAAAGTTAACTATTTTAAACTAATGTAAAAAAAACCCATAGTATTTCTAAAACTTTTAAGCAAACAGTATTAAATTTCAAAACTATTAATACCTCAAATGTATACCTTATAGAGAAAAATCACTTCAAACTTAGCAATTCCTTAAATTTTAAAATGCTTAAAGAAACAATTACATAAAAATTAAGAAACCTAAAATATTGAAAAAAATTAGAAATTACCTGGAACTGATTTCCAGTGTGTACTTTTACTGTTGACCTCAAGTGAAATTCAAGAAAATGGTATCATGGGGTAATCTCCCTCACACTATCCTCTCTCTTCTCTCTCTCTCTCTCTAGCGGGTTGTGACCATCTTGACCAAATGAAGCGAGAAGGTTTCACCTCATTTCACTTCTGTTTGCTTCTAATGAACAGAATATGGCAAAAAGGATGGGATGTCACTTCCAAGATAAGATTATGAAAGACTATGACTTCCTTTTTTGTCTGTCCCTCCCTCCTTTTCTCCCTCTTTCTTTGATAAAACAAGCTGTCATGTTAAAAGCTACCCTATGGAGAAGCCCATATGGCAAACAATGGAGGCCGGTCTTTGGCCAACAAGGTAGAAATTGAGGCCCTTGGTCCAACAACCTGGAAGAAAGTGAATTCTGCAACAGGTGAGTGTGCAAAAGCAGACCCCCCACCCCCCCACAACTGAACCTTGAGATGATTCTAGCTCCAACTGACACCTTGATTTCAACCTTGTTGAGAGACTTGAGCAGGAGGACCCAGTTAAACTGTACCCGATTCCTCACCTGATGACACCGTGAGATAATAAATGTGTGTTATTTTAAGGGGCTAAATGTGGGGGCAATTAGTTACACAGCAATAGACAACTAAATATACTCTTTCTTCTAAAAACATATACTCAATTAAAGGAATAAAGTTTAATATAAGGTAAGATATGTAAGAAGAGTTTTGTTTTGTTTTGTTTTGTTTTTGATATTATGGTGGCACCAAGAATGATGATTTATGACAAGAAATACTTATGAGCAAGATTAGAAAAAGGAGAAGGATACGGGAAGAAGATATTTTTAGAAAGAAAAAACACAGATGATGATCATGGGCCCTGAATGTGATCCTAAGGAATCTGTACTTTATTCCGTAAGTGAAGAACCATTAAATGTTTTTGACCATAGGAATTATGAGATCCACATTTCTGGGAGAAAATTCTGGTGCCATTATATTCAAAATGGATTAGAAATGAAAAAGAAAATAACCAAATCATTTAAAGATAATGTTAAAGTCATTTAAAGTCATTGTTAAAGTCAGGATGAGAAGGAAGGAGAGTCTGAGCCCTGTAGAAGTGTCAGTAGGAACAGAAATGGGGAAATGGGTGTGAGGTGCTTGGGAGCAAAACCATAGGGTTTGGTTAACAAAAGACTATGAGGAAATGGAAATAAAGAGGAAAGGTGAAAATGGCCCTAAGATGTTCAGCCTGACTGACTTGAGAAAAATGGCAACATGAAACAGAGCAGAAATCAAGGAAGAATTTAAAGGAGCAAAGTAAGTTCTTTTGAGTGGACTCGTTTGAGTAACAGCAGGATAATAATAAGGCAACAGTTTTGAATATGATTATGACACTAAGGAACAAAGTCAGAACTGCAGGTAAAGATTTAGGAATAACTAATTTAGGGATGCTGGTTAAGCCATGAAAAGAAATGTGATAGCCCACTTAAAACTTAGATAGAGCTTAAAAACCTCTTATTACTCTGCACTACCTGCAGGATAACATGGAAAATGATTAGTTAACCATTTACCTAGCTTCAGCTGTTGCACATTCCAACATATATTCTATATTCCAAACACACAAAATGACTTAGGGGTCTCCCAAGACACTATGCATTTTCACACCCCATGCTAAGTCTTTGCACATTCCCCATTCCTGAAATGCTCCCTTCTTCAAGACTCATTTAGATTTTATGGAACTTCAAATGTCACCTCTTTTGTGTTTCCAAATCACGTAGCCTTTATCACATTATATTATTACAAACTGTCTTACCTTTCTGTCCTAACACATGAACCCTGGGGCAAAGATCATGTCTTCTTAATTGTTTATAACTAATGGCGCCTTGAATATTTAACATAATGTTTAAATGACAATGTAATTACTAGGAAAAAAAAAGAAGGAAGATGGAGAGACTACGAAGAAAAAATGGGAATCATCCACCTTTAAGAAACAGATCAAAGAAGGAATGAGGGAGACTAAGGAAACAAAATGGTTATTTGCATTTTAAAAGGGCAATGATGTTTCCTAATATTGAATTGAGAGTTCTCTTTAGTTACCACCTTCATATCAGTTAAACATGTCAAGTTCAATTTTAAAAAAAAGAGGGGCGCCTGGGTGGCTCAGTCGGTTGAGCCTCCGACTTCAGCCCGGGTCACGATCTCGCGGTCTGTGAGTTCGAGCCCCGCGTCAGGCTCTGGGCTGATGGCTCAGAGCCTGGAGCCTGTTTCCGATTCTGTGTCTCCCTCTCTCTCTCTGCCCCTCCCCCGTTCATGCTCTGTCTCTCTCTGTCTCAAGAATAAATAAACGTTAAAAAAAATAATAATAAAATAAAATAAAAAAAATAAAAAAAGAGGGCACCTGGGTGGCTCAGTCTATTGGGCAACCAACTTTGGCTCAGGTCATGATCTCGCAGTTTGTGAGTTCAAGCCCCGTGTCGGGCTCTGTGCTGACAGCTCAGAGCCTGGAGCCTGGAGCCTGCTTCGGATTCTGTGCCTCCCTCTCTCTTTCCCCTTCCCCACTCATGCTCTGTCTCTGTCTCAGAAATAAACATTAAAAAAAATTTTAAAAATACAATAAAATTCGTCTTTTGTGAAGTTTGGAAGATTTTGATTTTTTATAAAAATCAGAATATTGTCAAATCTACCAGGAATTGGCACTGTCCCTCAAAACACATGCTGCTTTACTTGACACAGCTTCTGCCTAATAATATAACTCCATTCTTTCCTTAACACTTCCCATACTAAAGAGCCATGAAATCTAAGACCATTGTCTCACATAACTCTTCAAGATTCTTCAATTTTATTTCATAGTACGCGTTTATGTAGATTCTCAGGGCAACCCAAATAATTGTCTTCACATATTGTCAATAATATGTCCTCTTAGTCAAACAAAACCTTTCTAACGCCAATCTTGCTCACATCCAAGACCTTTTCCTAAATACAGCTGCTTTCTTGCTCTCCAGCAATTCCATAAAACCAGACAGGTGAAATAGTATTCTGCACACAGACCACTGCCTGTACCACAGCCATTACTTACCACAATTGGCAGTACAGAAAACAGGGCTGTTCTGGACACCTCAGCCAGCACAGGAGGGATTTTTCTTGCTTGCGTTCATTTCCTTGTTGCCAGTATTTTATCTGTAAGGAAATATACAATAACTTAGCTGTTACTCTAAACTCTTTCTTTCCTAAAGTCCCTATGTACGAAAAGATGTTAACGCATGTTGTTTGAATAGTTTATGTACCACAGTAGAATTTTGTGTACGTCTTACTTAGACAAATTTAGTGTAATGTTTTTGTTTTTGTTTTCTTGTTTTTTTGTGTGTTGTTTGTTTTTTTTATTTTTATTTTTTGTTGTTGTTGTTTTTTACCCAATATAGAAGACTCTCTACTCTTTGTTCTGAGATGTTTTGGTTTTTTTTCAAAATCATGCTATTAATCACCTTATAATGCAGTCCCAAGAAAACTAGCCCTATATGCTTGCCCCAAAAAATGACTGACAGCACAAGATTCTTTATATTATTTTATAGAATAAATTTTCCTTAAAACAAGTTCCAACAGAAAAAACAATACCATGGTTATAAATAATACCTGACACTCAGTAGGTGTCAAGGGAATAAAATAACTGAGCCTCAGGGAGGCTAAATGACATGCTCAAAGCTATACAATTAACACAAGGTAGAAATAAGACTCAAATCCAGGATCTGACTTCAAGTACCAGGATCTTAACTACTATTCTATAATATGCAAGATCTGAACCTTTACAGCACCTTAAAATTTATAACAAAACTTTAACATGTTATGGTCCTCAAAACACCATCAATGGGATGTCAGCACAGACAACTGCTAATTAGTGATGAAGTCAGATTTGCTGATTTCAAGTATCTTTTTAATGAATTTTCTCCATGAACTCTATCAACATGTTTTGAAAGAGATCACAGAAATTGAAAAACACCTCCAAATTAGAATATAATTCTTAACCAGGGTACTCACAAGAATAAATGAGTCACTTGACACTCTATTTCTGATTCAGTGAAGGATCTATATTTTGGCAGGATTCATTTCTAAGAGCTCTACAAGTTGATACAAATGTCCCAAATGAGGTAACGAAATGTCACAAAGATACTTCCTCAGATTCAAGATCTGTTGTTGGCTGTAGCCAGGGGCCAGTCTTTCCCCCAAATCCTCCATTTTAATACCTTGTCCCCCCTCCTCTTCCTTCAAAGTCTCATTCCCTAAGTCTCTAGAAAGGAAAAAGGAAACCTCCTCATCCATCTCACATGTATGGAACACTGTGTCAGGCAAAGAATAAAAAGTTGATGATGCTTGGTCATGATCTCACAGTTTGTGGGCTCAAGCCCCACATGGGGCTCTGTGCTGACAGGATGGAACCTGTTTGGGATTATCTCTCCCTCTCTCTCTGCCCATCCCTGCTAGTGCTCTCTCTCTCTCAAAATAAATAAACAAACATTAAAATATTTTTAAGTTGATGATGCTTATTCTCAAGGCCGTCAAATTTTAGAGGGTGAAAATAGTCCCTAAAGTATCACTATGCACCTTCTTGAATTTCACACATAATAGGTGTTCAATAAAAGCTAGTTAATGAAAACTGTGACCAGATACCTTTCCTAGGCCAAGGATGCTTTCTAGTTCTTACCTAATGTTTAAAATAGCTGTGTGAAAATTGTATTTAAGAAAAATCAGGGGCGCCTGGGTGGCGCAGTTGGTTAAGCGTCCGACTTCAGCCAGGTCACGATTTCGCGGTCCGGGAGTTCGAGCCCCGCGTCAGGCTCTGAGCTGATGGCTCAGAGCCTGGAGCCTGTTTCCGATTCTGTGTCTCCCTCTCTCTCTGCCCCTCCCCCGTTCATGCTCTGTCTCTCTCTGTCTCAAAAATAAATAAACGTTGAAAAAAAAAATTAAAAAAAAAAAAAAAGAAAAATCAACGGATGCCTAGGTGGCTCAGTCAGTTACACATCTGACTTGTGATTTTGGCTCAAGTCATGATCTCATGGTTTTGTGAGTTCGAACCCCACATTGGGCTCTGTGCTGACCTCAAGGAGCCTCCTTGGGATTCTCCCTCTCTCTCTGCCTCTCCCCTCACTTGCATTCTGTCTCTCTCAAATAAATAAACTTTAAAAAAAAAAGTGTTCTTTATCCACGAAAATCATTTATAAATATAAATTTAAAAAAATCAATTAGTCAGATTCTGGACTACAGTTTTAAAGAACGAACCTTGAAACAAAACAAAACATCAATGACTGATTCAAAGACAATGCATATTGCATAATTCTCTGGCAGTGTTCGAAGGGTGGAAATCGGTAGGAGATTTGGCTGAGATCTGCGTTTTAGACAACGGGACTGCAGGATGGCCTGAATATTTTTGGCTGCACATATCTTTTTTTTTTTTTCTTTTTTTTTTGCTGGTGACTAGACAATGATCATCTCAGGTCCTTTGAACCACATTCTTCAAACCACAACAGGAGATGTGAGAAATCTCCAAGGGCTCTGTGTCTGCAGCCACCACAAGTTTGTAGATGCTTCTATTGAGAGTTTTATTAACCTCCTTGAGAAGCTGCCTATAGTTAACAAGACAGCTGGGCCATTTCCACCCATTTCACAGTGAAATAGATTTCTAAGAAGGGATTGGGTTTAGGAGTTAACAGACCTCTGTCTTTGCTGCAGTTCTGTAATCTTATTGTCTGCTCAAGGAACACAGATGACTTCAAAATGAAAAAGCTCACCTCAACCCAGGAGGAAGGAGCAGAAATAGAATTGAAATTTTTAATAATTGTTTTCTCCTCCTTTTCCTTCAAAGACATCTAACTGCTAATCAGAGCTTCTGATAGGCATGAGATACCATTACACAATTATCAACTGAGTGGATATAATTCTATTACAGAGGAGATATTTGACAGATTCGTTAGCTCATGTCACCTCATCATGAGAAGCTATTCAATTTTTGTTAGAATTTTTGAATGTTTGAAATATCTCAGAGATTCCCAAACTGCAAGGGGCCCAGGAATGCCAAGCTGCCTCCACTAATGGGGTTAGAACAAATCCTTCTACATTCAAAATTGTTGGTTAAGTTTTTTGAATATAGAAGTGACTTGTGTGAAGATTCAAAGCAACAACCAAGACAAATATAATCCAGATATCAGCTGAGGTCATCCTCTGCTTTATGATTTCCTCTAATTCCTATCTCATGTCCAGGGAGAAGAAATCTCCTTAGAGAGAATTTTCCCCAAATCTGGAAGCTTGTCTTTTGTTATCTCTAATTCTGATTTCTTCTCTTGCTAAATTCTCACTTATGTTTGACCCAACATATTTCTTCTCCTTTCTCTGTTCAGCAACCATCACAGATATACAACCTTTTCCTTTGTTTTATCAAACACCATTCAGTCAAGAAATTTGTGTATAGAGCAGACACTACTAAAGGTGTGTGTGATAGAGCAAGATGTGGAGGATTACGCTCCCCTCCCGATATTCAACACGAAAAACAAGGACAGTCCTTTAATCATCCCTCTCCTAGGAATTTCTCAGTCTTGACATTTCTCTACTGTCCCCTACCTGCTATTGTGTTTCTGACCCTCTCTTTTTCTCTCCTGGGTCACTCCCACCTTCAAGTAACCGTTTATTTCTTATGCTGAGCAGTCCAGCCATCAGTCTCCTTCAAACCATACCCTGGAGGGCTCTTGCTTTCCAACATAAAGAGGTCTCTCAAGGTGTCTTGTTAAACAATGTCCAGGTACTTTAGGAGAGAAATTACGCCACTCCCACAGGGGCAGAGCAGTGACCTTCCGTTGTGTTTTTAAAATAGCTGTTTTTCACTCCAGCTCTGTTTTGTTACCCAAACAAAATGGAGGTATTAACAAAAAGTTAACTCACAATTTTAATATTATTCCTTGATAGCCATGCTATTGTAAAATCTGTCTCAGAAAGTATAATGTAGGCAATTAAATAATTCAGTCGCTTGTAATATTACAAACCACAAGAAATGTGACCTGCTGATTCATGTAACATCTTTAAATTTCTACTCTTTTTAACCTTAAAACAAATGATACATTTGTCATGCCCTTAATCAAAAACCGATATTCATAATATTCAGGTTAAATGTGAGATTTAGGCCTTAGGTTACTAACTAGAGAAAACCAATGCATCTCATCATTTAATCGTACTTAATGAAAACACATGACACAATGGATACAAATTTAATAGCTATGTTGAGCTTAATTCCATTAGCTGGTGATACAGTTAAACATCATGGGCTTGTATATGTGTATGTGTACACAAACACTCATCAGTGTGCACATGTACATGCACATATACATTGTGCTCATTTGCTTATATGTTGTAACAATTTAGATTGTTAGCCAAAAGTAGTTTTTACTATTTTTATTTTAGTAAAATAAAAGTAAAAACACTTGCTTTGAAGGTTTGCTTATCATACCTGTTTTGTAGTAAAGATGCCATTAAAAGATAATTGGACAATTCAATACGGTGCCACGTCTAACTTTAAACAGAAGAGCATTCAAATACTATCTGTTGAAGAAAACTCAAATTTGGCAAATAAAATCAACATCATTGCAGAACTGCATTATTTGTTCAAACCATGGAAATTGTAATTTTCTTGGACCAGCATGTATTTTAATCGATCTTTATGAAGTCATCCAAATGTGCCTCTTAATTGAACCAAATTTTGCATTCATAACAGCCTCTCACAAAGGCCTTGGCCAGTAATAATACAAGACTACATGTCTCATAATTTAAAGGCATTAACTTAAAATGACTATAGTTTGCAACATGCAAAGTATACCAACTGGACCAGCATAACCTAGAGAGTCATATCAAGATAATTATTTAGATATTCAGAGATTTGAAATACAGAATCTGTGAGATTTAAAGCCATTGAAAAACTACAGGTATAATTCCTATCACTTTATAAGTCACCTTTTTTACATACCAGGAAACCCAACAGACACATATTTACCGAGTCTAGTGACTTAAACAGCAATAATTGCAATGCCAGTTAGGATAAATTTTAGGAAGAAGGTGAATTTGACTGTAACATATTAGCACTAGATTAAAACACCTCACAAAATATTTTTTCATAAGGTCCTTTGCCAAATGTTTGGAACAGCTGACTACTATACAAGATTGCATTATTACAAAGGAAACACTGTAGAATTTATATACCTAATACGTCCAGAGTCCATCCGTTTCTCACTATTTCACTGATACCACCCTGAAATTATTATCATCTTTTATCTGTATGTAATCTTTTCCTAGGTCTCCTATTTCTTTTCATGCATCACAGAGAAGAAGTAACCATGGAAGTCTCCAAAAAAGCAAACAAATTTATTCTCAACAGAGCAGCCAAATAATCCTTTGAAAGGCAAGTCAGATCAGGTCACTCCTTTGATTAAAACCTGCAAATGATTCTTTTCTTACTGCTAATAAGAGTCAGACAAGGCCCTATGTAATCTACCTTCTCTTCCCTGATTATTCCGTTTATATCCACAATCTTCTCCCAGATCCCAACATAAGCTGGACACGCACCTATCTTGAGCATTTGCTGTATCTTTTCTTCATCCTGGAATACTCCATCCTCATGTATCCACTTGGCTAACTCCTTCTCCTCTTTGTATTTGATCAACCTCACGTTCTCAGTGAGATCCCCACACTATTTAATATAGCAAACTGCCCAGCTGCAAACCTCTCTGCCCACTATACATACCTCTGATCTTACTTATTCCATTTTAGTTTTTTCATAGCACTTATCACCCTGTATAAAAATATGTATTGTGCTAAATTTTCGTTCTGTCTCTTGAATGTTAGCTTCTCAAGGACAAGTGTCTTTGCCTCTTTAATTCACCACTGTATCCTATCTCTCATACAGGGTGGGCACTCTATAAACATTTGTTGAATGTCAAGTGAATGTAAATGTGATAGGAATGTAACACAAAGAAGCTTCCAGTCACCAACAGAGACAGTATAAAAGCTTCATGGAAATAACTTGGTTTATGCCACTAAGTATTCAAACCTAAGAAACCGATATTATTAGAAGGCTCCTCCATAACCAGCAACAGATATCCTGAAGTATTCTTACAAGAACTGGGAATAATTTATCTTAATATGCAATTCCTGTTGGTCTCAGAATTTTACAGTTTATCATGAGAACACAGACCCTCAAATTCCTTGGATACTAGCACTTCTTAAATAATTTCTCTGTCATTTCATGATCTTTTCATCTCCTTACTTCTTTTCAGTTAGTTTACTTCACTCTCCTTTTCCTGCACCATAAATGTTAGTGTTACCTAGAATTTCCATCCTTGGTTATATACCCCTTTTCATTTTATATTCTCTTTTCCATGCCTATACAGACCCAGTCTCCAATTAAGTGGAAGTCAAAGGTCCTAGCTCTAATCTTTCCCCCTATTTCTCTCTATAGCCTAACTGCCCCTTACAGACTTCCACTTGGATATGCTACAAGCATAATGAATGTAAAATATCAAAGAACTTTCTAATTGAGCTCCAGGTCTGTCCTCTTCTCCATGGCAATCCCTCCTCTCCAATTTGTTCATCTGATAAACTCTGAAATTAAACTTTCAAGTCCTGGTAAAACCTTCCTTGCCTCCTTTAGTGTTCTTTTATGCTCCAAATAATACTTACCAAATTGCATATTTAATTCTTTGGGAATGTCTGAGTCTGAGTATACGGTTGCTGGCTTCAGGCAGTGGTATCACTCAGCCTGCATGAAGTATGTCACCATAGCAGTGACTGAGGTGGAGCAAGTGGCCAAGGGTGACACACACATGAGATCATAAAAATCTGAGAATGTGAAAAAGACGTGTCTGATACACAGTTCAAACAGTCTTTCTAAATTACTCACAGGACAACATCTCAAGGTTTGCTTAAACATTTGTTTCCTTCCAGACATCCTTGCCTGTATTTATCCTGTGCTGGTTTTTACAGTATCTTTTTCTCCATAGAATAAAGCCAAGGTATCTGCCTACCTCGTAAAGCATAGTCCATTAACTGCACCTAATTTTCCCAAGTAAACAACCCAGAAGCTTGTACTATAAAAGGCCCAGAAAACAGATGAACCAGGTGTTATCATACATTTTTGGATTGTAAACACATGATAAAAGAAATTTTCAACTTTTAATATTTGTGGGCCCTGCCCCTGGGCTCCCAGGGAAGCTATACTTTTACCAAGGTCAAAATGACTTTACCAAACTTCAAAGCACAGGCTCTATTTCAGCCCTGAGCACACATTGTACATCTGTTTTGTTAGCAAATAACCTAAAAGAAACATTTCAAACTAAAGATAAGAATAAAAAATCTCCCTAAATTCTGTTTCCACACTTCTGAAGCCTGCAACTTGGCACATACTGAACGCATCAGATAAAGTTTGTAATTTTCTGAAATGTCCTTCATCATGAGGATTTGTAACTCTTGATGTAACAACAACAACAAAAAAATGTAACCTTGTATTAGACATTCTTTTCTGGAGCACTCTCTTCTTTGTGAAGATGATGTATCCCAGACAGCTGTCCTCAGTTGGGCTCAAATAAAACTTTTTTTTTTTTTTGAGAAACTCTAAAAGGTTTGTTCATTTTGTGTTGACACAGGCTTCTGTAAGTATATAGAACCATTTGATACAACTCTCCCAGAATTACCTCACATTAGTGTTTTGGCAAAATTCCTCACAAATACAGGCCAGATTCATAAAGTACAAAAGTTTATTAAAAGACTATCATAGCTAGAATGAAACATACCAAAATGTTAGCAAGAACATTTTTAATCTTCTTCTCTATTTTGTATTTTCCAAAATTTTTGCATTAAGTGTATATTTTTCTTATTATCTTAGGGAAAAAAATTTTTAACTATAAGATGTGATTATGGGAGAGCATGGTTTGTGAATTCTAAACAGTTCCAAGGTTCAAAATGGTGTCTCTTTAGTTCGGTGCTATTGGTTTCTGGTTCTTGAAGCTGTTGAAGTTATAACTAACAATAATTTAGAACATAGCTAGCTCTTACTACTTCCAGCAACAGAAAAGACTAGTCTCTAGAAATCCTGTTCAACCCTTTGCAGTATATGGTTGTCCATTTTGGCAACTTTGACTCCTCCCGGTCCTAGGGTAAACTATCTTGGAACTGAAACAAAAGGAACAATGTTTTAAGTAAATTTGAGTTGTAAATAATGTAAATAATCTATCTTTATCTCATATTGCTAATTAAAAATAAAGTTAAATTTAAAATTTTTTTTTTCAACGTTTATTTATTTTTGGGACAGAGAGAGACAGAGCGTGAACGGGGGAGGGGCAGAGAGAGAGGGAGACACAGAATCGGAAACAGGCTCCAGGCTCCGAGCCATCAGCCCAGAGCCTGACGCGGGGCTCGAACTCACGGACCGTGAGATCGTGACCTGGCTGAAGTGGGACGCTTAACCGACTGCGCCACCCAGGCGCCCCTAAAATATTGTCCTAAATTTTTAACCTATTGTACTAAATTTAGACTATTGGTTATACTGGTATAGAACTCATGAATAATTTTTAGTTTATATCCCTAAAAATGAATCTGTCCTACAATGACAAAAAGAGGTTCAATAAAAAACCTTGTGATTCTGTAAAACAATTATAATTTTTCTTTATGAGACAATATTAGCATACATTTGTTCTTCTTTCAAATACTTTTTTTTTTTACCATAGAATGCACTAAAGATATATGAAAGGTACTGAAAGGACTTTCAGTTTAGTGTATCTCAAAAAATTGTGCTTAAAAGCAAAACAGCCATAATCTATAGTAAAAAAAAAAAAAAAAGATATCTTTGATTTGTCATGAATCTTTTGGTAAGATACAAAGATCAAGCTGGAAATGTGTAGCAAACGCTCTAAAAAAACATCAATATGAGCATCCATACTACTGCCCTCACCACAGGTACACTGTGCGAGGCTTGCAGGAGATGTTTTAACATGAAGGGCACTGAGTCGATACCTTGTGCTCAGAGACCTTCAAGTACTGGCAGGTGGCATTTCTCATATACAAAAACACTGTAACACAAGAGCGCACTTCTACAGTGAGAAGGATCGGCTTTCAGAGTCAATGTTACCCCTGCTTCCCTTGCCATGAATAATCATTAATGATTCTGAGGAATTCTCTACAGGTTTGCTGGTGTGCCTGTATGCTAGTCAGTGTTAGATAATCAAAGAGGTGGAAAGGACCCTCAGGACTAGCTAATACAGTGCTTCGTTTTAGAAAATGAGACCCAGGGAGAGTAAGTACCCTGTTCCTCAAACATTCTGGACGGAGAATCATTATCAATGTATTAAGGTAGTCTGCCTCTTACAAGAATACTAAATGTAATGTTTTTTTATAATTGAAAAATGTTAACAAACCCCACATAGATACGTATATAATTTTCTCAAAACTAGCTGAACTTTTTTTTTTAATTTTTATTTTTTTAATTTTTGAGAGAGGGAGAGAACAAGTGAGTGCTATCAGTCCAGAGCGCAATGGCGGGGCTCAAATTCACAAACCATGAGATCATGATATGAGTGAAGTCTGACACTTAACTGACTGAGCCACCCAGGTACCCCCCAAAACCAGCTCAACTTTAATATGACAATACCAACTCCAAAACCAATGCATATACATATTTGAAAATTAAGATTATTTCATGCTTTTTTAAACTGCTTTGTGGAAGTTAAGGCCTACCTTATTTTTTTTTTTTAGACTTTTTTTTTTTTCAACGTTTATTTATTTTTGGGACAGAGAGAGACAGAGCATGAACGGGGGAGGGGCAGAGAGAGAGGGAGACACAGAATCAGAAACAGGCTCCAGGCTCTGAGCCAATAGCCCAGAGCCTGACGCGGGACTCGAACTCCCGGACCGCGAGATCGTGACCTGGCTGAAGTCGGACGCTTAACCGACTGCGCCACCCAGGTGCCCCAAGGCCTACCTTATTAACCAACTTGAGAGCAAATTTCTATTTTTATGCCAAGGAAAATCTCCTCCCCTGAAACATTCATCTTCTTTATTTGGGAGTCCAATTTCAGTTTACAAACAGACAAGAAGCATCTGTCAACACAGCACCAATTCTATTTAGTACACCAAACAGACTGGCCAGCTTTGAAATTAGCAATTAATAAAGTGGTGGGAGAAGAGAAAATGCACATTTTTTTTCTCAACTTGTTTTTGCCAATAATCAAAAAGGGAGTAGTACTTCTTTTTTATTTATTTACTTATTTTTAAGACAGAGAGAGACAGAGCATGAGTGGGGATTGGGCAGGGAGACACAGAATCTGAAGCAGGCTCCAGGCTTGGAGCTGTCAGCACAGAGCCCGACACGGGGCTCGAACTCACAAACCGAACTCACGAACTGTGAGATCATGACCTGAGCCAAAGTCAGACACTCAACCAACCGACTGAGCCACCCAGGTGCCCCATGGAGCAGTTAGTGCTTCTATATCACACTTCCTAGAGCAAAAACATGCATATGTACATAACAACATACAACATGATGAAAACAATGAAACATCTTTTCAATGAACCAAAGAATGGAGGATAAAAAGTATATAGGCTTTGCAAAAAAAGACAGACTTGGGCTCTAGCACTTACTATGTATCCCTATAGAAAGTAGTTAACCTCTAACATACATTTCCTTATCCATAAAATGACAAGGATAATAATATCACAAAGATGGTCATTTTAAGAGATATAGCATGTGTAAAGTCATTTACCTAAAGAAAGTATTTAATATATGCTAGATATTCTTTCTACACGTCCCAAAGGATAGGGACACTTTATGCCTGTTTGAGAAGAAACCCTGCATTTGTGGTATATATTTTTATAAGTTTTACTGAGATAATACCCACAATTATAAAGTCCACTTTCTTTTAAAGTGTATGTTTCAGGGGTGCATGGGTGGCTCAGTTGGTTGAGCAAGAGTCTTGATATTGGCTGGGATCGTGATCTCACAGCTCCTGAAATTGACCCCACATGGGGCTCTCTGCAGACAGCATGGAGCCTGCTTGGGATTCCCTTTCTCCCTCTCTGCCCCTCCCCCGCTTTCTCTCTTCTCTCTCAAAAATGAATAACAGTTTTCACTCATATGTGGAACTTGAGAAACTTAACAGAAGACCATGGGGGAAGGGAAGGGGAAAAAACAGAGAGGGAGGGAGGCAAACCATAAAAGTCTTTTAAATACAGAAAACAAACGGAGGGTTGATGAGGGTGTGGAGGGAGGAAATGAGTGATGGGCACTGAGGAGGGCACTTGTTGGGATGAGCACTGGGTGCTGTATATAAGTGATGAATCATGGGAATCTACCCCCAAAACAAAGAGCACACTGTATACACTGCATGTTAGCTAACTTGACAGTAAATTATATATTAAATAAAGAATAAAGTGTATGTTTCCGTGTGTTTTAGTGTAGTCACAGAATTGTGAACCATTAACCCAAAAAGAAATCCCATACCTATAAGCAGTCAGTCCAATGCTCTCTTTCCATATGTCAAGTCAAGGCATCACTTAGTCTTCTTTCTGGATCTATAGATCTGCCTCTTCTGGACAAATTGGTGGAATTTACAATATATTGTCTTTCATTGTCTTTCTTGTTAGTTTTTTTCACATAGCATAATATTTTCAAAGTTCATCCATGCTGTAGCATGTATCAGCACTTCATTCCTGTTTATTGCCGAATAATATTCCACTGTATTGACATACCCTATTTTAATTATCCAATCATTAGTTGATGGACACTTGAGTGGTTTACATTTGGGATAGTAGGAATAATGCTGCTCTGAACATCAGTTGACAAGGGCTTTGTATTGACACGTTTTTATTTCACTTGGTTATATGTCTAGGAGTGGAACTGTTTAGCTATCAAGCTATAGTATCTCTGATGGTGCTTCTAATTTGTAGTACTCTAATAATTAATGAGGAGCATATTTTCATGTACTTACAGGTCACCTCTATATCTTCTTTGGGGAAAAATATATTCAAAACATTTGCCCATTTTTAATAGGGTTGTCTATTTTTGAGTTTTATGAGTTTTACCTTCTAGACATAATCTTTTAAGTCAGATAATGATTTGCAAATGTTTTCTCTCACTCTTTACATTGCCCGTTCACTTTTTCTTGATGGAATCCTCTGAAGCACAAAAGTTTTTCTTAATTTTGGTAGAGTCAGTTTTTTTTTTTTGATCTCATGCATTTAATTTTTTTAATTGGAGTATAGTTGACATATAATATTGTCTCTTGTGCTTTTTATAATATAACAAACTATTGCCTAACCCAAGATCATGAAAAATTTCTCCTACGTTGCTTCCAAGAGCTATATAGGCTGTAAATGCATGACTTTGATCTATGTTGAGTTAATATTTTATATGGTGTGACATGGGATCCAAGTCCATTTTTTATATAAAAATCTAGTTGCCCCAGAACCATTTGTTAAAAACACTATTATGTTCACATTAAATTGTCTTGACACTCTTTATAAATCAATTGACAAAGGTAAGAAGCTATTTCTGGAATGTACATTCTATTCCATTTATCTATCCTTGTGCCAGTAAACACACTGTTTTCATTATTTTAGCTTTGTAGAAAGTTTTGAAATTGGGAAATGTGAATCCTCCAACTTTGTTCTTTTTCAAGATGTTTTTGTGATCTAGATTCCTTGCATTTCCATATGATTTTCAGGACCATTTTTCCAAAAAGGCAGCTTCCTTGCATTTCCATATGACTGTCAGGACCATTTTTTAAAAAGGCAGGTGGGATTTTGATAGAGATTGCATTTACTCTGTAGATCAATTTAAGGAGTATTGCCATCTTAACAAGCTTTCTGATCTGTGAACACAGATTGCATCTTGAGTCAGTTTGGGTAGTTTGTATCTTCCTAAGGACTTTTTTTCTTTTCACCTGGGTTATGTAATTTGTGGCATAGTTGTTCACAATGTCTCTTATGAATATCTTCAGATGTGTAATGTCAGTAATGACACCCACTTTCACTCCTGACTCTAGTAACAAGCCTAGCTCTTTCTTGTTTATTCTAGGTAATAATTGTAATTTTTGTTGATCTTTTGAAGAACCAAATATTTGTCTTCGGGATTCTCTCTTTTGCCTTCAATATCCATTTATTTCTTTTCCAACCTGTATTACTTCCTTTCTTCTATCACCTATGGGTTTAGTTTGTTCTTTACGTATAGATATCATTTATGTCTAACTGGTTTAATTGATGTTCAAATATCCTTTTCCTTGTTGTTAGTTGTTAATTTTATGGAAGATATCTTGATAAATCATTTTTCTCTTCCTGCTTTCAAGACGCTTCTCTTTGTTTTTAGCTTCCTACAGTTTGACTACAATGTGTCTACATGTGAATATCTTTGGGTTTACTTGGATTTTCTTGAGTTCCTTCAATGTGTAGATTCCTATTTTTCATCAAATTTGGGAAGCTTTCAGGCATTATTTCTTCAAATATTCTTCCTATCCCTTTCCTTCTCTTAGTCTGGGACTCCCATTATATTGTCAAGTTAGCTAACATACAGTGTACACAGTGTGCTCTTGGCTTCGGGAGTGATTAATCACTTAAAACCAGGGCTCATCCCAACAAGTGCCTTCCTCAATGCCCATCACCCATTTTGTCTGCCCCCCAATACCCTTCCACTCTCAGTTTGTTCTCTGTATTTAAAAGTCTCTTATGGTTTGCCTCAGTCTCTGTAACTTTTTGTTTTCTTTCCCTTCCCCCATGGTGTTCTGTTAAGTTCCTCAATTTCAACCTGAGTGACAACATATCTTTCTCTGACTTATTTCACTTAGCATAATACCCTCCAGTTCCATCCACATTGCTGCAAATGGCAAGATTTTCTTTTTCGTTGCCGAGTAGTGTTCTATTGTATATATAAACCACATCTTCTTTATCCATTCATCAATTGATGGATACTTAGGCTCTTTCCATGATTTGGCTATTGTTGAAAGAGCTGCCATAAACATTGGGGTATAAGTGCCCCTATGAATAAGCACACCTGTATCCTTGGGAAAAATTCCTAGTAGCGCTATTCCTGGGTTGTAGGGTAGTTCTATCGTTAATTTTTTGAGAAACTGCCACACTGTTTTCCAGAGTGGCTGCACGAGTTTGCATTCCCAACAACAATGCAAGAGAGTTCCCCTTTTTCTACATCCTCACCAACATCTGTTGTTTCCTGAATTGTTAATTTTTAGCCACTCTGACCTGTGTGAGGTGGTATCTCAATGTAGTTTTAATTTGTATTTACCTGATGAGTGATATTGAGCATCTTTTCATGTGTCTGTTAGCCATTTGGATGTCTTTAGAAAAACGTCTATTCATGTCTTCTGCCCATTTCTTCACTGGATTATTTTTTGGGTGTTGAGTTTGATAAATTCTTTATAGATTTTGGTACTAACCCTTTATGTGATATGTCATTTGCAAATATTTTCTCCCATTCCATCGGTTGCCTTTTAGCTTTGCTGTTTCCTTTGCAGTGCAGAAGCTTTTTATCTTAATGAGGTCCCAATAGTTCATTTTTGCTTTTATTTCCCTTGCCTTTGGAGATGTATCAAGTATGAAGTTACTGTGGCCAAGGTCATAGAGGTTGTTTCCTGTTTTCTCTTCCAGGATGCTAATGGTTTCCTGTCTCACATTTAGGTCTTTCATCCATTTTGAATTTATTTTTGTGTATGGTGTAAGAAAATGGTCCAGTTTCATTCTTCTACATGTTGCTGTCTGGTTCTCCCAGCATCATTTGCTAAAGAGACTTTTTTCCATTGGATATTCTTTCCTGCTTTGTCAAAGATTAGTTGGCCATACATTTGGGGGTCCAATTCTGGGGTCTCTATTCCATTCCATCAGTCTATGTGTCTGTTATTGTGCCAATACCATGCTGTTTTGATGATCACAGCTTTGTGGTACAGGCTAAAGTCTGGTATTGTGATGCCTCCAGCTTTGGTTTTCTTTTATCAACATTACTTTGGCTATTCATGGCCTTTTGTAGTTCCATACAAACTTTAGGATTGTTTGTTCTAACTCTGAGAAGAATGCTGCTGCTTTTTTTACTGGGATTACACTGAATGTGTAGATTGCTCTAGGTAAGTATCAACATTTTAACAATATTTGTTCTTCCAATCCATGAGCACGGAATGTTTTTCCATTTCCTTGTGTCTTCTTCAATTTCCTTCATAAGCTTTCTATAGTTTTCAGTGTATAGATCTTTTACCTCTTGGTTACATTTATTCCAAAGTATTTTATGGGTCATGGTGCAATTGTAAATGGGATCAATTCCTTGATATTTCTGTTGCTTCATTATTGGTGTATAGAAATGCAACGAATTTCTGTGCATTGATTTTATGTCCTGTGACTTTGCTGAATTCATATATCAGTTCTAATGATTTTTTGGTGGAGTCTTTCAGGTTTTCCATGTAGAGTATCATGTCATCTATGAAAAGTGAAAGGCTGACTTCTTCCTTGCCAATTTAGATGCCTTTTATTTCATTTTGTTGCTTGACTGATGAGGCTAGGACTTCCAGTACTATGTTAAATTCACTATGTGGTGAGACTGGACATCCTGGTCCTGTTCCTGATCAGGGGAAAAGCTCTCAGTTTTTCCCCATTGAGGATGATATTAGCTGTGGGCCTTTCATATATGGTTTTTATGATGTCAAGGTATGTACCTCCTATCCCAACTTTCTTAAGGGTTTTTATTAAGAAAGGATGCTATATTTTGTCAAATGCTTTTTCTGCATCAATTGACAGGATCATATGGCTCTTATCCTTTCTTCTATTAACATGACATATCACGTTGATTGATTTGCAAAGATTGAACCAGCCCTGCAGCCCAGGAATGAATCACACTTGATCATGGTGAATAATTCTTTTTATATGCTGTTGAATTCGATTTGCTAGTATCTTGTTGAGAATTTTTACATCCATGTACATCAGAGATATTGGCCTATATTTCTCCTTTTTAGTGGGGTCTTTGTCTGGTTTGGGAATCAAGGTAATGCTGGCTTCATAAAATGAGAACAGAAGCTTTCCTTCCGTTGCCATTTTTTTGGAACAGCTTGAGAAGAATAGGTACTAACTCTGCTTTAAATGTCTGGTAGAATTCCTCTGGAAAGCCATTTGGCCCAGGACTCCCACTTGTTGGGGGATTTTCAATTACCAATTTAATTTCTTCACTAGTTATGGGTCTGTTCAAGTCTTCTATTTCTTCCCGTTTGAGTTTTGGTAGTGTGTGGGTATCTAAGAATTTGCGCATTTCTTCCAGGTTGTCCAGCTTGTTGGCATATAATTTTTCATAGTATTTTCTAATAATTGTATTTCTGTGGTGTTGTGATCTCTCCTCTTTCATTCATGATTTTATCTATTTGGGTCCTCTCCCCTTTTGATAAGTCTAAGTGTTTATCAATTTTGTTTACTCTTTCAAAAAACCAGCTCTTAAATTCATTGAGCTGTTGTTTTGCTTTTATTCTATGTTGTCTGTTATGCTCTAATTTTTATTCTCTCTCTTCTTATGCTGGCTTTGGGTTTTCTTTGCTGCTCTGTTTCTAGTTCCTTTAGGTGTGAGGTTAGATTCTGTATTTAGGATTGTTCTTGCTTCTTGAGATAGGCCTGGATTGCAATGTATTTTCCTCTTAGGACTGCCTTTGCTGCATCCCAAAGGGTTTGGACTGTCGTGTTTTCATTTTCATTTGCTTGCATATATTTTTTAAGTTCTTTAATTTCCTGGTTGACCCATTTATTCTTTCGTGGGATGTTCTTTAACCTTCAAGTACTTGCAGGCTTTCCAAATTTTTTCTTATGGTTGCTTTCAAGTTTCAAAACATTGTGATCTGAAAATAAGCATGGTATGATCCTTTTATGTTTGGTGAGGGCTGTTTTGTGATCCAGCATGTGATCTATTTTGGAGAATGTTTGGTGTGCACTCAAGAAGAATGTGTATTTTGATGCTTTTGGATGAAAATTTCTGAATATATCTGTTAAGTCCATCCAGTACAATGTGTCATTCAGCGCCATTGTTTCATTACTAATTTTCAGCCTAGATGATATGTCCGTTGTTGTAAGTGGAGTATTAAAGTCCCCTACAATCATGGTATTGTTATCTATACATTTATGGTTGTGATTGATTTATACATTTGGTTACTTTCACATTGGGGACATAAACATTTACAATTGCTAGCTCTTCTTGATGGAGAGATCCCTTATGATATAATGCCCTTCTTCATCTCTTGTTACAGTGTTTGTTTTAAAATCTAGTTTGTCTGATATAAGTATTGCTACCCTGGCTTTCTTTTGACATCCCATAACATGACAGATGGTTCTCTAGACCTAAACTTTCAATCTGAAGGTGTCCTCAGGTCTAAAATGAGTCTCTTGTAGGCAGCATATAGATGGATTTTTTTTTTTATCTATTCTGATACTTTATGTCTTTTGATTGGGGCATTTAGTCCATTTACATTCAGAGTGATTATTGAAAGATAAGGATTTAGTGTCATTGTGTTATCTGTAAGTTTCATGCTTGTGGTGCTATCTCTGGTCCATTGTAGTTTTTGCTGCTTTCCACTCACAGAGTCCCCCTTAGGATCTCCTGCAGGGCTGGTTTAGTGGTCATGAACTCCTTTAGTTTTTGTTTGTCTGGGAAAGCCTTTATCTCTCCTATTCTGAATGACAACCTTCCTGGATAAAGGATTCTTGGTTGCATAGTTTTCCTATTCAGTACATTGAATATTTCCTACCACTCCCTTCTGGCCTGTGGAGCAGGGAAGACTGGCCTGCCTGCACCGCACTGCTCTGGAAGGGCAAATTTCAGTGGACAAGTTTGCTATTAGTTTTATGTGTCTACCCTTTTAGGTTAAGACCCATTTGTCCCTGGCTTTCAGAATTCTCTACCTTTGTATTTTGCCAGTTTCACTATGAGATATTGTGGTGTTCACCTGTTTTTGTTAATTCTGAAGGAGTTCTCTGTGTCTCCTGCACTTGGATACTGCTTCCTTCCCTAGATTAGGAAAATTTTCAGCTATAATTTGTACAAATAAGCCTTCTGCCCCTCTCTCCTCTTCCAGAACTCCTATGATATGAATATTATTTCATTCCATCGACTCACTTAGCTCTCTCATTCTCCCTTCATGGCCTAGTAATTTCCTTTCTCTTTTTCTCAGCTTCCTCATTTTCCATAATTTTATCTTCTATTTCACCTATTCTCTCCTCTGCTTCTCCCATCCTTGCTGTCATTGCATCTAATTTACTTTGCATCTCATTTACAACATTTCTTAATTCATGGTGAGTATTTCTTAGTTCCTTGATCTCTGGAGCAAGAGATTCTCTGCTGTCTTCCATGTTTTTTGGTTTTTGTTTTTTTAATCTCAGTTATTAGTCTTACGACTATTATTCTAAATTCTTGATCAGATATATCGTTTATATCTGTTTTGAGCAATTTTCTGGCTGTCATTTCTTCCTGGAATTTCTTTTGAGGAAAATTCTTCTGTTTCATCATTTTGGCAAGTTTTCTGTCCTTTCCATGTTTTAATAGCTTGTTATGTGTCCTGCACCCATGAGTACTACTATATTACAAAGGGGTCATACACATTCCAGGGCCTGGTACTTCAGGAAATGTTTCTTGAGTATGTTACATGCACTCTGTTGTTGTGTCTTGGCTGCTTATCTCACTACTCATAGTGGTGGATTGGACCACCCACCATGTGTGCTTTGATTTGGGAGAAGATGGATAGGGTGGTAGAAAGAAACCCTGTTCCAAACTAAAAGAGAAGTGATAGGGGTGGGTATAAAGACCAGGCAGAGAATCAAAGAATTTATAGGGCTTAATCCAGAAAGAGGAGAGGAAAATAAAAAAGGAAATACAGAAAAGGTGTAAAAGGAATATAGTAAAAATCCCTAATTAAGCAATGAGAACAGAGGGGAAATATATATAATGGGCAGGCAGGCCCGGTTTCCCTGCTCCACAGTCTCCCCACCTCCCCAGCCCTCAACTGGGATTCAAAATCCAAGGTCTTAAAATAGCTCCAGCGACAACAGGCCTCTGGCTGGCGCCTGCAAGGTCTTTTGTTCTTGGAAAGTCAGTAAACCCTCTTCTCATGGAACTCAGTGTTAGGAATGGCTTTCTCGCAGTGCGCTCCCCACCCCCACCCCGAGAGTCTGTTTTCAAGCCAGAGGTTGGCTCTCCTCTTCCCCAACCCCCTCCCCTGGCAAACGCACCACAGCAGCTCAGGTCCAGGAAAGTCCCCACCAACCCTGAAATCTCCGATCCTCGCTCCTAAGGCTATTTGCAAACTAGAAACTGGCTCTCTTCAATTTCTTCCTTTTCCAGACTGTGGTCCAGAGGGGTTTTTCTCTTATCCAAATACAATCCCACACTTCTACCACTTCCCTTTCTCTTCCTTTTGTTTCTCCACTGAAGTGGCTCCCCACATCTACTGCACCTATTTTATCTCTCCCACTTACAAAGATGAACCTCTGAACCATCCAGCTGTCTCCAAATGCCCCTGGAGAGGTGTCTGTCAGACTATAGCTTGGATTGCTGGAATTCTAAGTGTTCTGACACCAATACTGCTCTGTTTGAGAGACAAGGGAAATTCTGGTATCCCTACTTCTCCACCATGTTGACTCCTCCCCCTACATGTTAGTATTCTTAGTGGTGTCCCATGGGTCTCTGAGGCTCTGACTTTTGATTCACTCTAATTTTTGGTTGCCTAGACTATCCTATCTTCACATTCACTGATGCTTTCTTCTGCCAATTTAAATGTGCTGTTAGGTACTTCTCATGAATGTTCATCTCAATTATTGTACTTTTAAATACTTAATATTAAATACTAAAATAGTAAAATAATGCTAAGTTAGTATTAATTTTTAATACTGTAATTTCTGTTTAGGTATTTTTATAATTTCTATTGAATCACTATTATTTGCAAGACATCATCGCCATACTTTAATTTTTTAAGAGTTGGTTTCCATTAGTTCTCTAAAGTTATTCATAGTAAAATTCCACTTCTGTTAAGTTCATCATTTGGACTCCCTCATAAACAGTTTTCATTGATTGATTTCCCCCCTTTGTATGGATGCTATTGCCCCGTTCTCTCCTTGCCTTTTAATGTTTTTGACAAAAACTGATGTTATGACATTATAATGTGGTAACTTTAAAAATGAGATTCCCCCTTTCCAAGTATTTATTTCATTGCTGTTTGTTGTTTTTGTTGTAGTAGTAGCTGCTGTTTTCTTGGAATTTTCCTGAACTAATTCTTTATAATCTTTATTTGTATTTGTGTGTGTGTATGTGTGTGTGTGTGTATAACCACAGCCACTGAAGTCTGTTTGATTAGCTGAATGGCAAGCTAATGACTAGACATATTTCCTTAAATACATTGAGCCAGTAAATCTCTTGCTCTTTGCTGTCGGTCTCTCTGTGTATATCAGGGCAAAACTTCAATGCTTGGCAATTTACAACTCTACCATAGCTTTTGCTTCCAGCCTGTGTAGAACTTTACATTCATCCAGAGGTGAGAAATCAGTGCTATCTCAGGTCTGTCCAGGTATGCTTATAGCTCTCACACGCACATGGACTTTAAGATTTCCTGTAACAAATTCAAGTTTCTAAAAGCTCCCAGTGAACATTCTATCTCCCTGAATTTTCATTTAGGCTCTTTACATTCAGATTCTTGTTTTGGTCAACTGGTATTTTCTCAGGTAGCTATGATGCTAAATAATTTATGCTAATGGATTTTTGACAGACTCCAGAGGTAAAAGCTTCTCCCATTGAGTGAGCTCCGAGTCAGACTGAATACAAACAAATTCTGTGAAGAGCTTTTCCAGGGATCTGCTAGACAGGTCAAATATTGACAACACTCTTGAAATAGAGCATTTGGGAGATATTCAAACCCATACTTCCTCTAATTATCTCTAAATTGCTGGATTTCACAACTATTTTGGCTATAAGGTTGCTGGTTTTCAAAACTACCATGGTGCCAGGGAACAGCACTGATTTTCACTTTTGGGGGGTAGGGGCAGTGTTCTTGTTGCTTTTATAAAAGAATAGATTTTCAGAGGTCTTCGCTCCACCAGGACTGAAATACCTCTCCACAATTTTTAAAATTTGAGACTAATTCATTAAAACAATAACACAACTCTAAACTTCCCCCCCCCACCCCACTGAATTTTGGAAGGTATCAACCTCATTTATTTTAAGTTATTTCTATAGAAAGAATATTTTCATTATAGTAGGAATCCAGGTATTTTCAATCAGCCAGATCTAGATTATAATCCTGGACCTGTCACTTACTTACTTTGTGAACACTAAATGCCTTTAATTCTTTCAGCTTCAGTTTATAATAATACTTGTCTATAAGGGTCACTGTGCAGTAGGTGTAATTACACACATAAAAGCACCAAGACCTAATAGACTTCAATAAGTAATAATTCCTTTCCCTGTTCCTTTTCATTTATTGATAAAATGACTTCCTATATTATTTGATTCTTTAGTGTAATAACGCCATCTGCTGGAAAGACCAACATAATGACCAACAAAGAAATTGAATCTTCTCAACAAAGAAAAATTATTATGCTCAATTCATGCTCTATTATTCCTGACCCATTGAAAAATACTAACATTTCCTTGTTTTTTTCTTGTATATTTAATTTTTTTAATGTTTATTTATTTTTTAGAGAAAGCGTGAGCCGGGGAGGGGCAGCGAGAGAAGGAGACACAGAATCCAAAGCAGGCTCCAGGCTCTGAGCTGTCAGCACAAGCCGGACCTAGGGCTTGAACTCACAAGCCACGAGATCATGACCTAAGCCAAAGTCGAATGCTTAACCAACTGAGCCACCCAGGTACCCCATGGTATATTTATTTTTAAAGGTGCTTCAGAGGTCCCCACACACAAACATGAAGATGATTTACACTTATGGTAATTCCTATTTTTCAGAGTCTTGAAGGAGAAAATTAGTAGTAGAAATAAGTTACCATAAGTTAAACTTGTTTTTTTATTAAATTTAATTTATTCACTGGTCTAAGATCTGTGAATTTAGTCATAAATTCAACTTTCTCAAATTCTCAATTGTCTATTTTGCAAGAAAATGACTCAAAGATACCAAGTCAACTACTGTGGTAAAAGTAAATATAAAATGCACTTTGGTAAAGAAAACTAGCCCTCGAAAACTTTCTAATTGTGGAATAAATGATTAAATAATTTAAATCACAGCACATACTTATGAATGGAATGTCCTACTCAAAAAATCAAGTCCTCAGAAATATTTAATATGTGAGAATCATTGTGATTATATTTAGAATTGAATTATAAAATGATTAATATAACTTGATCAATATTTCATACAGATAATAAAAAAAATAATAGTTTGGTAGACCTAAATGTTCACCAAAATGTTCACAGTGGTTTTATATCTTCAGCATGTGATTTATTTTTATTTCTTCTTTATGTGTCTAGAAACCTATTTTTTGAGATTTTCTACAATAAATGACATCTTATCACAATAATTTGTTTTGTGAGTCCTGATTTTTTTTTCTTGATATGTTCTACAGCTACAGTTGGTAAAATTTTAGTTGATTACTTCCTTTAAAACATCCTTCCAACTTCCTAGAGGTTCCTTGGATGAGAGATAATGATTATGCAGTCATTCTTTCATTTACTGTAACCCAAGAATCAATCTGACATGAAGAAAGAGGGAGGGAGGGAGGGAGGGTGGGAGGGAGGGAAGAAAAAGATCCGTAAAAGCTCAGAGTTAGTGTAGAGGTTTTGCACAGTTAAGAAGCATTGCCCACCAAGTAATGATACAATTTTCTAGTTCCTGATTTTTGTACTGGAAAGACTGAGACACAACCTAAACACAATAGGAAAAACAAACAAAAAATTGCCTAACACTGCTCAACATAATGACATAAACTCATTTTCTCCCATTTGTTGAAGGGTGGTTCCATGGGATTACAATCAAAGTGAGGAAAATGTTTCCATTTGTAACATGGATTTCGGTTTTACCACTTGTATTTATGCATGTGTGCATAACCCATTGGACACTGAAAAACCATGGAGAAGAATGAGTATATCTCACTGGAGAGAGTCCTCCAAAGAAGTAGATTTGGAAGGCTAAAACCCAGTCTCACAGACTTCTGGGAAACTTTTATATCACTTAACAGGAACAAGGACAAGAGTGGGGTTTTCTAAAGGGGGATGGAGACTTACATGCAGAAGTGTTCATGAATGAAATACTTTGAAATGGTCCTGAACAATAAGGTTCTGTAGTACACTTGTGAGATCTAAAATAGATTTAACCTTTTCGTTATCTTGCCATTATTTAGGAGTACTATGATATTTCAAAATTAGATTTAAAATGTATTTCTGTATCTCCCACATAGTAACTTCTAGTAGCTCTATCAATTCCTCAATTAAGCTTGTTATAGATATCTAGACTTTAAAATGGTAAATTAGAATTAGTAAAGATAAAATAGAATAGAGGCTTTGCCACATTCATTCTATTAAGAGTCAATGTGGTAACAGCATCATAAGAAGAAAAATGGTAGTAAAGAAATTGTGAGAAGTTTCCAGTACTAACCCAGGTTTTTAGCATAGATCAAAGTATAGCATAGAACTGACTTAGAACTAGACGTGATACATACAAGTTTTTTTCCCTAGATACCTTAGTGAGAAGCCATGTTTGAAGGGACAATTGCAGAGGGGAGAAATGCTAACATCAGGTCACACATAGACATTTGCAGACCAAATGATCACTTGAAATTCAGTTCAACAGAAACATATTGAATTTCTTCAAGTGGTAAAAAGCACTGTGTTTGTGAGAAAATTCCTACCCAACTGAAAAATAGGTCAAATAAGCCCTTTGATCTGAATCACCCAGATTATATCAAAGGCATAAAGCTGGAGAGACCAGGGGGCCTAATTTCAATTTGGGCAACCAAAATTTCTGACTGTTTTATTACTATTTTCATGGTAATTAATAAGTCATGGTGATCACCCTTATTATGAGCTTTTCAAAGTTAACTTAATGTATCACACAAGAATAGGTTATTATTTCCACTGGACAGAAACAGGGATCAGAAAGATTAATGAACATGACCTTAAACTGCAAAGCTTGTTAAAGACAGAAGTAGGGTTCTAAAGCAGGTCTGCATGACTCCAGATTTTCAAAACTTTATCAAATTTTTGTTCCTTGTTTTTACTAAGAAGTCAGCATGACACATTTTGGATGTGAGAGGAAAATAAGTAAATCGTCTTTAAATTTCTTTAATGTAAATAAGACAAGGGGAAAGAAGTCATTATACAAAATTTCCTTTCCAGTCTAATATCTGATGTCACCTACTGTGTATACTTTCTGAGGAAATACATGGGTATAGATAGGTGTCACAGAGAAAGCCAAAATAAATGCCAATCCTAAAAATTCCTCAGGAGCCAATCAAAAACATCACTGGGTATTGAAAATGAATACTCATTTAGGTACATAAAAATAATATTAAAACATTTGCAAGTAAAGTACAAACATAATGGTTAAATAGATATTGTAGACAAAAAGAAGGGCAGAAGGCCAAAGAAAGGGGGGCATTAACATAGCTGGGTCAGAGCGGAAAACCTAGATGTGGAAGAAATTATATAAGTCAAAAGGGCATGAGGGAGCAAAGAAGATGAGAACTTGCAGATGGTCCTATTATCTCCATAAAACAAAAAGCAAAGGAACTAGGATAAGAAAGCTATATTAAAGTGATAGGTCAGCTAGGAAACTGTCCCAATGTCTATGTACAGGAGTCCCTAATTTGTCAACAGGATAAATCATAAATATGATGCCAAGAACTCAGGTCTCAACTTCTTCAAGTCTCAACATATAGTTTGATCCTACTCCCACAGAAGAAGAAAATACCTAGCTGGAATAAAAATGAAACAAGCAAACAAAATCTTTGTTGTAGACCCCGCCCCCAACAGTGTTGAAGAGATAACTTCAAGAATATTAGTTTTATGGGATGCTAAATTATTACCCTGCCCTGGTAATCATCTTACTTGAGGAAACTAAATGCTTCCATTCAGCCTGGCCTGTGAGAATGAGTGAACAGATATGGCTAGAATAAACAAAGTATTGAGTTTCGAATCAATTTGTAAATGTTCTTAAACAGACCACTATTTTCAAGCCGACATTCCCTACCTGTACCTATTCCCCAGTTACTCAGACTTCCAAAGTGTTGTCTACAGAGGTCTCCATTCTGTCTTACATTCACTCCTCAATCCATTCCACTCTGTCCCTCAAACAACATGTAATTACTCCTATTTAAGATCACCAAAGTCTTCAATGTTGCCAAATTAACAGACCCATTTTTATGTACTCCTTTTATTTCTCAGGAGAATTTGACAGAGAGAACAGCTCCTTCCCTTGTGAAATACCCTGGTTTTCCTCCTGCCACTTTGGCTACCCATGTTCAGTCTTCCTTACTAGCGAGCTCCTCTGCCTATACTAAACATCCAAATGATGAGAATGCTGCATAACTGTTATTTTTTCCCCTGTAAACATTTGGTCTGGCTCCTCTTTCCCATAGCTTAACTATGGTCTACATGAAAACTGTCTCTCCTATTTACATCTCTAGTTTAAATACATTCTTTTCGTTCTTGTCTCTTTTATCCAATACCTTGTTTGACACCTTTACTTGGATATCTCACCAGAAGCCAAAGGTAGTCTATCCAATATCAAATTCTTGATTTTAACTCAAAATACGTGTTCACCTACTCTTCCTCTCTAGTGAATGGTAAGCTAAGAACCTGAAAGCCTTAATTCTCCCCTCTCTTTCATCTCCCCAATGAGACCATCAGTAATCCCTGTTCATTCTATCTCCAAATTATATCTTGTCTCTGTTGGTCTCCATCTCCATGGCCACCCCTATGAGACATCATCTTTCTCATGGAATGCTTCCCAACCAGTTTCCTATTCCCTCTGTCATTTCCTTCTACTCTATTCTACTCATCAGAGTAAACTCTTAAAAATTAAAAATGTAAACCAAATCTTAACATCTGCTTAATACTGTGCAGGGCTTCTCATTATAACTGGAATGAAATCTAAAGGCTTTACATGCCTTAACCTGTGATTATATCTTCTCTTAGACCACTCTTTTCCTGCTCACCTCACTCCAGCCACACTTTCCTTTCAATGTCTAGAACAGACTAACCTGTGTGTCCAGGAGGCTCTTCTCAAGAGTATTAACTTGGCTGGTTGCTTCTCTTCCCTACTGGTTTTGGCTTAAACTTTGCCAGTTCAGAGAGCCCTTTTCTGACCAGGTAGAGCCCATTTCCTACATTGCCACCACTATTTTCTTTTTTTTTTTTTTAATTTTTTTTTCAACGTTTATTTATTTTTGGGACAGAGAGAGACAGAGCATGAACGGGGGAGGGGCAGAGAGAGAGGGAGACACAGAATCGGAAACAGGCTCCAGGCTCTGAGCCATCAGCCCAGAGCCCGACGCGGGGCTCGAACTCATGGACCACGAGATCGTGACCTGGCTGAAGTCGGATGCTTAACCGACTGCGCCACCCAGGCGCCCCCCCACCACTATTTTCTATGAGAGCATATGACTTGTCCCCTTCACAGTACTTTGTGTTTCAAGTGCATATTCACATTCAGAACTTCTAATTGGTTCAATTTCCTAATCTTTTGTTCTTCTTAGAAATGATTGCTTCTTTTATTGCTTAAAGTAATCGGACCATTTATTTTTTATTTTTAGTCTGTTTTCTCTTTTTAAACTCCCTTTCTTCCCCAATTCCATCTCCATGCCCTTCTCTGTTGACATTCTAATGCTTTAAATTATTTTTTTAATGTTTATTTTTGAGAGGCAGAGAAAGACAGAATTAGAGTGGGTTAGGGGCAGACAGAGGGAGACACAGAATCCAAAACAGGTTCCAGGCTCCAAGATGTCAGCACAGAGCGCAGTGTCGGGCTTGAACCCATGAGCTGTGAGATCATGACCTGAGCCGAAGTTGGACGCTCAACTGATTGAGCCACGCAGGCGCCCCTGCCATTCTAATGCTTTAGATATGTATCTCTATAACTATCTGTGTCCTTTTAAATATGCAGTGCTATTTCGTGGGTATGGATGTGTAATTTACATAACTGCTATTGGTTTGCAGACTTCATGCGATTTCTTGCCTTTTTTATAGCTACATGTTTTAGAACTCTAATGATGTTGTTTTCTGTCCATCTAGCCATTGGTCCTAAGTGCTACACACTATTCTATTGTATTTGATCTATTTGTTGCCTTGTGATCCCCACTACCACTAACAAGCCTGAAACAAATATATGTGCACATTTTAATGTTTATTTGGGAGAGAGAGAGAGAGAGCACAAGCGCACATGCATGTGGAGAAGAGGCAGAGAGAGGAAAGAATCTCAAGCAGGCTCTGTGCTGACAGTACAAGAGCCAGTCACTTAATTGACTGAGCCACCCAGGTGCCCTGGGTGGGAAGAGTCCAGGAGTTTATAGAACACAGGAAATGTCATTATTTAATGTGACCAAGTGCTGCAGAATTGCCCTCCAGATGCCTGCTCCAATCCACATTCCCACAAGGGTTCCTATAGTCTCATGTCCCAAATGATACTTGGTATTTATCCAATTCTTTTATTTTTTTTCCTGCTGATAGGTATAAAATGATATTCCATTGTTTTTAATTTTCATTTTTCCAAGTACCATATGTTTGAGCATCTCTTCCTTATTTTTTAGCTATATGTGGAATTTCCTTTCTGTTTCTAATCCTTGTCCATTTTTCTATTAAATTTCAAAAACAGGTACAGAAATTTCTTCTGTTTTCTTAGGTCCAAGTTCCTCTACTCTTACTGTGTAATGCATTTTTTAACATTGATCTTCATTACTTGTTTGATGATCTGGGGCTGTGAGCTCATTCTTCACAATAGAATTTTCCTACGCTTTGGTGGCTCACCACAGAGTTTGGCTGTATCAGTTCCTCATGAAGCAGACATCCGAGGTGCCATCCATAGATTACTGTGGAAACTCCTACCTGCTTTACTCCACATGGGTGGTTTTCACAATATTCAGTCCAAGGAGAATTTACTTTCTCATTCTGAAAAGTGGTTATGTATTAGTTAACTTTTTAAGAATATTTTTACTATCATTTCTCTGGGTATAAGAAGAGTTTGGCATGTACTCCTACCCAGATCTTATAACTGGCCTTCTTTTTAAAAAACCTTTTTTGTTGGCTTGTTTACTTGGGCATTGTCTGTCTCTCACCTAGCAAATTAACAGCTCTGTGAAGTCAGAAATTATATATGTTTCACACAATACATCTTTTTATTATTAGTACCTAAAACCACAATTTTCCTGGTAGTTATTATTAAAAAATACATTTCTGGGCTGCCTGGGTGACTCAGTCAGTTAAGTGTCCCGCTTCAGCTCAGGTCATGATCTCATGGTTTGTGAGTTCAAGCCCCACATGGGGTTCTCTGCTGTCAGCATGGAGCCTGCTTTGGATCCTCTATCCCCCTCGATGTTTGCCCCTCCCCCGCTCGCGCTCTCTCTCAAAAATAAACATTTAAAAAATATATTTCTGAATAAAAGAGTGAATAAAACATGCAGCCCAGCATCTCCTCCAGAGTGGGGGACTCAGTGAATGTTAACTCCTTTATTTTTCCTTTGGCTCCCTGATAATACAGTAGGATCACTGCAATAGTATATAGAATATATTAGAGGTTTCAGAAACAAAATTATGGACAAGAAAACAAAAAACTTACCTTATAATAGAAAGGTGGCAATGAAAATACATAAAAGCTTTATATTTAATTTTGTTAAAAAGGAAGGACACAGCTTGAAATTATTAATGGTAGGGCTCTGTGGAAAGAGAGGATAGGGCCAAAAATAACTATAGGGTGATTAGCTTCAATAATAGGGTTGCTTGAAAAAGAAATAGGTTAGGAACCGTTGCCCATGTTGAGTTTGATCTACTAAGGGAATACACAAGATTGGAAGTTGAGTAGACTTTATATATATAGTTAAAGAATGGTGGTTATAAATGTACCTATAATTAGTTACCCGCATATTGCACCTAATTAAAACCATGAAGACAACAACATTTTTCTGAGTAAAAATGTATATATAAACTAAACTAGATGGCTGACAATCAAATCCTATCAATCACCACAGGGAGGAGACAGGATTACAAAGATAATTAGAAGTATACACACCACCAAAATTGGTCATACAAGCATATTTTGTCAAAGAGAAGAAATTCTAGGTGTAATAATCTACAGGGACAAGATAAGAGCTTACGTTTCTCAAACATAATAAATGTATCACACCATTGTGTGTTTTGGGTTTGATCAACAAAGACTGACCCAGAATTGCCTCAGACAAAACAACTGGATCCTCCTTCATGTGATTTATTATTATTATTATTATTATTATTATTATTATTATTATTAAGACTATTTTTTTGGACATGGTTTAGGTTCACAGCAAAATTGAGGGAAGGGACAGATTTCCCATATATCCTCTTGTCTCTATACATGCATAGCCTCCCCCATTATCAACTTCTACCACCATCATGACACATTTGTTATAATCAGTGAAACTACATTAATGCATAATCACCCAAATGTCATAATTTATATTGTTTTTCACTTTTGGTGTTGTACAGTCTAGAAGTTTGGACAAATTTATAATGACATGGATTGATTCAGAGTATTTTAATTGCCCCCAAATCCACTGTGATCTACCTTTTCATCTCCCCCATCCCTTTGAAAACCACTGATCTTTTCATCATCTCCATAGCTTTGCCTTTTCATAATATCATATAGTTGGAATCATACAGCATGTAGTCTTTTCAGATTGGCTTCTTTCACTTAGTAATACATATTTAAGGTTCTTCTATGCATTTTTATGGCTTTATAGCTCATTTCTTTTTACCACTAACAATACTCATTGTTTGAATGTATCATGGCTTATTTATTTATTCACCTACTGAAGGACATCTTCTTTGCTTCCATGTTTGGAATGAATGAAACTATTACCAATACCCATGTGCAAGTTTTTATGTAGATATACGTTTTCAACTCCTTAGGGTAAAGCATGACTGCTGGATTGTATGATAAGAGCATGTTTGGTTTTGCAACCAACTGCCAAACTTTCTTACAAAGTGGCTGTACCATTTTGCATTCCCATGACCAATGAATGAACAAGAGTTCCTTTTATTCTACATCCTTGCCAGCATTTGGTGTTGTCACTATTCTGAATTTTGGCCATTTTAATAGGTATATAGTGGCATTTCATTGTTCTTTTAATTTTCCTGATTACATAAGATGTGGAGCATCTTTTCTTATGCTTATTTACCATCTCTATACCTTCTTTGGTGAAGTGTCTGTTGTTTGTCCCATTCTTTGATAGGGATATTTTTTTTAATTGTTGAGTTTTAAGAGTTCTTTGTATATTTTGGGTAAAAATCCTTTATCACATACATCTTCTACAAATATTTTCTTGCAGTCTATAACTTGTCTTCTCATTTTCTTGACATTGTCCTTTGCAGATTTTTTAAAATTTTAATGAAGTCTAGCTTATCAATGATTTCTATTAAAGAACACCTTTAGCATTATATCATTGCCATGCCTGATGCCATCTAGATTTCCTCCTGCCTAGATTTTCTCCAATGTTATTTTCTAGGAATTTTATCACTTTGTTTTTCATTTAGGTCTGTGATAAATTTTGAGTAAGATTTTGTGACAAGTGCAAGGTCTGTGTCTGTGGTCTTTTTTTTTTTTTTTTTTGCATGTAAATGTCCAGTTATTCTACCACCATTTGTTGAAAACACTATCTCTGCTGCTCCATTGCATTGCCTTTGCTCCTCATCAAAGACCAATTGATTATATTTATACAGTTCCATTTCTGGGATATTTTGTTTCATTGATCTATTTTTCTATTCTTTCGCCAATACCATACAGTCTTGATTACTGTAGTTTAATAGAAAGTGTTGGTGTTGGGTACTGTCATTCCTCTGACTTCGTTCTTCTTCAATATTGTGTCAACTATCCTGGGACTTTTTGTCTATCTATATAAATTTAAGGATCAATTTATCGAAATCTACAAAATAAATTGCTGGAATTTCAATTGAGATTGCATTGAATCTTTGGTCAACTTAGAAAAAAACTGACATCTTGACAATATTGAGTCTTCTGTCTATAAATATGGAATAATTCTCCATTTATTTAGTTCTTTTACTGCATTCATCAGAGTGCTGAAGTTTTCTCAATATATATCTTGTACACATTTTGTTAAATTTATACTTATTTTATTTTGGGATTCACTAATATAAATAGTATTGCATTTTTAATTTCAAATTCCACTTATTCATTTTTGAATATAGTAAAGTGGTTGACTTTTGTATATTAACTTTATATCTTACAAACCTGTATAATTACCTATTATTTTCAAGAGTTTTTTGTTATTATTTCATATTTTTTTACATAGATATCATGCCATCTGTGAACAGAGTTTCATACCTTCCTTCTCAATCTCTATACCTTTTATTTCCTTTTCTTGTCTTATTGCATTAGCTAGAATTTCCAGTATGATGTTGAAAAGGAGTGGTAAGAGGGCTGCACATGATGCTTCATCCTCCATCAGACCAGCCCAGTCTTGATCACAAGTAGGTACAGGGCTCAAAGAAAGAGCAGAAGAGTTTATTTTTTAAGACCTAGGATCCAAATTGACACAATGGCTCTCTTCCCTATTCTATTGTCTATAGAAAATTGCTAAAGTGGCCCAACTTTAAGATAATTAAATACATCAACCTTTCAAAAGTAAGAGTTTGCAAAATCTTTGCAGATTTTGCAGGACAAGATTAAAAGGAAGCTAATAACTGGAGATGTCAATCTACCTCAGAAGATGAAAAGTAACTTCTAGGTCAAAAATCCTTTTATAAGAAAAAACTGAAGACAAAACATGAAGAGGATATCATATTTTGAGTTTATTTTCTTCAATTAGAACCTGTGCATCAGTGTAGGAATTCATTCATTATTGACTGCAGACTACATACCTATGTCATACTTTGCAGCATACTGGAAACAGAATAAGGAGGCAGAAGCACTATTCCCAAAGTCCATGCAAGTATACAAACAAGCCAGCAAATATTTATAATAGAGCATGGTAAGCTTACAATGAAGAAACCACAGGATACAATGGGATCAGGGAAAGCAAAGTCTTATAACATGAGTAGATAATGAGGACAAAGAAAGTCTAGAGAAGAAAACTGAACATGTACCAAAAACGTATCTAGATCCTTTTTCTTTTTTCTATTCTAAAAACACAGGGCATATCTGAGACCACATTTTATCAAGATTAAATGCTGTCAACTTTCTTGACTTTCTACTGGTCTCTGTTCCAACCTATCTTCCCATATCCTGGTCACACTGCATTAGCCATATCCCCTAACTCTTACCAAGTAGTTTACCCTCTAACCACCCATCTCTCTGTACTTTTCTACTTCCAGGATTCACTTATGTGTTTATATCTCCCTTTCCTGTGCCTTAGCTTCATCTTCAATGTCTTAGGCTTCATAGAACAGACATTTATTTTACTTTTGATAATAAGCACACTTCAAACTACTATGCTTTGAAAACACTAATAGTCTGCCTTCAAATTCTCACTACTACTGTGATGACCACACACGCACACACCCACCCACACCCACACATTTCAGACACTGATGTCAAATTAATGCTAGAAAGTGCTTAAAAAATCCCACAAGATACAATTTATTTTGCAACTCTTTAAATGAAGGATTCTTATAAAGACCATAGACAAATGGTCTTTAATAACAAAAAATAAAGCAAAATAAAAACATGTAAGTGCATAGCGTGAAAATAATTGTAGGTGTCTCTAATAACTTTTTTTTTTTTTTTTTTTTTTTTTTTTTGCCTATAAAGTCGCATAATGAAGCACAAACTCTCTGCTAATTTCATTAGGGATCTATTAAGCTAGCAGGACTCTAATGTGTGAATGGAATAATTGTCTTCATCAACAGCAGGAGGACAATTTACCAGAACAAGAAACCATTTAGATGGCACAATTAAGTTATATTTCTTTTCCTTTTCCTCCAGATAAATTAGAAGATAAGCGTTAACTTTATTTATGGTTTTCACACTTCTCCATTATTTTCTTTTCTTGCCTAGTTTTTTTTTTTTAATTTTTTTTTTCAACATTTATTTATTTTTGGGACAGAGAGAGACAGAGCATGAACGGGGGAGGGGCAGAGAGAGAGGGAGACACAGAATCGGAAACAGGCTCCAGGCTCTGAGCCATCAGCCCAGAGCCTGATGCGGGGCTCGAACTCATGGACCGCGAGATCGTGACCTGGCTGAAGTCGGACGCTTAACCGACTGCGCCACCCAGGCGCCCCTTTTCTTGCCTAGTTTTACCATCACTTACTGTCAAGCTCGCTCTAATATATCAGACATTCTCGGTTACCTATCCAACAGTCATTGCCCCTTTCCTTTCTAACAAATAATGGTCCTTGCCCTAGGCCACAAGTGGAGCCTGAATAATCTAGCCAATCATAGTAGTTCCATTCTCCATTGGCATTGACACATGTGATTTTGTCCAATGAGACAGAAGAACAAATCTACAGAAAGGCTTCTGGAAGAAGTTTCTATGGTCAGAAAAAGACACAAGGAAAGCATGGCCCCATTTCTGCTGCTGGATATTTTATCTCCATGTGATACCTGGGACTATAGCAACCATCTTGTAACCATGTGGGAAAGAAGCCACCATAATGAAAATAGCAGAGAGACAAGATAGAAAGAAACTGAGTCCTTGATGACTTCACTACATCTCCTAATTAACTGACCTTGGAGCATCCCTACTCTACAAGGCAAAGTAAGTTTCTTCTGTTTAAACTTTTGGGGATTAGGACTTTTCCATTATCCCATTAGCAGAAAGTATTCTAACCAAATAATACAGCCTAAATACAATTTTTTTTTTATCATGAACTTTTGTAGGACATAATTTGGATAGAATGGTTATATATCAAACTACTCAGTATTCATTTAATATAGGGAATTAATGAGCACTACGGATTGATGAGACCTCTGTAAGTAAATTATTTTAGTACCTGTCGTGAATCAATCCAAACCAACACCACCAGACAGAGGTATAAACTTGCCTTTAAAGTACTGATATTACTATACTTAAATGTTTCAGTAATAAGTTGTAACAAATCAAGGATTTCTAGAGTCAAAAACTGATTTCCTTTTACAAATGAAAACAAATATTTCTCTCTTGAGATTATATAAAATGTCTAAGTGATATATAAAAAGTAGAACAATATTCTTCACTAGCTCAGATCAGAGGTAATGTACATTAGTAGTCAGGTTAAGGAATCTGAACCCATTCCCCAGTCCCTAGTTGCTATTGATTGGGCTTTGAGCCCAACACAGATCAAATTCCAAGGATTCACTGAAAGAAAACTGAGCAGTAGAGACCGTTGCTCTTTGAAATTCTCACTTGTTCTTTTCACTGCTTATAACCAAAAATGCTGCAGCCAGGATTATAGCCATTTACAAAGTTATCATGAAATAGCAGCACTATGATGACAGCATATGGGATTCTGAGTTATTGGTGGAAAATCCTGCAGAGTAAGATAGTAAAATACCATAAAGTACTGATCTAAGTGAGAGTTAGCAATGCTCTGCCACCAACTGGGTGACCTTGGTCATATTTCCTTGCATCTCTGATCTTGAGTAAAATCAAGACCTCTGCCATCCTTCTCTCACATTTCATCACTACTATCTCACAACCACAGATAGAGGATTTATATCACGTTTTAACTTATCCTAGGAACTGGGCTAAGTGTTTTGTGTTCTAAGTATCCTTTAATCATCCCAATAACCCTATGAGAAAAGTATTTTTCCTCATTCTAAGAATTAGAAAATTGAAGTTCAGAGAGGTTGACTTGCTAGAACACCAGCTGGAGTGTTTATAATTCCCTGTCCCAGAGTGCTTATTTCTAGTCGCCAACAACCAAGTATAAAACAAGTATAAGACATTATGATGCACCCTTGGGGTAGTTCTTTGCTCTCAAAATTACAGACACCTGTACTAAACTATGTCAACTCATCTTCTTAAAAAAGCAAAACAAAAAAGAACAAAAAAATTCATTATGTCATGCTGTCAAGTTATAAGTATAAAAAGGAAGAGCAATCTTCAACTTTAAATATAATTTTTAATCAATATATACCAGATTTGCTTATCTAAAGATAAATACCTTTGCAAATTTTTTTCATGGTACTTTAAATGTATATCTGACTTTCTATACAGTCTCACTATAAATTCCATGTGATTCTCTTTATGGTAAACAACAAAAAAGAAACTTTGAAATAATGTATCATTTGATTTTCTGACTTTTTTAAGTTTCTAGTTCACTTAACAGTTGGACATCCAACACATATATCATTTTATTTTGAAAAATGAGAGCCTGCTGTAGACACCACCCACTTGCCATTGTAATAGATAGAATTACAAATTATATATACCCTTTTCAAAAGACAGAGGATACACAATTGCCTCCCACAACTGAGATAGCAAAATGGCAGTTACAATTGGCACCTAGAAAAACAATACATAATTGCCATCTACTAAACTAACAGAGATGGGGAGGGGGGAGATTATAGGCACAATAGTGAAAGCAGTAGAGAGAATAAACAGCCCTTAGTCCTTATTCTAGGCGGACAAGAAAGAAGGCAATTTACACTCACAAGTACCATCTCAGGAGAAATCTTTTGTTGAAGGATGACTCATTTTATGTCTTTTACAAGTTCCTTTTGCTCACTCTCCAGAAGAAACAGGAAAAGGTGAATATAAAGTTGAAAAGCAAAAGGGGTTTAGCCAGTCCACAGACACCAGGAAAACAAATGATGATGACTTCACCAGTGACAATTATAAATGACTTTATATACAGTAAAGTTTTGGAAAGCAAGATGTGAAATTGATATTTCCTTTGGAAGTTTATTTTTTCCTAGGAAATGAGATTTATACCCACAGTCAGGTATCACATGTTGGTGTGAATTACAAAATATAGATGGTCTAATAATACGGGTACTGGGCCACAAGTTATTTCAATGTATAGATTTTAAGATACTTTTCATCTGTACATTAATGTTTTTTTATATTTAATACAAAGTTTCATTAGGTGTATAATTCTTTCCTCCAAAGAGAAGTACTGATTATCCTATTTTTACTAATAGGAATTTATGCAAATAAAAATGTGAGCTCTTAGAGAGATTAAGGCTGATTCCTACACTGCTGATGGACAGCTATAGGCATGAGTTTATCCAGATATTTTTATAAAAACAAATACCCACATTTGCTATGCATGTTCTTATTTGTGAAGGGGGGGGGGGGGGGAACATGCTTCTAAATCCCTTGAACACAAAACCCAGCCAAAGCAAGAGAATCAGTATGAGTGCCAGAGCTGTAGAAAATTTAACCACATATGTGCTATCTCAGGAGTATAATCCATAAAGGATGCAGTCTGCACAATCTGCAGAAGCATGAATTGTGCTATAAGGGAACAATATTTTTTTGTTACAGTAATCTGATGTTTGTGGCAGGGCTGGTAGATTGAAAAGGTAGTAAAAGCCCATGAAGAGATAGTAATGTTTCTTTTCTACAAAGAAATCCCATAAAATGAAAGACACTATGGTATAATACATCAAATTCTTAGTAGTCCAATGACAGCCCTATTGTAAATTAAACAAGTATCTTTGACATATTCTTATTCTGCCTTTACTTCATGTGTTTACAGAAAAACAGGCTGAGGGTTCACTCTTTTTGAAAGTGAAGCTCTTTATGTATCTAAAAATAAAGGCAAACAACAACAGAAAAATAAATAAGGTTCACAAAGCATTTAATTTTGGGGGCACCTGGATGGCTCAGTCTGTTAAGCATCCGGCTCTTGATTTAAGCTCAGGTCATGATCTCACAGTTTGTGGGATTGTGGGACCCAAGGAATTTAACAAAAATCCCCTACCCCTGGGCAAGCAGACCAAGACTAACTCCATTTTGTGCTACACCCACCATCTCATGTATAACCCCCACATGACCTACTTATTGCTTAAGACACTCCCCACCCTAGTCAAGCCTCTGAGCCCACCCTTACTGGAAACCGGCTCATATAGGAGTGCCGAACCACTAACCGCCAATTCTTAAACCCTGCCTTTTGCCCGCCAAACTTGCGTGCCAATTCTGACCAGAGTGATAGGATAGTTCAAACAGTTACTATAGGGTAAATTGTAATTCAGTTGGCCACCTGCATGTGGACTGACATGACTATGCAACTTTCTGTGTGTGTTACCATCTCATTGGCCACTGGCCCCTATAAAACTGCTGCGCCTCTTAACCTAGGGGTCCAAGTCCCTGCTCCGCTGTGTCGGGAATACTTGGGCCCAAGCTCGAGCATGCAAATAAACCCTCGTGCGTTTGCATCAATATCAGCTCCTTGGTGGTCTCTCGGATTCGAAATCGGGGGCATTACAGGATAGCCTGCTTGGGATTTTCTCTCCCTCTTTCTCTGCTCCTCCCCTGGTTGCCCCCCCTCAAAATAAATAAATAAACTTAAATTTTTAAAAACTAGTTATTACAAAGCATTTAATTTTTAAGGTTATCATCCTATATTCTGGTATTTACTTCATGGGTAAGGCCAAGTGTCAGAATCTGAAAATACAATATTCAGTTCCATTTACATACTCAAGTCCCAAAAGGAAGTGATAATTTCCCCCAATAGATCTGTTTAAATGGTAACAATAATCCTCATCAACATTTATAAAGTACTTACTATGCCCTCAGCATTATTCTATGATCTTATTCTATGTATGTACCTCTTACGTAATCATCACAATAGGCCTTTACAGAGAGTGTTACTGGCTGACTTCAGCTCAGGTCATGATCTCACAGTCCATAAGTTTGAGTCCCGCGTGGGACTCTGTGCTGACAGCTCAGAGCCTGGAGCCTGCTTCGGATTCTGTGTCTCCCTCTCTCTCTCTCTCTCTCTCTCTGCCCCTCCCCTGCTCATGCTCTGTCTCTATCTCAAAAATAAATAAAAACTTTTAAAATTTTTGAAAAAAATAAAGTGTTACTACTATTTGAAAATGGGGAACTAAGTCTCAAATAAATCAAGCAACTCTTCCAAGATTATACAACTAGAAAATTATGAAACAGATATTAACTTCATTTTTCCAATTACAAAACTCATCAACTTATCTACATATCATGCTTTTTCTTTTTTTTTTTTTAATTTTTTTTCAACGTTTTTTATTTATTTTTGGGACAGAGAGAGACAGAGCATGAACGGGGGAGGGGCCGAGAGAGGGAGAGACACAGAATTGGAAACAGGCTCCAGGCTCTGAGCCATCAGCCCAGAGCCCGACGCGGGGCTCGAACTCAGGGACCGCGAGATCATGACCTGGCTGAAGTCGGACGCTTAACCGACTGCGCCACCCAGGCGCCCCCATATCATGCTTTTTCAAAGTAACCCATTCAGGAAAGAGAAAAAAAAAAAGATCTTAGGACTGTTCAAGCCAATCTGAGCTATATGAGCATTTCCCAAGATGGTCATTTACATGGTTGTCCAAACACTGAGCATACAGCACCATTAGCATGTATAAACCAATGTGTTCCCTGGAAAATCCGAGTAGACTAATGACATCATGTCATCATCGACCTTTCCACCATGATATAATAGTTTTCAATTCTTATTGAAAATTAATAACATAGCAATATATCTAAGCATTTTTATATTATGAAAGTATTATCTAAGATATGAACCATTATTATTTTGAATGTTCCTTGGATGAAAACTCATGTTATCAATTCCTTCTATACGGAAGAAGTTTTAACTCTGAATTACTATCCTTTAGTTAGACCCTGAAGACTGAGTTGTACAACCTATTTCTCTCTTTGCTGAGCTACCTGGAAGCTAAGAATGAAGATCGTTCACTCAACTATGCTATCTTCTTCAGTTCATGCTTTCTAGTATTATATTTTATAGGATATTCATTCATCCTCCGTGGCTTCCCTTCTATCCCACTGGTTACATACTGTGCTGGGAAAATAGTCCCCCAGATTCTCACTTATTAGTTTGAGGGGATCCCGAGTAATTTGTAAATGTTTCCAGGTGGGTTTAATGTTCAGCTAGGACATAGCACTATTCATGCAGCCCTCTCATATCAACAATTAAACAGAATGCCTACAATTGCTGTAGGAATGGTTTCATCTGAGAACAAAACATCAGAAGCCCACTGTGTGTTAACCATCTTTCCTTGGGGCTTATTAAAGCATTCCTTGGGGTGCCTGGGTGGCTCAGTTGGCTGAGTATCCAACTCTTGATTTTGGCTCAGGTCATGATCCCAGGGTTATGAGATCAAGCCCTGCATGGGGCTCTGCACTAAGCATGGAGCCTGCTTAAGATTCTCTCTCCCTCTGTCCCACTCCCTTGCACATGTGTGTTCTCTATCCGCCTTCCCCCGCCACTGCCTCAAATTAAAAAAAAAAAAAAAAAAAGACATTCCAGAAAATTCTAAAGATCATTTTACACATCATCATCCTGTTATACAAGGGGCAAGACAGCATAAGAGCCATGGTCTTTTAGAGTAGCAGAATGTAGAGCATCATCAACTGTTTATAATATTCATCATGCTATGGAAGGAAAAGGGTTATTCAACTCATTCCCTTAGGGGTGGAATAGAGGCACTTGTATAGTTCCCTACTGCTCTATAGTAAGCAGTGGCATTTTTCTTGATTGGCTAAGTCACTTGCTGAGTCACAAAAGCTGCCAGGAGAGGTAAAAACAAGTAAAGCTGAGAGCAGACGTGGCTAAGATTTAGGAGAATCTCTTCAATCAAGAGGAAGTAGTATGGGTGCTCAACAGTGCAGAAGGACCCTAGAAGCAAGAAGTCTCATCTTTCTAATCTTTGGTAGCCAGACAATTTACTATGGACAATTTGTTGTGTACAACTAAGCAGAGAAGAGCCCCCAGAGGATCAATAACTATACTGCAGCTAAGAGTCAGAACATAGACTCTGGTCACTCAGAGAATCAATAATCAGTCTCACACAAGTACAGCAGTGACCAACAGGGAATGAATAGCAAGCTTGCCTCCCACTGATTCATGGGCACATTCACGTAGATATTCCCAGCCACACACACAGTCACAGTCTAGTCACACATCACCAGTCCAGGGCAGAAATGAAAAAGCAGGCCCTGAAGAAAAGAGGAAGTATGGGAAAATAAGCTTGAACTCTGCAGATTTATATCTTCAGGAAACTCACAGTTACATCTATCCTAACTATTTTGAACTTCAGACTTATCTTATAAACTGGGAAGTGGCTAAGACTTCGCTTTAAAAAAATTACAGGGGAGATCCAGGGAAGATGGCGGCGTAGGAGGACGCTGGGCTCACCGCGCGTCCTGCTGATCACTTAGATTCCACCTACACCTGCCTAAATAACCCAGAAAACCGCCAGAGGATTAGCAGAACGGAGTCTCCAGAGCCAAGCACAGAGGAGAGGCCCACAGAAGAGGGTAGGAAGGGCGACAAGGCGGTGCGCACTCCACGGACTGACGGGAGGGAGCTGAGGCGGAGGGGCAGCCTGCCGGCCAAGCAGAGCCCCCAAGTCTGGCTGGCAAAAGCGGAGGGGCCTGATGGAGTGTGTTCCAACAGCAAGCGCAACTTAGCCTCTGGGAGGTCATAAGTGAACAGCTCTGCTCAGAAAGCGGGAAGGCTGGAGGACAAAGGGAGGGAGAGTTGCTGAGCCCCCGGAGGACAGAGCTCAGTTTGGTGGGGAACAAAGGCGCTCGCCAGCGCCATCTCCCTCGCCCATCCCCCAGCCAAAATCCCAAAGGGAACCAGTTCCTGCCAGGGAACTTGCTCGCTCTGCGCAAACACCCAACTCTGTGCTTCTGCGGAGCCAAACCTCCGGCAGTGGATCTGACTCCCTCCCGCTGCCACAGGGCCCCTCCTGAAGTGGATCACCTAAGGAGAAGCAGCTAAGCCTGCCCCTCCTGCCCCTGTGCACCTTGCCTACCCACCCCAGCTAATACGCCAGATCCCCAGCATCACAAGCCTGGCAGTGTGCAAGTAGCCCAGACGGGCCACACCACCCCACAGTGAATCCCGCCCCTAGGAGAGGGGAAGAGAAGGCACACACCAGTCTGACTGTGGCCCCAGCGGTGGGCTGGGGGCAGACATCAGGTCTGACTGCGGCCCCGCCCACCAACTCCAGTTATACACCACAGCACAGGGGAAGTGCCCTGCAGGTCCTCACCACGCCAGGGACTATCCAAAATGACCAAGCGGAAGAATTCCCCTCAGAAGAATCTCCAGGAAATAACAACAGCTAATGAGCTGATCAAAAAGGATTTAAATAATATAACAGAAAGTGAATTTAGAATAATAGTCATAAAATTAATCACTGGGCTTGAAAACAGTATAGAGGACAGCATAGAATCTCTTGCTACAGAGATCAAGGGACTAAGGAACAGTCATGAGGAGCTGAAAATCGCTTTAAACGAAATGCATAACAAAATGGAAATGACAATGGCTCAGATTGAAGAGGCAGAGGAGAGAATAGGTGAACTAGAGGATAAAGTTACAGAAAAAGAGGAAGCTGAGAGAAAGAGAGATAAAAAAAATCCAGGAGTATGAGGCGAAAATTAGGGAACTAAGTGATACACTAAAAAGAAATAATATACGCATAATTGGTATCCCAGAGGAGGAAGAGAGAGGGAAAGGTGCTGAAGGAGTACTTGAAGAAATAATAGCTGAGAACTTCCCTGAACTGGGGAAGGAAAAAGGCACTGAAATCCAAGAGGCACAGAAAACTCCCTTCAGACATAACTTGAATCGATCTTCTGCACGCCATATCATAGTGAAACTGGCAAAATACAAGGATAAAGAGAAAATTCTGAAAGCAGCAAGGGATAAGCGTGCCCTCACATATAAAGGGAGACCTATAAGACTTGTGACTGATCTCTCTTTCGAAACTTAGCAGGCCAGAAAGGATTGGCACGAGATCTTCAGTGTGCTAAACAGAAAAAATATGCAGCCGAGAATCCTTTATCCAGCAAGTCTGTCATTTAGAATAGAAGGAGAGATAAAGGTCTTCCCAAACAAAAACTGAAGGAATTTGTCACCACTAAACCAGCCCTACAAGAGATCCTAAGGGGGATCCTGTGAGACAAAGTCCCAGAGACATCACTACAAGCATAAAAAACACAGACATCACAATGACTCTAAACCTGTATCTTTCTATAATAACACTGAATGTAAATGGATTAAATGTGCCAACCAAAAGACATAGGGTATCAGAATGGATAAAAAAACAAGACCCACCTATTTGCTGTCTACAAGAGACTCATTTTAGATCTGAGGACACCTTTAGATTGAGAGTGAGGGGATGGAGAACTATTTATCATGCCACTGGAAGCCAAAAGAAAGCTGGAGTAGCCATACTTATATCAGACAAACTAGACTTTAAATTAAAGGCTGTAACAAGAGATGAAGAAGGGCATTATATAATAATTACAGGGTCTATCCATCAGGAAGAGCTAACAATTATAAATGTCTATGCGCCGAATACCGGAGCCCCCAAATATATAAAACAATTACAAACATAAGCAACCTTATTGATAAGAATGTGGTAATTGCAGGGGACTTTAACACCCCACTTACAGAATGGATAGATCATCTAGACACACGGTCAATAAAGAAACAAGGGCCCTGAATGAGACATTGGATCAGATGGACTTGACAGATATATTTAGAACTCTGCATCCCAAAGCAACAGAATATACTTTCTTCTCGAGTGCACATGGAACATTCTCCAAGATAGATCATATACTGGGTCACAAAACAGCCCTTCATAAGTTTACAAGAATTGAAATTATACCATGCATACTTTCAGACCACAATGCTATGAAGCTTGAAATCAACCACAGAAAAAAGTCTGGAAAACCTCCAAAAGCATGGAGGTTAAAGAACACCCTACTAACGAATGAGTGGGTCAACCAGGCAATTAGAGAAGAAATTAAAAAATATATGGAAACAAACGAAAATGAAAATACAACAATCCAAATGCTTTGGGACGCAGCGAAGGCAGTCCTGAGAGGAAAATACATTGCAATCCAGGCCTATCTCAAGAAATAAGAAAAATCCCAAATACAAAATCTAACAGTACACCTAAAGGAAATAGAAGCAGAACAGCAAAGGCAGCCTAAACCCAGCAGAAGAAGAGAAATCATAAAGATCAGAGCAGAAATAAACAATACAGAACCTAAAAAAACTGTAGAGCAGATCAACGAAACCAAGAGTTGGTTTTTTGAAAAAATAAACAAAATTGACAAACCTCTAGCCAGGCTTCTCAAAAAGAAAAGGGAGATGATCCAAATAGATAAAATCATGAATGAAAATGGAATTATTACAACCAATCCCTCAGAGATACAAACAATTATCAGGGAATACTATGAAAAATTATATGCCAACAAATTGGACAACCTGGAAGAAATGGACAAATTCCTGAACACCCACACTCTTCCAAAACTCAATCAGGAGGAAATAGAAAGCTTGAACAGACCCATAACCAGCGAAGAAATTGAATTGGTTATGAAAAATCTCCCAACAAATAAGAGTCCAGGACCAGATGGCTTCCCAGGGGAGTTCTACCAGACGTTTAAAGCAGAGATAATACCTATCCTTCTCAAGCTATTCCAAGAAATAGAAAGGGAAGGAAAACTTCCAGACTCATTCTATGAAGCCAGTATTACTTTGATTCCTAAACCAGACAGAGACCCAGTAAAAAAAGAGAACTACAGGCCAATATCCCTGATGAATATGGATGCAAAAATTCTCAATAAGATACTAGCAATCGAATTCAACAGCATATAAAAAGAATTATTCACTATGATCAAGTGGGATTCATTCCTGGGATGCAGGGCTGGTTCAACATTCGCAAATCAATCAACGTGATACATCACATTAACAAAAAAAAAAAAAAAGAGAAGAACCATATGATCCTGTCAATCGATGCAGAAAAGGCCTTTGACAAAATCCAGCACCCTTTCTTAATAAAAACCCTTGAGAAAGTCGGGATAGAAGGAACATACTTAAACATCATAAAAGCCATTTATGAAAAGCCCACAGCTAACATCATCCTCAATGGGGAAAAACTGAGAGCTTTTCCCTGAGATCAGGAACACGCCAGGGATGCCCACTCTCACCACTGTTGTTTAACATAGTGCTGGAAGTTCTAGCATCAACAATCAGACAACAAAAGGAAATCAAAGGCATCCAAATTGGCAAAGATGAAGTCAAGCTTTCGCTTTTTGCAGATGACATGATATTATACATGGAAAATCCGATAGACTCCACCAAAAGTCTGCTAGAACTGATACAGGAATTCAGCAAAGTTGCAGGATACAAAATCAATGTACAGAAATCAGTTGCATTCTTATACACTAACAATGAAGCAACAGAAAGACAAATAAAGAAACTGATCCCATTCACAATTGCACCAAGAAGCATAAAATACCTAGGAATAAATCTAACCAAAGATGCAAAGGATCTGTATGCTGAAAACTATAGAAAGCTTATGAAGGTAATTGAAGAAGATTTAAAGAAATGGAAAGACATTCCTTGCTCAGGGATTGGAAGAATAAATATTGTCAAAATGTCAATACTACCCAAAGCTATCTACACATTCAATGCAATCCCAATCAAAATTGCACCAGCATTCTTCTCGAAACTAGAACAAGCAATCCTACAATTCATATGGAACCACAAAAGGCCCCGAATAGCCAAAGGAATTTTGAAGAAGAAGACCAAAGCAGGAGGCATCACAATCCCAGACTTTAGCCTCTACTACAAAGCTGTCATCATCAAGACAGCATGGTATTGGCACAAAAACAGACACATAGACCAATGGAATAGAATAGAAACCCCAGAACTAGACCCACAAACGTATGGCCAACTAATCTTTGACAAAGCAGGAAAGAACATCCAATGGAAAAAAGACAGTCTCTTTAACAAATGGTGCTGGGAGAACTGGACAGCAACATGCAGAAGGTTGAAACTAGACCACTTTCTCACACCATTCACAAAAATAAACTCAAAATGGATAAAGGACCTGAATGTGAGACAGGAAACCATCAAAACCCTAGAGGAGAAAGCAGGAAAAGACCTCTCTGACCTCAGCCATAGCAATCTTACTCGACACATCCCCAAAAGCAAGGGAATTAAAAGCAAAAGTGAATTACTGGGACCTTATGAAGATAAAAAGCTTCTACACGGCAAAGGAAACAACCAACAAAACTAAACAGTAACCAACGGAATGGGAAAAGATATTTGCAAATGACATATCGGACAAAGGGCTAGTATCCAAAATCTATAAAGAGCTCACCAAACTCCACACCCGAAAAACAAATAACCCAGTGAAGAAATGGGCAGAAAACATGAACAGACACTTCTCTAAGGAAGACATCCGGATGGCCAACAGGCACATGAAAAGATGTTCAATGTCGCTCCTTATCAGGGAAATACAAATCAAAACCACACTCAGATATCACCTCATGCCAGTCAGAGTCGCCAAAATGAACAAATCAGGAGACTATAGATGCTGGAGAGGATGTGGAGAAACGGGAACTCTCTTGCACTGTTGGTGGGAATGCAAATTGGTGCAGCCACTCTGGAAAGCAGTGTGGAGGTTCCTCAGTAAATTAAAAATAGACCTACCCTATGACCCAGCAATAGCACTGCTAGGAATTTACCCAAGGGTTACAGGAGTACTGATGCATAGAGGTATTGTACCCCAATGTTCATAGCAGCACTCTCAACAATAGCCAAATTATGGAAAGAGCCTAAATGTCCATCAACTGATGAATGGATAAATAAATTGTGGTTTATATACACAATGGAATACTACATGGCAATGAGAAAGAATGAAATATGGCCTTTTGTAGCAACATGGATGGAACTGGAGAGTGTGATGCTAAGTGAAATAAGCCATACAGAGAAAGACAGATACCATATGGTTTCACTCTTATGTGGATCCTGAGAAACTTAACAGAAACCCATGGGGGAGGGGAAGGAAAAAAAAAAAAAAAAAAGAGGTTAGAGTGGGAGAGAGCCGAAGCATAAGAGACTGTTAAAAACTGAGAACAAACTGAGGGTTTATGGGGGGTGGGAGGGAGGGGAGAGTGGGTGATGGGTATTGAGGAGGGCACCTTTTGGGATTAGCACTGGGTGTTGTATGGAAACCAATTTGACAAAAAATTTCATATATTGAAAAATAAAATAAAATAAAAGAACAAAAGAAAATTATAGGATTGGGCTGATATTTAAACTGTAACAAAACATAAGCTATCTTCTTAACAAAGTTTGGGTTAACTAAGGCCAAGTACAGTTCATGGAGAGTTTAAATAAGAATGCTTCACATATCTAAGTGGTGATTATTCAATCAAGCTTCTCCACAACTATTCTCCTTTTCCAATTGTGCTTGCTAAAAGATAAACTGAGGCAAATTAAATTTGAAGAGTTTGAGCAACAATTGATTTGAATCAGGCAGAATGCAAATTAGCAGATAGAAAGGAGTTGTGAGGAGCTGTACAAAATGAAAGATTTTATACGTAGAAAGGATCAGGAACAAGGAAGGTATACTTACGAAAAAGCAGGCTGGTTATTACAAAGTTGTTTTCCTTTATGGGATGGCAGAGGCCTATCAATCTGATGGATGATCTAACTAGTGCTGATCAGGTGATTTCTGATTTACTGGTTTAAGACTCCATTTCTGGGGGGGAAGGGGGTTGAAATTACAATTAAGTCTTTGTTTGGTGATGTGGCCACACCATTTTGGGACTGTTTGTCTTGTTTTTAACATGCTTCAAGATTTTGGTCTCTCTTCTAATTTTTCATGTTTCAGGAGTTTGGATTTAGTTTTTATTACCTTTTAACTGAAAGCTGTTTCAAATGACTTTCAAAAGGTCATGATATATAAATAACATTCTGACATTTATTTGATTAGTAATAGTTAATCTGATGTGTGACCAAAAGGCATCTATTGCATACATCAGTCTAGTACTACAAAGTTATGCTATTATACTATACCTTGGGATCTTCTGTATATCATAAGACACTATTTACCTTTGAAGTTCCTGATTATTGTGCTGTTTAGTCAAGGACTCATTCTCTGCATTTAGACAAATTTATATTCAAATACATATCTTACATCAAAACAACTGTGTGACTTGGGGTAAGATATTTAACCCAAGATTCAGTTTCTTCATTTGTAATCAGGAAACTAGTAAGCTATGGTAAAGATCACACATGACAGTAAATATGAGAAGTCTAGCTTTCTGGACAGTTAATAAGTGCTCTATAAAGTCAAATGTGAGTTACTATTATTTCTGTCATTGAGATGGCAATAGTCCAAAATGAGAGAACATACATAGGTTTAAAAAATCTGTATGACAAGCTTTAACAGTAGAGAATATAAAATCTAAAACATAAGTAGAAGACCAGAAAAATCTTGGATGTCTCTGATAAGGGAGCATGGGGCAACCTGAGGATAAAGTGCAGGCTAATAGCAAGGTGGTATATGTATGATATTCCTTGGACAGTCCCAGCTACCCCAAAACAGGAAAAGAAAAAAAAAAAATGGTTAAACTGTTCAGAGTCTCCACCAGTTTACTAGAAAAAGGCAATCCCATCATAGCCTAAAGTCCAGGAACTCCCTACTGTCTTAACATTAATTCTTTGCTAGAGGGAAAAACAACCTTAGCTTGACAATTGCCAGGTCTCCAATAAGTCTTTAGGATGTGAAAGTCTCTTTGGAAACTCCCTCTTGACTTTATCCCCCCTGATTCCCCCACACTTACAGTGCAGCTCTTCCTGCCCATGGGTCCTGTCCCCATGGTTTAATAAAATCACCTTTTTGCACCAAAGACATCTTCAAAAATTCTTTCTTGGCTGTTGGCTACAGACCCCACAAACCCCTCATCACCCCAAAACGTCATCATATGGTGCCCAACCTGGAGCTAGGCATCTTTTCATCTGAACTCTGAGCTTTGATACAAACTTGTTGAGTACTTCTCCTTTCTTCATTTACTCTCATTTCAGGGGCTATTCAAGGAGTATGGTCTTATTGGAGCATTTTCATGTCAATTGCTCAGGCTGCAATCCTCTAGCCCATGGCTACTCTATGGGGAGAAGAAACCCTGCCTTTTGGTCTGGAAGTCAGTAGCCTGGTCAAAATGGTAATAAGACCCAGAAACTTGATGTCCTCTCTTTATTCCTGTCCTTATATAAAGTTATCTGTCTTGGGCATGGGACAGCCACCTAAGTCACCAAGACAGCTGCCAGTCTTAAGACTCCCAAGTGAGGTTTCCTCCCCCTTGCTCTAATGTGATCCTCTCCACATCTCTAGTCTAGCCATGCCTGGCCACGAGACCTCTGCTGGGAGCCGCCAGAACCAGTACCTGACTGAATTAAAACCCAACCCAGGACTGTTTCGTAAGGAAGTTGGCTGTAAAGACTTAATGTGTTGGAATGTCACTTAGATTGTGATGGATTTCTGTTATTTTCCATCAGTGTCCTCCACTACTACTTAAACTACTTAAATTACAAAATTGGTTAATTCCCCCTTGTAAAACTTTTCTAGAAGTGTTTTTCCATGGGTTAAAAATGGCAGGTTCTTCAAGAAACTAAAGCACAGCCTCCAAGGCATGCTCTTCAAAGACTAGGTCATCAAGGCATGACCATAAAGCTATGTTCTTTGAGGCACAGCCTTTTAGGGCATGGGCTTCAGGGTATGATATTTCAGTCCATATGCCAGGCACCCATCTATAGTCCAGAATACAATGGGGAAGTAGGGGGATGGGGGGGGGGGACAGAGAGAGAGATACGCATCCCTCCTTCAGTGGCCCTCAGTCAGCCAGTCGGTGGTCATAGTGACTTCATTCAAGGGACACCAGGAACCTCTGACAAATCCTGCATGTGGGATACCACCCAGGTGTTGGGAGATTCTCGGGGTAATGGACATTCTCTCTACTTTTCTCTCTAGGAGGAGCATGGGAGCTTCTCCATTTCTAAGTCTCCTAAATTTCAGCTAAAAACAACCCTAAACTTCACAATAGCCAAACAAAATCCTCAAAATATTTAAGAGCAAAGAAGTGAAAAAGACAGGGGTACAAAAACACTATTTTCCCTACCAAATTCAGTCCTTTAGTTTTCAGTATCCAAGAACTTTTTCTTGGCCAACGGCTCCAGACCCCATGAACCCTTCACCTCAAAGCTTCATCATCTGTCTATACTATGGCTCCCTAAGTCATGTGAGTTTGCTTAGATCACCTGTCTCTATGTTTTTGGTCCTAGTCTGCAAACTGGGGTTGAAATTACTACTACTGTGAGGATTAAATGTCATGGTATCTACAAAGTGACTATCAAGATGCTTGGTACACAGTAGGTGCTCAGAGCATGATAGCTACAATTTTTACCTATCAGAAAAGATCTCTTTCCCCAAAAGTAAGGGCTACAGGGTATCTGGATTAAAATGTAAATGTGAGGTCTTAATTATTTAAATGTTCAGGGGAAGTCAATTATATTTCCATTAAAATGCAAATGTATGTTTGAATTCCTGCAGGGATACATTACAAAGAGGACTGGGCTGCCAGAGTGCTGGGAGAAGAACAGGGGGATCTCCCTGATCAGGTGATAGGAATTAGGGTAAAGACTAAGGGTGGGTGCTTTACTAAGCTAAAGTGTTTTTTTTGAGAAGAAAAAGAGTGAAAGACATAGAATCTAATAAGGATGTGCCCCAACAACTTGGGAATTGACAAGGGCTAGAGAGACAAAAGTTAGTCCTTCTATAGGCAATTAGCTCCTCTGGGAACACCAGAAGATATTGCTGATTTGGAGGGAATGTCAAGAAGTTGGCCTGGTTGTCACCAATCCAAAGGGGTAAATTGCAACCATGACCTTTTTAGCTTCACCTCCTCAAAGAAAGCAGATTGAAGGTGACACACTATTAGTTTCTTAGGGATGCCCATAACAAATTACCACAAAGTTGGAGACTTAAAAAAAATAGAAATTTATTCCATCACAGTTCTGGAGGTGAGAATTCCAAAATTAAGGTGTCAGCATGGCTGCATCACCTATAGAGGCTCTAGGGGAGAAGTCCAACAGCTTTATTTCATGTCATCCTGTCTCTGTCCCTTTCATTCCAGAATGGCAATGTGTCTACTGAAATATTCTCACAAACGTGGCTGGTCCCCTGTGTATGTCAAGGGGATTCACGTCATTAGACAAGTGGGCCCTCCACAGATATTTCCATCTCTACTCCTGGCTTCTGCCGAGATTGAGGTGTGAATCTATGAGTGGCATGTGTAAGTTCTTCATGTGGTCTAGCTATACCCTTAGTTTCTCTCCAGAGCATGTTTTCCTAACAGTGAATCTCCTAACATTAGCATTTTTCACAATCTGGATAGGCTGCAAATTTCTCAAATTAGCAAGTGCTGGTTGCTTTTGCCTTAATAGCTTCTTCTCAATTTCTCTTTCCTCTTACATTTCACTGTAATCAGAAAAAAGAAATGAGGCCGTACCTTCAATACTTTACCTGGATATCTCCTCAGCTAAACATCCAAGGCCTTCACTTACAAGTCCTATTTTGCATACTAACAAAGAACACAATTCAGCCACGTTTTCTTCCAGCTATATAAGAAAGATCACCTTTCCTCCAGTTTAAAACAATATGTTCCTCATCTCCTTCTGAATCCTCACCAAAACACACTTTTAACCTTCATGGTTCCATCAGCACTCTGCTCATGACAATATATGTATTCTCTAAGAAGCCTCTCATTTGTGGTCCTTACTTCCTTTTGAGCACTCACTAGAATCTAGGTCTTTCTATTATGTGAAAATCCTCCCAGTCTTTACCCATCATCTAATTGTAAACCCTTGTCCACACTTTTAGGCATCTGTTGCACCAGCACCCCACTTCCCAGTAGCAAAATCCATATTCATTTCCTATGGATGCTAAAACAAATTATTACAAACCTGGTGGATAAAAACAACAGCATTTTATTCTCTGTCAGTTTTACAGGCCAAAAGTCTCCAATCAAGGTGTCTGCAAGGGCACACCCCCTTCTGGAAGCTTTATGGGAGAACACGCCCTTGCCTTGTCCAGTTTCTGGGGCAATCCTTGGCTTCCTTGCCTTAAGGTCACATTGCTCCAATCTCTGCATCTATTTTCACGTGCCTCCTCTTCTGTGTGTCAAGTCTTCCCTGGGTGTCTGCAATAAGTATCTTTATAGAATTTATAGTGCACTGACAGGGTTACCTGGAAAAACCATAAGCCTAAGGGCCAGGTGATAGGGGAAAAAAGGAATGGGGGACTTATAAATGAAAGGGAAATGAGAACAGCTAACACTTAGCTAAGACTGGTCAGTGTCCAGCTGTCTGGACACCTGTGAAGCAGGAAAGGGCACTTGTGCTTTACTATATCCTATCTTCGTTTGATCATTATAGCACCAAAGACCATAGCTATATTCAGTTGTACATTTCAGCCAATGTGTATGCCCAATATGTGGACATCAGGAAAGAGGGATAAGGAAAAGAGGGCCACAAAGAAGACTGAATGTGGAAAGATCTAAGCACTTGGGGGAATGCATGTAATTAGGCAATGCATCCCCTAAGTTCATGCCCTAGAAAGGAGGTTAAAAAAAAAAGAAAAAAAAAAGTGAGAGACTCAAAGAGCTAAAAAAGGAACCCACCCATTTGACATGATTTCCTCTTTTCATCACAGCCTCTTCTGTTCCTAGCTGAGCAACTTTTGGAATTTTCAGTTAAACCTCTCTGAAGTAAGAACTGTGCTCTCAAACATCACCTGCCCCCACGAAATCCCCACCTCCTGGCAGATTGCTACGCTACTCAGCTTCTCAAGGCACGACTGTTCTCCAGGGTTTCTAAAATCAGATTTTAATTTTTGTGATTCTTACACTATATTCTATGCTTGCTTAACTAATGATTTGTGTTCCTTTACTGAACTGAAAGTTGGGGAATATTATTTTCTGAAGAGAAAACCAATAAACTCTAAGAGTTAATAAGAAAATTAATACCTAAATGACCTTGAGTCTTATAAATGTCTTTTTAAGTAAAAGAAATAGTTTTCTCCTAGGTCCCTGAAATTTCAGTCTAGTGTAGGTTTTTATGGTCAATTTATAAAGCTACTAAAATAGAATTTACCAAGAAAGCAATAGAACACAAACTCAATTAAGGTAACACAGTCATCTGCCTTAGTATGTAAAGCAAGTACATCAAAAGGCAACTCTACAGCAAGATGTAAGAGCAAGGTCATATCTTTCGAAGGCTCAATTAAGATAAATTTCAAAAGCTCTCTCCTTAACACCTTGCTAAGGAAAATTGCATTTCTTTCTACTATATTTACTAAAGTTGCTGTGCTTCCTGCCTTTAATGACCAACCTCTTTGACCAGGCTCTGCTGAAATCTCATAAAGATGAACTTCAATTACAAGCATAGCACAGTGCCAAGGTTACATAAGCTTACTGCAAACAGTTGTTCAGGGTCCAATGCTTAGATGAGGGAGCCACCTCTCTACTTTAGCTCTGTTTTAAAACTACTCTTGAATGAGCTGACCAAGGGCATTATTTTCTTTAACATCTTTCTTTTCATCATCTATACATTTTTTTCAATGCATACAGAAAGAAGATCAAAACTGCGGAGGCTTCTTCTAGTCTGTTTGAATTACCCTAAGCACACTGAATGACCTTGACTAACCGATTTCTAATGTGTCTCCTCACTTAACACAAAATGGGTGCTTCTTCTCTATGGAAGCAGTCCCACAGCACCTGAGGAAAGTGAATGGGTGTGCTGGTAGGTGTTTTCTCAGCTAAAAATTTAACAAGATTCATCAGTTTTCAAGGATCATATTTGCAACACGAGGTTAAGATAGGTATCATTATAGAAGTAGACTCAGATTCCAAAAAACATTTTAGTACAGAATTAGAAACCTTTATCAGAGTCCTTATACTTAAAAATACAAAAAAGCCTCCTTCTCTCTCTGCCCCTCCCCCCACGTGTGCTAGGTCTCTATCAAAAATAAAAGCAAAAAAAAAAAAATTAAAAATACAAAACAGCAAATGCCTGAGCCACTAATTGATATGCCTATATATTGTCAAATCTTTGCTATTCATTTAAATGTGCTAGGATATTCAAATATTGCTTGCCTGTTGCTGACCTGATATTTCAGACTTGATCTCCCTATGGTTCTATGCCACTAGCCCCTGGAAGACAGATCTTCTTATACCAATCCTTTGCATTAATTTCTGCATGCTGTTGGTTTTTAAAGCCACTTAAATAAAAATAACAGTGAGTACAAAGCCATCACCAATGAAAGAGTATAATAAATACACTTGACCCTTGAACAACATGGGTTTGAACTGCACAGGTTCCCCACACACATACACCCTTACAGGCAGATTTTTTTCAGTGCCTTACTGTAAATGTATTTTCTCTTACTTATGATTTTCTTAACATTTTTTCTCTAGCTTCCTTTGTTGTAAGTATACAATATATAATACATGTAAACACAAAGAAATGTGTGCTATTCAACTGTCTATGCTATCAGTAAGGCTATAACAGTAAGGCCATGTTAACAGTAGGCTATGCGAAGTTATTGGGGATTCAAACATTTTACATAGATTTTTGACTGTATGGGTAGTTGGCAATCTTAACCCCTGTATTTTTCAAGAGTCAGCTGTATATAAACAATGATGGAGTATTAAAGACTCTTAGAATATCCACTTTTAAATGTCCTTAGACACTATTTTGAAATATCCTTTTCATCACAACTAAATTTTCTATTACTCTTTAGTAGGATAGATGTTCAATGCATCCTGCTGCCATCTTGTCGTCTCATATCAACCCCATATTCCTTCTGCTGCTGCTTCCCTTGAATGCCACTCCAAACATACAAAAATACATTTAAGGTGTTTCAAAAAGTGCTCCTTTACTATAAAAAAAAAAAAACCAAACACCTAGTTTCTCCAAATAAACTTACTTTAATAGAATGTTGACTAAATGGATACATTACAGTTATGCTATTGTATGCCAAAATAAAGCTCCATTTTATTGGAATAGATACTGAAAACTAAAGGACTGAACTGGTAGGGAAAAGAGTGTTTTTGTACCCCAGTCCTTTTCACTTCCTTGCTCTTAAATATTTTGAGAATTTTGTTAGGCTATTGTGAAGTTTAGGGTTGTTTTTAGCTGAAATTTAGTGGACTTTGAAATGGAAAGAGTTGAAGAAACATGTAGGCTCGTCATTACTTGATGGCAGAAAATATTAAGGGGAGTTTCATAATGCTCAGCTATTTTAACACTTCTATACTTCCTTCCTGTGACTGACTTAAAATTGGCACCAGCAGTTTCAATGAAGAGCAGGACTGTTCACACTGACAGAAACCAGAGAATTTATTTTTTTACAACTGTTTATCACAATTATTTTTGTTACCCATTAAGTAGAAGAATTTCCTTGACTACCCAGACAGCGTGGCCACATATTTATACTAGGTAATAAAGACTCTAATATGATAGTTCCTGTACATTTCCAAGACAATCTTACACTCAATGTAATTTACTCAAACTCCAACTTAGTTTTCAATAGCTTACAAGAAGAATATACCTTTTGAATTCACATTTAAGCATAAGACTATATATGTTTAATCAACATATGAGCAACAGTGAAGTAGGGAATTGGTACCCTGGACTCTAGGCTATGATTTGTACACTGGAGACCAACTTACAAGAATTACAAAGATTGACCAACTAGCTTTTGCAATTTTTGTGGGGATAAAAATATTATCTACCATATTTGGCCTCTAACAAATTGCTGAGGCAAACAGCTAAGAGTTTTATTTTCCCCCCTACAGCAAAATTCATTCTATTCCCAATTCTTCTGTGTCTACACAACAAAGTATCTACTGTGGCCTCCTATGAAGTCACAAACTGTTTCCACAGGCCTCAAAGATTTTTCAGAACTGCCCCAGGGAAAGCACTGGTACCATAATCCACTTAATTCTCCTGAAGTCACAACCTAGGAGTCCTCATACCTTCTTAATTAATGTGTTTACCTCTTTTGCCTACCCCCTGGATAAAATACAAATTCCTTACAAAAAAAAACTGAACTGCAAATCTGAAACATACAATCTCAAGAGTTACTGGTTTCTAAGTATTTAATGTCTTCTAATACCTTATAAATGTAGACAAGAGAAAAATAGAAAATTACATTCCCATTGCACAAAAGTCTCTAAAAGCATTCAACATATAAAACAAGTATGAGACAAAATAAATTACTATAAAAGATAAAATGGAGAATTACAATAATATATTTTGTAAGCAAGGCATGGAAGATGTGGAATATTGACGATAGGCATGTTTTGGACCAGACAACACGACTAGGCAGTCCAATATCGTGATTTAATGTCAATAAAGATTTTTTTTAATTCTATGCTTTGTCACTGAGATTTTAAATGTATATCAACCAAGGTAAGAACCAGAATGCATAGTCTCTTATTCAAAAGAAGATGCCTCTTACACAAAGACACTTTATGCTTCCCTAACAAATATTAATTTAATTCATATTTTAAAGTAATTTTTCCTGATTTAAACAGTAAGGCAATGTCCCAATTCAAACAAGGGTCTTAACATGAGAGACAATCTCATTATTTGTCTAAGATCATTTGGGTGGTGTTAAAAGAAGGTTGAGCAATCTCATGATAACCAAAGCAATTCCAATCTAAACATCATAGTCACTAAAGAAAAAAAGACAATATGAAATAAACATGCTTAAAATGCCATTACAAAGAAAAAGTACATAATTTCAGCTTAATTATGAGAATCTCAGATTAGCTCAGAGGAAACAGCTTAACTCTATAAACCTTTAATGGTTATGAGAAATAAAATTTCTTCTCAAAATTTAACAATATTACACTAACTTGCCTTTTCCAATTTACTTGAACTACCTCGTTATTATTCTAATTTTATTTTAATCTAACTATTTGTACTTGATTGGAGAAGGCTTCTGGTGCAAAGGAGTAATTTTAACAAATGGAGAAGTTACTCTTAAATTTAGGGTTATTTTTAAAGTTTCACAGAAAAAAATACATATTTAAAGTTTTCTCATACCTGTATAGGCCAACTACATATTACCTCATATGTGTCTCGTCAAAACATAAGCATTTAATGGTAGGTGTCAAAACAAATTTCTTCAGCTTGGAGTTCCTTAAAAACTCCATCAAAACTACAACGATGCCACCATGTGGCAAAAAGTGTCATCTCTTAAACCTGACATTCTGTGTAGTATATCTAAAAGCTATGTTAATAAAATTCGCAATTTAAAGGCAATAAGACCTTGTTGTGTGCTTCTGGCTCATTTGGGACTTAATTCTCCGGTCTTCTCTGGATTCATTTACAATGTATCCTTCTCTCATTGACTCAACATCTATGTAATACTCAACTCAATTACAGGAACTAAGCTCTAGAAAGAAACACAGGAATTGACAGCACAAACATTGCCTCTGCCTTCATTGTGTTTCACCGTCCTTTCACCAAATTTGTTGATCTATAGCTCAATTAAAAAAAATCTTTTTAAAGCTATAAAATCCAGTTCTGTGAAAGATTAAGGTATCAAAAGCATCTTTGCGCCTAGTTCAAACATTCATATGTATATTAAAGCGCTTCTAACTGTAATCTGCAGCCTCCTGGATAGCTGCACAGCAGGTCTTTATCAATACTAATGAACTACTATGTATTTTTTGTATTACTATTAGGCAATTAAAGGTGCACTGAATAATGTGCTTTTTAAAAAATGGTCTGTGGCTGCCTAAATGACATTCCAAAGTGGTATCGATTTTGGGAGAGTAGCAAAAATAGGTCATTTTAGCAAAGGAAATTCTGCCATAAGTGGATCTCACTGAACATGCACCTATTATCTTTCTTATCAAAATAACCAATTTTAGGCACTCAATGAATCTTTTTTATTAAAGTAATTCAAAACTCTAATATTAGAGCGCCATTATAGGAAACTCTAAATACCACTGTCAATCATACAAAGTTCAAGCAAAACGGTAGCAACAAAATGGAATCAAAAGATCAAGCCAAAACACATTCACCTTAAAACTTACAACCTTGAGACAAATGGGTAGAATCTTCCTGGCCAACTAATTCTTGAAAACTTTTCTCAAGATACTTCAATTTCAAATTAATACCCTTTCCACAAAATGGTTAGAAGAGAAATAAAAAAAATCATTACAATTATAAAATTAAATGCTACAAACAACCACAAAGATATAGGAGGAGAAACTTAAATTTTCATATTCTAAGATACTACCTAGATTATAGAAAAACTTCTCTTCTAATGAACACTATGGCCTATGTATTTCAGGAGGCTGGGAAGAGAGGTTATAAAAGAAATCCCTTAAACAACTGGGCTTCACCAAATCTGTATACCAATTAAGTTATACACATAAAATATACATACATTTGCATAATCTATTATGCAAATAATGAAACAGCCTCCTCTCCTTTCTTCACTTTCTTGTATCATTATTATAAATCTTTCATTCATGCAAGATTAAAACCAGGGAGCTAGGCTTGACTTCTGCTTCTTTACCAACTAGATCTACCCTGTTCTGGGTTGGTTGGTTTGTCTCAGTTTAATTTGGAATTGCTTGAGAAGTAGTTTGTAAGAGCACAAGAGCAGTAGGAGTAGAATTTGAACCTGGGTAGTGTGGCTCTCACTGCTTTTGCCTGTATAACTTGGGTCACCCCCTGTCATCTATGAAATGAAGAGTATTTACCTCAGAGCTATGAAGATTCAGTAAGTGAATGAGAAGTGTTCAGAACAGTATGGACTATACCATAAGATCTATGGAAACATTGGCTCTGTTGATTATTCCTTAGGTTTCTTCTCCTTAGTCTTAATCACCCCCTCCCAAGTCCATCCTTCATAACCTCACATTTATGATTTTCTGCAATTCTTTTTTTGTTTGTTTTTTCAATTTTAGAGACATAGTATGAGCAGGGGAGAGGGGCAAAAGGAGAGAGAGAGAATCTCAAGCTGGTTCTACTCTCAGCTCAGAGCCCAACACTGGGTCCATCCCACCACCCTGGGATAATGACCTGAGCCAAAATCGAGTCAGACACTCTACCAAGTGACCCAGGTGCCCCATGTAATTCATTCCTAAGACCAGTGTCTTCCTCTTCCATTAGATCCTGAGTGGTCACCAGTGCCAGGTGATTCTAGATAAATTACTCCTTTTTGTCATTTTGCTCAAATTTCTCAATGGTATCAGTCCTTATTTGTATAAATGCCCACCATCTTATTAATATTTGGCAAAATCTAACTTAGCTTTTTACACAGTAATTGCAAAATAAAGAAAAGGTCAAAGCAAAATCTTCAGGAAACTTTTTATCAAACAATATAGACCATTTTCCCCTCCTTCTACAAGGAAATCTCTGGGAGAGCACCTCTTGTTCAATTTTTTTTTCTTAAGTAGGCTGCACTTAAATGTGCAGAGGGGAACCAAATGCAGAGCTTGAACTCAGGACCCTGAGATCAAGAGCTGGACACTTAACCAACTGAGCCACCCAGGCACGCCTGTAATTTTTTAATTCATATTTATGTCAAATTTTTCCTGTGTATATAATTTTATCTCCCCTCCTCCCCCATTAATATCTGTAAATTCTTCAGTAGCAGAATCATCTGCTTGTGCAAGTCCTCCTACAACATTTAGCTGAGTCCTAAGTAAATAAAAGACCTAGAATTTGCTTAGTATGTAGTAAAATGGAATTTTGAAAAATGCTAATAAACATGAAGTTGGCAGAGCAAGATTAAAATTTTTTATAATTAACTAACTACACTCCTTTTCTCCCAGTATACTTCTGCTTCTACTTCCTTACTCTTGTCTTCATGAACAGAGGATTGAGAACTGCTTGATAGTTTTATCTAGATTTCCCAAAACCCTGAGACCCTATGGGAATTTTAGATGTTCCAGGAATCTGGAATGCAGATATATCTGAAATGCAGAAACATATGTATTTTGTATAAAACAGAGAAGAGATATTCCCTACCTCAAAGAGGAAATATCCCTACCTCTCATGAGAGAAAGGATGTAGAAAGAAGAAAAGGATCAGAGAAGACTGTGGGTCCACAAAAAGAGCCTTATGCTGAAACAGCCAAGGGGGACTTCAAGGCCAGACCCAAGAGAAGAAATGCCTGTATAAATCATAGGCAGATGGAACCACTGACATATTTACAGATACCTGTGTTCTAAAATCTGTAAAGAAATCAAGATGGTAACTGAAACTAAAGGGCCAAAGTAAGATAGTAATGGTAGCCTGGGTTGATAGAGGAGTTTATAATCCAAGAATGTCTCTCCACAATCTTGGCACAGATAAGAATTTAGACTTAGCTTTAGACTCCAATGAGCAAGGAATGAAAATCTGGATAGGAGATCTACTCTTTTAGCAATGTGATTATATTTCAAGGCCTTTTGTTAGTAAACTGAAATTCTATTTCTTGCACTTCTGCATTTTGGAGCTGAGATTCAATCCCACTCCATAAGATTTGTAGGTGTGGTTGTGAACATGTTTATGTCTTATCATTATTTGTAATGACATTATATAAGTGACAAGTAAGTTACAAACATCATCTCATTCGATCCCTCAGAAACCTATGAAGAAATTGCTTGTCATTTTGCAATTTTACAAATGAGGGAGCAGAGTTAAGAATACAGGATGCCTAGGTGGCTCAGTCAGTTTAGTGTCCAACTTTGGCTCAGGTCGTGATGTCGTGCCACAGGTTTGAGTCCCACATCGGGCTCTGTGCTGACAGTTCAGAGCCTGGAGCCAGCTTCGGATTCTATGTCTCCCTCTTTCTCTGTTCCTCCACTGCTCGTACTCAGTCTCTCTCTCTCAAAAATAAAGATCAAAATTTTTTTTAAATCTTAAAAAAAAGAAAGTAACATACCTATCATTATTTATAAATGGCAGAGCTTGGATTCAAACATGTCTGATTTATTCCAAAATCTAAGCTCTTCAACATCATCCCTTTATACCTCAAATTACATTATCAGTTATTGATAAAAATTTCTCCATTGTTCACCTAAACACATACATTAGTTCTTACCTATAAAGTATAGCCTCCCTTTATGGGAGTACCATGAATGTTATTAGTGGATTTGTGCCTGGAAGATAGAATTTTCTGGTGGGAATCTATAGTTAAAAAAGTATAATTAGGGGTACCTGGGTGGCTTAGTTGGTTAAGTGTCTGACTTCTGCTCAGGTCATGATTTCATGGTCTGTGAGTTTGAGCCCCATATAGGGATTTGCTCTGACAGCACAGGGCCTGCTTGGGATTCTTTCTCTCTCTCTGTCCCTCCCCCACTCGTGTTCACGCTCTCTCTCAGGGTAAACAAAGTTAAAAAAAAAAAAGTATAATTAAAACGTAAATATCCATGTATATGTGTTCCAAAGAATTTAATATAAACAGGCTTAAATTGGCAGCTTGGGTTGACATAATTCTAAAATGTTATTACCAAATTATTTTTTTAAATTACGAAAGACAAAAATCATTTTGTCTAGAACTTTGCACTAATAAACTATCATATAATTTACTCCTTAAGACAATGTCACAGGGTGGGTATTATTGTATGGATACCTGGGGATGAGGTTCAAATGAGGACCAGAAAACATAAATGAAAACTTGTATTAGTACTATTTGAGCAGAATTTTATAATAGCTATAATTAATGTAAGTATTAAGTGTCTAAGTAACAAATATTTTGGTATTGTTAATGGGAAAAATGTATCAAGTATGTGTCCTTTTCTGTATGCTTCTTGTTCAATGTTTCAAAAAAGTAAAACAGACACAATATTTGGACATTTTATTAAAGCATAAAAACATTTAACTAGAAAAACTCGAGTTGTTGGTTTTGGCCTCCTTATTTGCATATTACTAATTGATATTGTTATCACAGAACCTCTTAGTAGAGCCAAACAGTCCATGAGGTAGCATTCCACAATTGAGATTGCTCTGACCTTTTCCACAGGCCAATTATGACTTTAAGGGTTAATTCATAGAAAAGAGATGATGCTAGTTTACCACATCTTATCTCAACAAATGTCTACCTGAAGTATTCAATGAAATGACATTCTTTGAACTGTAAGCCACATCAAATTAAATCACTTGTACTCTCAAAGGAGTTTCACAGAATCAGAAAAAATGGCTCAATAATTAATGAGTCCCTCATCCTTCATGATGCAAGAATTCCCAGCTATGATATCCTTAAGTTTTAATCCATTCTCTTCCAAAATACTGCCTGTAATGGGGACCTCACTGCCCTTTTAGGATGCACAAGGTCTCATTCTTCACATTGTAACAAGAACCACCTTACCCTAACTTTCAGGTACAGCAGCCATTTAGGAAGCATCCACAGCATCTCACTCAGAGAAGGCACTCGATCAATATTTGTCAGGCAAAAGAACAGCGATTGGCCCTTTGCTCTCCTCTACAGCCACAGAATGAACTTACTATTTTACATAATAATCCTCCAAGTAATTGAAGAGAGTGCCATAAATCTTCAGCCCCTTTTTCATATCTGATTAGACTTAATTGGGGAATGACCCCCAACACCTCAAAGTTAAACTTTCTTGGGAGCTCCTCCTCCCTCTAAGCTCCTGCGTTAAAGAGCTAATAATTTGTGGGCAAACGATTCAGTGTCCCTAAAGAAATAAGTTTAAAATAAAAAAATTTTTTTCAACAGTGAATGAGTACACCTATTTTCATTTTGTCCTTTCTAACTAATAAATTATTAATTCAAACTTGCACATATCAATATAGTGGAGAAACAAAGTATACACACACAGTAAAACCTTGGTTTGTGAGCATAATTCATTTCTGAGCATGCTTGTAATCCAAAGCACTTGTATATCAAAGTGAATTTCAGAAATCATGGAAACTCGGATGATTCATTCCACAATCCAAAAATATTCATATAAAAGTGACTACAATACTGTAATACAAAATATTTCATGTAAAGAAAGGTAAATTAACCTAAACATACCTTTGAAAGCCTTTGTGGCTGGTGTGAGGGAGATTAGGGAGAGGAGGGTTATTGTGTAAGAAGACTCACTATCACTAACAGAATCACTGTTATCTACTGCCTCAGTGGAATCTTTTTCTGCATGGGGGCCATTGTATACGCTCACATGGATATTGACTACAGTACCATATTAATAAACTCTTTTGTCAAATATTGTAAGTAATGTAACTGGCAATAAGGCAGCAGAGGAAAAGGTCTTTAACTGCAGGCAGCCTGACCTAGAATGACACAAAGCATTTCTATGCTTACTTTTACATGGAAACACAAAGGAATGTCCATAGGTACTTTGAAGTGACTAAAAATACACAATGTCAGTTTTGGGAACCTTCCAACATTCTGAAAAACCACTGATTTGGGCCAAACATCATAGCCTGAGACCGAGCACCCAAGCATAGAACACAATCACCAACAATCCCGCAGTGAGAGAGAAAGAAAGAGAGAAAGAGAACCATTGGCTCAGTTGTGATCATGTGACATTAGGCATCACATACTACTCATGTTGCAAGATACTGCTCATTTATCAAGTTAAAATTTATTAAAAATGTTTGCTCATCTTGTGGAACACTCACAGCACAAGTAACTCATAATCCAAGGTTTTACTGTGTATACATAAAAAAGTAAATAAAATTATACATAAATACACATATAAGTCTATTACATATTGCCAAGTATATATTACATACATGCTACATACTGTGTTAGATTATACTGTACATATGAATCTAAGTAAGATTATAAAATGTGTTGGCTATGTAAATGAAATATTAATTTCCATGTTGACAGAAAAAAAATTGAGTGACTGAAAGTCTGATTCCAAATTACAGTAACCTCTAGCCTCCTAGTATCTTTAACTGATAATGAATCTATCAAATCAGATCATTTTCAAACTAAAGTGAAACTTAGAATGATTTAAAATATTGATATTACAGATAAAAATAGGGCTCACAGAGGCTAATTGACACCAAGTATCACAAATACTTAGTATGACCACCTGGCCACTAATATTCCTACTTTGATATTAAATAATCATTGGAACACAAATATATTTGCAGAATAAAATTCAGTAAATTGAAAATGTGGCATGCCAGATGATTGGAAAAGAAATGAGTGACAGAAAACTCAGTTATTTACTCATCCTCCTTAATGCCAAAATCATGAAAACAGCAAATAGTATAATATGCCGTTTACAGCAATCTCTAAAAAGTCTTCATTTGTCTTACCAGAGTGAGATTAAGCACTTTACACAATTGTACTGTAGAAAGAAAAGAATTTCTCACCTGCAGATTATAATACAAGGGCAGCAATAACAGAAGATATTTTGTGAACATCTGTAAGGGGAAAATATTCAGTAGCAGTGCATTAATCAATACCAATTGGATATGGTGAGCCAGTAATGCATACTTTATTTAACCACTTAACATTTGACTCCAACCACACAGATTCTTACTGTTAAATAAACTTGGAACACTGCACAGCTCATAAATATAATATTTCCTTGCATGTGCAATAGACTGTTTTAAGTTAATACACTTGCAAGCAACAATCCTTTACATTTTGCTATTGCTTGTTACAAGCCAATTCTGTGGTATCCATATTCAACAGTTAAAACGGAGAACAAAATATGGGCAATTCTAATACCACTAAAGAAAATCAAACAAATGCTAATGCTTATCTGCAAATGATTGTGTAAATTACAGTTTGAGATGTAAAAAAAGGGGGGTCATTTTCACATCCCTGGAGGCAAGGCTCCAGTACCCATGTAACTATGAACCCCAATTCTCTCCCCTTTATACATCCAGATATTCCCATATGCCACAAATTAACTACAGTGTGCAAGTGTGTGTGGAGATGGTGGTGGGGGTCATGGATAAATAGTGATGAAGAAGGTGGGAAAGCAGGATGATCTTCCACCTCAGGATTCTTTACGTAACCATCTATGCAGTCTCTTTTGCCATTTAGGTTACATATTTTCAGGTTCTAGGTATTAGGATGGGGACATTGTGGGGAGGCCATCATTTTATCTACCATACCCACACAATCTGAAGCCCTTCTGATTGTGGAATGGATCGATCAGGGCCCATAAAAATTGTGTTAACTATCTCTGGAATTTTGAAGGTCAAATTTATGGAGTTTGTCTATACAATTGTAGTCAGATTTAATAGGGGTCTCTAGTGGAGAGTTGCTATTGACATGAAAACTGTACCTGATGGGTGAGAGCTTGCATAGGAAATATAAGTCCACAACCCATTATGTGGAACTCTTAGGACCAGATGTGTTTGATTTCTGCATGGTAATGTGGTTTATAACTGTATAAACAGTTTGTAACTAGATTAATTACTATTTCTGCAGTGAAACGTGAATATTCATACTGAGATAAAGACTGTAAACAGCCTTACATCAGTTCATGCCAGGTTTTTGCCACCTCTTGAGTTGCAAAGTGTTCAGTTTCTAGAGCCTTTTTTTGATTTTGGAACTGTGAACAATATCATTGTGTTGGAAAGACCAAGAATCAGAAAACACATACATATACACACATGTATACACAAAAGACATTCATATGATTGGCTGCCTAGTGAAGATTGGGTTGAAAATTGTGCATGGAAATAAACCAGAGAAAAAGACGGGGTCAAATATACTCAAACATTTAGTAGGTATTCTATTATAAACTTTTTTCTCTCAAAAAAAGGAGTTTTGCATATATGATTAAGTAAAGAACTCCAAGATAGAAGATCATCCTGCCTCAACCATTGGGTCCAATGTAGCAACAAGGGTCTTCATGAGAGGAAACCAAGAGAGAATGAGATGTGATGGCAGAAGCAGAGGTCAGAGAGTGAGTCAAAGAGATTTGAAGATGCTACACTGCTGGTTTTAAAGATGCAGGAAGAACCCACAAACCAAGGAATGCAGGCAGCCTCTGAAAAGTGGGAAGGACAAGGAAACACATCCTCCTCTAGAGCCTTCAGAAGGAATGCAGACTGGTAGACACCTTCATTTCAACCCAGTAATTCCACTTCCAGACATCTGACCTCTAGAACTTTAAGATAAATTGGTGTTGCTTTAAGCCAAGGTTGTAATAATTTGTTATAGCAGCAATAGAAAAATAATACAGTGGAAAGGCAGGATAGAAATGCCAATGTTAACCACCAATGTGTAGCCAGCCTAAGTCAATAAAAGACTTTTCCCTTAAAGCATGAAAAAATATTTCCTCCTAGAACTTGGATATCCTTTTCCTGATTTGAAGGGGTGGAAAAGTAATAAACACATATATCACAAAGGATATATTGATATTTTCCTTCATTATTTATGTATTTTCTTTGATTCTTACAGGCAAAAAACAAAGATACAAACTATTGAAAATTTTTAAAATCAAAGTCTGTATGAAAACAGAAAGGTTTTAAAATTTATTAATAATAAACCAAGAAGAACTATATTACAATACAGACAGGCTATAAATATACTATAGGTAATACAAAATAAAGATACTGCAAAACCACTTTCTAATAATTAAGTGATATAAAGTTGTCTCGTGTAATCCTTTCCTGAGTACAAAAATGAAAACACTGCTCTGTTTTCTTTAAACTCTTCCCTAATTCTGGGGATATTATTTAAGTAGTATAATTTACAACAGTCTCAAACAGGAAGTTATAGGTGTCTAGATTATATGATCATTTATGTGAGTCTCCACTGTTGCCAGAACCATTCCTTTGTTTCAACTCCTGGCTTCTAAAAATATCTGCTAAAGGAAAAGCTGACTTCTCAGAATTATAATGGTTGGTGAGAAAGCATTTCCCCAGAATTCAAGAGCAGTTTTATTCTTTTAATCACATAGATTTTAAACAACCATCTTTAAAAACTCTACAAGGGGAGAATGATTTTGTCAGTACAATTCACTTCAATCCTCTACCTTTCCTTTCTTTCGCAGCTCACTTGATAATTGGTGATTAGAAGGGAATTGTCTTTTTTATTAAAAAATAAAATAGAACCCCCATGCCTAGTGAGCAAAAGAAATGAGATGCACAGGTCATACATTTTACCTGTCCCCTGGTGTTCCTTCTGTGGGTTCCTCTCAGCACTGACAAACCTAGTTGATGCTTCAAAGAGAAGCTTTATGAGATGCTATATTAGTTTCTAGGGCTGCCATAACAAAGTACCACAGACTGGGTGGCTTAAACAAAAGAAACTTCTCACAGTTCTGGAGGTTAGAAGTATAAAATCAAGGTGTCAGCAAATTGGGTTTCTTCTGCGGCCAATCTCCTTAGCTTGCAGATGGCCACTGTCACTCTGTCTTCACGTGGTCTCTCCTCTGTGTGCACACATCCCTGGGTCCTTGGTGCCCCTCTGTGTACCCATATTTCCTCTTCTTAGAAGGTCACTAGTCAGATTAATTAGGCCCCACTCTGACACTAGTCAGATTAATGGCCTCATTTTAACTCAATCACCTTTGTACAGGCCCCATCATGAGGTAACACTCTAAGGTACTGGGAATTAGGGCTTCAACATAGGAATTTGGACAAGGGGAACAGAATTCAGTGCCTGAGGTAGAAAGGGGGTAAAAAAAAAAACAAGGAAATAAAACAGTTCAGAGAAATTTGAGTTATAGTTGTCGTTGAATTCTACCTTGCTCTTAAAACTTGGCCCATTCCATACTCCTGACACAAAGAAAAGAAAACATCCAGATCTTTGTGTCCAAGTATTAGTTAAGTTAACCCAGAAGCTTCAAACAATATTTCCTTCTTCCCAGATCCCGGGGCACCTTCTGTGGAGAATGCTTCTAGGACCCAGCAGCCTCACAATCCTTCTGATGCCTCCTTGGTCCAAGAAAGAGTCTAACTCTGATGCCCTAGCAGTACCCTCCAATTCCTTTCTAGCTTCTGGTCTGAGAGACAAACCTCTCCCCTAAGTGAACAGCAGGGGGCCTTATGATGGCCTTATCCTCAGTGTAGGGCTCATCCCAGTCTATGGAGGGATGGGTCAGCTCAAAATCCCAGCTGTACAACATTGCAAAAATCCCTTAATCATACAATAAGAACTATGCATAACAAAGGAACTATACAAGTACAGATATAAGGCAACAGTTTGATTTTCACAATAATTCAATGTGTAGCCAATCCAACAATACATTTTTTTCATTTTTTGTCTAATGATATTTCACATAAATAAATAGTGCAAAAACTAAAATCTGAAAGTATCATGTGCTTTAGTTAGGATTTCTTTACAACATCAAAATAACCAAAACTCCAATATCAAACAACATTCCTTTTTTATTTGTCTTTAGCACATTCAAAAACACTTAATCATAAAGATTCCCCTAAGCATCAAGTATAAAACTATAAACATAATAAGTAAATTTCCATAGGCATTAAAGTTTATTTCTAAAACTCCCATATACCAGGAGGACATCTAGATGTGACCTCACAAATATGCCTAAATCTTATGACTCTTTCATAATGATACATGATTCTCTTAGACTCCATTTATGCCATAGTATTATTCACTCTCCAGAGCTGGATAGAAACTTAGTTGTTCAAGTTCAATATCTAACACAGTGCAAAATCCCTGCTGTGGAATCCCTGACACATTTAATTCAGCCATTACTTCAGTGTCACCAATATTGGAGAGCTTGCTCATTCATAAGCAACCTATAGCCTCTCTAGGAAGGAAATAGAAATAAGAAAAAAAAAACATTTTTATTGAACACTTACTACAGGCTAGAGTGGATTTCAAGCAGGTGTCACTTTTGCAAGACAAAATATATATTTGATGGCAACGTGGCAGATGAATTAGAGAAATAAGGATTTTCAGGTCCAATTAAGAGACTAATATCATAGCATAAGTGATGATGAAGGTTTCAACTAAGCACATGAACAGGAGAAATGAAAAATGTGGAGTGGAAGTTTCAGACAATTCAAATGGAATTAATAGGACTTAGAGTTTCCATTCAGCACAAGATGAGTAACTCCGACATTTTATTTCCAAAAACACCTGAATAGCAGAGGAGTTGCCCTGACCCTACTACAGCAAATCCAATCCAGAATACAAGTTAACAACAATGGCAGTAAATACAATAGTTAACATTTATTAAATGCCTACTGTGTGCCAAGCACTCTCCTAAGTACCTAATGTGTATTTTCTAATTGAATCTTTACAACACCCTATGGGATAGGTCTATTATTATGCCCATTTTACGCCAGGGGAATTGACACACACAATTAAGTAACTTTCAAGATTACTCTTGAAATTAAATGGCAATTCAGGATTCAAAGCCAGGTGGTCTAAATATAGTCTAAGCTATAGTTGGGCCCAAGACCAGAGCAAGGAGGTGATTTCTCACAGAAACAGGGATAGACAATAAAAATCCAACCGAAGAGTCGGTCATTCATTTCTGAATGAAAAGTTTTTAAAAACATTTCAAAACGTGCTACCACTGAAAAAAAATTTTTTAAATATTGTCAGACATTAAAGTTGAAGTCAATGGATTTCTAATGTCACTACTGTTTCCAATTTGTTCATTACGATTTAAGTTATTTAGTTTCAGGTCTTAAAGGTACACTTCTTTCTAAATAGACTACACTTATCCTAAGCAATATATCCATTGTTCATAGAGGATTTCATAAAGGTAAAAACTTCTAAAATATAAATAATCTTATAGATTATTATTTGTACTCTGGCTATGTAGTAAACAAAGAACTAAGCAGTAACATCAAGCATTTCATGCAAAATTACAGAGAACATCAGAAGTGGGACATGCACCAAGACTCTGGAATTAACACCCAATGCTGAGAAAGGAACTTAATGTCATCTACAACATTCTTGGCAGGCATCTCTTACTGCCCATGCTTTAAAATCTCTAATTACGAACTTATCACCTCTCACTAGAATAAAGCACCTACAGGTGAGAAACGCTTCAGGCAGGCCTGACCTCCCTAACAAGTACTCACTTTTGACCTGATCATTCATTTCAACAGAAGACTTATTGTATATACTTATAAAAATATTAGGACTTATTCCATGAGGGGCCAAGATGGAGAAACAGCATGGAGGTTTCTTTTTTTCGTTTTGCACATCTCTCATCTGTAAAATGCAGTCAGATCAACACTAAACCATCTGGCACACCTAGAAACTGATTTGAGGATTACCACAACAAACTTCACAACCTGAACCACAGAACTCAGCAGGTACATGCCATGGAGAGGTGAACCAGAAGAGAGAGAAGATGTAGAAGGAAGGGAGCTTTTTTGCTTGTGGAGAGAGGAGAGAGGATGAAGACAGGGCGGGAAGTATTGGAAAGCACCACCCCCCCCCCCAACAGAAAGCAGCTGGAGAGAAAAGAAAGAGTACACAAGGGACTGAACAAAAAAGGGAGAAAGGAGAAAGAAGAGGAGGCTTTAAATTCCATTAAGACTCTGTAAACAGGGGGAGCACAGAGTCTGAAACTCTGCAGCTCAATACCTGGCAATGCTATGGGGGAAAGGACAAATCAGAGAGCAAGGTCCTTGGTGTCCTCGGGCCACACAGGGAGAAACAGTTCCCCTGCTGGAAGGACATTTGGTAGAGTCTGTGTGGCCCCCCACAGGCAAAGGTCCCAGTAGAACCTAGAGGACAACCATATTTGCTGGCGTTGGAGTGAGGATGTTAAGGGTAAAGCCTGGAGCCAGATGTGCGCTGTGATTTACCATAATCCCTGAAATGCTGCTGCTACATGATCACAAGAACTTTTTCTGGAGTGGGCTGGCATCTAGCCACAATCTCTGGGCATTGGCAGCAGCACAGTCCCACAAACATTCCTGGGGACAGATGGGCACCCAGCCATTGCTCAGTGAGACCCTCCTCCAGAGGGTCAGAACAGGTTAAAACTGCAGTCCCTCAGAAGTGAGGGGCTGGGAAACACAGCCATATCAGGGATAAAACTCAGGAGGGAGGTGCTGCCTGGCAGCCTGATGGCTTGGTCACAGACAGCATAAAAGCAGGGAGTGGACAGAAGCTGGAGACAAAGGATAGGTGCACAATTGCTGACTGCAAAGAACAGAGTTCCGATATTAGAGACTGGGTAGTCAAGTGACACCATTTTCACCCCTCCTGCGCATGTGCATATACACCTACAAGTGCCACAACAATCCACCCCAGTAAGCTAAGCAGCACCATCTAGTGGAGAACTGAGCCATACATGAAGACCTGCCCAGCTGGGCCAACCTTGCTCTTCAGGAACACCACATGTCTCTCCACATGCTTAGTTTACAAACTATAAAGTGGCTTCATAACGACTTCTAGGGGAAACAGATGTAATTTCAATCGTATGTCAGTCTGTTCACTGGTCCATCTATTTACTTTTTTTCTTTTCTTATTCTTGAATACAGAAAGGAACAAATTATTTTCCATTTTTATTAAAAATATTTCCTTTAAGGGGTGCCTGGGTGGCTCAGGCGGTTGAGCCTCTGACTTTGGCTCAGGTCATGATCTCACAGTTTGTGGATTCGAGCCCTGCGTTTGGCTCTGTGTTGACAGCTCAGAGCCTGGAGCCTGCTTCAGATTCGTGTCTCCCTCTCTCTCTGCCCCCACCCCCCACACACTCTGTCTCTCACCTTCAAAAAAAAATAAACATTAAAAAAATTTTAAAAAATATATTTCCCTTAATTTTTTCTACATTTTTTACTTTTTGTAAATTTTTAATATTATTTTGATTTCATCATTTCATTTTAATCTATTTTAGTGTATTCACTTTTTCAAATTTTCAAACATTTTTTTTTTCTTTTCTCACCTTTCCCTTTTTTTCTCTAATCCATCAATCTCCTTCCAACAGCCAGACCAAAACACACCTAGGATCCTTTATTTGATTTTCTTTGTGTTGTTTTTATTTTTTTAATTTTAATTTTTTTTACCTTATCAATTGCTTTTCTTCCCTCAAAATGATGAAGCAAAGGAATTCACTTCAAAAGAAAGAATAGGAAGAAATGACAGCCAGGGACATAAAACAGATACAAGCAAGATGTCTGAACCAGAATTTAGAATCATGATAATAAGAATACTAGCTGGGGTAAAATAGATTATAATCCCTTTCTGTGGATATATAAGAAGTAAAACCTAGTCAAGATGAAGTAAAAAATGCTATAACTGAGATGCAATCTCCAATGGATTAAACAGAGCAGCCAATCAGTGATCTAGAGGACAAACTTATGGAGAAAAATGAAGCAGAAAAAAAGGGAAACTAAGGCAAAAGAGAATAACTTAAGAATTAAAGAACTCAGTGACTCGTTAAAAAGGAACAACATCAGAATCATAGAGGTTCTAGAGATGAAGAGAGAGAAAAAGGGGTAGAAGGAAGGGTTATGTGAGCAAATCATAGCAGAAAACTTTCCTAACCTGGGGAAAGACACAGACATCAAAATCCAAGAAGCACAGAGGACTCCCATAATATTTAACAAAACCAACCACAAACAAGACCTATCATACTCAAATTCACAAAATACTGAAGCAAGGAAAGAATCATGAAAGCAACAAGGGGGAAAAAAGTCCTTAACCTACAAGGCTAGACAGATCAGGTTTGCAGCAGAACTGTCCACAGAAACTTGGCAGGCCAGAAAGGAGTGGCAGGATATCTTCAATGTGCTGAATCTGAAAAATATGCAGCCAAGAATTCTTTATCCAGCAAGGCTGACATTCAAAATAGGAGAGATTAAAAGTTTCCCAAACAAACAAAAATTAAAGGGATTTGTGACCACTAAAACCAGCTCTGCAAGAAATTTTAAGGGGGACTCTCTGAGGGGAGAAAAGATGAGGGGGGTTGGGGAGACATCAAAGGCAACAAACACTAGCAAGGACCACCATAAACTCTGATCTACAAGCAAATATAATGGCAATAAATTCATATCTTTCAAAACTCACTCTAAAGGTCAATGGACTAAATGTTCCAATCAGAAGACATAGGGTAAAGAATGGATAAGAAAACAAGATCCATCTATATATTGTTTACAAGAGATGCACTTTAGACCTAAAGACACCTTCAGATTGAAAGTAAGGGGATGGAGAACCACCTATCATGTTAATGGTCAACAAAAGAAAGAGTAGCATACTTAGACAATCTAGACTTTAAAATAAAGACTGTAACAAGACATGAAGAAGGGCAATATATCATAATTATGGGGTCTATCCACCAAGAATATCTAACAATTGTAAACACTGATAGTCCAAATGTGGGGTACCCAAATATATAAATCAATTAATCACAAACATTAAGAAACTCATTGATAATAATACCAAAATAATAGTGGACTTCAACACCCCACCTACAGCAATGGACAGATCATCTAAACAGAAAATCAATAAGGAAACAATGGCTTTGAATGACACACTGGACCAGATGGACTTAACAGATATATTCAGAACATTTTATCCTAAAGCAGCAGAATATAACTTCTTCTCCAGTGCACATGGAATGTTCTCCAGAATAGATCACATACTGGGACACAAATCAGCCCTCAACATGTACAAAAAAGTCAAGATCAAACTATGCATATTTTCAGACCACAACAGTATGAAACTCAAAATCAGTAAGAAAAAAATATGGAAAGGTAACAAATACTTGGAGACTAAAGACCATCCTACTGAAGAATGAATGGACTAACCAAAAAGTTAAAGAGGAAATTAAAGTACATGGAAGCCAATGAAAATAATAACACTAGAGCCCAAAACCTCTGGAAGGCAGCAAAGGCAGTCATAAGAGGGAAGTATATAGAAATCCAGGCCTTCCTAAAGAAGGAAGAAAGGTCTCAGATACACAACCTAACCTTAAACCTTACAGAGAAACAAAAACAAAACAAAACAAAATAAAACAAAACAAAAACAGTAAAAGAGATCAATGAAACCAGAAGCTGGTTCTTTGAAAGAATTTACAAAATTGATAAACTCCTAGCCACTTTGATGAAAAGAAAAAGGAAAAGACCCAAATAAATAAAATCAAGAATGAAAGAGGAGAGATCACAACCAATACAGCAGAAACCCAAACAATAATAAGAGAATAAAAGCAATTATACGCCAATAGAATGGGCAATCTGGAAGAAATGAACAAATTCATAGAAACACACAAACTACCAAAACTGAAAAAGAAAAAAATAGAAAATTTTAACAGACCCAAAACCAGTAAAGAAATTGAATTAGTAACAAAAAATCTGCCAAAAAACAAGAGTCAAGGGCTATGGCTTTCCAGGATAATTCTACCATAGATTTAAAGAAGAGTTAACACCTATTCTCTTGAATCCATTCCAAAAAAATAGAAATGGAAGGAAAACGTCCAAACTCTTTCTATGAAGCCAGCATTACCTTGATTCCAAAACCAGACAGAGACCCCCAAAAAAGGAGAACTACAGACCAATTTCCCTGATGAACATGGATGCAAAAATCCTCAACAAGATACTAGCCAACTGGATCCAATAATACATTAAAAACACTTATTCACCATTACCAAGTGATTTATACCTGGGATGCAGGGCTGGTTCAATATCCACAAAACAATCAATGTGATTCATCACATCAATAAAAGAAAGGACAAGAACCACATGATCCTCTCAATAGATGCAGAGAAAGCATTTGACAAAACACAGAATCCTTTCTTCATAAAAACCCTCAAGAAAGTAGGGATAGAAGGAGCATACCTCAAGATCATAAAAGCTATATATAAAAGATGCAACGCTAATATCCTCAATGGGGAAAAACAGAGCTTTCCCCCTAAGGTCAGGAACACAACAGGGATGTCCATTCTTGCCACTGTTACTCAACACAGTATTGTAAGTCTTAACCTCAGCAATCAGACAACACAAAGGAATGAAAGGCAACCAGATCAGCCAGGAAGAGGTCAAACTTTCACTCTTTGCAGATGACATGATATTCTATATGGAAAACCCAAAAGATTCCACCAAAAAACTGCTAGAACTTATTCATGAATTCAGCAAAGTTGTAGGATATAAAATCAATGCACAGAAATTGGTTGCATTCCTATACACCAACAATGAAGCAACAGAAAAAAAAAAAAATCAAGGAATCGATCCCATTTACAATTGCACCAAAAACCATAAAATACCTAAGAATAAATCTAGCCAAAGAGGTGAAAAATCTATACACTGAAAACTTTAGAAAGCTTATGAAAGAAATTGAAGAAGACACAAAAAAATGGAAAAAGATTCCATGCTGCTGGATAGGAAGAACCAATATTGTTAAAATGTCAATACTACACAAAGCAATCTACATATTCAATGCAATCCCTATCAAAACAACATCAGCATTCTTCACAGAGCTACAACAAACAATCCTAAAATTTATATTGAACCAAAAAGACCCCAAATAACCAAAGCAATCTTGAAAAAGAAAACCAAACCTGGAGGCATCACAATCCCAGACTTCAAGCTGCATTACAAAGCTGTAATCATTAAGACAGTATGGTACTGGCACAAAAACAGACACTCACATCAGTGGAACAGAATAGAGAACCCAGAAATGGACCCACAAATGTATGGCCAACTAATCTTTGACAAAGCAGGAAAGAATATCCAATGGAATAAAGACAGTCTCTTCAGCAAGTGGTGCTGCGAAAACTGGACAGTGACATGCAGAAAAATGAACCTGGACCACTTTCTTATACCATACACAAAAGTAAACTCAAAATGGATGAAAGACTTCAATGTAAGACAGGAAGCCATCAAAATCCTAGAGGAAAAAGCAGGCAAAAATCTCTTTGACCTTGGCGGAGCAACATCTTACTCAACCTGTCTCCAGAGGCGAGGGAAACAAAAGCAAAAATGAACTATTCCTCATCAAAATAAAAAGTTTCTGCACAGCGAAGGCAACAATCAGCAGAACTAAAAGGCAACTGATGGAATGGGAAAAGATATTTGCAAACAACACATCAGCTAAAGGGTAAGTATCCAAAATCTATAAAAAACTTATCAAACTCAACACCCAAAAAAACAAATAACCCAGTGAAGAAATGGGAAAAAGACATGACATCCAGATGGTCAACAGACATAAAAAATGCTCAACATCACTCATCCTTAGGGAAATACAAATAAAAACCATAATGAGATACCACCTCACATGGCTAACACAGGATGGCTAACATTAACAACTCAGGCAACAAGAGATGTTGGTGAGGATGCGGAGAAAGAGGATCTCTTTTGCATTGCTGGTGGGAATGCAAACTGGTGCAGTCACTCTGGAAAACAGTATGGAGGTCACTCAAAAAATTAAAAATAGAACTACTCTATTACCCAGCAATTTCATTACTAGGTATTTATCCAAGGATGCAGTTATGCTGTCTCAAAGGGGCACATGCACCCCAATGTTTACAGCAGTGCTATTGACAGATATATTTAGAACTCTGCATCCCAAAGTAACAGAATATACTTTCTTCTCAAGTGCACATGGAACATTCTCTAAGATAGATCACATACCAGGTCACAAAACAGCCCTTCGTAAGTATACAAGAATTGAGATCATACCATGCACACTTTCAGACCACAATGCTATGAAGCTTGAAATCAACCACAGGAGAAAGTCTCGAAAACCTCCAAAAGCATGGAGGTTAAAGAAGACCCTACTAAAGAATGAATGGGTCAACCAGGCAATTAGAGAAGAAATTTAAAAATATACAGAAACAAATTAAGATGAAAATACAACAATCCAGAATTGTTGGGATTCTGAGATGCAGCAAAGGCGGTCCTGAGAAGAAAATACATTGCAATCCAGGCTTATCTCAAGAAATAAGAAAAATCCCAAAAACAAAATCTAACAGCACACCTAAAGGAAATAGAAGCAGAACAGCAAAGACACCCCAAACCCAGCAGAAGAGAAATAATAAAGATCAGAGCAGAAATAAACAATATAGAATCTAAAAAAACTGTAGAGCAGATCAACGAAACCAAGAGTTGGTTTTTTGAAAAAATAAACAAACTTGATAAACCTCTAGCCAAGCTTCTCAAAAAGAAAAGGGAGGGGCGCCTGGGTGACTCAGTCGGTTAAGTGTCCAACTTCGGCTCAGGTCATGATCTCACAGTCCATGAGTTCGAGCCCCGCGTAGGGCTCTGTGCTGACCGCTCAGAGCATGGAGCCTGTTTCAGATTCTGTGTGTGTCTCTCTCTCTCTCTGATCCTCCCCTGTTCATGCTCTGTCTCTCTCTGTCTCAAAAAATAAATAAATGTTAAAAAAAAAAAGGGAGATGACCCAAATAGATAAAATCATGAATGAAAATGGACTTATTACAACCAATCCCTCAGAAATAGAAGCAATTATCAGGGAATACTATGAAAAATTATATGCCAACAAACTGGACAACCTGGAAGAAATGGACACATTCCTAAGCACCCACACACTTCCAAAACTCAAACAGAAAGAAATACAAAACTTGAACAGACCCATAACCAATGAGGAAATTGAATCAGTTATCAAAAATCTCCCAACAAATAAGGGTCCAGGACCAGATGGCTTCCCAGGGGAATTCTACCAGACATTTAAAGCAGAGATAATACCTATTCTCAAGCTGTTCCAAAAAACTGAAAGGGAAGGAAAACTTCCAGACTCATTTTATGAAGCCAACATTACTTTGATTCCTAAACCAGACAGAGACCCAGCAAAATAGGAGAACTACAGGCCAATATCCCTGATGAATATGGATGCAAATATTCTCAACAAGATACAAGCAAATCGAATTCAACAGCATATAAAAAAAATTATTCACCATGATCAGGTGGCCTGCAGGGCTGGTTCAACATTCACAAATCAATCAATGTGATACATCACATTAATAAAAGAAAAGATAAGAACCATATGATCCTGTCAATCGATGCAGAAAAGGCCTTTGACAAAATCCAGCACCCTTTCTTAATAAAAACCCTTGAGAAAGTCGGGATAGAAGGAACATACTTACACATCATAAAAGCCATTTATGAAAAGCCCACAGCTAACATCATCCTCAACGGGGAAAAACTGAGAGCTTTTTCCCTGAGATCAGGAACACGACAAGGATGCCCACTCTCACCGCTGCTGTTTAACATAGTGCTGGAAGTTCTAGCATCAGCAATCAGACAACAAAAGGAAATCAAAGGCATCAAAATTGGCAAAGATGAAGTCAAGCTTTCGCTTTTTGCAGATGACATGATATTATACATGGAAAATCCGATAGACTCCACCAAAAGTCTGCTAGAACTGGTACAGGAATTCAGCAAAGTTGCAGGATACAAAATCAATGTACAGAAATCAGTTGCATTCTTATACACTAACAATGAAGCAACAGAAAGACAAATAAAGAAACTGATCCCATTCACAATTGCACCAAGAAGCATAAAATACTTAGGAATAAATCTAACCAAAGATGTAAAGGATCTGTATGCTGAAAACTATAGAAAGCTTATGAAGGAAATTGAAGAAGATTTAAAGAAATGGAAAGACATTCCCTGCTCATGGATTGGAAGAATAAATATTGTCAAAATGTCAATACTACCCAAAGCTATCTACACATTCAATGCAATCCCAATCAAAATTGCACCAGCATTCTTCTCGAAGCTAGAACAAGCAATCCTACAATTCATATGGAACCACAAAAGGCCCCGAATAGCCAAAGGAATTTTGAAGAAGAAGACCAAAGCAGGAGGCATCACAATCCCAGACTTTAGCCTCTACTACAAAGCTGTCATCATCAAGACAGCATGGTATTGACACAAAAACAGACACATAGACCAATGGAATAGAATAGAAACCCCAGAATTAGACCCACAAAAGTATGGCCAACTAATCTTTGACAAAGCAGGAAAGAATATCCAATGGAAAAAAGACAGTCTCTTTAACCAATGGTGCTGGGAGAACTGGACAGCAACATGAAAAATGAAACTAGACCGCTTTCTTACAACATTCACAAAAAAAAACTCAAAATGGATAAAGGACCTGAATGTGAGGAAACCATCAAAACCCTAGGAGAAAGCAGGAAAAAACCTCTCTGACTTCAGCTGCAGCAATTTCTTACTTGCCACATCCCCAAAGGCAAGGGAATTAAAAGCAAAAATGAACTATTGGGACCTCATGAAGATAAAAAGCTTCTGCACAGCAAAGGAAACAATCAACAAAACTAAAAGGAAACCAACAGAATGGGAAAAGATATTTGCAAATGACATATCGGACAAAGGGCTAGTATCCAAAAATCTATAAAGAGCTCACCAAACTCCACACCCGGAAAACAAATAATCCAGTGAAGAAATGGGCAGAAGACATGAATAGACATTTCTCTAAAGAAGACATCCAGATGGCCAACAGGCACATGAAATGCTCAACGTCACTCCTCATCAGGGAAATACAAATCAAAACCACACTCAGATATCACCTCACACCAGTCAGAGTGGCTAAAATGAACAAATCAGGAGACTATAGATGCTGGCGAGGATGGAGAAATGGGATCCCTCCTGCACTGTTGGTGGGAATGCAAACTGGTGCAGCCACTCTGGAAAACAGTGTGAAGTTTCCTCAAAAAATTAAAAATAGACCTACCCTATGACCCAGCAATAGCACTGCTAGGAATTTACCCAAGGGATACAGGAGTACTGATGCATAGGGGCACACGTGCCCAATGTTTATAGCAGCACTTTCAACAATAGCCAAATTATGGAAAGAGCCTAAATGTCCATCAACTGATGAGTGGATAAAGAAACTGTGGTTTATATACACAACGGAATACTATGTGGCAATGAGAAAGAATGAAATATGGCCTTTTGTGGCAATGTGGATGGAATTGGAGTGTTATGTGAAGTGAAATAAGCCATACAGAGAAAGACAGATGCCATATGTTTTCACTCCTAGGTGGATCCTGAGAAACTTAACAGAAGACCATGGGGGAGGGGAAGGAAAAAAAAAGGTTAGGGAGGGAGGGAGCCAAAACATAAAAACTGAGCACAAACTGAGGGTTGATGGAGGATGGGAGGGAGGGGTGGGTGGGTGAGGGGTATTGAGGAGGGCACCTTTTGGGATGAGCACTGTGTGTTGTATGAAACCAATTTGACAATAAATTTCATGTTAAAAAGAAAAAAACTCAGGCAACAACAGATGTTGGTGAGGATGCAGATAAAAAGGATCTCTTTTGCACTGCTGGTGGAATGCAAACTGGTGCAGCCATTCTGGCAAACAGTATGGAGGTTCCTCAAAAAATGAAAAATAGAACTACCCTATTACCCAGCAATTGCACTGCTACGTATATCTATCCAGGGGATATAGGTGTGCTGATTCGAAGGGGCACATGCTCCCCAATGTTTATAGCAGCACTATTGACCATAGCCAAAGTATAGAAAGATCCCAAATGTCTATCAACGGATGAATGGATAAAGAAGATGTGAGATAGATAGATAGATATAAAATATATATATTATATAAAAATATAAAAATATATAATATATAGAAATATATAATATATATAAAATATATATAATATATAATACATATAAAATATATAATATATAAAATATATAAAATATAATATATATCTAATACATGTAATTAATATATAATATACAAAATAGATATAATAGATATAAAATATATATCATATATAATATATAAAATATATAATCAATATATATAAAATATATATATATATACGTATATATATCCATCCACATACGTACACACACACACACACAAAATGGAGTATTCATCAGCAATCAAAAAGAATGGAATCTTGCCATTTGCAACTACGTGGAAGGAACTAGAGGGTATTATGCTAAGTGAAATTAGCCACAGAAAGAAAAAATATCATATAAATTCAATCATATGATAAATTTAAGATGCAAAACAGATGAACTTAAGGGAAGCAAAAATAATATAGAAACAGGGAGGGGAACAAAACATAAGACTCTTAAATATAGAGAAAAGAGTTGCTGAGGGGTTGTGGGAGGGGGCATGGGCTAAATGGGTAAGGAATCTACTTCTGAAATCATTGCTGTACTGTATGCCAACTTGGATATAAATTTAAAAATAAAATAAAATAAATAATAAAAATATTAGGAATGCACAGGGATGAAAACCGTGCTCCTGCCTTAGTTTCTTATTTTCTACTGAGGATGAAACAGATTTATAATGTTATATGGAAAGTGCTATGCTAGGTCCATGGAGAAACTACTGTAGCAATGCAGCAATGATTGTAGAAAGTCCTCTCAGTGGAGTGGGATAATATTGGAAACTCCTTTTTCCTCATCTCTTAGTTTATTGCTTCTAATTAAAAGGCTTGGACTTAGTTCAGGCTGTGTAGACAACTTGAGTGTTGGAATTAAGAACACTTCTTAAGTCAGAGCAGAGATTTGCCAACTTATCTTTGAATAAACAGAAGTTAAGATCTTATCCCAAAGTAACTGAACTCTCACTTTAATCCCACCATTTAGGCTCCCTTTCATCTATCCATTACTGATAAAGGAAAAATCTTAAATGAAAGCTGGCTATACAATCTGGGATTTCATAGAATATGGAGACAAACTTCAGGAAAATGAAAAACATTATAGGTCACAGATGTTGGCTATGTGTCTTGGCAAAAGGTCTGGAACAGAGACAAGATTCAGAAATGAGGTTTATATTTAGCAGATTCAGGCAATAGAAGTCTACTACTAAAAATGCCTTGCCATGTGCTATAATGTAAAAAGTACAATATTTAAAATCAGATGTGGACTTTAATTCCCGATTTTTATGACCTTGGGTGATTTTTTAAAAATCTATCCAAGCCCCAAATTTTATTCTTCACTATAAAATAATATTATCAAGCCCATATATTGTTTCAAGATTAGAATAAAATGTATATGCCACTAGGGTGGCAAGTCAAAACTATTTCTTTTTCCCAGCCTGCATTCTCTTACTCTAATTGTGAAAGATTTTATTCTCCCTTGCCTTCAATGACTCCTCATCCTACATAGATGGTAACTCTTTGTCCCTAGGAAAGTACAATTCCCAGCACACAAGGACTATGCAATCTCATGAAAACACGTCACTACCCAGAAATACATGCTGCAATGAGGATTTATAAAACGTGTCACAGTCCTCTGCTTTCCCAGGCCCAGATTCTGATTACTAGGGCCTCCTACAGCCAGCATCAGCACTAAAAATCAGACCTCTGATCACTACTTTAGAATTTAAGATCCAGCAGCATACATCAGATTGAAGTCAACCCCGGAAAGTTTTACATTTTCCCTATACATTTCCACCGCGCACTCCTCTTGGAAAACTCATAGCTAGGTAAATACACCTTGCTTCTGCCTCCTGACACCCTTACTCATCATACAAGCAGTCCCCTCCATCAAATATTCACGTTCACAAAATATTCTGTGCTCTCTCCCCATCCCCTTGACTCAACTTCCCACTTTTCTTCCTCTCAAAACTTTCCTTCACATACTTTGGAGGGTTCATTGTATGATCAACATAATACTTTAGTGAATGTTCTTTTCACCTTCTGGGCTAATATGAAACCTAAGGGCTTTCCTTCGCAGCAGCACTCCTAAATGAAGGCCACCCCTCCCATATTTATGTCCCTATGTTTGGGAGATGGTTGTGGAGCTGACCCACACTGGGTGAGTAACCATGAGAGTCATTTAAAGTAGCAGCCTCAGTTTCATCATTGGCAAAGTGGAAATGATAACAGTAGTAATCTCTTAGTTTGCTGTTACAATAAGATAATGTACATAAAGTACTTTGAACAATGGGTGATATTTAGTAAGTACTCAATAAATTAAGGTTATTATTTTCATCATCTGCCTCCTCCTACCATAATTACCAATCTTTAATTGCTTTTAAAAGGTACAAATTTAGCACAGATCCAACATATTTAGAGATCTCTGAATTCTCCAGGGTAGAATACTTAACAAGTAGTAAAAATAGAACCATTTAATTTCCTTATAAAATCTATAGGAATCTTTAAAGGTGTTCCACAGTATTTTCTCAAAACATTGTAAACTTTATTCGTGAAAGGAGGAAAGGAGGAAAACAACATGTCCTGGTTGGGTTAAAAGTGTTTACCACAAGAGAATACATGTGGGGGCAGAAAAGCTAAAACTCCCTTTCTGGGGGGTCATGAATGCAATTAAATTTATATTTACCCTATAAATTTATCTTTACCCTATAATAAATTATGTTAGAAGACTGATGGCAAGTATGTTCCACACTTTGTTTTATATCCTGAGATACAATCCACCCATGAAAGCTCAACCATGGAACAGGAATACCAGCAGCACTTAGAGCACAGTGAGTGCTTCAGGAACAAGTGAGCAAACGTAACAGCAGCCTCAGAGCAGTGGGTTTTGTTTCAGATTCTGCAGTCCTCCCAGGCCATCACATCCACTGAAAGCTTCTCACACCATCCACCTGAAGGCCATGCATACAGCCTGTAGTGTGTTTGCATGTGAGTAACCCAACATTTTGTAAGTAATTTTTGTCTAATATAACTGCTTCCTTGATCCTAATAGCATTCATCATGCTCAAGTAGATGGAACTCTAAAAATAAGTTAGCAAAAAGCCTGCCAGAATATCTTCTGCAGAATAAGAATTCATTAAAACAAAACAGCTAAAAAAAAAATCACTTAACTCAAATTGGATCTGGAAAACCACAAGTCAATGAAATGAATTCACAGAGACTATGAGGTAACTAAGTGGAAAGACAATCCATAAATGGTTGCAATCTGCTTGGCTATTCAATAGAAGTCAATAGAAAAATGCCAGAGAGAATCATAGTATTTAAAAACATCAATAACAAGAATTTTACAATTTCATATTCAATGTTTTCATAGTTTATACATCTTCATTTGATTTATTTCAGATTTTTTAAATTTTCAACTAATCTAGGTAATAAGCATTTTGAAGGTAAGGATTTAGTTATCATTAATACTAGGCATAGTACAAACAAAAAATCCCACACACATTAAAAAAAATAAGTACTCCCTCCATTTACTTCATACAATCAACTTAAGAAAAAAAGTTGGCAGGGACTGGGGGCAGGAATGTAATACATGTGACTTTTCATAGAGATTCTCATGGATGCTATGCATTGTAACATATACACTAAAACCTTGGATTACAAGTAACTTTTTCTGCGAGTGTTCCACAAGATGAGCAAACATTTCTAATAAATTTTAACTTGATAAATGAATGATGTCTTGCAATATGAATAGTACATGACGCCAAACATCACATGATCACAACTAAGCCAATGGTTTTTCTTCTCCTCTCTCCACACAGATTGCAGTTGATCATCATAAGCAATGTCAAATTTCCATGAAATCCTCAAAAGGAGGCAAAAGCAAGTGTCATTGGATAGGTTCTTTCTTAAAGTTGCAGTGCAAGAAAAGAAAGAGATTTCACCGAGTCTGTTAGTGAGAGTGAAAGTAGTCCTACGCAATAACCCTCCTCTCTCTCTTGCCTCCCTCACACCAGCCATGAAGGTTTTCAAAGGTAAGTGCAGGTTAATTTATTTTTCTTTATATTTTATTATTTCCTATTATATTTACAGTATTGTTATCCTTTTATTTTTATATGAGTATTTTGGGTTGTGTAACAAATCATCTGAGTGTCCATGATTTCTTATGGGGAAATTTGCTTTGATATGCAAGTACTTTGCATTACAAGCATGTTTCTGGAATGGATTATGCTCACAAACCAAAGTTTTACTGTACTGAAAAGTCTCACATCCCAGAAAATCCCTCACATTAACCCAAGCAAACAGAGATAGGTGGTCATCTATAATCAGATGTATATTATTATTCAACACAATTAACTTGCTGATCTATCTACTTAATCTTAAAATTAAGATCTGAATACTCTGTAAGCATCTAGTTTTCTGATTTTCTTTGCTTTAAAGCATCTAATATTATGAAAAAGCATAATTGTATCTGTGTTCAACCTCTGATGGAATTCTGCCTTGTCCAAAATGTCCAATTTTATTTCACATCAAGCCATGATTATAAATAGGCTTTTCTGATCGTATTATTTTTCTCTGCAGAATTTTGGAGCTCGGAAGAGGAAAGTAATAAGTCCCATCATTATTTTGAGTTGAATTTAAGTCTGTATGTAACATGGTATAGGTTTCAAGAAATATGCCAAGTCCTGTCTTTCAATAAATGCTTCACATGCAAGATACTCATTTCCAAAATGACATTAACCACCACATTTGATAAAATGGATCGATTATCAAAGTTTCTCTAGCCAGTCATGGAGATGGAGGGATTTATTTTGAATACCACACTAATAGCTGACAATAATGAGGCCAGAACAGTGTTTGATCAACCAAGTATGCAAGCAACATTCATTTCCATGTTGTTACAAAATTAGATAGAACATATGGTCTCTGCCTATAGAATTTTTTTCTAATTTGGATGTTGTAACCACCATTTAAAGTACCATTCATCAACCTTAAGAGTTTTTAGCAGCTTGATATATAAAATCATTAAAATATAAGAAAGTGCCCAATTTTGCAGCACTTAATCCACTATATTCAAAATTTATTATCTTCCATTTTTCTGATTTTCCCTCCCAAAGGGTTCTGGAAAAAAATTAGTCAGGTTCAAAGTCCCAGGCATCTTAAAGACTTGGGTTACCAACCTCTAAGTATAATATTTTATCATCTGCCAATATCCTGGCCTTTTACTATGCCAATAAAGTGATCCTTGCTGGTTACTGAACATGAATTTCAGAAGCTTCAGGGACTTGAACAAGAAATTATGACCAAGGAGCATCCTAATTAGTGCAATCTTTAAAGTTATCACATTAGTAATTGACTAATATAAATGGTTAAGAATCCAAGCTTTAAAGCCTGATTGCCTGGGTTGAAATCTTTCTTTTATTACTTACTCTCTGTGTGACATTGAAAAGTTAATTAAACTCTCTGTACCTTATTTTTCTTATCTATAAGATAGGGATAATAATAGCACCTGTCTAGTACTTTGAGGGGTAATTGAGTTAATACATGTAAAACTCTTAGAATACATAATACTAGACTCTCAAGAAGTGTCTCATTTTGTGTTATTATCATTATTTCTATGGAATAGTATTTTGCCTTATTATGTTTTCTTAGTAGTTAGAAGAGAAGTTTGATTTTAAATATTTAAAATTTTTTTAAGGTTTATTTATTTTTGAGACAGAGACAGAGCATGAACGGCGGAGGGTCAGAGAGAGGGAGACACAGAATCTGAAACAGGCCCCAGGCCCTGAGCTGTCAGCACAGAGCCCGACTCGGGGCTCGAACTCACAAACCGCGAGATCATGACCTGAGCCAAAGTCGGCCGCTTAACCAACTGAGCCACCCAGGTGCCCCCTGATTTTAAATATTTAAAATGAAAAATAATTCTGCAGAAAAATACAAATTCCAGATACAAGAAGTATTAAATACATAAATGACAATCACTTGATGGTATACACTGGGAATTAGAAAAAAAAATTCACCGGGCGCTTGGGTGGCTCAGTCAGTTAGCCGTCCAACTTCAGCTCAGGTTGTGATCTCACAGTTCGTGAGTTCCAGCCTGTGTCAGGATCTGTGCTGATAGCTCAGCCTGGAGCCTGCTTGGGATTCTATGTCTCCCTTGCTCTCTGCCCCTCCCCTATACTCACTTTCTCACTCGCTCTCTCTCTCCGAAGTATATAAGCAATAAAAAAAAATTAAAAAGAAAATTCATGGCATTGATACAAAAAAGCTAGGACAGTTAAGTAGCTTAAAGTTAAAAGATTTTAAAATTCCATTGTGGGCAGATATTTAATTTACAGAAAGAATTGATAAAACAATTTAAAATTCATCTTTTCTTACCCTCAAAAGAAATTACTCATGTTTTTAACGGATTCCAATTCAAAATCAGTCCTGCTAAAGCAAACACATCAACATACCAAACAGCATTTTTTTTAATTTTTTAAATGTTTTATTTATTTTTGAGAGTGAGACCACGAGTGGAGGACAGAGAGGAGGACAGAAGATTTGAAGTAGGATATGCACTGAGAGTGGTAAGTCAGATGCGTGGCTCAAACTAACAAACCAAGAGATCATGACCTGAGCCCAAGTTGGATACTCAACCAACTGAGCCACCCAGGTGCCTCTCAAACAGAATTTTTCAGTTCAGATATATACCAATGATTCACATACTGGTTAGGCTTTATATATTATACTGAACAGTTTTGATTACCACCCTTTCCTACAGAAAATAATTGCTTCCTATAGTGGTATAAAAATATGAAAATATCTTCTGGGTAAAAATTACTTGAAAGAATGTTCAGCAAATATTCTTCAAGGAAACAAATTTCTCAGGGGCTTTTACCAAAACACGTGGGCTGTCTTGTCTTTTTCTCCAAAAAGGAAGTACACGAGTTGATAACATTTGGAACTTTGGGTTAGTAAGTACATTTGTGTTTAGATGAAATCTTTTGGAAATAGCAAGGGACTAACTAAAAGGGTGTTAAACTAAAATCTTTTTCCCCTGGTGTCTGAGAACTCAAGAATAAAACCACAGGTGATGAAAAATTAGAAAAATTCATATTAATAAGCATTAATATTCAGGGATGGTGTTAGAAATTTTGAGAGGAAGTCACACACACACACACACACACACACACACACACACACACACACCCCTTTGGTAACTGCAATAACATGATGTAAAAAAAATACCATCCGGTATTGAATGGCTTACAACCACAGGGATGTATTCCCAAAAGCATAGGTATGAGGATCAATTGTGGTTCTGGTGATTTGGGTTAGGCTTACCTGGCTGAAAAGCCTTACTCAGGCTGTGGGTTGGATTCAGATCTACACTGCATATGTTCAATCCAAGGTAAGACTGATAACCTAGCACTACCTAGGGATCTTATGGGGGATAAGTAGAGTACAAAATGGGGCAAGAACTTTTAAAGCCTCTGCTTGTGCCTGTCTGCTAATCTTCGACAGACCAAAATAACTTATACGACCAAACCTAACATAAATGGGGCAGTTAAACATACTCAACTCACATTTGACTGGGTCCCTGACCCCTTACCTGGATCTTGCCAGCTCCCCTTACTCCAAGGCCTAGTGCATGAATTTCTTATCCCTGAAAAATTGGTGGTTATTTCTGGAATCATGGTATTAACTTCTCCCCTAGGTCCATGCATTCTGTGGCTTCATCTTTTTGATACTGACAATAGCCTGGTTCAAAACTAAGTCTCCTCTGTAAATTGCCAAATTTAATCTTACGATTCCATTTGATGGCAACTTCTGGAAGGCTAGCCTCAGAGCTGTGACAAACACCTTCTCCTCCTTGATAATTATCTTCTCTCAGTAGGCCTGCTGCTCAGTTCCCAGAGTACAGTGTGACTGAGACCTTGTGGTTTAAGAGACTATTACAAATTTTATACAACAGACACCTGAAAATCTACCACTTTCTTAGTCACTTTCTTAGTCAACTTTAAACCTTACTTCTCTTACATGCACCTAGTTTAATAAAGAATTACTCTTTTTATGGTAAATTTAATATGTAAAATTGTACATTACACTTGCATTTACAATATTTGGATTAAGGTGAGTTGGTAGGCAGCTAAGAGTTTAGGTTTTTTTAAGCCACTGGCCCAATATCACAAAGTTAATCAAAAGAAAGATGAAGTGAAACCATGTTCTTTCCATTCTCAATCCACTGAGCCTCTGACTCCCCCTGCAACTCTGGTTAGTCTGATATAGTTAAAACCTGAGAAGTTGCCACTTTTCCCTCAAATATTTTCTTAGCATATCCATGAATTATAAGAGATTAAAGACCTATTTATCAGCTGTTTAGCCATCAAATAAAATGTGCAGTCTTCAACATCAATCTGATCATACTCATTAATGTGCACTGAAATGAATAAAACTAAGCATTTAATCTTAGACTCTGGTTCCTTTTTTTATTTCTTCCTCTAACAAGAGTTTTCATCTTCACTGACTTGTTTCTACAAATAGAACAAACACCTTCACACCAGTAAAAATTTTTTAATTTTTAAAAAGATTAATCATTACATTTGAAAGTCCAGGTTTTGATATATTTCATTGGTTAATCCATTCATGCAACAGCTCCTGGCTGAGCACCTTTTTTGAATAAGCCAGTGCTGGACACTATAGTTTTAGTATCAAACACAGAGCTATGGTTTTTAGCTTTATGAACAGAATCTCATCTATTATAGAGTATATACTCGGCATTGATGCAATTGTGAAAGGCTTAGAATATTGCTAAGTTTATAACATTTTAACCTCTGGAAATTCTACTTGTCTCCTACTGTTTTATTAACATTCAATATTCCACATAGATATTTTGCTATTGCCCTGGTTTAACTTTATGTCAACTGTATTAGATAAGGAGCACACTCTTCTTATCTAAGTACTATCCGTATCTAAAGCTAAATTAAAGCTTAGCTTAGCTTTAGCTTAATAAAGCTAAATTAAAGCTCTTTTAATAAAGGTATGTGAAAATGTGTTCATAAATACAAGAGTCATAATACCTTATTTTGAATGCTTAACCTACCATTTTACCCATGGAAGAACAGAAATTCTTATGGCCACTGCCCCCCTTAAATTTTAAAACTTATACATATACATGTAAATTTATGTGTGTATAAAATAGTCTTCAAAAACGATTCCTCTGGAAATCACTAACATCAATATGTAACAGATTGGGAACAAATATGAAAATCAAATGATGATTTCAACCTACAAATCTTCTGTAACAAAAACATTTGATATGGATCACTTTTTTTCCCATCTTCATATAAAATTAACACTATGGTTTCAGAGTTTTATATTCCTCCCTTAAAATAAATAACTTTTCTCATTACACCTAAGTCTTTGCTAATACTAAATTCATATACACTTGTAAAATAGACAATTGCATTATGATCTATGGAAACATTTCTCTTATTCTTATTTTCATTAGGTTCCTAAAGCAAACATTCAGATGCTTTTGCAGCCTGAATTATTATATAATGTGAAGTCAAAACATAAGAAATTGTTTTTATTTGACCAGTTTTGATCTACAAACATGGAAATTTTCACATTTCAACCCGACAGTTGTTCATTTGTCTGGATCACTTCCTAGAATACGAGTTCCTCAAACCAGGGACTGTAATTTATTCCTAAAGTACATAATTTACTTAAGTTATATGTGCTTAAGTGTCTTCCTATACCTGACGTATATAGGTTTGGCTCAAGCATTCTTTCTATACCCTGAAGAAAAGGTCAGTGCTCTTTATAAGATTATAACTATTTGGAATGGGTCACTCTAGCCCCTTCAGGTTGCTCTTTAAGGGTTCTTGCAAGGAATGATGAGAAAACAACATGAAATCCTGAATGTAATGCCTGGCAGGTAGTAAGTCTGCAAAACATGTGCAGCTATTACTAATATTATTGCTAAAATAGGGGCAGGTGCAGGGTATAAGTAACAACTCATATGGTATTCTACCTGGAATAATTAGAATAGATTAGCTAAGGGTTCCAGGAAGTATCTCAAAAGATGGGATGGGAGTTTCCACAGGTATATAGAGGTGAAGATTTGTGTAAAAGAGCCATGGCAAATAGCTAATACAGCCAGAATCCAGGGGAGACTCTGTAGATGATGTGAAAAGAATCAGTTCAGATTTTAAAGTACCTAATCTTATTGATACAACACATTCAAAACTTTCAACAATTCTCAGCTCATTTAGAAAGAAATCTCTACATATCTTGTATGGTCATTCTGTCTCTTTAATGAACATTGCTAGGATCACTGAACTACTCTCATTCTTTTGATTCAGCACCATATGCTTCCACAGATATTTCATACATTCCTCTTTGAAAATCTCAAATGTATTTGTTAATTTTAATCCTTCAGGTGCAAATTTGGGGTTACATGAAAAGATCATTCAAAATTACATTTCCAATAAACATTTCTATGTCTCATACATTATGTCATTTTTGTTGATGTCCTCTAAGGGTGAAGAATTAAAGACAAATTATTTCTGAGAAGGACCCTTCAATCATCAAAACTCTGCTTGTCACATTTCTTTAAAAAGATAAAGTAAAAATAATTTTCTTCTTTGAATGAACTCCATAATACTTATTATATGTCAGGTACTGTGCCAAGCAAATTTTACACATAATCTTATCAAACTCTCACACCCACTTTGTGAGGTATCATTATCATTATCCACTTTACAGACGCAGAAACTGAGGACGTAACAGTCATTCTCATCATACTGAAAGGGAAAATTAAGAGACTTTAAGTAACATTGCCAGTGAGTAGCGAAGCCAGGAATTAAATCCAGGCAACTTTATTACCATTTTTTATTACCTTAATCCTACACTATACAGCCTTTTAAGAGAGAAGCACTCATAATCTGCATGTCTTCTCATTTGCAAACTTATACAGTGCTATATTATAGTTTTGTTTATACATTGTTAAAACCTATATTTGTCTGGCATCATATATGCACATATTCCTCCACTTGCAAAAAGGTATTGTCCCAATAACCTCATTATAAGTTGAAAATATCCTAACTCAAATATGTATTTAATACACCTAACCTACCAAACATCATAGCTTAGCCTAGCCTACCTTAAATGTCCTCAGACAATTTATGTTAGGAGTAAGCAAGATGGTGGCAGAGTAGGGGGATCCTAAACTCACCTCATCTCATGAATACAACTAGAAAACTATCAAATCATCTTGCATACCCCAGAAACTGATGTGAAGACTGGAGGAACAAACTCCATGACTAAAGGTAGAGAAGAGGCCACATTGAAGAAACAGAGGTGTGGAGACACGGTTTGGGAGAGAAATCGATCATGACAGCTACTTTGGAGATAGAGCTGTGATAGTGGAGAAGGGCAAAAGCAGACTAGCATGTAAGCGAATGCACAAGGAAGATGACTCTCCATAGCAACTGGCTTGAAAAGCAAGAGGGACCGAATTTCCTGAGTTCTTGTAACCAGTGGGGCTTAAAGCCTGGAGTTCTAAAGGTCAGCAGTTTGGGCTTGAGGACAGCCCAAAGGCATTGGGGAAGCTTTTGGAGACAAGGCAGGGCAAAGAAGCCAAGGACATACACAATGGAAATAGCAATCTGAAGAGCACCTGGGGCACACAGTGGGGAGATTATTCACTCCCCTCAGACCACTTCCCTGGGAGGTAGCATTCACAGAGACACCTCTCCAGGAACAAAGGAGCTGGCCAGTGCCATTTCCCTCCCTTGCCCCTTAGCATAAGCACAGAGCCTACTGCGGGAACCAGCATAGTGCTAACACTAACTTGCTTACACCAAGCTCTACCCCCCTGCACTCCAGTGGAACTGCCTTTCCCAGTTACTCTTGCCTCAGTCCCACAACAGTGGGCCCCCTTCCTCAGATCAACCCAAACCCCTGCCCACACCACATCTCCCAACTTTTACAGAGCCTCAGTTCTGGCAGCAGTGGTAACACTCAGTTCACAAGTAGACCAGAGCACACCTAGTTAAAATGCACTGTGTTCAGGCCAGGGACCAAAGACTGTCCACAACAGACAAAGAGAACATCTATCTGCTGACAACTAGCCTAAAGGATAAAGTAGCCAGGACAAAACAGCAGAGCACATGCAGCACACATTGAAGATACTCTCTCAAGTGCCAGGCCCTGGGAAACAGGGGATGATACACTGCAGGGCACTACAGGACCTCTTCTTCAAAAGACCATTAACCTCAAGGACAGGAGAAGTAGGTGACTTTCCTAACACATAAAAAGAGGCAGAGGGGCGCCTGGGTGGCGCAGTCGGTTAAGCGTCCGACTTCAGCCAGGTCACGATCTCGCGGTCCGTGAGCTCGAGCCCCGCGTCAGGCTCTGGGCTGATGGCTCAGAGCCTGGAGCCTGTTTCCGATTCTGTGTCTCCCTCTCTCTCTGCCCCTCCCCCGTTCATGCTCTGTCTCTCTCTGTCCCAAAAATAAATAAACGTTGAAAAAAAAAAAAGAGGCAGAGACTTAGACAAAATGAGAAGACAGAGGAATTTGTCCCAAAAGAAAGAACAGGACAAGGTCGCAGCCAGAGATCTAAGTGAAACAGATGTAAGTAACATGTATGATAGAGAATTTAAAGTAATGATCATAAAGATACTCACTGGATTTAAAAGAGTGTAAGACATCAGTGAGACCCTTAACACAGAGTTAAGAACATAAAGGGCTCAATAAATGAAATGAGAAACATGCTTGATGGAATGAAAAGCAGGCTGGAAGAAGAAGAGGAACAAATTAATGACCTAGAAAACAAAGCAATGGAAAGTAATTCAAGTAAACAAAAGAGAGAAAAAAGTATTATGCAAAATGAGGACAGCCTTAGGGAACTCAGTGACTCCATCAAACCTACTAACATTTACATTATAGGAGTCCTAGAAGAAGAGAAACGAAGGGGGGCAGAAAATTTGAAGAAATAATAGCTGAAAACTTCCCTGATCTGGGTAAGGAAATAGCCAGCCATATTCAGGACGCAAAGAGAACCCCCCCAAAAATCAACAAAAGCAGATCCACACCAAGATATATTGTCATTAAAATGGAAAAAATCTAGTGAGAAAGAAAAAAACTTTTAGAGCTGCAAAAGAAGACAGTCATATACAAGGAAAACCCCATAATGTTATCAGAGGCTTTTTTAGCAGAAACTTTCTAAGCCAGAAGGGAGTGACATGATATACTCATAGTGCTGAATGGGAAAAATTTACAGCCAAGAATACTCTATCTAGCAGGGCTATCGTTCAGAATAGAAGGAGAGATAGAGTTTCCAAGACAAACAAGAGTTCATGATCACTAAACCAGCCCTGCCAGAAAGACTAAAGGGGAGGTCAAATAACACACACCTAAACAATGAATTGGTCAACCATGAAATAATTAAAGAATTAAAAAGTACATGGAAACAAATGAAAATCAAAACACAACAGTTCAAAACCTTTGCGATGCAGCAAAAGTGGTTCTAAGAGGAAAGTCTATAGCAATATAGTCTACCTCAAGAAGAAAAATACCAAACAACCTAACCTTATACTTAAAGGAGTCAGAAAAAGAACCACAAAACGAAAATCCAGAAAAAGGAAGTAAATAATAAAGATTAGAGCAGAAATAAGTGATTTACAAATTTATAAAAATAGATCAATAAAACCAGGGTCTCGTTCTTTGAAAAAAAAATCACAAAATTGATAAACCTCTAGTGAGACTTATCAAGAAAGAGAAAGGACTTAAATAAATAAAATTAAAAAGGAGAGAGGAGAAATAAAAACCAATGTCACAGACATAAAATTACAAGAGAATATTATGAAAACTTATTCATCAACAAATTGGACAACTATATATCAACAAATTGGGCAACAGAGGAATTGGACAAATTCCTAGATATACACAAACTACCAAAAGGTAGAAATAGGAAGAAATAGAAAATTTGAACAGACCAATTACCAGAAAAGAAATTGAATCAGTTATCAAAAAACTCCCAACAAACAAAAGTCCAGAATCAGATGGCTTCACAGGCAAATTCTACCAAATAATTAAAGAAAAGTTAATACCTATTCTTCTGAAACTATTCCAAAACATAGAAAAGGAAAGAAAACTTCCAAATTCATTCTATGAGGCCATCATCTCCCTGATATTGAAACCAAAACCAAAACCAAAAAAAAAAAAAAAAAAAAAAAGAGAGAGAACTGCAGGCCAATATCTCTGATGGAACATAGATGCAAAAATCCTCAACAAAATAATAGCAAATTGAATCCAATAATACATTAAAAGAATCATTCACAATGATCAAGTGGGATTTATTCCTGGGTTGCAAGGGAGTTCAATATTAGCAAATCAATCAACATGACACATCACATCAATAAGACAAAGGATAAGAACCATATGGTCATTTCAATAGACACAGAAAAAGCACTTGACAAAGTGCAACACCCATTCATGATAAAAAAAAAAACCCTCCAGAAAGTAGATTTAAAGGGAACATACGTCAACATAATAAAGGTCATTTGTGAAAAACCCACAGGTAACAAAATTCTTAACGGAGAAAAACTAGAAATTTTTCCATAATGTAAGGAATAAGACAAGGATGTCCACTTTCACCACTTTCATTCAACAGAGTACTGGAAATCCTAGCCGTAGCAATCAGAAAACCAAAAGAAATGAAAGGCATCCAACTTGGCAAGGAAGAAGTAACTTGCAGCTGACATGATACCATAGATAGAAAATCCTAAAGACTACACCAAAAACTGCTAGAACTGAATTCAGTAAAGTCACAGGTTACAAAATTAATGTCTAGAAATCTGCATTTCTATATACCAATAATAAAGCAGCAGAAAGAAATTAAGAAAGCAATCCCATTTACAATTGCACTAAAATTAATAAGATACCTCGGAATAAACCTAATGAAAAAAGGTAGAAGATCTGTACTCTGAAAACTAGAATAGAAAGCACTCAAAGAAATTGAAGATGACAAAGAAATAGCAAAACATTCCATGCTCATGGATTGGAAGAACAGATATTGTTAAAATGTCTATATTATCCAAAGCAATTTACAAATTTAATGCAAATTTAATACCAGAAGTATTTTCATGGTACTAAAACAATTCTAAAAAATTTGTATGGAACCACTGAAGACCATGAATAACCAAAGCAATTTTGTTTTTCTTTTTTTTTTTCAATATATGAAGTTTATTGTCCAATTGGTTTCCATACAACACCCAGTGCTCATCCCAAAAGGTGCCCTCCTCAATACCCATCACCCACCCTCCCCTCCCTCCCACCCCCCATCAACCCTCAGTTTGTTCTCAGTTTTTAAGAGTCTCTTATGCTTTTAACCAAAGCAATTTTGAAAAAGAAAAGAAAATCTCAAGGCATCACAATTATGGATTTCAAGCTATTTTTCAAAGCTATATAAAACAGTATGGTACTGGCACAAAAATAGACATAGATCAACAGGACAGAATACCCGAAAATAAACCTACAATTATACAGTCAATCTTTGACAAAGCAGGAAAGAATATGCAATGGGTAAGGACAACAAATGGTGTTGGGAAACCTGGACAGCAACATGCAAAAGAATGGAACTGGACCACTTTCTTTCACCATACACAAAAATAAATTCAAAATGGATTAAAGACCTAAATATGAAACCTGAAACCATAAAAACCCTAGAAAAGAACACAGTCCATGACTTCTTTGACATTGACCATAGCAATCAGGGTAGATTCCCTGAGGCAAGGTAAATAAAAGTGAAAATAGACTATTGGGACTACATCAAAATAAAAATTTCTGCACAGAGAAGTAAACAATCAACAAAATTAAAAGACAATCTACTGAATTGGAGAAGATATTTGCAAATGACATATTGGATAAAGAGTATCCAAAATCTATAAAGGACTTATCAAACTCAATACCCAAAAAAGAATCCAGTTAAAAATTGGGCAGAAGATATGAATAGACTTTTCTCCAAAGATGACACATTAATGGCCAACAGACACATGAAAAGATGCTCATCATCACTTATTGTTATAGAAATGTAAATCAAATCTACAATGAGATATTATCTCCTGTTAGGATGGCTAAAATCAACAACACAAGAAACAAGTGTTGGAAAGGACGTGGAGAAAAAGGAATCCTTATGCACTGTTGGCAGGAATGCAAACTGGTGCAACTCCTGTGGAAAACAGTATGGAGGTTCCTCAAAAAGTTAAAAATAGAACTACCCTGAGATCCAGCAATCACACTACTGGGTATTTACCCAAGGAATACAAAATACACACACACACACATATATGTATATACATATATACATACACATATGTATACGCACATAATGGAATATAATTCAGCATTTAAAAAGGAATGAAATCTTGCTATTTGCAACAACATGGATGGAGCTACAGAGTATAATGCTAAGTGAAATAAGTCTGTCAGAGAAAGACAAGTACTGTATGATTTCATTCCTATGTGGAATTTAAGAAACAAATGAACCTGGAGGGAGAGAAAGGAAAGCAAAGAAACACACTCTTAACTACAGGGAACAAATTGATGGTTACTAGATGGGAGGTGGGTGAGAGGATAGGTTAAATAGGTGATGGTCTGCACTACGGAGCGCACTTGTAATGAGCACCAGGTAATGTATGGAATTGTTGAATCACTACATTGTACACCTGAAACTAATATAATGCTGTGGATTAACGGGAATTAAAATGAAAACTTAAACTTCCATTAGCCTTCAGTTGAGCAAAATTATCTAAAACAACATATATTTTATAATAAAGTGCTGAATATCTCATGTAACTTACTGAAAATGGTGCTGAAAGCACAAAACAGAATGCTTGTATGGATACCAAAATGGCTGTAATGGGTTGTTCAGCTTCACGGCTGACTGGGAGCTGCAACCTCTCCACCACTGCCCGACATCACAAGAGAGTACTGTACCTTCATATAGCTAGCCCAGGAAAATATCAAAATTCAAAATCTGAAGTGTGGTTTCCACTGAATGTGTATTGCTTTCTCATCTTTGTAAAGTTGAAAAATCCAAAGTTGAACCATAATAAATGGGGGACCATCTATATAATTACCTGCCAAAGAGATGGGTCTTAAAGATTCACTGCTATGTGACTATGTTTTTACTTTTTTTGTATTTCTCTATTTGTCTAACATTTTAATTAGATGCAATAGGGAAAGGGAATAGAGGAAATGTTTTTATTATCAAAGTTCAGTTACCAGCTTTCCTCTTCACAACTACATAAATAAGGACATTTTAATACTCTAATTAATATCCATTTTTAACTCTATGCCATGTTTTTATTGCCATCCTCTCATTAAAAATCTAATGAACATTAGCATACTGACAAGGATAATAAATGCCAACAATTCATATCCAGTTATTAAAGCTAATGGTTTTCCCATTGGAATGTAATATATGTTTCAGCTTTTTTGCCAAAAGCTCAATGATACTTTTATCTCCAGCCGACCAATTGCACATTTAATTTAATACCTATTAAATGCAAACAGCAACCCAGAAATTACATTAGAGTTGTTACCCGAGCCATCAAGAGCCAGTGAAGATTAGGTAAAGGACTAATACTAGTCGCAGACTGGAAATGATAAACAAATTCCTGCCTCAGCAAAGTAGCTTATTTGAGAAGACAAAATAAGTCATATGACAGACTCTAAGCCCAACAGCAGGACAGATGTTACTGCTTCTCATGCAAAGCTGAGAGAAGTATCATTTTAAACATGCTTGTTTTTAAGAACCCTTTCAATGAGCAAGTCTTACCTCTGAATCCTATTTAGTTTTCCAACAATTACAACATTTTTCTTTGTTACACTAGTTCTCTGAATTGCTAATTTGACACCTTCTTTCAAAAGGAAGGGAATTTTTTTAATAAAATTAATTAGAAAAGCTGAAGAAATTTATTTGGACCCATAAGAAAGACTTCCTACCTGAAAAGTAGAAAAGCTTGTTGGACATGATATTAAGAAAGGTATCACAGAGTGTATTGCTTACTGACATAGACATACTGCCTGTCTAAAATCTAGACAATACCACATGTCTATTTGTTCTTCAATATTGTGATGCAGCCATTGGTTTGGCATTTGCATACTGCAAAAAGTATAAAGTGAATTTTTATACTTTTCTTCACAATGCTTTGTTTTCTTTGAAATGAGCAGTATCATGATCAATAAAGCCTAGATGTCATTTTTGGACTCAGAGTCTAGAAATGTCAAAGAAATTTCAAAAATTTTTTTCTAAATATTTTGAATTGTCTCCTTTATAAATCAATATACACAGCATTAGAATATAAATTCAGGAAAACATAAGACTTGTTTTTATCTTTATAAAATCAATACATTTAAACAAAAATCATTTTCGTAATAAGCATAAGATATTAGCGAAAGACTTAAGATCGCTAAGATTTGAGGTGAGTGAATTTGGAGATGAAGGTTGTTGGGTGAGATAGTCATCTTGGACTCTTGCTTGTTGGCATATCTTGCTGGGTATTCCAAGATTCCAAGGCCCAGACCACTCTTTTACCCAATCCATTACTCACGGTTATGTACCTGATTACTTGAAAGCAGAAGTAATTTATCCTCTCCCCTGCTCCGACAAAGACTAGCTTACTCTTGCTATAAACCAGAGTGGATTCCCCAAGCTCAGTATTGCTCAACTGCAGCACAAACCTATTATGTGTAGCTCGTCTATCACTCCCCATGGAACTTCAGCAGAAGAGCAACCAATACAAATACAATGATGCTCATATGTGCCATGAGTAATAAGGTATTTGGTCTCTGACCCAGGAGTCTCATACCTTCAGCCAGCACCTAAGAAACATTAACAACCTAACTTCTTACTTCTGAAGAGGGCAAAATCAAATCCAAGATCTGACAAAGTTACTTAAGATAAAGCTAATTAAACTCCCTAAGCATTAGTGTCCCAATATGTAAAAAAGGACACATGATAATGCCCATCTCAAGTTTTTAAGAGTATTGAATAGTATACCTGTGAAGTCTCTAATACAAAGAAAATGCTCAGCAAATGTTTGCTTTTAAGTATTGCCACATAAAGGACTATTTAAAACCATGTCAAAAGAAGGGGAAGTTCATTCTAGCTATTTACATTGTCCACATTTACCCAAGTGCAACTTCCAGTCCTTAGAAACCTTTTATAGAAATTTAATACTGAATCACACTACACCATCATACTGAATTCTATTTGATATCATTAGAGTATTTCTTTAATATATGGCTTCATTCTAATTTAATGCTATTAAAAATATTTTTAAATGTGTTCTCTATATTCATAAATTATATCAGTATGCAATTTTCTGTTAGATTTTATAAAATAAGAGATTTCTTATTAATTCTATATATTTTAAAAGACTTTGATAAAGACTGGAATTATTTTTTTTTTACATTTATTTATTTGAGAGAGAGAGAGAGAGAAAGAGTGCTTGAGCAGGAGAGGGGCAGAGAGAGATGGAGGAGGAGAATCCCAAGATGTCTCTGCACCATCAGTACACAGCCCGATGTGGGTATTAAACCCATGAACCGTGAGATCATGACCTGAGCCAAAACCAAGAGTCGGATGCTTAACCAAGTGAGCCACCCATGTGCCCCTATCTTATTTCTTTAAAATATGTATTGGGGGAACTCTACATCTTTCTGAGATTCATGCTTTTATGAGGGGATAGTTCTTGCACAGATTTCTCCATTGCCTTCACTATTGTTGCTATTAGTCTGGATTCCTGTGGGGACAAACTGGCAGTAGTTTTGCCCACATTCCCTTTCTCACTCCTACTATAGAGGCTGGCAAGGGGACATATTTCCTTTCTATCCTCTCTTGCATTTCAGTGGGGCCATGTTGTCCTAGTTACATTTGAGGCCTGAAAAGAAAACCCAATGTTTGTTATGGTAGATTGAAGACAGACCAAAGAGAACCTCCTCTCACAACACATCCTTATCTACCCTTAATACTGGTCCATTACAGTACATCCAGCCTTACAATCCCACCTTTATTGTCAAAGGAAGCTTCGGGGTAAACAACACCCCCTCCCACGATCAGTTAGGATCTGGTAAAGTCCCCAACCTTTGGTGTGTTAACTGCTTCTCCACCCTTCTCTCAGCCTTTGCTAGTCTGACTTGAGTGGTTCACTGTGCTCTTGTGGAAGCCCACTTACTTTGCCTGGTTCTTTCCTTTACCTCTGTTGAATCATAGACAAAATGGAACTTCCTTCAGTCCAAGTCTATCTTCACTATGCTTTCCACAATTTCTTCAAAATCATTTCTCTGTTACAGCACTAACAGCACACATAACCCGCCCCCACATGCATACATATATGCAGGCTTACATGAATTTTGGTCATTTCAATGAGATTAGGGGAAAATAGTCCCAAGAAATTAGACTGAAACAAATATGTCCACCATATAATTTAACTCAAAAATGGTTAAAGATTAAAGAGGTCAAGAATAACCCTGGGGCAGAGAAAACTGCTAGAAAACTATTATACAAAATTCACATGAGGCAATTTCTATAAAACTAAGGCTATCTCTGATGAGAAAAATACACTGTGGAAGAAGCGACAGGATCTATTATAGGAATGGATTGGATATAGGAAATGATGAAAAAAGAAATTAAAAGTAAGATTATTTCAGTCCTGTAGGAGACTTTAGAAAAAGAGGCAAATATACAGTGGAGGAGGGAAACCCTAAGTGTAAAATACAAGGTAAATAGCGAAGAGTTTTAAGAGTTTTGAGTTTGATATGAATACAGAATCCTAAAAGAAAATATATACCATTGGTGGATAGAGATATAGGACCCAACCTTTGAGCTGGTATTGCAGACCTGAGAGAAGTTAACAACCCAGATGTGTTCTCTGAAGTCTCCAGAATTGATCGCTTTTCTGGGAAAGAGAAAGGGAAAGGGGCATGGGACCAAGACCTGAGTTCTCATTTGGAATCACAAGGAAAAAGATGAAGAATAGAAGAAACTTGGACCATTTCAAGTATTGGTTTCCACCCTTCCTTTAAGTTATCTTTTGTTGTCCTAACTAAAATACTATCCTCTTCATTTTAATCCCATTTTTCCACATTGACTCTTTTTTGTTCTGTAATGATATTTATAGCAATTCACAAAAACATCCTTAAATTTCAAGATTTTAGTGATATTTTCTATTGTTATTCAAGTATACATATATCTAAACTGAAATTTTCATCCATTTCCAGTTCCATAACATTCATAAAAATGTTATGAAAAATTCAAAGCTAAGGTGTTTTGTTTTTTTTTTTTGTCTGTTTGTTTTTAGAGAGAGCATGCATGAGCAGGGAAGAGGGGCAGAGGTAGACAGTTTCAAGCAGGCCCCATGCTCAGGGCAGAACCTGACACGGGCTCAATGCCATGACCTGTCATCATGATCTGAGCCAAAATCAAAAGTTGGACATTCAACTGATTGAGCCACCCAAACACCCAACAAAGCTGAGCTTTCTATTAACTATAATCTAGACTACCCACTTCAACATATAATACGTACTATTATCTGGTTTGTGATACTTTGGCCAATTTTCTATCTAATTTTTGATGTTTCTAGCCTAGTCATTTTAATTTATTTAGTAAGTGAAATTTCAGGGGATTATCTACCATACACTTTACTGAAAATCAATACTCCCACATGCTTTTTCTTTATTTAATAACTTCTACATTTGGTCATCCAAATAATTTAAATGCTGGTTTACTCTCTCTATTCTCCTTTCTATCACAAGTCTTCTGACATTGTAAAAGGCAGTAAAAACAAGATTATTTTATTTTGTTTTATTTTAAATTTTTTCTTTCAACATTTGTTTATTTTTGGGACAGAGAGAGACAGAGCATGAACGGGGGGGGGGGGGGGCAGAGAGAGAGGGAGACACAGAATCGGAAACAGGCTCCAGGCTCTGAGCCATCAGCCCAGAGCCTGACACGGGGCTCAAACTCCCGGACCGTGAGATCGTGACCTGGCTGAAGACGGACGCTTAACCGACTGCGCCACCCAGGCGCCCCAACACAAGATTATTTTAAATATGATCATGTCCTAATGAAATCAGAAATAATAAAATCTAGTAACAGTATATAAAAAAACAATGAAAATTAGTAAGCAACATAGTTTAAAGAAAACAAGACTGTAATGGTAACAGGAAAATATTTAAGTCAGTAGTAAAAATGGATTATTTCATTAACCTAAAAATGATTGTATTTCAAGTTCTTCCCTGAGAATTCTGGTTTGGATGGTTATGTTCAAAGACCCAATATATTTGTAAAATCTGTATGCCTTCAGCAAGAAAAGAACAGAAAAGAGAACACGGCAGCAGAGTGGGTAAAGCATGCTAAGATTATACTGCTAAATCCAGCGCATAGGATTAAAACACTGTATTTGAAATCTCAAAATCAAGTTACTGCACTTCATAGCAAAGGTTCAAAAGACACCATTAAGCAGGGAAACACAAATCTTACCAAAGGCAGTATGGGATTAAACTAAAAGTACTAAAAAGCAAGAAATACAATTCTATCTACCAGAGGGAAGATGACTCCTGTAACAAGGGGTGGAGTGGGGGGTGGAGGGGGGGGCTGTTGTAGTAAATAAAAGTAAACAAAACAAAACTGTAAGTTTTATATCAATAACATGGAACATTGTTTTTTATTTTGTTTTTTAAATAAAATTAGATGGATACTTGCTGTTGTGGAGATCTTAGGGAAGTAGATCTATAAGCAAACAATATGCTAAACATGCATGATCACCTACCTCCACCTACCTCTAATTCTACAGGCCTTTGAAGTGGATGTAGTCCTTAGAGGGTACCAAAAGTTGGTTTTGTTTTCTCATTTAAAATGGGAATGGGCTCAGCACTATGCTATGCACTGGGCCACAAGGATGCCCTCTTTGAGTGTGGAGTCCAGAGAAAAAAAACAGTGAAGCAGTACTGTGTGGCACAACAATACAACTGTGATACAAGATGCCAAGGAGGTCATTAGAAGTGATGCTCCCTCCAGAGACAAGAGACTGAAAAGGCTTTTTGATTGGGAAGCAAAAGTCCAGGTGAGAAAGACGAGTTAGAAGGTAGCCAGGTGAAAAAGGGCACAGCCCGTGAAAGTCCAGAAAGAAGAACACACAGAATGCTCAAGGGAATGAAAGGAGTTCAGCATTGCCAGGGAGTAAATGTTATTGGGGAGTAGCATGAAAAGTCCTCAGAAAAATGGCATTCCTGGGTTTTGTTTGTTTTGTGTTACAGATTTTTTCAAACAATCATAGTCCTCATTTTTGATGAAATGATAAATGCAGTCTTTATTTTTTTTTTATAATGGGATCTTAGAATATATCCTAAGATATATTATCCTTAGAATATATCCTAAGAAAACAATCAAGTCAACCTGAAAATATATGATTCTGGCAAAAATAAAGTATTTTTTAAATGAGCAAAGTGGGTATGTTGGCTATAAACATGGTTAATCAGAGAGCCCCCACCCACCCCCTTCTAAAAAAACTACCTACACAAGTCCCATCAGAGAACAAGAGAGGGAGGAAGAAAAGCCTACAAATTAAATTTGAATAGTTTATTTTGTAAATGAAACTGGGGAGAAATTTCATAATTTAAATTTGATTTGAATTTATTATATAAAAAGAAATCATATGTATGGATAAAAGTACCAAAAGAAAAAAAAAAAAGGTAGACACCTAGATAATAGAAGTGGGGGGAAAGTCCTGGGAGGGAAGGATCCAGAGAGAGAAAAAACATGAATATGTTCTCTGGATTAGTATTAACAATGGGTTGTCAGTGATTAGCTACCAAAGGCAGATCATCAGCTCATCTTCTGTTCTTTTCCTATGCCCAAAGTGCTTTTCCTTTATAGTCTGATTTAATTTTTAAAATGACTCTCTGATAGGAGTTACCATCTCAGTTTTATAAACAAGTAAAATGAGGCTTAGAGAACTTCTAAAACTAGCCCCAGTTACCCAGGCATTTTCTGACCCCTAAGCCTGTATAATGTACTCATCCCCACTGGAAGAGAACATATCACTGAGAAGAGGGATTAAAGAGATTATCTGAATATCTGGCCTAAATGCTTCTCTATAACATGCCACACAGGGAAGAGAGCATGAATTTTTTATAAACCTTCTGGGGATATCCTTGACTGATTGGTGCAATTTAGCATTCTTTGCTAACACAAGCAAAGACCCGGATTTAATTCTTGCTCAATCCAGTTGTCTTCACAGATCACAAATTCTAACACTGGTCAGCTGTCTTGTACATATATACTGATATTCACAAGGGATGTTGGGTGACAGTAAATGCAAATAAGCCATTTCTTCATCTCAGTCCAAAGTCCAGAGGGAGGCCAAAAGCCTCTTTTTGTATAGAGAATTAACTGTGGTGATCATGGTCACCAGTCTCCTTCAGACTCTATCCACGTCCATCATTCTCAATATACCCCCAGAAATTCTGATTCAACTAATCTTGGTGTAGCCCAAGCATTGATTTTTTTTTTTTTTAATTTCATCATGCTAAAGTGCATCCAGGGTTGAGAACCACAAAAATCAAACCAATCAAGATAATCCCATTTCCACATAGCTTGTGATTGCTTTAGGAAGGGGCAGGAGACTCAACATGGCCCAATTAAACAGAAGAGAAATATTTTATTTTATTTTATTTTTTATTTTTTTTTCAACGTTTATTTATTTTTGGGACAGAGAGAGACAGAGCATGAACGGGGGAGGGGCAGAGAGAGAGGGAGACACAGAATCGGAACAGGCTCCAGGCTCTGAGCCATCAGCCCAGAGCCTGACGCGGGGCTCGAACTCACGGACCGCGAGATCGTGACCTGACTGAAGTCGGACGCTTAACCGACTCCGCCACCCAGGCACCCCGTAGAAGAGAAATATTTTAGATCAACTCTGGAAAAACCTTCCTAGCTCTTAAAAATAAAAACCAAAGAAAGATACATTTCTTCTTCTGGACTTTGTCATGTCTGAATTGGTACATGGATCTACAGTAAACTTCTTGGGATCCCCAAAAAACAACTATAAGATAAAAATATTGAGGACAAGAAAATGAAGATTAAAGGAAACAAGGGTCATGATATTATTAATTTCTGGGATCCATCTTGCCTCTGGACTTCTAATTATGAAAAACAATAAATTCCCTTATTGTTTTAACCCTATTTGAGTCAGGGTTACCTATTACTTGTCCCCTATTACTGATCTAGTTCATGATACTAATAATTATATCTCATATTTGGGTGACAAAACAAGCCTGACAGTATATTAAAAAGTTGCTTCAGTTTTTAATATTATTGTTCAAGATTAATTATGTCATTGTTACCAACATTTTGCAGATAATTCAAGTTTAAAAATAAAGACATTATTTTCTGAGTTTATTCCATTATGCCCATCTAGCCTAGCCCAATTCTTAATACTATAATAGCTACAAATCATTCCAAGAACCTACTAACCATAAGTAATCCTGCTTCTTCCTTATTATCTGTTCAGATAGTCAACAAATGCTTAGTGTTTTATAGACCAGATGCCATGCTTCTGTTGGGATACATATATTTTAAAACATGTTACCTTCTCTGGAAAAGCTCATCGTCTAGTAAGAGAAACAGATTTATGAATAGATAATTATAAAAGCATGTGATTAATTTCATCATAGAAACTAAAAAGATAATTTTTGTAGAAGAGCCAAGGCAGGTTTGCAAACAAGCAAAAAAAAAAAAAAAGAGAGAGAGACTTATCAGTTCTTACTCTTATGAAATCTCCAAATGTCTCTGCTTATAAATAACTTCAATAGCTCCTAATAAAATAGGAAAACATAAATAAAAAGTGAAAGTTCAGTGGCCAAGACAAATAAAGGACAAAAATGAAATACCTCAATTGTAGAGTCAGGAGCCTAATTTCAAAACAAGTACTGAAACTTTGACAGTTGGATTTTTCTTTTTTTTTTTTTTAACATCAGGGGAAGTTGTTCTCAAAACTGAATATTTTGCACAACTGTTTTATTTGAAGCAGAAGGGCACTAATGAAATTGCCTTTTCAGAAAGTCATAAATAAGAGCAAAATATCCCTATATCCTTAGGTATCAATTTTCTACATCAGTCATCTCTGTTTTGCTAGCGTTTTTCCCATTCCCTAGTAATCTTGATTTTGCATAATAGGACTTCAGAAACAACTGTCAAAAATACAACTGATTTGATTATACCCAGATTTCTAAGTCCAACTAAACAAGCATTTTATAGAAAAAGTACATTTTATAAAGCTCCAATGTTTTCTTCTATTTTTCTTCTCACACATAATAGGTAAAATACTGACCATGGGAAAGAAATAATAGACTGTACTTGGTTTTCAGATGCAGATGTTCTTTGATACAATTTTAGATCCTAATATATGAATCCCCAAATCCTCTTGTCAGTTCATGAAAATATTTGATCAGACAATTGAGCCTAAGCAATAAAATGGTGTATGTATTTAGTAGCACTTAATATCCCAATATCTTGCCTAATTTTATATAGTTTTACATGATTAACAAAACAGTATCTTGACTATGCATGTATTTGGTTATTCTAACCTCAAAAAATACTCTAAAAATTGGAACTTAAATTGATTGTCATTTCAAAATAATGTTGTATTTGCAAAATGCCTTTTGCCTGAGTATGTGTCTTAGTAGTAAATTTGATTATTTAATGTTATCTGATACTTTTCCAGGAAAAAAATGGTTAGAAAATTTGATTCTCCAATTACAAATTATTTTACTGAAATCCTTCTCTTCCTAAAAATCCTAATTCTGAACCTTTAAAAAGACCAAAGAAGGTTTATAACCTGGCCCTGATAAGGATGATTTGCAATTATCCCAGCCAATCTTCTGAGTACCTGGACTGATATGCAGGTGTTGAGGAATCTAGCAAGGCTACAAGCTAGACTACTGAAGTTGTCCTAAGTTTCTTTTATCTGGAAGATTCAATTAGGTTTATGACAAATCCATTAAATGCAGGAAATAAACTCCATTCTGGAGCTGTCAAAATAGGAACAGAGGATAAGCTAGTTTAGGGAGCCTTGGGCACACCTGACACTAGTCCAATTTCATTGTCAGGTGATGGTCCCAGGAGTTTTATGGACTCAATCCCTGATTGACAGCTCATTGGTGGACCTTTCAGTGGGGGAATGGTATACTAGAGTTCCAGGGATGATGGGTATAACTTGATCATCAACTCACTACCCCTTTTATACAGTTCTGTAGATTTTCAACTCTACAAACTAAAGATTACCTAATGGCTTCCTGGACAGAGACCATGTGTGCTATTAACTTTTATGATAGACACTAGGCTTTGCCTTGTATTTGCCTTTAAAGACCCTTGATGTCAACTAATTCATGATTTAAAAGCTTTTGACACTCCACTTTTAATAAGTATTTTCCCATGAAAACTTTTGATATTTTGTGTTATTTTTTAAAATTCTATTTAATAGCCCATGCAACTTTATCTCTGGTAAATAAATCATCTTACACACACAACTACTTTTTGAAGTACTAAAAATAGCTCAGACCTTACCTTTCCAAACACATATACCCACACATACATCTCTGTTGTCAAGAAGTCCCAAGAGTCCAGAATAAGAATCTTAAAATGTTCACTTCAACTGGCTAAAGAATATCTTGTAATTTTTATATTGTTTATGTACTCATACAGGAAATTTATACCAAAAATCAAAGTAGTTTTATAATTTATTATATCTTTCTAATGTCCTTGTGAATTGGTAGAATCACTTCACAGTACTAGAATTATGTTCAAACCACAGTCTTAAGATTTAGATTTTTAAGGAAACCTTCCCCCTACAGCCACTCATAACCCAGGCAGAGGTAAGATTCCTAGTAATTTTCAGCACATTTTGCTGCTGGGATCTCAGTCTCACTCCGCTTTCTTCAGAGTCCTTCCCAACACAATAATTCTCTAATCCACCCCACCACAGGAGCACAGTCCTAGTTGATGCTTTCTGCTTTGGTTTTCATTTCTACCTTCATTTCTGGCAGCTGGAGATTTCTCTTTCTTGAACATTTAGCTATGAATTTAAGGAAATTTCTTCAGAATATTTTATTCATCATTACTAGGATATGAATTCGGAGTACCTTACATTATTTTTATTAACTTGATTTAAAACAAGAAAAGTCCGTCTTGATATTTTACCATATTGATGCATCACTTAAACAATTGAAAAATAATTTATAAAAAGGAACATGCTTCATTGTGTTGCCTGACATTTTCCCATTTAAACTTTACCAAAAAGGCCAAATAGTTCATTATTTAATATTAAAAAGCATCAATATTTTTCAAACATACATAATAACCTAGAAACAAGGTAAAAACCCCCCAAAAAATCCATATTTATCAATGGATTGATTCCTCAGCTTTAATGGCCCATTTAACTCCCTGATCCTGCATTCTTCCTATCCTACTGCTGAGGTCATGTAGCTCTCATTTTTCACACCTAACCTCTTCACATTCTTGGGGATTTGTTTCCCAACTGAAGGTCTTGACTCTGGTAAATTTCAACACTGGTGCCTCTGAGACCTTCTTTCCTAAACTGCCATCTCCCACTGCACACTCTAATTCCCACTGGCTGTGAGCCTGACAATAGCCCAGGATATGCTTCTGAATCATGGCCTCTGTGATTAGATCACACATCTGCCATCAGATGTCCCAGATACAATACTCCATCCCAATCCCATGCCCACTGATGACTCCTTTTAATTCACTCATGCTGAACCTTTATTTCTGATATGATTTTTAGGTATAGGCTATCAAGGCCTCATCCCTAGAGAGTGTACACATATGTGTGTACACATATGTACACATATATGTGCTTCACATATATGACCAGCCTCCCTACACTGCCTACCTGGTCTGGCTCACTGATGGCCTCCACATCCCAAGTAGTGGCATGCATGTCCTCAGGCAAATATCATCATGTCACTTCAAAGCAGGGCACAATTTCTGAATCTGAATTAAGTGACATTTCAAAGTTAGCATTGTTCTACAAATATACTTCACAAAACAAAAGACCGCTACAAAAGGGAAAGGCAATTTTATCAAGCTGAAGGGAAAAGTCCCTTCTCACTGATAAAATTGCTAACATCTAAAACTATTAACTCACAGGAAAAAAAATAATTAAAGTCAGGGTGAGAAGAATGAGGGTTTGTTCCCGGCTCTGCCCCCTTGCTGGCCATAAAAAAAAAAAAAAAAAAAAAAAAAAAAAAAAAAAAAATTAACCTCAAAGAATCTCAGTTTTATTACCTGCCTAAGATTCAGCTGGGGAAATTTTTAAATAAGACAATGCATGTGAAAATAGATGTATAAAAGTTAATGTGTCAAATTAACATAAAGTATGATCTCATCGACACACTTATTACTAGACCTCTTGGTCAGGGAAGAAAATTCATGAAAGATATGCAAAATTTGTTCTAAGAATTTGAAAAGTTGGCCATATTCAACAAAGAATAATCTCACCTCTTTAATAATGGATGAATCCATATACCTTAAAAATTAAGTAAAATGGGAAAGAGTTCATAAACCAGAGATTTTCACATCTACTGCTCATCTGAAATTAGATTAACTTTACCCCAAAATATACATTTCTTTCCTCTATGCTTTCAAACTATCCCCAGGATAAGGTGTGAGATGTTGGTAAACATCCTCTGGTTCAAATATTCTTTTTGTGATATGGTTTTGAGTTCTTTGGCTATTTCAGACATCATTCTTTGAACACACTCCAGATTATCTCTGCTATTTAAAATGTGGTACTCAACATTGTAATCAAAACACCTTCAAAGTGGTATAACCAGTAATCTTTGTATTTTCAATCTTACTAGCAACATACTTTGGTTAAGCAGTTTAGGATTGTGTTATTGCTTATTTATTCGTGACTACATACTCCTAACTCATATTGAGCTATCTGGTAATTAAAATTCCTTAATCTTTATATATTTCCTTTTTCATATATCCTACATGCAGCACTCGTTCATTTGAGTTTGGGGATACGTATTAAGGGTCTTAAACATATTCCTGAAAATACTTAAACAAAAAGTCCAGTCTGAAAATAACATGGATACTGGGATTGTAGAGGGGGGCAAGGGTATAAGTATGGCCATCTGCCATCAATCAAAATCCTGTCATGCAAAATCTGTTTTCTATTGTCTAGCTTATTCTGCCTAGCTTATTTGATGACTTAGATTTCTATACCCATATCCAAGTAGTTAATAGCTAACATTTTTGAACATTTACCAGGTATTAGTGGCTTGATACCAACTTTACATTATGTATCTCATTTAATCTTCACAAGAACCCAATGAAAGATAGTATTGCCATTTCAAAGATGAAGAAATTGTGCCTTATAGAGATACAGTAACCTGCCCAAGCTTACACACTCTAATAAGTAGTGGAATCAGGATGTGAGCTCAGATAGTCTAAGCCCTAATCACTGTAACTACATAGATCATGTTGCCTCTATCATTTAAAAAATGGATATAATAGGCTCAAGGACAGAATTCTAAGATATGCCTTCATGAAAACTGCCTGATGACACTGATACACTGAATAATTCTCTTTGGATATAGTCTTTCAAACATTCATCTAATATTATGAACACTTAGTCATTCACCATCTTTACACAAAGGTAGCTTGAAAGATTTGGCCAGTGTCTTGCTTTAGCCCAAATACACTACTTTGTGCATTCCTCTGACTTACTGATGTAATAACTCCCTCAAAGAAGGGAGCTGGATTACTTTGATGACATTTCTTCTTAATAAACACATACTAGTCTCCAGGTATCATGGCTTCCTTTGTTAGCTATTCACCATTTCTTTAAGTATAAATTCTAAAATCTTACATATTTGCCTAGACCATAGTTTATGGGAAACTTCTTGTCCCTTAAAAATTAAGGAGCATTTACCTATCTTCATTCTTCCAATACTAATCCTATTCTTTGCAATGAAAATTTTTGGAGAGAGGAAAACCTTACACCAGTCTGTTTCAAATTTGTTGTACTTTAAAGCACTAGATGACTGGGAATGTAGCTAATTTTGTGTTATCAGTACATAAAATGTGTATTTTGAAGTAATAAAAAGATGGCAATGAGAACTATAACATTCATATTTATAAAATAAAGTAATGAAATGTAAATTATTACTACATCTGAATTCATGAAATTCCTTTCTATAAAACCTGTGCTTGAAATAAGTGCTTATGGCACACTCCAGCTATTGATTTCTGCAAGTTAATAATTTCTACTAGTGGTATACAATCCCTAGATGGCTGGTAAAACATCTGTCAGCCTATGTCATGTTCCAAACAGTCAGTCAGTGGGTCAATAAAATTTGTGAGTGTCTTTGGTGTGGAGACCATTCTAGAAGATGCAGTGGGGAAATGTAAAGTAAAGAAATGTATGAATCTATTAAGGGACCAATGAATCTCAATGACAGCACTCTGGATAAGAAAATAGAAAGTAAAATTTAGAGCAATTTAATGTTCCTCTTGGAACAGACACAAAGTTTTCCTGAAATGACAAGTTAGTTTAAATCTATATATTCTCACTTACATTTTTCCTGGTAATGGAAAAACATGTTTTAAAAGATGTCATATTTTACTTTAGTGATATATCCTACACCCTTTGGGTTTTAGGCTCTTTCTTCAGGCATAAGGATGTTTACTGAGTAACCAAAGGAGTGGCAAGATGTCTACGAAATCACCCTTTGTGTCATTCCAGCAGAGAAGACAGTGTGGGAGGTACACCCAGGGGAATACAACCAGGCACTCAGCTCAAAAGTAGAGGTAGGAAGAATAAGAAAGGCTACTCTTAAGTAAACATTTGGTAACAGGATTCTGAGAACCCAAGGGATCATGATCATATTTCAAGAAAACTCTCAGTAAACACAGAAACAAAGATTAAGAACTGCACAGGCTGGTATAAAACAAGAAATAGGAAATTAACAGTGTTTGGACAAAGCAAGGAAAGAAATCCAGATCTTAATAAAATAGATCATTCCCTACGCCAGGTCTGGATAAGTGGTCTGGTTCAGATTGTTCTGAACGCAATAGATTAGTCTCTGAACAGAGCCTTGAGAAGGAAAAACTGATGTGAGTCATCAAAATCTTATTAGTAAAGTTATTTCAACACAGCTTTTAAGCTACCTTCATTTTTTAAAAAATCTTCCAGACATAACATAAAAAGACATGAATCAAGTGGCTACTAACAGATATTGTTATTAATACTCTGGGTCCTAACAGAATGTTGCTGGCTTAAGGTTACTTTTTTTCTCTCACTGTGGAAACAGCTCCCAAAACACCAAAGATTGAATTACCAAGGTATTTTAACTCTTGCACCCTATATGCTTACTACATAAAACCTTAATAATATTTAATTAGTCAGCAGATAATCATAAATATTTTTATATTCTAACTCAGTTTTATGTGACCCCCATTTCCAGATCTCCCAGACTGCATTAAATGCACTTGATTTCAGACCAAGAAGAGCTTCCAAAACAGAACCTCTAATGGAGTGAGCCAAGGAATCTAAGTTTGAAACTATTTTGCTGTCAAACTAGGTTCTGCTATTTACTTGCTTTGTGATCTTGGGCAAGTCTCATTACTTCTCTAAGCCTCAGCTCCCTCAGCCACAAAGCTATGTGCAGAATAGTACCTCCTCCTAAGGCTGCTGGGAGGATTGCAAGAAATCACACTCATCAAGTATACAGCACCATGCCTGCCATCTACTTAGTACAAAGGAAAGGAGTTATAATTAGCAAATGCCACATGGAGTTTATGACAGAAGACAGATCATTTTGGTCCCGCCCCCCAATAATCACCAATCACAATCATTACCAGTTAGATATTATTAAATACCAACCATGCACTAAACAGAGTCCAGAATAGACACCTTACAAATGCCAATATAGTTGCAATAAACTCAGCATTATATCTATTGCACAGAAACAAGCCTCCCAAGTCTTCATAGTTAGAGAATGCCAAAGCTGTTCTTTTCACCCAGACATGAGGCTCAAAGTCAGTGGCCTGCTTCTGAATCCCAAAGATGTGTTTATATATCAACCTTTTACTATGTAGTAAATAGCCTACATCTTAAAAATGGATGTTTTCCTTCTGAAAAAAAAAAATGAGTTTTTCTGAAAGAAACGAGTTTTAAGTTTCCTTAAAACTCTCAAGGGTGAAATTTTTGAGTGTGTGACAACCAATATTAAAATTTTGATTATCTTTTCACACTCTTATTTATAGTCCATGAGAACATCCTGAATAAGAAGTTCACTGGCAAGGCTGTCTTGATTAAGATCTCATGGATAAATCTAAAGCAATAGGCAACTGAGAGTTTAGCTAATTTTGTATCAGCTGTACATAAATGTGTGCTTTGAAATAAAAAGATGGCAAAAACACTCGTGTCTAGACAAAAACACTTGTTAACAACTGAAATACATTATCTTGGAATTTCTTTCTGAGGCTATTTTTACAAACAAGATCATTTTGGGCCAATAAGTGGGTCAAGAATATTTATTGAGCATCTGCTAAATGTGTGTGTCTGGAAGGGCATATTGGTTCTGTACTTTGTAATTAAATTGCAGTCTTAGTGATCCAGGAAAAAAAAAAGCTTTCTCACTCAATAATTTAACATTTCTTGATATAACTTTATATGGAGTCCTATATTTTTATAATTTACTGTCATTTTCTCTTTTTATCCATTAGGTAGTGAGAAACTCCCACGTTACAATCTTCCACTGTTTTGTTTTTTGGATTTTTTTTTTTGTAGCATTTGAGCTCAGTACCTTTATTATTTTCAGTAAGTTTTTTAAAATTTATTTTTGTTTTAATCTAAGATTCAAAGTATCTACAGAACAATAAAATGAAATGCCTTTACTGGGCAAATGAAGGCTATTAAACTAAGCAAGTGACTTCTTAGGTCAGTCCTCTCCAGGATAAGGTAAATCCTTCATTCAATTTCATATTTGAATCATTTATATATGAATTTAAAGGCTCTGTATATTACACCTCACTTCTAGTCCCTTCTTTGTCATAAAAATTCTGGTTGAATGACTCCTTGGGTAAAGTGAAGTTCTAGTTTGTTTTTTTCCATTAGCTTCATGGGTTCCAAGAAAGATACGGAATATTGAGTAGGGTTGGAATTAGCTGGAATTTATGAACTGGCATCAAGGACACTACTCAACCATGGGTCCCCAGATGGGAATATCATTAGTTGGGCAGCATAACTTCTCTGGGACATAAGTTGACTGAAGATGGCAAAGAAAAATTCACAATGTAAGTTGACACTACTCCTGTTTGCTACATCTCCTTTACCCAGCTTTCCCCACCGGACACAATGCAGTAATCAGAGCCTTTTCTCATTGAAGACACAGCTTAAAAACAGGGATGAGAGGGGCACCTGGGTGGCTCAGTCAGTTGGGTGTCCAACTTTTGCTCAGGTCATGATCTCACAATTCCTGGGTTCGAGCCCGTGTCCGGCTCTGTGCTGACAGCTCAGAGCCTGCGTCAGGTCCTGTGTCTCCCTCTCTCTCAAAAATAAACAAACATTGGGGCGCCTGGGTGGCGCAGTCGGTTAAGCGTCGGACTTCAGCCAGGTCACGATCTCGCGGTCCGTGAGTTCGAGCCCCGCATCGGGCTCTGGGCTGATGGCTCAGAGCCTGGAGCCTGTTTCCGATTCTGTGTCTCCCTCTCTCTCTGCCCCTCGCCCGTTCATGCTCTGTCTCTCTCTGTCCCAAAAATAAATAAACGTTGAAAAAAAAATAAATAAAAATAAACAAACATTAAAAAAAGAAATTTTAATTAAAAACAAAACAGGGCTGAGAGTGCTGCCTGATGGACCTGCTGTTTTGTAGCCCTGAGGTTTCCTTTTAGCTTTCAGTTTCTTTCATATTAGATATGAATACTGATGCAACAATCCAGGTGCTACAGCTCTCATTAGAATGTGAGAAAGAGCAGTGGTTAAAAAAAAAAAAAAAAAAAGAGCTTGCATTTGAACTCCTAACCTGACAAATCTTGTTTGCAGAACAAATGGACCTAAGGGAACACAGAGCACCTCATTGGTCAGAGAGAGCATTTTACCAGTGCCTTTATTCCAGCTTAAAGTCTGACTGTCTATGAAAGGCTTAACAAGGCAACAAACTAACCTTTAGTAATGTTTATATTCTGAAGGTACTTCTGCTAAAGAGGCTTGCTCTGAAAAACACAAGATGTTTTACAAATTCAAACTTTGATCCATTCATGTCACAAGTATTTGTTGAGGCACCTAAACAAGAAGAGAGTGAACTGTGTGAAGCACCACAGGGAAATCTCACAGGGAAAGATAGTCATAACCTGGCCTCACAGAACTTACAGTTTTATGTAGAAGACAAATCATCAATACTACAAGTTACAACAATAATATATGATACATTTTATCTTTGGAAGAGAAGTATAAGAGACCATGAGAACATACTGGAAGAATTTAATTTTTATGTCAACATCAGGGAAACCTCCCCCAAGAAGTGACCTGAGCTAATCCCTGTAGGATAAGTAGGGGTTACCTAATGTGTACCCTTTTAAGCCCAATTTCAGATGCTCTCAACCTCACCCAGCTCTTGTTCCAGCTGCCACAGAGATGACCAGCTCTTGACTGGCTCTGACCAACTTCTCAACCTCAATTGCTTCACCTCAGCCCTGCAAGTTTCAGCTCCCATTCTAGGGCTTCCCTGCTGATCACTTGGAACACACTCTCTGACTATATACATACAACCTGAAGTATGTAGGATTTAAGAGCACATGAGGTGAAACTCTGTCCAGTGAAAAAGACCCTATGGACTTTCCTAGAAGGAGTTAGCTTCTCAGAAGGCTGTCTAGTCTTAGCACTTCTGAGCAACCAACCCCCTGAAGAGAGATTTCAGTTCACTTCTTTGTTTGGATCTCCCTCTTTCTTCTCCGTTTCACCCTCATTCCTGCTCCCCTGTGGGGAAGGAAGGAAGCTCATTAGTCTTTGTTTTAGACTAGTTTTCAGGAGAACTTAAGCAAAAATACCCTGATAGAGGAATTACATTCTAGATAGGGACTATAAGTATAAAACTCAGTTCTGAGAGCCCATAATTAAAACCAAAGAGTAGAAGAAAAAGGTGACTAAGCAACTATTTGAGGAGTCAGACACAGAAAGAGCTGATATGTTGGCTGAAAGAGTATAGGCATACACTATCCAATATGGTAGCCTTCAACTATGTGTGGCTATCGGGTACTTGAAGTGTGGTTAGTTCAAACTGACATTACTTGTATGTGTAAAATACACACAGGATTTCAAAGACTTACTAAAACAAGTTTGTACTATCTTAATTTTTGACATTGGTTACTGATCAAATTGGTAATAAGTTTTATTTAATCCATTATATCTGAAATATTAAAATTCTACCTGTTTTTTAGTTTTTAGATGTGGCCACTAGAAATTTTAAGTTACATATGTGGTTCTCATATTTCTATTGGACAGTGCTGGTTTAGTGCTGGTTCCATTTCTTAAGGAAAATGGAATGCCACAGATAGATTTAAGTAGGGTAGTAACATAATTAAAGATTTGTCTTTTTGCAATATCACTCTGGCTATAGTACAAAGAATGAATTGGGGGAAAATCTAGATGCAGAGACCAGTGAGAAGACTGCAAAATAATTCAGAAGAAGGGAAGGAGGGAGGGAAGGAAGAAAGGAAGAGAGGAAGGGAGGAAGGAAGAGAGGAAGGAAGGAAGGTAAAGAGGAAGGAAGGAAGGTAAAGAGGAAGGAAGGAAGAGAGGAAGAGAAGAAGGAAGAGAGGAAGAGAGGAAGGAAGAGAGGAAGGAAGAGAGGAAGGAAGGAAGAGAGGAAGAGAGGAAGGAAGGAAGAGAGGAAGGAAGGAAGAGAGGAAGAGAGGAAGGAAGCAAGACAGGAAGGAAGGAAGGGAGGAAGAGAGGAAGGAAGGGAGGAAGAGAGGAAGGAAGGGAGGAAGAGAGGAAGGGAGGAAGGGAGGAAGAGAGGAAGGGAGGAAGGGAGGAAGGGAGGAAGAGAGGAAGGGAGGAAGAGAGGAAGGGAGGAAGAGAGGAAGGGAGGAAGGAAGGAAGGAAGGGAGGAAGGAAGGAAGGAAGGAAGGAAGGAAGGAAGGAAGAGAGAGGCAGGGAGGAAGAGAGGCGGGAAGGCGGGAAGGGAAGGCGGGAAGGGAGGGCGGGAAGGGAGGGAGGGAGGGAAGAATTTTGTCCTGGATTAAAAGTGGTGGCAGTGAGATTAGATTCACGAAACCGAACTGACAGGAATTGATGAAAAACTGGATACAGGAGTAAAATAAATGCCAAGGATTTTACCGTGGATTTGGTGTGTGCAACTGGGTTGATGGTAGGATTATACAATTATAGAATAGTGAAGGAGAGAAAAGCCAAGCATGATTTCACATTTAGAAATGTTAATTTTGAGATGACTAGGGAACATCAAATGAAGATGTTCAGCAAGCAGGTTATCAGGTCTGGAGGAGCTCAAAAGATTGTCTTGAGCTAGAGATCTAGTATTGGGATTTGTTTACATTGTAATTGAAACAATGGGAGTAGATAGGATTTTCTACAGACAGGATATAGAGGAGGAGAAAAAAAGACATACCACCTCCTCATGAGAACTGAAACCCCACTGTCCATCAAGGCAGTATTTTTCCTTCGTAGTGACTTCAAGGGGAATCTGTTTATTCTCATACACCCCTTATTCCTTGAGGTCCAACAGTGATTCAGAATCACCCATGTGCCTTGTTTCCACTTTTAGACTATTTTATTAAAACTTTTGTTCTCCTGAGGCTCACATTTTTTTATTTTAACATACCTTATTTCTCCTCATTGCTATCATCTACCTCACCTCCTAGACTTCCCCCTCATTTACTGAAGAGTTTTCAGATAGGTGTTATTTAGCAAATCTCATTTCCATCCCAGCTCATATGATCCTGAGAGACTTTAAGGTATAGCACTATGACCACTTGGTTTCTTGACCACCTCATCTTTAACAATATCGCAGCAACTCATTCTCATAAGCACACCGTGAATCTGGCTATCACCTGAGAAATAATGCATTAAAGATTTTACTTTCCAACTACAGTTTTCTACATTTCTTTCTGCAAAGCTACCTCTCCCCTTGATCACATTGGCACTTCTTTCTTGTTCTGCCTTCTCCACTTCTCATCCCCTTCCTTATCCTTATATGCCATCATTTCAATGCCCCTAACCTCAACTTTTTCCTTCCTCAAACCTGTCTTGTGAAAACTCACAACTTCATGAGCCCAAATATGGGCCTCTTGCTGCCAGCCCAAGGAACCTGTGTACTATGGGCAGAAACCACTGAACTAATCATAGGGCAGATTGATGGCTCTATAAATTTGTGGCCATCAACTCACCTGAGCCCTCAATGTTGCCTTTAAATAGGACTACTGTCTTTAGGTAATATTTTCCCCATTGTCCTAGAGATATTTCAAACTCTCTCCAGTGTCTTGAAATCCCAAGTTTCCCTACCTCACCCTTCATTCTCAAATGATCTCCTGCTCCTCTTCACAGAAAAGTTATGGCCATATAGACACTCCCTTGACTTCACATCATAAAACAAAACCTAAGAACATTTACACACAGTGACCAGAGGAGGGATGCTCTGTTCCTCCCAGATAAGACCCACCCCTCCACATATACTCTTGCTCCTCCAACCTTTTCCAGAACTCATACTATAAATACTTCCTTTTATGTTCTATATCAGCCCTCTATGCCTTTCTAATGAACCTGTCAGGTGCCTTAAGCATCAAGTTCCTCACATCTTAAAACCCTTCCTCTTAATTCTCAAATAATCATCTTTATTTCTTCATTTTTTCCCCTTTTAAGTTTCCATTTATATATTTTGAGAGAGAAAGAGAGAGAGAGAGAGAGAGAGAGAGAGAGAGAGAGAGAGAGAGAGAGAGAAAGTGCACAGGGGAGGGGCAGAGAAAGAATCCCAAGTAGGCTCTGTGCTATTGGTGCAGAGCCAAACATATGGAGATGTGACATGCCTGTCACAAATACAGGAGATACCATTTTAGTTATGTCACGCTTGTGCACCTTCTTATTGCATGTAATTGTGGTGTTTTCTGTTTTATTGTTTAACAAATTACTTATCTGTGTTTATTAAGTACATATATTCCATGGTATAATGTATTCAGATTACTTTTTTTAGTTCATGTATTTATTTTGAGAGAAAGAGAGTACATTATTATAAGCAGGAGGGGGGCAGAGAGAGAGAGAGAGAGAGAGACAGAGAGAGAGACAGAGAGACAGAGAGACAGAGAGAGAATCCCAAGCAGACTCCCTGCTGTCAGCACAGAGTCCAATGTGGGGCTCGAACTCACAAACCATGAGATCATGACCTGAGCCAAAATCAAGAGTTGCATGCTGAACGAACGTAGCCACCCAGTCGTCCCTATTTCTTCATTTTTAATTTGAAAAATTATATTCACTGTTTAGAGTTGCTATATCCATTTCTCCTATTAATTTCTAACCCACAACCTGGCTTATGTCCTGAACACTCCAAAACCCTGTATGAACACTTGCTGCCCTCCACATGGGTATGTTATCTTCAAACTTGAGATCCTTTGATCTGATTGCTTTTGTCACCATGTCCATTTTCATTGTATTGTATTTTTCACTAAATGTATAATTTTATCACTTCTTTAACTTTTACTTATCTAATGATCAGCAGCAAGTACAGGGTTACCCATGTCCAAAGAAAACAAAGTTAAAGGCATTTTTTCCAGCCAGTGTTGCAATTTCTGCTACGAGTCTCCTGTACTAGATCTCCAGGTGAAACCCTGAACAACAATTCCAGCCAATGAAAAAGGTGCCAGTTAAATTAAAAACCACTGAGCTGAGTAACTCTGAAGAACCAGAAAACAAATCCATCTTTCCCAGAATAGTGATAAGCCTAGCCTAAAGGCAATTCAAGATTTTTTTTCTCTAGTTCCAACAGCTCTTTATGATGACAGATCTCTTTTACTATTTAGTCTTAAATTTGCCAGGTATTTAACATTAACCGATGACCTAAGTGAAAGTAGCAGTAGGAAATTTCTCCTAAGTAGAAGGCCCCCTGGAAAAAAATCCCCCTTTGTTAAACAGCTCTAAAACTCTCATTGTTAAGATGAGGTATTACTAGAGTCACTTTTTCTGGATTCCCTTTGTCATCAGCCCTCTACAGTATAATACCATGTGCAATGAATTAGTCTCTCATTCTGCTCAAAGGAACTACCCTAACAGAAACACTAGTCCAGGGGCACCTGGGTGGCTCAGTCAGTTAAGTGTTCAATTCTTGATTTTGGCTCAGGTCATAATCTCAGAGACCTGGGACTGAGCCCCACATTGGGCTCTGCACTGAGCATGGAGCCTGCTTAAGATTCTCTCTCCGTGTCTCTGACCCTTTCCCCTGCTAGCATTCTCTCTTTCAAAATAAATAAACAAACATAGGGGCACCTGGGTAGCTCAGTTGGTTAAGCATCCAAGTTTGGCTCAGGTCATGATCTCACAGTTTGTGAATACAAACTCTATGTCAGGCTCTGTGCTGACAGCTCAGGGCCTAGAGCCTCCTTCGGATTGTGTATCTGTATCTCTCTCTCTCTCTCTCTCTCTCTCTCTCTCTCTCTCTCTCTCTCTCCCCCTCCCATGTTCACATGTTCTCATTCTCTCTCTCAAAAATAAACATTAAAAAAAATTTTTTTTAAATAAAAAAATTAAGCTTTCAAGAAATACTAATCCATCTATTTAAAATATTACCATCATTCCTGTTTGGTGACTCTTAAACCAGGGATATATGGAGAATCTCCTAAATTGTTGTTTGTTTGTTGTTGTTTTAAAGGATGTGAGTTTATTTTTATTTTATTTTTTTAAGTAATCTCTATACCCAGCGTGGGACTCAAACTCATGACCCCAAGATAGAGAGTCACAGGCTCTTCTGACTGAACCAGCCAAATGCACCTCCTAAGGACGTTTTTAAAATGTTGATAACTAGGGCCTACGTCTAAATATTTTATTTCAGTGGGTCTTGAAGTCTGAGTTGTATGTAGTCTACAAAGCTTCCCAAGGGATTTGTTATAAGTGTTGGATGTTTGTATTTGAATGCTTCAAGTATGCAAGGTACAGTGAAAAGCTTTATACACCTGGTCCTTACTTATTCTTCACAGAAACTTTGTGGGTGAGGATGTTGATTTATTACACAAGATGCATTTTCCACCCGTTTTTTCAAGCAAAGCTGATTTTGCACAGGTATTCACCCACCTCCAGAGCCATATAGTAGGGTTCTCACTGATCTAGCTGATCGTCATGGGGTTGCCATTCCCCACGCTAGTGATTGATGTTATATACTAACTGAATACGTTGTTCTGATTTTTGAGACGCAAGAGAAAATCAGCTAAGAGTCTTGAGGTAAAGGGGCTTCCCCCCTTAAGAAAGAAACAAATATAGGTGATTTGTTCTCCCTCTGAAGGTTATCATGTCTACCTATAATAGCCACAGCTATCAGGAGGTCAAGAGGAAAGAGTGCCTGAAGGCAAAGTTCACACAGTAAGGATGGCAGAATGGGAAACTGTGTTATTAACCAGGTTCTTGGTTTCAAGCAACATAAACAAATGAACCAACTCTGGCTCATTTAAGGACAAAGATAATTTGTCAAAATCATTCACAGTCTGGAAAATTAGGCTCATAGCTATACAACTAGCAATAAAATACCAAATCCTACACAGCAGAACTGGTGCGTGAGTAAGCTGCTGCTGCTGCTGTTGTCACCCAGAAGCTCTGGCTGCAGTTATCGCCACTGCCAGGCTGGCCCTCCATCTGCAACCGCTACCCCTGGCTTCTATCACAGATTCGAAAGAAAGACATGGATGGGGCACCTGGGTGGTGCAGTTGGTTAAGCATCCAACTTCAGCTCAGGTCATGAACCATTTCATGGTTCATGATTCCCAGCTCCACGTCAGGCTCAGTGCTGACAGCACAGAGCCTGGAGCCTGCTTCAGATTCTGTGTGTCTCTCTCTCTCTCTCTCTCTCTCTCTCTCTCTCTCTCTCTCTCTCTGCCCCTCCCCTTCTCACACTCTGTCTTTCTCCCTCTCTCAAAAGTAAACAAACATTAAAAAAAAAAAAGGCATGTTGCATCTACTTAGCCAAGTCTAGGGCTTAGGACTGTAGCCCAGCAGAAAGAAATGTTTGGAAGGCAACTAACTGGGACGTTTCAGCTTTGATATGAGGTAGGTTTTGCCCCCATCAAGAATACATAAGTTGCTAAATTCCTTGAAACACAGCAAAGAGGTTCAGATGCTGGGAAGAAAGGGAAAAAAAAAAAACAGATTACACACTACAGGTGAAAAGAAGCTGGGTCCTAGGAGTGTTTTTAAATCACAACAGAAGAGGTCATTATACCATTCTATTTTTACCTACATTCAAAAGTTTGTAAAAATGGAAATATATAAACCCATGGCAACGAACCAACCATTGATCCTATTCTCTAGTGTATTAGTGGCTTAGAAGAACACAAACTTATTACCTTATTCTGGAGGTCAGAAGTTCTAAAGTCAAGGTGTTAGCATTCCTTCTGTAGGCTTTAGGGGAGAATCCATTTCCAGCTTCTAGAGCCTACCCTGTATTCCCTGGCTCATGCTCTGGTTCCTGCCGTGGTATGGCTCTGTCCTTTACTTCCATTGTCACCTCCCCTTCTCAAACTCCAACCTTCCCACTTCCCTCTTATGAGAACTCCTGTGATTATACTGGGCCCACCTTGATAATTCAGGATAATGTTCCCATCTCAAGATTATTAACTTAATCACATCTTCAAGCTCTTTTACAACATTTTCCAAATTCTGAAGATTAGTACTGGACATCATTAGGGGCCATTATTCAGCCTACCGTACCTGATAATACCACTAATTGTGTCATTCTTACCTAAATCAACATATCATTTGAGGATCTGGATCCTCTAAGTAACAGCCATCTTTTTTCAATTTCACTTTGTCTAATAACATTACCAGTAGAAACAGACAACACACTCAAATAGGAAAATTTGAGGAAAGTTTAACAAAAGGACTATTCATGAAGGTATGGCAGGGAGCAGAGAATTACAAAACAGAATGCAATGCCCAAGGACTAGTACAGCAGGTTGCTATCTACCCTCTTAGGCCTGAAGGTGACCAGTTATGAGACCTGAGGCAAAGACATGCTAAGAGAGCTATTGGCTGAAGGTGTCTTGATATTGAGTAATGCAACCAGTGCCTTTGACCTAAATGACCAAGGGAAAGAGAACTTTAACATTCCTTGGCTCTGGGAGACCTGGATACCAGAAAATGTCATAGACTTTAGGTTCTTTTTCCCACTGGTCATTTACCTCACTTAGTGTTGACTTTTGGACTTTCGTCTCTTAAGTGACCTGAGAGGAGTCCAGAGGTCAGCAGTCTCCCAATACCCTCTTTCATTTTCCTTAGTACCACATAATTCCAGTTTATTTCCTATGGGAAAAACATTAGTGAAATCCTTAAAGCAGATATAAAGTAAGGTTGGTGGTTTGAATATGGTGACTATGCATTATATAATATTATTCAAAACCCATCACTGTAACCTCATTCTGGCTTATCTAGAAATTGAAGAAACTTGGGGCGCCTGGGTGGCTCAGTCAGTTAAGCGCCCGACTTGGCTCAGGTCATGATCTCACAGTTCGTGAGTTCAAGTGCCCCCGTCGGGCTCTGTGCTGACAGCTCGGAGCCTGGAGCCTGCTTCGGGTTCTGTGCCTCCTCCTCTCTCTGCCCCTCCCCTGCTCACGCTCTGTCTCTGTCTCTCAATAATAAATAAAATGTTAAAAAAATAAAAAAAAAAAGAAACTGAAGAAACTTAAAGCCAGGAGAAAGCAAAGACATCATGCTGTCCAATGCACTATTTTAGACCTAGATAACCAGGGACCCAAGAGAGTACAGTTTTTTAGTGCATGACCATCCTTTCTAACACTCTGTCCTTCCCATTATACCAGAACAAGGTAAGCCTTGTCTTACCCCTGTCAGCATCTTTGCATTTTATCACTGGGTTACACTGAAGGACAAGAAGGATATTGAATATAAGGCCATGAGAAAATCACTGACAAGCACAACTTTAGACAAATATAGATACCAAGCAGAAGACCACATTTTACTCATTACATTTTCAATGACTATTGCTCAGAGTAATCTTCCAGGTCTATCACTGAATTCCTCAACTGCCATTTGACAGTTTATTTGCACCTTGCTGAACCATTCTCAAGAGACATGTAGAATACACTTTCAGCCCCCTTGGATTCTTTTAAAACAGTGAATATTGCCTGTTCAAAAGCCCTATTGATTAAATACAAGAACACTTATAGAAGTGATTTCTAAACCCCCTTCTTCCTAGAAGGCTTTCTTCAAGTGAAATGTTAAGCAAATCAAGAGAAAGAGCTCTAGAATGAAGTAACAGGGCCCTATATCTAAACATTGCCTTTTTTCAGCCCAACATGCTCTGAACACTGACTCACAGAGCCAGATTTTAAGTATAGACTTATTCGCTTTCCAGAAAATCTTCCCACATTGTAAGCCATGAATGCCTTAGAATTTAAAAAGCAAATTATAATCACATGGCTTTGTTTAGGCTACTTTGTTATTTGCTTACCGCTGCCTTTCTAATTTCTTTATTAAATCAATAGGATCTAGGAGTGAACAGAGTTTTATTTCAGTAAAAATCAACTACTTTTGTGGCATCATAAAAAAAAGCTAATCATTACTTGTTTTCTCAATGCAGCCCATAATTTGCTCAGATGAATAAAGGAACACTTAGAAATTGATTATAAAGTCACATAATTAGCAAGATATGAAAAGGGGCATCAACTTATTTATAATATATATCAATATGTTCTTCTAAATAAATAATCTGAGGGTGTGTGTGTGGCTCAGTTAAGCATCCAACTCTTGATTTTGGCTCAGGTCATGATTGCATGGTTTGTGAGTTCAAGCCCCACATCAGGCTCTGCATGGAGTCTGCTTAGGATTCTCTCTCTCCCTCTCTCTTACCCTTCCCTATTCACACTTCTGTATGCTCTCGGTCTCTCTCAAAATAAATCAATAAACTTTAAAAGATAAATAATTTAAATACATTAAATAAATTAAAATTAAATAAATTAAAATTAAAATAAATAAATTAAATATATCATAGAATATATGTATTTAACACAGGTAAGTAATTTCTTAAACTATAAAACAGAAAATGCTACAATTTACATACAATAAGATGCACAAGCATGACATAACTAAATGGTTTCATAACTTGTTAATCTCCTGTATTTGTGAAAGGCGTGTCAAATCTCAACACTTTTTTTTTCCTCTTTTGGAAATTTGGTGGGGAAGACAGAGACCACCCTTTATTCCTATTGCCTCCTTTATGTAAACATACTGATATTCTATGATTCACTCTATGATTATGGAAATTCACTGCAGGATTATGGAAATACAAATTACCTTTTGCAAAAAAAAAAAAAAAAAAAAAAAAAAAGGAAAAGCCTTAACATTTACTTAATAAAATATCATGAGCCAGACATTAATGGTACTGAAGATTAAAAAAATAAGACATGATTCCTGCTTTACTATTATAAGGACCCATTTGAAGTTGTAACTGAAGATAACAGGTTATGAAAGCACTGGAGAATCACCTTTGGGTAAAGATGGACTCAATGCTTATGTTCTAAGTTGGGAAATTACCAAAAGATCTCCCATTTCACAGAACAATACTATTAGATTTACTTTTTAAAAGACTTACATGTCATACATATAGATTCTACTAATGTTAAGAATTTTTGTTCCTCTAGAGAATATCTATGAATTTTATTTCATTAATCCTCATAACCAATATGTGAATTAGGTTCACATTTGAAATAAACAAATGGAGTAAAAAAAAATTAAGTGATCTCAAGTCACATAGCTAACAGCCTAGCTAGGTCTTCAAATAAATATGAATTCCATGGTGCCCATGCACCTCACAGACACGCCTGTTGAAGACAGGCCTGGGTGTGGACATCCAGAGGAGCTGTGGAAGTCAGCCATGAAGCCTTAGATTTAAAACTAGGTAATAGGGTTTAGATTTCCTACGTCCACTTTATTCTTGAGATATGAATAAGCAGATTCTTTTCAATGGTCTATTTAAGCGGCTTTCATGATACACAAATTCTGGTACTTTCAGGACAGCTGTAAGATATGATCATGTATGTACTTTCCAGAAAGAGTTTTGGTTTTGAAGAAAGCCATTTACTTTAATGAGAGTTCTATGGGAGCAGATACATTTCTGTGGCACATATTTATTATCTCCAGTGCCTAGAACATTGGTACTCACTGAATGAGTAGATAAAATTCCAAATAACAATTCAAATATGGGGAAACAAAAGTAATTACAAAAAAGAGGAGAGTAGTAACTGAATATAAACTACTAGATGTTTAATGAGGCAGGCAATCATCTAGCAATCTATAAACTTCCTGTATGTGCAGAGCAAATCATTTTTTCACTGCAGAAAAAACTGTCAAATCCAAAATAAGTGGTTATTGATAAAAATACATGCTTCTTGAATGCCTTCAAGTTATGACACTTCTGTAGATAAAAGTATTCCTTTAAAATAGGGCTCCTTAAAGAAGTGGTTGAAACCAGAGCTGGGGCAGGAAAAAGTATAAAATGAGCCTAGAGAATCTTCTGATACCTGAACATAAGGAAATGTTTAAAGGGTGGGAAAAAATGGGGAAATGTCAAGAAGGTACAAGAGCTGACCTGAAAGGTCACAATGGCCAATGTTGGAACAATTTGAGCAAAAATGTAAATAATAATAATACTGAATCTAAAGAATGAGTAGTCACAAGTCCAAATTGATTTAAATAAGTGAGTAAATGAACGGACAGCTATTGGTTAAGAACAATTCCAATTAATAAGTGTACTTAAAAAAATGCACCATTACAACACCACAAAAATTGTAAAAATTGCTGCAGGTAAGATCCATTGATGAATGCTAAAATCAGTTTGTTAAAGATTAAGGGGAAGCATGATATTTGCATAGCCTTAAATTTTCTCACCCCAAATACTTATTAAAAAGCAAAACACACTAACTTTACAATACACACAGAGGAACCTAGTAGACACTACCTTAATCAGATTAACAAGGTTAACTCCCCAATAATAAGACATACAAATATCACATATCCCCTGATACATTGTTCTGAGGAAGGCATTTTACTTTTGTATTATTCTTCCCCAAATCCATAACCTGCACCTAACTAGGAGAAAACATCAGAAAAATCCAGTTGAGGAACTTCTACAAAACACCAGACCAGTACTCTCCTAAAGGGTCAAGGTTAGGGGGGGGCCAACATGGCAGAGAAGTAGGGGGAACTGAAGTTCCCTCATCCCTCACATCCCTCACATCCCTCCTTTGAGGCCAAAGGACTTTGAATTCCAAGAGTCCAGATTGCAGAGTGATAAAGACGTCTCCAGGGACTGCAAACTGGGAGAGATAAAACAGGCCACATAGGCACAGATGGGAGGGATCCCCTTCTGCAGAGAGACAAAAGGAAGAGAAAGAGAGGCTGGGAAGGAATAGGACTGTATCTGTACAAGAGAAAAACCACGGATGGGGATAGAGAAAGTCCAATCTCTAACTGTGGGGCTTTCTCCAGACTGGGTCCGGCTGTCCAGTTCACACACCTGGGGAGGAGGGAAGCCAGTCCCAGACTCACTAATTAGTTCAGAGGTGCAGTCTGCAGTGGCAGAAAGCAATCCCCTCCCTAGAGAAAAAAGGCAAAAGGTATACAACCATTCAAAGGACAAAGACTGCCTGTGCCCACCAGCCAGAGAACATATATCGGTGGTACAGAGACGCACTTCCCTGGATCCAGGGTACATGGAGTGGGACCCTTTAACATATGAGGGTTTAAATCCCAGCCAAGCACCAGGGAGGTGCAGGAGTTGGCAGAGTGGGACAGACAATATACGTGGCACTGTGAGGAGGCACGGAGCAGCTCTTCCCTGGAACCCAGTCACACGGATCGGGACCCTTTAAGACATCAGGGTTTAAATCCCAGCCAAGTGCCAGGGAGGTGTGGGAGTCAGCAGAGAGGGACAAACTGCCTTATTCGCGCCCACGGCACTGTGAGGTCAGCCTGAACAGAATGGTTTGGGACACCCAGTCCATGGAGGAGAGACTGGGGTATCGCCATTTTTCTCCCCATCACCAACAAGGTGGGACCTGAGGGAACAGACAGTGGACCCACAGTGGAGGCGGGACCCACCTGCACCAAACCACGCCCCTCCACACCTGGTAACTGCACATCTACAGGAACAGGATTGATGCTGACAAACCAGACAGCCGGTCCTACAGACGAGTGCTGCCACCAGTTCCAAGTCACCCACCAGTTTTGCAGTTCCTGATTTAATTCTTGGACAATTCTTACTACATATATTTTTTTTTCTTCCTTTTCTCCTTCTTATTTCTTCTCTCCTCTAGTGTGGTTATTATGGTTGTTGGTTTGTTTAAGCATACATATTTAATCTATTCTTTTTATACCTGTCTTGTATCTCCTTCTTAATCTCCCTCCTTCTCCCTCCCTCCCTCCTTCCCTCCCTCCCTCTCTCTCTCTGGATTAAGCCATAGAGTTCCTCTACCTAGCCAATTTTCTTTTCTTTTTCCCCACCCTGTCATTTCTCTCTTTGCATGGGATAGGACCTCTTCCATCAACAATGTCCCCATCCCATTGTTTGGCTATAGCTGATGGGTTTTTTGTTTTTCTGTTTGTTTTCTTTTCCAGGGCTACTTCAACAAACAAATCAAAGCACATCTGGTGGAGGGTCCAAAACATTACTACGAGTAGGAAAATAAAGCAACCAGAGTCACAACAACAGAGTACAAGTAACACACTCCAAAAAACACCTCTTGCAGTCCAGGCCCTGGACAGTGTATGAGCCCTCTTTTTTTTTTTTTTAATTTTTTTTTTTTACATTTATTTATTTTTGAGACAGAGTGAGACAAAGCATGAACGAGGGAGGAGCAGAGAGAGTAGGAGACACAGAATCTGAAGCAGGCTCCAGGCTCTGAGCAAGCGGTCAGCACAGAGCCTGATGCAGGGCTCAAACCCACGAACTGTGAGATTGTGACCTGAGCCGAAGTCGGACACTCAACCGACTGAGCCACCCAGGTGCCCCTGACCCCTCTTACAATAGTAGTACTTAAAGGTGCAGGGCACATAACAAGCTTTTAAAACACAAGGGACAGAAAACGAGCCAAAATGATAAAAACGGAAGAATTATCCTCAAAAGAAATTCCAGGAAGAAATGACAGCTAAAGAATTAATCAAAACAGATATAAACAATATAACTGAACAAGAATTTAGAATAATAGTCATAAGATTAATCGCTGGACTTGAAAAAAGCATAGATGACAGTAAAGAATCTATTGCTGCAGAGATCAAGGAACTAAAACACAGTCATGATGAATTAAAAAGTGCTGGGGCGCCTGGGTGGCGCAGTCGGTTAAGCGTCTGACTTCAGCCAGGTCACGATCTCGCGGTCCGTGAGTTCGAGCCCCGCATCGGGCTCTGGGCTGATGGCTCAGAGCCTGGAGCCTATTTCCGATTCCGTGTCTCCCTCTCTCTCTGCCCCTCCCCCATTCATGCTCTGTCTCTCTTTGTCCCAAAAATAAATAAATGTTGAAAAAAAAAAGTGCTAAAAATGAGGTGCAAAATAAACTAGAGGCAGTAACAGTGAGGGCTGAAGAGGCAGAGGGGAGAGTAAGTGAAACAAGATAAAAATATGAAAAAAGATGAAGGTGAGAAAAAGAGATAAAAAAAATTCTAGACCACAAGGGGAGAAATAGAGAACTAAGTGATTCAATGAAAAGTAATAATACGCATAACATAGGAGTTCCAGAAGAAGAGAGGAAGGGGCAGAAGGTGTACTTGAAGAAATCATAGCTGAGAACTTCCCCAATCTGGGGAAGGAAACAGACATTGAAATCCAGCAAGCACAGAGAATTCCCTTCAGATGTAACTTGATCTTCTTCACAACATATCATAGTGAAACTGCCAAAATGCAATGATAAAGACAGAATTCTGAAAGCAGCTAGGGATAAACGGGCCTTAATCTACAAGAGTAGACACATAAGGGTAGTAGCAGACCTATCTACTGAAACATGGCAGACCAGAAAGGAGTTGCAGAAAATTTTCAATGTGCTGAATACGAAAAATATGTAGCCAAAAATCTTCATCCAGCAAGCCTGTCATTCAGAATAGAAGGAGAGATAAAGGTTTTCCCAGACAAAAACTGATGGAGTTCATCACCACTAAACCAGCCCTACAAGAGATCCTAAAGGGGACTCTGTGAGTATAATGTTGCAAAGACCACAAAATACCAGAGACATCACTACAAGCATGAAACCTACAGATATCACAATGACTCTAAATTGAGATCTTTCAACAATAACATGAATGTAAATGGACTAAATGCTCCAATCAACAGACACAGGGTATCAGAATGGATTGAAAAAAAAAAAAAAAAAAAAAAAAAAAAAAAAAAAAACCAAGACCTACCTATTTTCTGTCTACAAGAGACCCAATTTAGACCGGAAGACACTTTTAGATTGATGGTGAGGGGATGGAAAACCACCGATCATGCTACTGGAAATCAAAAGAAAGCTGGAGTAGCCATACTTATATCAGACAAACTAGATTTTTTTTTGACAGGGATTTTGTCTAGTTTATTCATTGCTACATTATCACAATCTAGAATCAGAATCTAGAATGGTGCCTAGACACAATAGGCAGTTGATTAATAATTTTTGAATGGATAAAATAATGAATAATTTTGAAAGAATCAATGAGTTAGAGCCCCTATACTTATTACATGTTATTAAATATATTTTCTTCTGTTTTTTTTCCCCCCACGAAGTCTTCACTTATAAAAGCTTCATTTTGGCTTCTGGACTACTATATTTCAAATACAATGAAAATAAATCTTTTCTACAAAAAAAATTGCCCTTTACTGTCTCTCACCAACTCTACTTATTTTAAAGAATATTCCAATGTTAGCCAAAAAAAAATTGATGTATGGGTAATGGCTGATCTGGTATTTTTTTGTTCTGTGTGCTGCTGCCTCAACTCTATGGAAGAGTGAGTTAAATTTTCAAAATATACAAATCAAAAATAAGGGGGGCACTTGGGTGCCCCCGTCGGTTAAGCCTCCAACTTTTTTTTTCAATATATGAAGTTTATTGTCAAATTGGTTTCCACACAACACCCAGTGCTCATCCCAAAAGGTGCCCTCCTCAATACCCATCACCCACCCTCCCCTCCTTCGCACCCCCCCATCAACCCTCAGTTGTTCTGTTTTTAAGAGTCTCTTATGCTTTGGCTCTCTCCCACTCTAACCTCTTTTTTTTTCTTCCCCTCCCCCATGGGTTTCTGTTAAGTTTCTCAGGATCCACATAAGAGTGAAAACATATGGCATCTCTCTTTCTCTGTATGGCTTATTTCACTTAGCATAACACTCTCCAGTTCCATCCATGTTGCTACAAAGAGCCATATTTCATTCTTTCTCATTGCCACGTAGTATTCCATTGTGTGTATAAACCACAATTTATCAATTCACCAGCTGATGGACATTTAGGCTCTTTTAATAATTTGGCTATTGTTGAGAGTGCTGCTATAAACATTGGGGTACAAGTGCCCCTATGCATCAGCACTCCTGTATCCCTTGGGTAAATTCCTAGCAGTGCTACTGCTGGGTCATAGGGTAGGTCTATTTTTAATTTTTTGAGGAACCTACACCCTGTTTTCCAGAGTGGCTGCACCAATTTGCATTCCCACCAACAGTGCAAGAGGGTTCCCATAGACAAACTAGATTTTCAACTAAAGGCTGTAACAAGAGATGAAGAAGGACATTATATCACAATTATGGGACCTATCCATCAAGAAGATCTAACAATTATAAATGTCTATTCACCCAATTCAGGAGCACCCAAATATATAAAACAACCACAAACATAAGCAATCTTACTGGTAAAAATGTGGTAATTGCAGGGGACTTTAATACTCCACTTACAACAATGGACAGATCATCTGGACAGAAAATAAATAAAGAAGCAAGGACCCTGAATGATACACTGGACCAGATGGACTTGACAGATAGATTTAGAATTTTTCATCCTAAAGCAGCAAAATACACATTCTTCTTGAGAATGTGGAACATCGAACATTCTCCAAGATAGGTCACATACTGGATCACAAAACATCCCTCAATAAATATAAAGGAATTGAGAACATATCATGCACAACTTCAGACCACAATGCTATGAAACTTGAAATCAACCACAGGAAAAAGTCTGGAAAACCTCCAGATGCAGGGAGGTAAAAGAACATCCTACTAAAGAATGAATGGGTCAACCAGGCAATTAAAGAAGAAATTTAAAAAATACAGAAACAAATGAAAATGAAAACACAACACTCCCAACACTTTGGGATGCAACAAAGGCAGTCCTAAGAGTAAAATACATTGCAATCCAGGCCTATCCCAGACAAGAAAAATCCCAAACACAAAATCTAACAGCACATCTAAAGGTACTAGAAGCAGAACAACAAAGAAACCCCAAAGCCAGCAGAAGAAGAGAAATGATAAAGATCAGGGCAGAAATAAACAATATAAAATTCAAATAAAACAGTGGAACAGATCAATGAAACTAAGAGCTGGTTTTTTGAAAAAATAAACAAAATTGATAACTCCCTAGCCAGACTTCTCAAAAAGAAAAAAGAGGATCCAAATATATAAAATCACAAATGAAAGTGGATTTATCACAACCAATCCCTCAGAAATACAAGCAATTATCAGAGAATACTATGAAAAATGATATGCCAACAAACTGGACAACCTAGAACAAATGGACAAATTCCTAGACACCCACTATCAAAACTAAAATGGTAAGATATAGAAAATTTGAACAGACCCATAACTAGTGAAGAAATGAATCAGTTACCAGAAATCTCCAACAAATAAGAGTCCTGGACCAGATGACTTCGCAGGGGAATTATACCAGATATTTAAAGCAGACTTAATACCTATTCTTCTCAAGCTGTTCCAAAAAACAGAAATGGAAGGAAAAATTCCAGACTCATTCTATCAAGTCAGCATTACCTTGATTTCAAAACCAGAGACACCCCACTAAAAAGGAGAATTACAGGCCAATACCCCTGATAAACATGGATGTGAAAATTCTCAACAAGATATTAGCAAATCAAATTCAAAAGCATATGAAAAGAATTGTTCACCATGATCAAATGGGATTCATTCCTGGGCTACAGGCCTGTTTCAATACTCATAAATCAATCAACGTGATATATCACATTAATAGAAGAAAGGTTAAGAACCATATAGCCCTGGGGCGCCTGGGTGGCGCAGTCGGTTAAGCGTCCGACTTCAGCCAGGTCACAATCTCGTGGTCCGTGAGTTCGAGCCCCGCGTCAGGCTCTGGGCTGATGGCTCAGAGCCTGGAGCCTGTTTCCGATTCTGTGTCTCCCTCTCTTTCTGCCCCTCCCCCGTTCATGCTCTGTCTCTCTCTGTCCCAAAAATAAATAAACGTTGAAAAAAAAAATTTAAAAGAACCATATAGCCCTGTCAATAGATGCAAAAAAAGCATTTGACAAAATACAGCATCCTTTCTTAATAAAAAAAACCTCAAGAAAGTTGGGATAGAAGAAACATAACTAAATATCATAAAAGCCACATATATGAAAGGCCACAGCTAATATCATCCTCAATGGGGAAAAACTGAGAGCTTTCCCCCTAAGATCAGGTACATGACAGGGATGTCCACTCTCACCACTGTTGTTTAACATAGTGTTGGAAGTCCTAGCATCAGCAATCAGACAACAAAACAAGATAAAAGGCATCAAAATTGGCAAAGAAGTCAAACTTTACATGGAAACCCCAAAAGACTCCACCAAAAGGCTGTTAGAACTGATACATGAATTAAGCAAAGTCTCAGGGTACAAAATCAATGTACAGAAATTGGTTGAATTTTTATACACCAATAATGAAGCAATAGGAAGAGAAATCAAGAAACTGATCCCATTTACAATTGCACCAAGAACCATAAAATACCTAGAAATAAACCTAACCAAAGGTATAAAAGATCTGTATGCTGAAAACTATAGAAAACTTATGAAGGAAATTGAAGAAGACACAAATGAAAAAAACTTCTATGCTCATGGATTGGAAGAATAAATATTGTTAAAATGTCAATAATACCCAAAACAATCTACACATTCAATGCAATCCCAATCAAAATTGCACCAGCATTCTTCTCGAAGCTAGAACAAACAATCCTAAAATTTGTAAGGAACCACAAAAGACCCCAAATAGCCAAAGTAACATTGAAGAAGGAAACCAAAGCAGGAGGCATCACAATCCCAGACTTTAGCCTCTACTACAAAGCTGTAATCATCAAGACAGTATGGTATTGGCACAAAGACAGGCCACTGGAATGGAATAGAAAACTTAGAATTAGACCCCCCCAAATGTATGGCCAATGAATCTTTGACAAAGCAGGAAAGAATATCCAATGGAAAAAAGTCTCTTTAGCAAATGGTGCTGGGAGAACTGGACAGCAACATGCAGAAGAATGAAACTAGACCACTTTTTTACACCATTCACACAAATAAACTCAAAATGGATGAAAGAACTAAATGTGAGACAGGAAACCATCACAGCCCTAGTGGAGAAAGCAGGCAACAACCTCTGTGACCTCAGCTGCAGCAATTTCTTACTCAACACATCTCCAAAGGCAAGGGAATTAAAAGCAAAAATGAACTATTGGGACCTCATGAAGATAAAAAGCTTCTGCACTGCAAAGGAAACAGTCAACAAAACTAAAAGGCAACCAACGGAAGGGAAAAGATATTTGCAAATGACATTGGATAAAGGGTTAGTATCCAAAATCTACAAAGAATTTACCAAACTCAACACCTGAAAAATAATCCAGTTAAGAAATGGGCAAAAGACATGAATAGACATTTTTCCAAAGAAGACATCCAGATGGCCAACAGACACATGAAAAGATGCTCAACATCACTCATCACCAGGGAAATACAAATCAAAACCATACTGAGATAGCATCTCACACCGGGCAGAGTGGCTAAATTAACAACTCAGGAAACAACAGATGTTGGCAAGGATGTGGAGAAATGGGAACCCTCTTGCCCTGTTGGAGGGAATGAAAACTGGTGTAGCCACTCTGGAAAACAGAGTGGACGTTCCTCAAGAAAAAAAAAAAGTACCCTACGACCCAGCAATAGCACTACTAGGAATTTATCCAAAGGATACAGGAGTGCTGATTCACAGGGGTACATGTACCCCAGTGTTTATGGCAGCACTTCCAACAATAGCCAAATTATGGAAAGAGCCTAAATGTCCATCAACTGATGAATGGATAAAGAAGATGTGGGATGTGTGTGTGTGTGTGTGTGTGTGTGTGTGTGTGTGTGTGTGTGTATAATGGAATACTACTTGGCAATGAGAAAGAATGAAATACGGCCATTTGCAGCAATGCGGATAGAGCTGGAAGGTATTATACTGAGTGAAATAGGCCAGTCAGAGAAAGAAGATATCCTATGTTTTCACTCATATGTGGATCTTGAGCAACTTAACATGTTGCTCAAAGACCATGGGAGAAAGGAAGGGGAAAAAAAATAGTTACAGAGAGGGAGGAAGGCAAACCATAAGAGACTCTTAAAAGCAGAGAACAAATTGAGGGTTGATGGGGGATTGGGGTGAGGGGAAAATGGGTGATGGCCATTGAGGAGGGCACATGTTGGAATGAGCACTGGGTATTGTATGTAAGCAATGAAACACAGGAATCTACCCCAAAACCAAGAGCAAACTTTACACTCTATGTTAGCCAATTTGATAATAAATTATATTAAAAATAAAATAAAATAAAGTGTCAAGACTATGAAAAACAAGGAAAGACAAACTGTCACAGGTCCAAAGCAACTAGAGTTATGACAACTAAATGCAATATGCGATCCTGAACTGAAATCTGAAACAGAATAAAGACATTAGTTGAAAAATGGGAAATCCAAATGTGTCTATAGTTTACTGATTAGCACATCAATTTATTATTTTAATCAATGCACCATGGTTATATTAAACCTTAATATTGGGAGAAGCTAGTTGAAGGGCAAGTGCAAAATCTGTTTTATCTGTTAAACTGTTACATCTAGAATTAGTTCAAAATAAAAAGTTCTAAAAAATAATGGCATGAAAAACCTAATTTAGATAGAATGGTTAGAGAAGACCTCCCCTAGAAAATGATGCTTAAACAGACATGGAAGCATGAGAAAATATTAACTTCTCTAATCTGAAATAGCTTTAATAGAATATTTCTTCTGTAATTCCAAAAAAATAATTTATATTCATACGTGACATTAACATTTTAAGTTTCAGATAATTATTCCAATAATTGTATTAGGCTTTAAGTGACAGCTTACCAGATTAGAAGTAATATATTTAGAAGGCTGAAGTTGTCATGTGTGTGTGAATAAGATAAATGCCTAAGAAACGTAAAAACTTTGGTATTTTCCTAGTGGTATATTCAATAATCATATTCAAATACCACATATTACTCTATCTTAAACTCTAGCAACAGGTAGCAGGCATATCACAGTAATTTTAAAATTTATGTCATACAAGGAAAGGAGAACAAGTTCTACCCCGAGTTCCACCCCAAGTTCCAAAGTCATTTCCTTCATTATTCTCTTGGTACTTTCCATGAAACTAAATTTTCCCACTAGAATAGGACAAATAAGTTTAGACATCTATTGATCAGAAGCAAATGCTATAGTCAGATTATTTAGGGATACAGGTTGGTAACAACGGAAGCAATTTGGAAGGTGAGCTAATCCAGTGCTTCTTAATCCCATCTGATCTAACACCTATTGTATCAACTATTTAGTGATAGCCCCTTTATTATCCTAAAATTGAAATGTAATAAAAAGGAGAATGATAAGGAAATTTAAAATTAAGCATGTATTCCAAAGTGTAGATACTTCAGTACAACTGCAATAGGAAACACAACAAACATAGACACAAACTACATAAATCACTGTGACTGTCACTGCTACAAATGCAGACTGACATAACAGTTATTAGCAACTGAAATTCCATAGGGAGCATCCTGTAGGAACATCATTTCCTAGATGGTGAACAACCCTCTGAAAATCCCAAAGAAAATGAATTAAAATTCTCTCCTAATATACACACACTGATTCCTGCAAAATATCTGTTAACTTTTGTATTTATATTTCTTAAAACCAAACAGAAAATAATTCATTATACACATAAAATGAGTTAATTTATAGACTCAGAAAATTATAAGCCAGTTTTATTTACCTATATGAATGTTCCCTGTGACATTCAGAAGTCATACTGGATACAGGACAATTTTTTGTTGTGCAAGGATCTTTTTATGCATTTCAGAACTTTAGGTCTATCTGATTTCCATCTAATAAATGTGAGTTGAGTTCCCCCAATCATTTTGACAATTAACTAACATCCCCAGAGATTTCTAAAATACCCCTAGGACATCAAAACCACTGACACAGACCAGCACTTTTAACAGACAAGGAAATAGAGCTTAGAGCTTGTACTTCCCCAAGATTACAAAGCTAAAGATCAAACTAATGCTGGAATGACATAAGTCTCTTCTTACTATGCTGTATCTCTTTTACTCTTTCAGTTCTTGGTATTCAAAATATGTAAATCAGAACTTTCCCATGCTCCATCAACACTAAATAACGAAACTGCTGCCTCTCTTCAAAACTTTATCTTCTCCCTCGAGATCCATTAGCTTCAAGAGCCAAAGGCATACTTTCTAGCATTCCCTGTGAATCAGGCCGACTCTCCTATTCTTTCCCTCCTGTACATTGCCCCAAGCCAAGCCTGCTAAAATGCCCAGAGAGCCTCACCTCAAACCAGGAAGAAGTTAGGATTACTTCACAGCAAATATCTTTAGCAACTGTATGTGGTCTTTTGTCTACTACAGGAAAAACAGGTCAAGAGTTCTTAGGGTATCTGGTAGCATTCTCCTAGCCCTGTGTTCTTGTGCTCCTTTATCTAACATAATGCAGATTAGTTCTAAATCTGACAAAGTTGAAAAGAGGAGGATAGGAGGAGCTGCAAAGATTGCCTCACAGCTGATAATAACACAAGTTGAAATATCACTTCAGCCATTGACATGAATACAGTTTCAAGGTGCAGCTATCTGAGGCTCTCTTGGTACACACTGTATTTTTTAAAGTTTATTTATTTATTTTGGGAAAGAGAGAAAGAGAATGAACACAAGCAGGGGACAGGGAGGGAGAAGGAGAGACAGAATGAATCCCAAACAGGCTCTGCACCATCAGCACAGAGCTGAATGCAGCACTTGAACTCATGACCTGAGCAGAGATCAAGAGTCAGTCGCTTACCACCTACACCACCCAGGTGCCCCTCAGTACACGCTGCATTTTTGATCATTGGTAAGGCCACAACGAAAGAGGTAATTAGTTCTCCCACTAACCTCATTGATACAAAGGTTTCCCAAAGAACAGGCCTTTGTTATCCCAAACACCTTTTAAAAAGTGGTCTATTGTTGAATAAGAGCAAGCTATTAAACATATCAGGTTTTTTTCTACCATTTTTTGGTATTAAATCACAGTCCTTTATGCATAAAGGAATAAATTCTAGGAAAATGGTCTTAACATTCACATTCTTTGCATTGATAGAATCCCTAAACAAGCTATCAAATTGAAAAGGGCCTTTATCCCAAATGATCTTGTAGACATCCTCAGATAAATTAGACACAAATCCTATCCCACATAATTAAAAATATCTAATTTAAGGTTCATGGGGTTATTTCTGAGATAATGTCTCATGTGAAATGTAATATGCTTCACAGAAATATTTTTGCTATATTTAAAGCCCATCAGAGTTACAACTTGTTAGGGATTCCAGTTAAATGACTCTTAAAATTGAAATTTACTTTTTTTTAAGAAGAATTAATATTCAGCGAGAAGATTCAAAAAGACATTTTGTTCAAAGAATGAGTGCCTCAGAAGGTATTATGGAGTAAGGAAGGAGAAAATTCCCTTTGAAATATGAACCTTTTGGTTGAAACAACAAACAGAACACCAGATTCTAGCTTTTGGATTACAATGCATATTGGTACATTTATCAGTTGAAAATTAGGAGAAAATGGTTTATTTTTTAACATTTATTTATTTTTGAAAGACAGAGACAGAGAATGAGTGGGGGAGGGGGAGAGAGAGGGAGGGAGACACAGAATCTAAAGCAGGCTCCAGGCTCTGAGCTGTCAGCACAGAGCCCAACGTGGGGCTCAAACCCATGAACCATGAGATCATGACCTGAGAGGAAGTTGGACACTCAACTGACTGATCCACCCAGGTGCCCCAGGAGAAAATGCTTTTTAAAACACACATAATACATCCTTTTATTTTTCCTTTTGTTTTGTATGTTTCTACCATACACATATACACACATACCCCTAAAACAAGCCCAGTATAAGCCCAATCTAATTCTTTATCTCTAAAACAAAGATTCAATAAATTATTTTCATACTGGATAGAAGTATCATCTAGAGGTGGGGCGCCTGGGTGGCTCAGTTAAGTGTCCCACTCTTGATATGGGCTCAGGTCATGATCTTCCTGTTCATGAGATCAAGCCTCACACTGGGCTATGTGCTGACAGTGCAGAGCCAGCTTGGGATTCTTTCTCCCGCTGTCTCTATACACCCCTTTCCCACCCACTCACACGTTCTCACTCTCTTTCTCAAAGTAACTATTTTTTAAAACTGTCATCTAGGAATTTAAAACACACTTGGCTATATTCAGCTCTATTCCAGAACCAGATGAACCAAGTACCCAAACCTGAGTTCCACCTCTGGTAAGGATCTGGGCTCTCCCCTGTATTCCCATCTACAACTACCACAGCAGTAGCTCTTGAGTCACAACCTGGGATTCATTTTATAACCTGTGAAATCCAAGCTTCTGCCCTGCCTCCCTCCCAAGAAACTGGAAAGGCAAATGAGACACAGCCCCTACCCACATGAAATCCTAATCCTATAGGAGAGATATCCATCCTTTCAGTAGAGTTTATTATTTAATTACTAAGGGGCTTTGGGGAAAAATGAGTAGTGTTAGCAACTAAAACATCTTTAGGCTAATGTAAGCTTCTGTTTATGACCAGCTTTTATTCTTTAATGTTTTTTTTTCAAACTGACATGTAAATTGGCCAAATTTTATTACAATCATCTGAGATGAATGTGTGTGTGTGTGTGTGTGTGTGTGTGTGTGTGTGTGTGTGTGTGGTTTACCATGAACACATATAGTGCCACTGTTGTAATTCTTTACCCGATACCACTTTGGGTGAAAGCCCAGGAACAGCTTTCATCCTATTGTCCAACCTGTCTGTGGTGCTCAACAGAATGAATGTTTACCTTTTTTCTATTGAAAACATCTCACTGTCCCCATGTGCTCGCCTCCCCAGTGTGTCTTTGCACCATTGATGAAGTCCAGGAGGGATCATTACATGATGCTCTGGTCCAAAGGTTGATTTGTTAGCTATTACTTGATTCTCTAATGCATCATTTGGCAGAGTTCTTTATGTACCATGCTTGAAGATATCCTGCTAATGAAATTCACCCTCATGTAAAATATCAGAATTAGAAAGACCAACCACTAATTTTATTAATTAGCTACGCCTACAAAATTGTGCTGAGGTGCATACTAACTATGAAATTCCAACCTCAGCTGATTAGGAAAATGTTATCCTTTAAAACAAAAAAATAAGTACCCATAAAGCAGCACTTAGAACAGAAAGCACAATTGGGTTAACTAGAAAATAGATATCACTGTAATCGGGAAAATACACTAATTTTTTTTAAGAAAAGTCAAGTACAACATGTAGATCCTGAAAAGTGATTTTTTAAGAATTATACTGAACTGTGTTCTATTGTTAAATAAGCATTTGTATACCAACTCTGTCAAGTTACTGTAACAATGTGAAACCAGTTAATGAAGCTTCAAAAAAATTGATCTGGGAATATCATAGGAAAGAAAAGAAAGCTGTTTTATTCTACTAAAGCAATTTAGTGACTGTATCTTGATTATCAAGTCAAGGTTAGTACACATTTCCCTAGATCTGATTAGCCTGGAGCTCTTTAGGTACGAACATGAAATTTTTCACTCTTGCTATCAAAATTTTATAGGATAGCTAAGAAGAGATTTCAACTCTGCATTTTAATGAAAAGGATGTCCTTGGTTTACCAATATAAGATAAAAATTAGGAGAGATACCAATCTGATGTCTTTTGGTGAAAGCCAGCAGGTTGCATTAGTAGTACTCCAGATAGCTAACTGTTCCACAGATCTAAGGTAAGAAATCATGCAACATATTCTAAAGTTTGTGTAGTTGGTTGGTTGTTTTTTTGACCTGCCCACCTCATCACTCTAAGACAGGAAACCATCTACTCATAGCCACTTTTACTCTTAAAGTTCGTGCATTTCCTTTTCTTATAACATTCCCATCAGGTACCCCAACTCTTCACCTTTTTGGTTCTGCCAGCGTTCTACCATTCTCTTCCTAGAAGTTGAGAAATTAAAGATAATAGCCAGTAATAGGTCTGAATAGTTTCCCAAAAGACATTCATAAAAAAAATGTTTCATAGGTTCACAAAAATGTCAGGAATGAAATGAAATTTAAGCTTATGTAACCCATCCCCTTTAATCACCCTGACCAGGTATCAAACTTAAAAACACTTGCAATGACATACATGATGACTTTTTAATCATAGCCCATCCAATTTTTAGCTGGGAAAATGCAATTCCTAAATCTTCTATCCAGTGACCCTAGTTTCTACAGTTGGGAATTCTCCCCTAAAGGGTAGGGGAACTTAACTTATTCTTTCTCATCAGGCTTTCAAGTAGTTGAAGACAGCAATCTTATGTATATTTAATACTATTATGCTAACTCTCCATTTCCTTCCATTTTTTTCTGATATGATTGCTAGTGTCTACATCTGAACACCCACCTCTTTGGAGACCAAGTAAGATTTAGAATCTGGACTGAGCCAGAGGATAGTAACCTACCCTAAATGGCTATGTGTAGGGCAGTTCTGAGTCAAATCCTTGAAGGAGAACTAAGAAGCTTAGTCCAAGATAACCAATACCAATGACAACTCCAGAATTGCAGGAGGATTAAGAAGAATCATAGCCAGGCAGCTATAGGAACAGACTGGAAATACCCATGCATTCAAGTGTTCAATGCTTTCAAGGGTTGGTGGTTCATCTTTATCAAGTAGTTGTTGTGTGAAGGGCTACATCACAATCTGCACGCAAGTTAAAAAGGTACACATCCCAGGGTGTTCCCAGAAGGTTATAAAGGTACCTTTCATAGCTAATAGCCCAATATCACAAGGGTGACAAATATATAATTGCCTGGGCTGCAAAGGGTATAAAACATGACAGCACATGAATCAACGAAATATTAACTATTTAAATGCCTTATTAACTTACATTTTATTTTCTGTGACAATGTAAAAATTGCAAAATTTTAAACAAAAACTTAAATAAACTAGAATGCACCCCATACTGAGGAGGTCTACCTTTGACTGTGCCATAGCAACTTTGCAATAGCCCAAACTAGAAGCAACCCACAAGGCCATTAAACAGGAGTGGATGAACAAAAACTGGTATAACCTTACAATGCAATACTATTCAGGAGAAAAAAAATGAACTCATGTGGTTGAATCTCAAAAATATCTCCAGCAAGAGAAGATATTGTAGAATTCCAATTATAGGGAAATGCAGAAAGGGCTAAACTATAGTGTCAAAAGTGGATCATTGGTTGCCTAAGTTCAGAGTTAGGAAGATGAATTAACTTCACCAGGGCATGAGAGAACGTTTGGGGGTGATTTAAATATTCTATGTATTATGAAGGAAGTTACAGGAGTGGATCCATTTGTCAAAATTCACTGAACTGTATACTTAAAGTGCGTTTTACCATCCAAATTATATCTCATTAAAGTTGATTAAAAAAAAAAAAAAGGAATCAGAAAACCAGCCAGACAGCTCTTAAACCCCTTACCCATTCGGGGTATAAAAAGCCAAGAGAGAAGATAATGCTATCAAAAAAAGTTTAACAATTTGAATGTTGTGGACCCTAATCTTCCTTAAAAATACGTGTAGGGAAAGTGTGTCTTTCCTGGTCTTAAATCTAGTGAAAAAGCTTCCAAACAACTTCTCAGAAAATCTCATAACTGCTATCTCAGAATGGGAGATAAATGGATTTGATGACTGACTCACACTCGAGAAATCTAAGGCCAGAAATTTTGATGGCAGAGCAAAGGTGAGGTAGCAAATAGGGGATTTATCCTACCACCTAGAATGCATCGGAATGAATGACTCTGGAGGGTTTTCTGGGAGCTATGTAAAGAGCACTAGAGTGAGGACATTTTAGTTCATGTCTAAGAGAGGAGACCGGAAAGATAAAGGATCCTTGGCAGAAAAGTAGCCAGATGGGAATGGTTGAATTATCAGCGGCTGGAAAAGTTATTGGTTAAGAAGCAAGCTACAATAAAGGGGCACCTTCCCTTGTCAAGATAACTCTAGGTAAGAGGTCTCCAGAAAATGCAGAGTCTCTGAAGAACTCACAAGTCCCACAGTCATACTTTAACACTCACCAAGTCCAGAGAACATGAAGGCAGTTTCTGTAGTACCAGAGAAAGGAAAACTTTACTGCCATTTCTTACATCATCATAAGCCCTCCATTCCACTCCAATCCCAGAGGAATCAGAAATCATGGTTAACAGGCAGAAAGATAGAAAATATGATTCATGGAGAAAGAAAAGAATCTGTCCATACAGTCCCTTAACAACTACAAGCAGCCAGCCAATACAAAGTTTGAGCTCAAGGGCAGTTTTGACTTTTAAGTCAAGGGTGAAGTTTTGACAACAGTATAGAATTAGGCAATTTAATTTCTCGACCAGTACAATTTATGTCACATACTAATAACCAGAAAAGTTGAGCACCTTCCTGACTTTCTCAAGAGTTGAAGGAAAATATTCCCAGGGAATGAAATTTAAAAGAGAAAGGAAGATAAAAGTAAAATTTCTACAATAGATTGAATTTTTGTGTCCCCCACCCCCATCATGTATTGATAACTAATCCCTGAAGTGCTGACATTAGGAAGTGGGGGACTTTGGAATGCAATTAGGTCATAAGGGTACATCCCCCATGAATGGGATTAGTACCCTTATGAAAGAAGGCCCCAAGGATCCCTCACCCCTTCTGTCATATGAGAACACAGTGAAAAGGTCTGTGAACCAGGATGCAACAGCTCACTTGCAAACCTGCCAGCACCTTAATTTTGTAATTCCCAGCCTCCAGAAACATGAGAAATAGACTTCTGTGGTTTTAAGCCTCCTCGTCTATGATAGTGTGTTATAGGAGCCCAAATAGAGTAAGACACTTGCTTTCTGATTCTATTGCATGAATTGTACTTGCTCAAAGTAACACTTACACTAATTAGTATATCCTGTGGTAAGCAGAGGTTGTGCTAGGCAGGGTCACCGTGCAACAGAATTTCAGGAGGTCTACACACTGAAACAAAATGTGAAAGCCACCCCTGGAGTTGGTCAGTGGAACAGCCTTAATGCCAAGACCTTTGCAGACATGATCTCTCAATCTGTGATGGGTTAAAGAGCACAAAGCTAATGTCCTCATTCAACAACTCACAGAGACTAAGCACTGGGTCTCCTGCTTCTCACAGAAGTATTTTGTCAAGTTACTTTAACCTGGTCATTTTAATGATTTTTTAAAGTTTTTATTTTAATTATTTTAAGAGAGACACCACAAGCATGAGAGGGGCACAGAGAGACAATCTCAAACAGGCTCTGCACTGTCAGCAGGGAGCCCAACATAGGGCTCAAACTCATCATCTGTGAGATCATGACCTGAGCTGGAATCAAGAGTTAGATGCTTAACAGACTGAACCATCCAGGTGCCCCATCCTGATCATTTCTGCATTCTAAAATTCAAAGGCTTTTTTCCTTCGGCACACAATATTTAGTACCTAGTTGTTGAATAAAGCAATAAGTGAATACATGTAATCAAATGGTATCCAGTTCTAATACCACTGAAGATTTTCTAGCTCTTCTGACTTTTATTCAACTTTGAGTTTTACTACCAAATGTGAGTAGTAACAACTACTCAGTGGCTTAAAACAAGGTTATTGACTTAAATGACAGAAAAAGCCTTGATATATAGCTTTTAGTCCTTATTTATTAAAACCACCAGAACCAGGTTATTCCTCCCCACTTGCCAAGCTCTGTTTCTGGCTTAGGTCCATTCTCAGACAGCCTCCTCTCTTATAGCAGGGATATGGCTACAAAGTATCCTGTGACATATCCTTTCAAGTCAAAGTCTAGAGACAATATAGAGCCTGCTTCCTTGTAACAGTTTGTTTGTCTAAGTCCCATAACTTGGTGTCTATGGATAAAAGGTTAACAAAATAATTTCCCCCAATGCATGCAAATCTGACCATTGGTCAACTGTCTAACTCTACTACCCTGACCATCTGATAATAGTCAAGGGTCAACTATATTGCTAGACAACATTGCCTACAATGAAAGTGATCCTTGATTAGTAAACTGCCTGGGCTTAGAGGAACTGTACATCAACAAAATAGCTGATGAGGTTGCCATGCTTTGGGCTTCCCCGAATTCAGTGACTCTTAGAGCCAACATTTGCCTTGCAGAGGCCCTGGAAGCTAAGTCTACGGATTTGTTACAAAATATGTTGCTCTTACAGGAAGCATTATTTCATCACTTATGCAGCGTGGCTCTTGTTTTCTTGCACCTGAGCCGTACTGCTATATTAGAATGATGCAAGGACCCTTGCAGAGAAGGAATGTCTAAGGCCACAGGAAAGCTGTGTTTCCTCTCCTACAACCTTCTGAGTAGTCTAGTGTTAGAGGTGATATAAGCAAGTGACTTAAAGTGTTTAGCTGAAGACTCCCAGTAGGGATTACAGTGCCCATCTGTGAAACAATAACTGTGACAAGAGGAGTGGGAATGACTGATCGGAATAACCTCAGGTTACATGTTCCAACCATGGAATAAGGGGGTGTTGAGCTGCTTCATTGAAATTACAGGAGCCGAAAGTGAAGCAGGAATGGTTCCACTGAAGCCCAGACTTCTTTACCAAAAATCAGAGTAAAATGCCCAGCAGCCAACTCAGTAAATATTTACCACGCAATTGACTTCTTCCCACATAATGCATCAAAGCCCATGGAATTCAAATTCTTGCCTCAACCAAGTGACAAATAATTACCTGTAAGGGACCTAGGAGTATATGTACAAGTAATCAAAAAAAAAAAAAGTTGTATGTATTAAAATTTCAAATGGTAAAAATCTACAGTAAGTCATTGGTGGCATCTGTTTAGAAATTATCTACAACTAAATTTTGGCCTACTTAATAGGGGGTCCCAAAGGATTCAGCAACTACCAAAATCCCTGATGGCTAAGTTTTTTTACTGTTTTCCTTCCAAATTATTTAAAGTGAAAAAAATCAAAATTAATTCCCATCCAAGAGGCAGTTAAATACAGTTAAAAGCATAGACTTAGTGAAGAATATACAGGTTTGAAGCCTGCTATCTCTAGTTGTTGATTTTGTGTGGTTTAATTAAATCTCTGTTTCTCAATGGGGAAGACATCCACCTCACTAGGTTATTTTGAGAAGTAAATAAGTATAAATAGCACACAATGGTGCCTGGCACAAAGGAAAAAACAGCAAGCATTTTCAATATTATCCTCATCCCAGGAATTTAAAATTTTGATGTATGTAATCTGCATCTCAACAGAACATTTTTTCCTACTTTACGAGAATGACTACATGTAATAAAAAAATTGTGATTTGGGGAAACATAAATAAAGCTTTCTCTCTTGGTGCCTAATCAAACTTGAAAAGATGGTTAGTAACACTGGATACACAGGTATATGAATCTAGATAAAGTCTATTATTTGTACAAATATTCCTATGTTCTAAAATTTAAGGATTTGGTCAGGGGAAGGGTCTCAGGGATCTACCCCTGGTAAATATATCAAGGATCCAGAAAAACTGGGTCTGCAGCTAAGGCCCAGGTCCAGTAATGAACCTGAGTCACCCAGGATAGGTTCCATGTCATTTCAGGAAACACTGCAGGGCTTGTTACGTGCTAGGCAGTGTCCTTGAAATGCTCACAGCCTCGTGTGTGAGAAAGACCCATAAAAAATGCATGCAATGCAATGCACTAAGTGCAATGTGGGGATATGCACTGGGTGTTCTTTCCACAGAGGAGGGGGTTAAAACCTGTGATGCCTTTTAGATTAAATTCACTCCATTCCACTTCAGTAGTTCCTCTGTGCCTGTCTGTAAGAACACATAATGGTGAAATACCAGCCCTTCCCACTTTTCAGACAGGCCCATGTGAGCAGCAGTGAGTTAATGTACATTAAATCATTGAGCTTTTCTAAAATAAGTTACTGTAGAAAAACCCAAGAGACTTCACTGAGATGATCACAGCTTCCTGCAGTCTGCTTTTATCTTTATCAAAGGACACTATTTGAGCACAAACATGGCATCACTATTATTTCAGAAGCATAAAGAAGGTGGATGCCACCCAAATACATAATAGCCCACAAAATGAGAGCCTACAATCTATTCTGATAAAAGAGAGACTTCCTAACTTTTTTCCTAATGCCAACATGAAGACAAAAGAATTGCCTCTGAAGAATTCTGTAAGGTCTTCATGTTTCTAAAATGGGAGGAAAATAGGGAATAAGGACAGGAATACAAAAGACTTTTAGAACTAGAAGTGAATTTTAAAGATTATCAAACCACCCCCTTTTATTTCAAGAATACCTACAGAGATGAAGCAGCTCACCAAAGTTAATGGAGGATCCAGGAATAGCAATCAAGTCTAAAATTCTCACTATGGAAAGAGATCCACAATTATTTTAAGATCTCTCATTGTATTGATAGTATTGTAGTTTCCATGGCTCCATATGTAGTATTCATAACAAGTTAAATAACTTTTTGTTTCCAAGACTAGGAATCTACCATTTTTAACAGTGCTTCTCTTTAAAAAAAAATAAAATAAAATTCTAAATTTCAAGAATGCTTACTAACAAAACCTCGTTACCATATCCCATTTTTTAGTTTCATTTGTGAGTGTTAATCATACAGATTTTCTTATGTTCCTCTGGCTAGTAACTTTTTTTTGCCCCTGTTTGATACAGTCTCTATTTTATTACCTTTTACTTTCCTGCTCAATAATTATCCTGAATGTAAACATCAGATGCCTGTTAAATAGTGTCAGCACAAATTTGATGTTAATAATTGTCCTGAGGGAGAGACAACATGAAGAATATCAATATGCTATGCACTGTACAATTTCAGGTCTACTTTCTAAAATCCATCACACTGTAGGACTTTGCCAAATGACATAAAATTTGACTCTTTTTTTCTTTCAAACAAAAGTGCTTAAGCTTCTCAAATTACATGATGGTTCACCCCACTAAAAATGCTGAAGGATTTAACTGTTAGAGAGGCACAGCTTGAAATGCATCATAAACTAAAACCATCAGAGTATTCACTATCATATTTTCTTCACCTCCTTTAATGGCAAAAGCTTTTGACACTCAGCAATGTGTTTAGCTGTCTAATGGAAAATAACAAAATGAAAAACAGGAAAATTCACAAGTCACCTTGCAAAGTTACTTCCCTGAACTTGGACTGGAATTCAGTAAAGATAACCACAATATAGATCAAGTATGTTATGTGGGGCTATATTTAATCTACCTTCAGAAAGGATTAATTGTTTTCACTTTAGTAAACTTAAAATACTTTTGGTCCATTACCCAGGTAGATGTAAGACAGCAAAGTGCCTCTTCTATTTACTGCTAGCATTATAATAAACATTTTATTGTGCCCATTATCTCAGGCCTATTCCAGTTTTCATTGCTGTGGTGCTTACCATCTCTCCAAAATATTTTACAAGAAGTCTGAACTAGAGAGATGAGCTGAAGCTGCTGAAATTGGAAATCATCATCTTTAATGCTTTCATCAAAAAAAAAGGTCATTCCATTTTCTCCACATTGGTTTGCAAGTTTGGCATCAGAAACAGAGAAAGCATGTAGTGGATAATCGAGGGTTGTAAAGTATCCAAACAAGTGTAACTGAAGGAATAGGGGCACTGGCACGGAGGACACTGGTTAAATAAAGTAGCTTGGGCTTAGCCTGAGAAAGGGAGTAAAATGCCAGGAAGGAAAGCGAGGTGAAGAAAATGCAGGGTGGTTGAAGGGAGGTAAAGCTTGATAAAAGTTCAGAATATTTAGTCAGTGAGTAAGTAAGAGAGGTGGAGAGATTTTGGTCGGAGTTTGACATTTCAGAGTCTTAAGATCATACAGAAAGAACACTTCTAGAGGAAGGTAAAGTCAAGTGAAGTGCTAGAGAAGGGGAAAGTAAGACAAAGACAGTGAAGGTCACTGATGTCAAAGGTCACAGAACTATGAGGCCATGTCATGTGTAAGATGGTTATTGCTGGAAGCATTCTCACATTTCTGCATATATATGACTTATGTACTAACTACTCTTTATTCTGGACTATCTTTTTGAGAACTTCTTCATTATGAACAATCTTGGAAGACAGATATAGTATTTCCCTCTGGAGTAGAGGGCAAGATTGGGAACAGCCCATTATAAAAAATTCAGGCACCTTAAAGCTAAGGGTTTCTCTCCAAAAATGGAACTTACTACATATCCAGGCACCATCTGGTTCTCTTTACTACAGAAATTGGGGGAAATACTGATAGTCTGGCTATTACTATTACTGTAAAAACAGTCCTTATTTCTGACTCCATGGTTTCATGTCTTTTATCAACAACCATGAAACTGTATCACATTAACTTGCTAGCTTACAAGGAGGGTAGAATCTCAATCCCTTTCCATTCTTGACAGTTTTGACAGTGAGGATAGAATGCTGACAAACACAGATCTTTGGAAGGGGAAGGATAAGGGTATTTAACAAAATCTGAGGAAAGTCTATGGGAATTTATAGTAAACTTGTTCACCAAACTGTATAGTCTATTGGACAAACAGTCCTCTAATACATTGCTTATAAAGGTTCAAAGACAGCTGCCTGAATGGTGCCCTTGTTGTTGCTGTCCTTTGGGTAGGAGGACTTCCTTGGCAAACAATCAGCCTTAGTTCTGCCCCACTGTAACAGCTAGTATCAAAATTTATACTGGTTCCTTAGGAATCCTGAATTGCTTACAATGGCCAGTACGAATGGTGGGTTACATCCATGAAAAGATGATATGGAACAAAAACTTTGTGTTTCACTCTTCATGTATGCCAAAAATACCAGAGATACACAGAAAGTTGTCTTACAGCAGTCTCCACTTATTTCTACACTACTGGTGGCTTCTGTCACATTAGGACACCACTTCGCCAGTCACTAATTAGTGGCTGAAACCAAATCCATTCAGTTAAACTCTGCATTTAATGAAATCTACTATCAACAGAACTTCAAGAAGTACCAATCTTGACCATGCCCCGCTCAGGGTTCCAGACCCAGTCAGCTTAAAAAAAAAAAAAAGAGAGAAAAGAAAAAAAAGAAAAAACAAGTCTAATAAAACACCAGAGTGTACCTTAGTTTCCTTTTAAAGTCTCTGTATTGACCTTTATGCTTGCCCCAAGGCACTAATCCGTGTACAGCAGGATGTATTAATGTTTACCCAGACTCTGCCTTAGCCCCATAATGAAGAGGTCAAGGGCAATTTTATCATCCCAAACAACCCAGACCTGTGAGTTCAGGTTGGTCTGAATGCCTTCCAGGGCCAAGGTGGTATCTTTGACATTAGCTGAAGAGATCAAACAAATTTCTTAACAGCTTTAACTGGATAACTAAAGTTGCAGAGGAAACCTCCCATGACAATGTATAAACAGTAAGTCAGATATTGCTTACATATCTCCCCAGAGTAACCAACTGTAGTTTCATTCAAGAGAGACCACTCTTCCTGAAAAAGACAGTGTTTGGGACGGAAAACACCATCACAGATTTGTTTTACTTGTCCTAGAACATCACAGTGAAATCATCTTTTGTGTAAAGTTTCTTTCACTCACATAATGTTTCTGAGATGCATCCATACTATCATGTATAAGTGTAGCTTGTTTTTTTTTATGGCTCATTAGTATTCCATTGGAGGATTATGCTTCAGTTCATCTAGTCTCTTCATGGACATCTATGCTTTTTCCAGTTTCTGGCCATTATACATACTAAAATGTTCGTAGTAGCTTTAAGTCTTTTTGTGAATCGAAGTTTTTATTTCTCCTGGGTAAATACCTAGGAGTAGAATTGCCAGGTGTTAAGCAGGTGTATGTTTAGTTTAAAAGAAATTGGCAGACCTTTTCCCAAAGCAGTTTACACCATCTCTCTCCTACCAACAGTGTGTGAGTTCTCATTCTCCACATCCTTACCAACATTTAGTATTGTCAAGTCTTTTATTGTGTAGCCATTCTGGTAATTGTGCAATAAGTTATTAATATTTTTGCTCATCATAAAGTCTGTTTCAACTTTCACTGGAATGTTTAGTGACTATAGATAACAATAGCAAAACTAATGGAAAAGTGCTGCTTACACACATAAGCTCTCTCCCCAAACACCATAATTACACACGGTATTCAGAGGAACAGGGTGGGAGGAGAGAACTAGGCAGAAGAATGTTCAAATCCCAGTTTTATAACTTGGTAACTTGGAGATCTTTAACATACGAAAAACTGATTCTTGGGTGCCTGGATGGCTCAGTTAAGTGGCCGACTTCAGTTCAAGTCATGCTCTAAGGGTTTATGGGTTTGAGCCCCACTTGGGGCTCTGTGCTGACAGCTCAGAGCCTGGAGCCTGCTTCGGATTCTGTGTCTCCTCTCTCTGCCCCTCCCTGCTCGTGCTCCGTCTCTCTCCATCTCTCAAAAAATGAATAAATGTTAAAAAGAAATTTTTTTAATATAAAAAAAACCCTGATTCTCAGTTTTCTGATAAAGTTGTGGGAAAAAAAAATCACCTAAAAACTACATAAAACATTAAATATAGAATTATAGTTAACACATTGTAGTATGAGGCAGGAGTCCATTAGCTGTGGCCTTATGAATTTTACTTAACTTTTCAAAGTATGTTTCATTATTTGCAAAATTGGGAAATAAGCTCATTTTGGCATGGTGTCAGGAACATACAATAGTAACCAACATTTCTAGAAAACTTACTATGTAATTGTTTAGCAATTACACATGGATCATTTCATTCAAACCTCACCACAAGTTCCTTAAGATTATGAGGCAGGTACATTATTGTCTCCATTTTGCAAGGCTTTGAAAGATCTTGTAACTTGCCTCAGTTTTAAGGTTTCCAGACTCTGGAGACTGAATATACTGCCTCCACAACAAATAAATGAAAGCTAATTTTGTTTATTACTATATTGCCAGTTGCTATCTCTATTACCTTTTTTCCTTTCTAATATATTTTAAAAAGCTGAAAGAGTTTCAAAGTCAAATATTAGCCCTTTTGAAAAAATCATATTTAATATATAAATCTAATACATATAATAAATATAATATGTAAATATAAGTCTAATATATGTATTAATACAGATTTTTATATATTTATATAATATATATATTTCACCTTATATATTTTTAATAAAATATATATGTTAGGATTTTTCCAAAGAGCCAATATTTGAATTCAAAACTCTTCAAGCTTTTTAAACTATATTAGAAAGGAAAAAAAAGGGTAGTGAGATAGCAATATATTTTCTATATACAAAATTAGGTGTTATATATATTAATTATATTTATTCTCTTATGTATTAAAAAGCTTTTCTGACAACAAGAGGTTTTAAATTGCTTTCTGCTGCCCCTTAGTAACTGATAGCACATATTTCTGAGATAACTGACTTGAATAATAATCAATATTTGTGTTAAACTTCTAGCAGTATCTTTGCCCTAATAGGTCTGCCAGACACAAAGCAAAAAAATACTGTAAGATGAGTAGGTGAAGCAAAAGGTTGCTGAGGGCGTGACATAACTTGGCTGGTAAGCATCATGGCAGCCTGGGGGTCTCTATAATTCCATGAACAGCAAATGGGCCAGTTTTGGGTCAGAAGGGCCTGGGACTACTACTTCCTTAACTGAGTTCCTCAACCTCCCTTTGGAAATACACATGAACAGACCATCAGCTCCTATCCCATGCCCATTATTACTAGACAAGAATGTCATTTTTACCAGAAGGTACTATCCACCATGTGCACTCATCTATGGAATTTCTCATTATATACCATAAAATTGATCACCAAACAGGACCTAAGAAAGTGAAACAAGGGGGAAAATGCACAATTCACTACAGTGCAAAGTCACCTAATCCCTTAAAAAAGAATTGCCAGTTCATTGCTTCTTCTGTAATCCATCAGCAAGGTCTGCAAACTATTTAAGCTCAGTCATGCACAAGTGATTACAGAAAGAGCCATATACAAAATAGGCTTTCATATTAAAAAGGCTATTGGAAAGTTATGTCCCAGCTATCTTCCTGCTTTTTGATGAGGAAAACACTCACATGAAACATCAATCAATAGCTTGAGCCAAATGAAAGAAAACTTGAAATAACCATTTATAAATAAATGAATCCAAGTGGCTGGAGATGAAGTAACTTAAAGTTCCAAGGTCTTTACGTATTAGAGTCTGATCATGTTGTGGCCAATGATAAGAAAGGAGTCACAGACTGCACATCATCATAGAAATGAGGATGTCACTCCAAGGTTAACCTCATTTGAATTTATTTATGACAGTCTTTAATATACAAGGCTAAACCACTTGAGCGTTTTAATTGAGTTAGGAACTTACAAGTAAAAAACATAAAATGGTTCATCACTGAATAGGGAAAACTAATAAAATGAGAAAAGGAGAACAGTTGCTAACAAATTGTGATCGTTACCTTGCCTTTGGAAAAAAAAAAATCACCCTACCTAATAACAGAAATGTCTCTCACTGAACTAAAGCAATGCAATGGTTTAGAAAACATTCACTTATCTGTGATGGAAGCTTCAAGTCAAAGCATATATGGAAAGACATCTGAGAAATATTTTCCATCGTAGCCTCCCTGGGATGAATCACACGTGGTGTCCTTTAGGATGCCTTCCTTCAAAGGTTCAACAGATTCATGCTCTAAGGTTAACAGGTAAGACCTGTTTTGTTTCGTTCACAATGATCTTTCTATTTCTCATCGAGTTCTTAACATACTTCACTAAGAAGCCTCCACTGGCACTCCAGGTCAGTGCTGCTATAGTTCAGATGGTCCAAATTAGATTAAAGGAATAAAAAAGTAAAAAAAAAAAAAAAAAAAAAAAAAGTAATACCTTCTAAATGCTGAAACAAAGTATCAATGTCTGGGGTTTGGTGTAAAAGTCATTTTTAAAAAACTATGTTCTAGGATGCAGATGTGTATCCACATATATGCTGAACAAATACCAGTTGTTTACCACGGAGACATGGTTGTTGTTTTTGTTGTTTTTTTTTTTTTTTTTTGAAGAGTTTCATTGGAGGAATTCTTGTACTGTTCAGAAGGTTTGGATGACTAAAAGCTGCCCCCAGCTTATTGGGGATGGATGTCTTACAAGCTCTCTCTACATTTGCCTTTTTTTTTTTTTTAGCTTATTCCATTTAATTTGCAGAGTGCTGACAAATAGACAATGAATCACAATTTCAGGAAGGCAAAGATAAAGAATGATATTCTAAATTAGATAATGTCCAAGCTTGGAAGGCTTATGCAGTAAAGAGTTTTATAGCCACAGGTGATTTTAGCACATGTTGAAATATTGAAGAGGAAATGTTTGTATATAGCAGATATTTGGAGGAAAGTGAATAAGTGAATAATATAGATTTTTCAGACTTTTTAGGAATATGTTGCCGTACAGCCTATGTTGCATACTTTCAAAGTCTTTTCTCAAAATGCTCAAATTTGGCTTTCAAAGTTTTAAACACTATCAACACCAATATCTGACCCATTAGAATCTTGGCATCAGACGTTCCATCATCATAGTCTTGAAGTTCACTTTAAAAACTTTCTATGATTCGCTTTCTGCCCACGGACGCTGCAAAGTAAGCATTGTTAAAGTGTCTCCTCCCACTGCTGTCATGACTAAGTCAGAGTCTCCTAAAGAGTCTGAACAGTTGCAGAAGTTCTTCATTGGAGGTTTGAACTTTCAAACAATGAGTGAGAGTCTGGGGGGGGTGCATTTTGAGCAATGGGTAAGTCTTATGGATGATGTGGTAAAATGAGAGATCCAAACAGCAAGCGTCTCAGAGACTTTGGGTTTGTGATGCATGTCACTGTGGAGGAGATGGATGCAGCCATGAATGCAAGGCCACAGAAGGTGGGTGGAAGAGTTGTAGAACCAAAGAGGGCTGTCTCGAGAGAAGATTCTCAAAGACCTGGTGCCCACTTAACTGTGAAAAAGACTTTTGTTGGTGGCATTAGAGAAGACACTGAAGAACATCTAAGAGATGATTTTGAACAATATGAGAAAATTGAAGTAATTGAAATCATGACTGACTGAGGCAGTGTCAAAAAGAGAGGCTTTGCTTTTGTAACATTTGATGACCGTGACTCCATAGACAAGGCTGTCATTCAAAAATACCGTACTGTGAATGGCTGCAACAGTGAAGTAAGGAGAGCTCTATCTAAGCAAGATATAGCCAGTGCTTCATCCAGCTGAAGAGGTCAAAGTGGTTCTAGAAACTTTGATGATGGGTCATGGAGGTATTTTTGATGTGAATGACAACTTTGGTCATGGAGGAAACTTCAGTTTCGGTAGACAAGGTGGCTTTGGTGGCAGTAGGGATGACCATAATGAATTTGGTAATGATGCAAGCAACTTTGGAGGTGGCAGAAGCCATAATAATTTTGGTAATCACAACAATCAAACTTCAAATTTTGGACCCATTGAAAGGAGGAAATTTTGGAGGGAGAAGCTCTGGTCCCTATGGTGGTGGAGGCCAATATTTCGCCAAACCATGAAACCAAGGTGGCTATGGTAGTTCCAGCAGCAGCAGTAGCTATGGCAGTAGCAGGTTTTTTTTTTTCACTTAGCAAAATGTGTTTATTTTTTTTTCAATGTATGAAATTTATTGTCAAATTGGTTTCCATACAATACCCAGTGCTCATCCCAAAAGGTGCCCTCCTCAATACCCATCACCCACCCTCCCCTCCCTCCCACCCCCCATCATCTACATTTGCCTTTTTAACAGCAGGCTCATATAAGAAATTAAGTTATTATATGAAGAACAGAATATGAAAGACCATTCAGGCTGCAAATGATGCCACTTTGGATTTGGGTTTGAATTGTGCTAGCTGTAGGACTTCAAACAAGTTACTTAACCTTTCCAGGCCTCAGTTCCTCATCTAAAACACAAACTCCAGCGCACCTGGGTGGCTCAATTAAGCATTGGACCTCGGCTCAAGTCACAGTCTCATGGTTCATGAGTTTGACCCCCATATTAGGCTTGCTGCTGTCAGTGCAAGGAGTGGGTCTCCTCTCTCTCTCTCTGCCCTTCCCCCACTCTCTCTCAAAAATAAACTTAAAAACAAAAATACCAACTCCTTTTGTAAATTCCGAAAAGGGAGATAATCAAAGGAGAAGAGTGGTTGGCTCATAGAATACACTCAATAAATCTTAGCTACTATTATTGTTATCATTGTTAGTATTGTTACTTGGGAAAGGAAAAGAGAAGAAATTTTTCATGAAAATCAGATCTGCCAACCAGACAAAAGGTTCTTAAAGAGATATAAAAAATAGGCCAAAAAGCTTGAGGCCATTTCTTGTCCTTCAAGACAGCACAAACCTGAAAATTGTGTCCTTCTATTACAGTGTTTATCAAACTTTAATATGCAATAGAATCACCCCCATGATCTTGTTAAAAATGCAGGTTTTGATTCAGTAGGTTTGAATGGGGCTAAAGATGCTGTATTTCTTTTTTTTAATGTTTATTTCAGAGGCAGGGAGGAAAGGAGGCAGAGAGCGAACACGCAGCAAGCAGGGAAGGGGCAGAGAGAGAGGGAGACAGAGAATCCAAAAGGGCTCCTCACTGTCAGCACAGAGCCTGATGTGAGGCTCCAGCTCACAAGCTGTGAGATCATGACTTGAGCCAAAGTTGGACACATGATCAGCTGAGCCACCCAGGTGCCCCAAGATGCTATATTTTTTTATTTCATTTTTCATTTTATATTTTTAATATGAGATTTATTGTCAAATTGGTTTCCATACAACACCCAGTGCTCATCCCAAAAGATATGCTCTTCAATACCCATCACCCACCATCCCCTCCCTCCCACCCCCCATCAACCCTCAGTTTGTTCTGTTTTTAAGAGTCTCTTATGCTTTGGCTCTCTCCCACTCTAACCTCTTTTTTTTTTCCCCTTCCCCTCCCCCATGGGTTTCTGTTAAGTTTCTCAGGATCCACATAAGAGTGAAAACATACGGTATCTGTCTTTCTCTGTATGGTTTATTTCACTTAGCATCACACTCTCCAGTCCCATCCACGTTGCTACTAAGGGCCATATTTCATTTTTTCTCATTGCCACGTAGTACTCCATTGTATATATAAACCACAATTTCTTTATGCATTCATCAGTTGATGGACATTTAGGCTCTTTCCATAATTTGGCTATTGTTGAGAGTGCTGCTATAAACATTGGGGTACAAGTGCCCCTATGCATCAGTACTCCTGTATCCCTTGGGTAAATTCCTAGCAGTGCTACTGCTGGGTCATAGGGTAGGTCTACTTTTAATTTTTTGAGGAACCTCCACACTGTTTTCCAGAGCAGCTGCACCACTTTGCATTCCCACCAACAGTGCAAGAAGGTTCCTGTTTCTCCACATCCTCTCCAGCATCTATAGTCTCCTGATTTGTTCATTTTGGCCACTCTGACTGGCATGCTGTGATATCTGAGTGTGGTTTTGCTTTGTATTTCCCTGATGAGGAGCGACGTCGAGCATCTTTTCATGTGCCTGTTGGCCATCCGGATGTCTTCTTTAGAGAAGTGTCTATTCATGTTTTCTTCCCATTTCTTCACTGGATTATTTGTTTTCCGGGTGTGGAGTTTGGTGAGCTCTTTATAGATTTTGGATACTAGCCCTTTGTCCGATATGTCATTTGCAAATATCTTTTCCCATTCCGTTGGTTGGTTGCCTTTTAGTTTTGTTGATTGTTTCCTTTATTGTGCAGAACGTTTTTATCTTCATGAGGTCCCAATAGTTCATTTTTGCTTTTAATTCCCTTGCCTTTGGGGCTGTGTCAAGTAAGAAATTGCTATGGCTGAGGTCAGAGAGGTCTTCTCCTGTTTTCTCCTCTAGTGTTTTGATGGTTTCCTGTCTCATATTCAGGTCTTTTATCCATTTTGAGTTTATTTTTGTGAATGCTGTGAGAAAGTGGTCTAGTTTCAATCTTCTGCATGTTGCTGTCCAGTTCTCCCAGCACCATTTGTTAAAGAGACTGTCTTTTTTCCATTGGATGTTCTTTCCTGCTTTGTCAAAGATGAGTTGGCCATACGTTTGTGGGTCTAGTTCTGGGGTTTCTATTCTATTCCATTGGTCTATGTGTCTGTTTCTGTGCCAATACCATGCTGTCTTGATGATTACAGCTTTGGAGTAGAGGCTAAAGTCTGGGATTGTGATGCCTCCTGCTTTGGTCTGCTTCTTCAAAATTACTTTGGCTATTCGGGGTCTTTTGTGGTTCCACACAAATTTTAGGATTGCTTGTTCTAGCTTCGAGAAGAATGCTGGTACAATTTTGATTGGGATTGCATTGAATGTGTAGATAGCTTTGGGTAGTATTGACATTTTGACAATATTTATTCTTCCAATCCATGAGCACGGAAGGTTTTTCCATTTCTTTATACAAGATGCTATGTTTCTAATAAGCTCCTTGGTGATGCCAATACTGCCAGATCATACTTAGACCAATAATGAAAGTTAAGGCAAGTTCTCTCCTCTCTCCTTTGCATACCATCATGTTTCCAGTAGATGATGATGACACTCGAATCCAAGTCTCATCGCTAGACTGGAAGATCTTCAATGTGTATCTGAGTGGACCAAAACTTCAGTTTTCTTGTATACCCTTCTTAAATACCATGTTCTGATCAAGAACTACTCAAAATGTTTCTCCCTTACCCCATTAAAAATGTGTCCTGAAGTTTCCACATTAAACCATTAGACTGTATTTCCTCCTAAAGGAACTATTTTCCAAAATAACTTATAGCACAGAAAGTAGCTAGTAATCTTAAACAAAATTGGGTGTTTGGTTTCTAGTTAAAAGGCACAGCTATTTCCCAAATCCTTACCTACTGCTCTAAACCTAAACACAAAATAATTAACCTGCCAACTTTTCCTGGATTTTACCAAAACATATAAAACAGCATTTTACAATGTGACAATGTACACATGTACACTGTACAACAGGTAGACATTGACATAACCTATTAATAACATTCAATATACAAATAGAAACGGTTTACTTATTGAGAGAGAGGGTATAGCTTAGTAGTTAAGATTATGAACTCTGGAGCAAGGCTGCCTGGATTCAAGTTTTGACTACACAACTTAGTTCAAGTATTTATAGACCACTACCACAAAATGCCAGCCAGTGACTTATAAGCAACAAAAATTTATTTCTCACAATTGAGAAAAAAATGATTTTCATGGCTGAAAGTCATGATGAGTGGGCCAGCACGGTCAGGTAAGAGCCCTCTTCCAGGCTACCGAATTCTCCTTGTAACCCCACATGCCCTTTTGGGGCAAGGAAGTTCTGTGGGGTCTCCTTTATAAAAGCACTAATCCCAGGAATGAGGACTCCACCCTCATTACTTAATCATCTCCCAAAGTCCCCACCTACTAATACCATCATCATCTTAGGTGGTTAGGATTTCAACATACAACCTTTACCAAGAGGGGAGAGGACACAAATTTTCAGACCATACATAGCAACTACTCATTATATCTATGACAATGACAAAGCTACCGCACTTCTGTGCCTCAGTTTCCCCAACTATAAACTGAAGACAGTAATAGTACCTAACTCAGAGTTATAAGGATTAAAGTCAATGAGTTGATATGTATCGAGTGCACGCTATACTACCTAATAGTAAGTGCTGAGTGTGTTAAGTAATGTTTCTAAAATTGTGACAGCATTTTAATACACAGTGAAGTTTAATAGAATATAAACCTACATCAGTTAATATCTTACTCATTGCAAACTCGATAGTTTTCTATCCTAAAACTTTTCTTCTAGCTTTTCTAGTATCCCAATAGCTTACTTTCTTGTATTTTCCCTTAGCTTCCAGACTTCCATGTTAAAATTCTTTTGAATTTAAAACCTCAGTTCATACAGCCTCATCAAGGCAAAGATTTCATTAAAAAGAAGACAGAAATTACTCACTATTCCAGGTTCCTAATGATACCAAATATAGTCATGGGCTTTAACTGTGCTCATAACCAAACATTTAAGAGCTTAAAGCAGAAGGAGGCATTTTATAAATGCATAGTAATTCTTCAAAAGTTCAGGTGTATCGCCAGAAAAGTCTCCAGACTGGAGCTCCACAGAAAGAAATATCAAGTTATTCAAGCTTGATTATTTGTTTTTGTCCTCTGCAAACTCATGAAAGATTATTGCCCTTCAACAGGTCATTGTATAGTCACCTTCCTTTTTAGGCTGAAACCTTTGGGAGTTCTAGAGACCCTAGTAAAGACAGAACCATTTTGCTTTGCCTACATTTAGGCAACTGTACTAATGTGTATCCTGTACATTCCTATGAAATTATAGAAGACTCTAAACATCTATAAAAGCTGTACATCTTGGCTACATTGGGGAAAGAAAACCTCCCATTAAAAAGATTCATAATCCTCTTCATGTTTTAATCCTCCATTCTCATCAACAACAAAACTCATACTATGGCAAATAGGAGGGATATTACCATGAGAAAGAATACTAAGAAACCATACCCTTCTTCCATGACATTCAGGCCTTGGAAGACCTGCTTGCCTTCTTGCTTCCAGTATCTTGTAGCATCTAGCACTCATGCATGAACAAAGAACAGTGTCCAGGTGGACGAAAGCTTTACTTGACATCTTGAAACCAACATTATTTCTCTGATTTCTGCCAAAAGACAACATGTCAGAATATGGGAAAGATAGAGACTACATATTTTAAGAAAGAAGAAAATAGTTTCCCTTATAAACCCACATGAAAATGAAGGAATGAGAATTATAGTAGTCTAATCTGTAAGACCAAAAAAATTCTACTCCAGCCATATTTGACTTCAGACAACTTGATGTTTAAGAAATCGACTCTGTGTCAACAACACTCAATTTTTTTTTAATGAGCTAACTTAAGCCCCACTAACCATGTACCCAGTTTTTGTTTAATTGTTAGAAGTTCTTACTTTTTCTTATGTGCTTTCAGTTTCCTTTATGTTGAAACCCACAAAATTACTCTAAGAAATTAAAGAATCTTTGTTTTGTGTGTTTTGTTCAGGGATAAATAAATCCCAAGTGCCTAGAGCATTGCCTGGCTCTACCAGTGAATGAATCCTATTTCCGTGAGTGAAAGTACACTGATGTGCTTATAAATATTCAAGAGTTTGGAGGTAAAGCACATGGCATATTACAAACACAAGGATGAGACAGTATTCTCTCAACTTTCGGAAAAATTATCCTACAAGTGGCTCCAGGGCACACAGGTGAGGTGATAAATAAATAAAATTATTTGTTTATTTATTTTATTTAATTACTGATAACAGGTATTATAGTCTATGGTTCACCTCACCTTCCCTCCTGAAATGCTGGTTAATATGTTGTAGCATATGAGTTCTGGAATCACAGGTGGTTTGAATTCTGGCTTTACTACTCACTATGTGATCTTAAGCAAAACAATTACCTTTAAGAGCCAATTTTCTTATTTGTGGCATAGAGATAATTGTAGTTCCTGTCTTCTAGGACTATCAACAAGAATTCTACTAAATATATACAGACAGAGCTCCTAGTGCCTACACATAAAAAACACTAAACATACATTTGCTGTAATTAATAATAGCTCCCCAGAAGCTACATTAGATGGACCCAAATATTTAACTGGGGTCTCTCTATACTTGGACACAAAAATGGGGAAAATGAAAAGATACCATCTTTTGAGGTATTATCTATTTATAATTACCTTTAAAATAAAGCTACTTCTTCAGCATGCACAACCAAACATAACCAAATAGAGCACATAAACACCACTATTCCCTGGTGCACAAGCATAAAGATTTTATAGGTGAAATTTTCCCACACATAAAACAACAGTTTAGACACAGTACAGTCAACATAACATTCATTACACAACACTGGCAACTTTGACTGGTCTCATAAAATCTGTGCCTGTGTGGATTATCAATTGTATTATCTTCAAGATTTTATACTTGGCATATCTCACAATCTTATTTCTAGGAGATTCTCTGCCATACCTTGGATCTTTTCATAGCTGTTAACCAGTAATTTGTCTTTAACTTAAATTCAAATAATCAACTGCCACCATTTCTGTCATTTCACTATTTTAGCCTACGTTCTTTATTCAGGCCTATAATGATATCAAATACAGAAACTGTGATATAACTACCTTTCAACAGGACTTATTCTTGGGATAGTGTCTGTTAATTTACTAGACTAAATAAAGCCTGAACCCTACTTCTGCATGGCTAACCCTCCTCAGCCTATTTCTAACTTCCCTCAAAAACCTCTCACTGGATACATTTAGACTCTCTGTGTACCCCATCTCCCCCTGGCCCCAGAAGGACTACTGCTTCTACTGCTTCTTATGAGGAACTATTTTTTTTCCTTTTTAAATTTATTTATTTTGAGAGAGACAGAGCGAATGAGTGCGCATGAGCAGGGCAGGGGCAGAGAGAGAATCCTAAGCACACCTTGCACTCTCAGCATGGAGCCCAATGCAGACTCAAACTCAGACAGGAGATCATGACTTGATTCAATTCTCAACTGAAATCAGGAGTTGGCAGCTTAACCAATTGAGCTACTTAGGCACCCTGAGGCATTTTCATTTACCACAAACTACACAGAGACTTTGTGTTCATTGCCTCATTTATGGTGGAAAGAGAATATATGTTATTTGGCTAAGGATAACATTATCAATAAATACTGAAGCTGGAATTTTAGACTAATAGATTCCAAAGACCATATTTTATTAGATTAAGACAATATTCTAAAACTTCTACCCAAGTATCTAATCCTGTATAATTAAAAACTGTAAGTCAGTATTTTACTCACTTATAGAATTTACATGGTTTTTAGAACCAGTCTGATTAAATGATTTACATTCTTTATTTGCAGGAGAAAGGCAGTGTTCAATTCTGCAATTTCCTGCTATTGGTTTTTCCTCCAGCATTTCAACAAAATGCTATTTATTCAACTTGAATATGTAAAATTGATATCCTTTACACAGCAACCTTGAGTATCATTATTTGTTTTGGAACGTTATGTAACAGAATTGTAAAATGCCATTCAATGTAACACATATGAATGGAAAATTTAGAATAAAATAAAATAAAACTCAGCTTAAACACTGGAATTCATCAATAGTACTACTGATTAAAGAACTAATTTTCACTGTATTTTTTCACAGTTTTCATTCTTTCCCTTAATACAGTTGACCTTTCAACACAGGTTTGAATTGTATGTGTCCATTCATACACTTTTTATAAATATAGAAAAGTACTGTGAATGTATTTTCTCAACACTTTTTCTCTAGCTTATTTTAAGAATACAGCAAATAATGCATAAAAGTCCACAAAATACATATTAATAAACTGTTATCAGTAAGGCTTCCAATCAATACTCAGTTATTCAATTTGGGAGGTGAGGGGTCAAAAATTATACATGGATTTTCAACTGTGCAGGAGGTCAGTGCCACAGCCACCCCCCCCCACATCATTCAAGGGTCAGTTGTATTTCTTATATTCTACAGTAGCAATTCTAAATATCTGGGATGATGATGAAATCTAAATATCAGAGGAAGGCTATAGACATTCCCTTTAAAAATACACAAAACAGGGGCACCTGGGTGGTGCAGTCGGTTAAGCGTCCAACTTCAGCCAGGTCATGATCCTGCAGTCCGTGAGTTCGAGCCCCGAGTCAGGCTCTGGGCTGATGGCTCGGAGCCTGGAGCCTGTTTCCCATTCTGTGTCTCCCTCTCACTCTGCCCCTCCCCCGTTCATGCTCTGTCTCTCTCTGTCCCAAAAATAAATAAACGTTAAAAAATTTTTTTTTTAAATATACAAAACAAACACATACATATGAATACATACCACCGTGTTTCATATAATTTTAGGGAATGTTTATCAGAATCCTTTTCCCAAGTTTTCAATGAGTTTGTATTGATAGGAAGTAGTAGTATCTAGATTTATGTTATCCATGCAGAAAAATCACACCTGGCTGTAGAGTTTAACAAGATAAATTACTAGCTACTTGAGAAATAACTAGCTTGCAGACATGAAAAAAAAAAACCTTATCAACAAGATTACTTCAGCAAATCCCAGGGTCATATATGTGAAATCCCCATGTTACCCCCTTGGAAAGTAGAGCTTCATTATCTATGTCTGAAGAGCTTGTCTTCCAGCTATGACTCCAGAAGTGAATATATAAAAGATGATTTCGAACAGTTGTAAGAGAGATACATACTCAACCCTAAGCTGATACTCATTTCATTTCATGGAGAAAACAATACTCAAAGGTTTAAACCCAAGGTCATAGCTATATTAAAGAGAATTCAAATGTTGCCCCACTTTCCATACTCTGTGGTTCATAGCTTCAACAGTTGCTTATACCAAAGCTATTACAATTACAGAAAAGTATTTAAAAAGGACCATCAGAACAGGTGTGTTTAATCCTTTCGCCTCTCATGCTTAAATTCACATTCTTTCAATTCTCTAAGTTATTTTCTATTAGCTTAATTTACCGAAAGGTGATTTGGGACAAAGAGATGATTAAACTAATCCAGGTTGAAAGAAGGTGATTTAATTATGAGTCATAGAGCCTCGTTCCCACAGAAAAAAAAAATCGGAAAGTAGGTGAATATTTAGATAATTCAAAAATAATTATATACTTCTAGTATATAATGTAAAGTTGATTATCTAATGACCAGTGAGCAAATTAGATTATGCATATGCTAACATTTCTTTTCCTAACCTGAAGTTCTATTTAACTATTTCCATTGATTAATACTATTTCACCAATAGGGTATTTGGAAACCTAGCCATTATCTTCAGAGAAAGCAGGAAAGGGGAAGAAAGAAGTTAAATGGAAACAAATACAACAGCAATTTCTCATGTGGAGAGAGTTTTTTTTTATGTTTATTTATTTTTGAGACAGAGAGAGGCAGAGCATGAATGGGGGAGGGTCAGAGAGAGAGGGAGACACAGAATCCGAAGCAGGCTCCAGGCTCTGAGCTGTCAGCACAGAGCTCGACGCGGGGCTGGAACTCACAGACTGTGAGATCATGCCCTGAGCCGAAGTCAGACGCTTAACTGACTGAGCCACCCAGGCGCCCCTGGACAGAGTATTCTAATGTACTAACTGGAGACCTAAGAATGGTAACCATCAGCTAAATAAACAATTAAGCTTAAAACCTAACTCTCAGCACAGGTAAAATTATCCCCAAATTTTGTTGGATTTTGGCCTAGGAAGGTTTCTAATTACTATTTATCAGCTCCATAAGTAACACTATTTATTACGACCTTTACTTATGTATATCAATACTTTAAAAATTTATAGTCCTATATTTTCACCAAAATTTTCAAAATATCTGGTTTGTAAAACTGTGTTGACCTGAGGCAGCCTGTGTCACACCATTAGTGATGACTGAATGTCAGTTGTTCACCTCAGACTGGTTTCCAGATCTTTATCACAGTTTAAAACTTCAGTTTCTTCAAACTACCTCAGCTGATCCTCATTCAGTATAATTCTAGGTCTTCTACTTCCTCCACTTCATCTTGCTCCCTCTCATCTTCTCACCTCTTTCTTAAATCTTTCACTGGCTACCTAAGCTAATTCTTGACAGAAATGTGGTAGTTCTACTAATTAGCATTCTCAAAAACATTGTGGTATGGGTGCTCCCCTTGTATTTAAAACACTGATAGATGTCTTTGTGAGAAATAAAGAGCTCTCATCCATGTTCCATGAAAATTAGATGAGGGAGAGTTCATAAAATTCTGCAAGTTTGGAAGCACTTAAACTGGGACAACTGCACATGGTGATTTTGACCTAAGAAATGTATAGAACAGCTTCTACTGGCCTCAGATGAAATGGAGGTTGGGGCCAGATGTGTACAACTGAATCTATTGCCAGTTAAATCAGTTCACCTGGAGAGAGTGGTGAGCCTTAGACCTCTGGAACTGGTATGTAGGTTACGCCTGACTCTGGGCACCAAATATACATGTGTAATATCTCATGAGGGACTAAGTAATTATTCAGCAGTGCCCAACCCTCACCCACTTATAGGCAGCCACATCAAGAGTATTGTGGGAATTTTATCTTTACTTTGTTTATTCCATGCCAGAATCTATTTTGTTCAAGGTGAACGTTTGAAAGGAAGTTGTACAAGTTCATAGAGAAGGACACTGCATCTTTCTATTCCGCCCTTTCACTGCCACCCTTATCCACTCTTCAGTCATGCTGTAAAATATGCCGAAACCATGGGGCCAGTTCAATAGACAAGTGGATCCAGACCTATGTTTTTCTGAATGCCTATAATGCCACCACAAGACTACAAGACTCATTTCACCTTTACTGCTGCTTGATGAGCTGAAACTCAGGCATGCCAGAACCTTCTGAAAACATGGAAAGCCACAAAGCAGTGTCACCTGGATGAAGGAAAAATGAAAGCCTCCCCAGGTAAGAGAAGCTGGAACTTCAGAGTAGAGCTTAGCACTCTAAAGCTAGAGGAATTTCCCTTCCAGAAAAGACTGATTATAGAACTACTGTAATTACCAAAAGTGAAAAAAAAAACAGAATTTCTAACTTTGCTTTTAACTGGACGTGGTAAGAATTTCTAAAAATATACAGAATAAGAAGTAGGAAACAAAATCAGAAATTTTACAGTAGAAATTTGCTACCCTAGGGCATTGAATTGAGTCTTCAATGGTCTGTGAGGGTAAGAGCATCAAACCTCAAATGGCCTGGAACTTGAGCTCTTGAGCTGTGACCTCAAGAGGATTACTAAGAGTCCTCAGTCTTCTGGAAAAGATGGAGGTGTAAGGCACAACCAACATAGGAATGGGTACTAATCCTGACAGTGAAGAGCCTTAAGTGTGCAAAGTGCTCATAAAAGCTGAGTGGCATGAGGTAACACATCCAGCCAGAAAAAAATGGCACAAATAGAAGGGAATACAGTAGTCTTCCCAAAGTGAAGGCCACAGGCTGATCGGTATGTTCTAATGCATCTGAAATTTCATGAATATAGAAATTTCTATGGTTTCATGTTTCCTATTCTGTGTGATTTCATCTACAGTTTTGACTACATACCATATGCTGAAGCCTCCCAAACCTACATGTCAAGCCTGTTTTATGTCTCATTTTCTAACTTGTTTAGCCAGCTGTTCAATATATTCATCATTTCTCTGTCATATCAAACAGTATTTCTGTACCTGATCTCATCACTTTCACCCTGCCCATATCTAAATGCTCCTTAATATTAGTTTGGGTTCTCCAAGAAGCAGATGCTACATAGGGATTAGAGATGCAAGAGCTTTACTGGAAACACCTGTTAAGAAAAGATGGGCCCAGAGTAGGCAGAAGACCCTTTAGACCACAGTGTAGGTCTGAAAATGTGAAAGGAAAGGATGGAGAAAAAATCAAACAGAAAAAGCCACACACTGCAGTGCAGTTCTGAGAGTCTTAACCAGGCAAAAGGCAATTCCTTGAGCAAAAATTACTGGTAGAAAAGTCCCACACAGGCAGGAAGGGCCCGGCTCCAACACAACCATAGTCACCAGGCATTGGCTAGTAGGGGCTTAGTTATCCTTTGCACAGCCAATCCAAAAGGTGCTACATAGTTGGAGCCGTCAGTCACTATGTACCTTGTAACAGGTACTCTTAAAGGGACGTGGAATGATGCATCTCCCTTGTCTTCACATTTCTTATTTTCTTTTACCTTGTGGTCCTGCCATCCTTCCAATTTACCCTAATTAGGAACCATTAACCATTTAATTCCTCTCCTACCTCCCAAATTCATAAATTTGCTTTTTAAGCATTTCCCAAATCCATCTTCTCTTCTCCATCCCCAACTCCAATTAATCCTGTACAAATTTTCATTCTCTACTGCAACAAATTCTAACTCCTTTACTCATTTTATTCCCCCTGAATCCACCCAACACATAGGTTTGCCAGAGAAATATTCACGCACAATCTTACCAGGGTACATAAGATCCCCACAGCCTAGGACTTCTGCCTTGTCTCCAGCATGGTCTCCAGTCTTCATGATCCAGAGACATTAAATGTTGTTTTGCACCTCCATGTCTTATGCTCTAATTTTTCCTTCTGCTAGTATTCCTCTCATTTCTCCATTCCTGGCTCATTTCTAAAAATGTTCATTCTTTAAGATTCAGCTCAAGCATGATTTAATCTAGTAAACTTTCCCTGACCACACTGGGTCATATGTATACTCTAAGTTCACATAAAACCCATACAATTTCTACTTTACATTATAAATATTTGTATCTCGAGCCTCCAAAACACCAAGTTTCTTCAGGGCACTTACTCACTTTGGAGCAAAAGCTTCAAGGTTTATTATTCATCCATATATTCTCTACACCTAGAAAAGTATCAGTATAGGGGGCACCTAGGTGGCTCAGTATGTTAAGCGTCCAACTTTGGCTCAGGTCATGATCTTGCAATCTCAGTTTGAGCCCCGCATGGGATTCTGTGCAGAAAGCTCAGAGCCTGGAGCCTGCTTCAGATTTTGTGTCTCCTTCTCTCTCTGCCCCTTCCCCACTTGCACTCTGTCTCTTTCTCTCTCTCTCAAAAATAAAAACTTTTTAAAAATTTTTTAAATAAAATTTTTAAAAATTATATAGGTGCTTAATATATATGGTTAAACAATTTATGGAAAGAGAAAAGGAGTGAAAGGAAATCCCTAAAGAACTATTAAACTACTCAACATTTCCAAATTTCTTTGTCATAGCAAACCAAATTTGTCAAGTGCTATAATTATTATCTTTTATTTCAACAGTCCTGTAAAGTTTCCACTAGGTATTAGATTTCCACTAGAAAATTGAAGATCAGTGAGGTCAAGTAAGGTTTTGAGATTTAACCCATCATTTGATTCCAAAGGCTTTTTGTCATCTGTTCCCCTTCATAGTCCAATTTAATTCCAAAGACTAAATTCGATGGTAGAGTCAACTCCATGGTATAGTCACCTCCAATTATACTCAAAGACATTAAGTGCCATACTGGAAAAGTAGGGACTTTAGAATAGACTTGGATTTGTCACTTACTAGCAGTGTGAGCATTGAGAAAATTATACCAACTTCATAATGTTCATTTATTTTTTCTGGAGAGGAAAAAAAAGAGTATACCAGTACCTATTTTGCAGGGATCCTTTTAAGGACCATAGAGAACAGATATATACCACCTAGCATGATGCCTTGTGAGAATTAAACATTTAATATATAGTTGGCAATGGTGGAATGGATAATTTCATCCAGACACAGCAGAGCTACTAATAATCAGAGAAATGGCCCACCACATTATATTCCTGCTCTGTCCCACCCTCAGAGATGGTAACAAAAGACTATAAACAATGAGTCAACAGTCCAGAGGGCAAATTTTAAAAGACAGACTTTTGTAACCATCAATAGGTTCATTAAATCTTTGAAGATAAATATAGCTAAAAACAATTGTCTGAAGATATATTCTTCTGTACTATAATAGGTATAGTAGACAATTATAAACCTTTTTTTTTTTTCTGTGCCCCTTGCTCATGGGGAAAATATCTTTTGAAAAAGGTATCTTCTTAGAAATTTGATATTTGGAGTTATCAAAGATACTGCAAAATGGAAGAATCCCCTCGAGTGCATTCTATTCACATAATAAACTAAACTAATCATTATTTCAGCCAGGTGATCTGCATATTTCCTGAGAGGATAAGGCTTAAAAAAGGTCTTGTTTCTTGGTGCTTTTCCTTCTTTTTTTTTTTTTAATTTTTTTTTTCAACGTTTATTTATTTTTGGGACAGAGAGAGACAGAGCATGAACGGCGGGGGAGGGGCAGAGAGAGAAGGAGACACAGAATCGGAAACAGGCTCCAGGCTCTGAGCCATCAGCCCAGAGCCCCACGCGGGGCTCGAACTCACGGACCGCGAGATCGTGACCTGGCTGAAGTCGGACGCTTAACCGACTGCGCCACCCAGGCGCCCCGGTGCTTTTCCTTCTTGCAGCAGCCAGTTGCACTGTGAAAACGTCATCTTTTAGCAATTCATGAAGATGACTAATGAACTCAGCATTCTCATGTACTCCAATTGTTTATTACCCTATTCATATGTTCTGTTGGATAAAGAATTTTAAGCCAACTTATTTTAATTTTAACATTTTAATCCAAATCTTGACATCTTCAAAATATTACCAGATCTTTTAAAGCAATTTAAAAATCAATTTGAGAGCAAGTCTACATGGAAAGAGCAAGTCTGGACATGTCCAATTATTCAGTGATTGTTCAAAAATGGAAAGGCAGGCTGATGATACAGACAATTTGTGCAGGTGTGGGAGTATTTTTAATGTTCTACTCTGTGGCAGAAATAAAGTGCGGATTTGGATCCTTCTATGAATATTTCTATCTTAACCTTTTCTGTCCTTTTGTTAAGTAGAAATAAATTATTTACATCTTTGTTAAAGCTTATGAAGAAAGATGAGTAGTGTGATACCCCAAGGATGGCTCATCTACTGTGGTTTTCCTGTTTATAAGATTTGTAAGATGGTTAATTCTGAACTCTTACTGGAAGCATTAAAATAAAATTGCCCTAAAAATTTCTGCACGCATGCACGCTTCCACACACATACTTATTCGTTTAAATAATTCATTCCATGTAAAAAAAAAAAAAAAGTTAAATATTTGCTAAAGTGCTTGAAATGTGGTGATGGAATGTTTTCTGTGGCTCATTATGGACCAATTTGTGCTCTATAGAAAGGTTGTCATCAAAGGATGGCCAAAATGACATGAGAAAAGTGGTAACAATTAAGAGTAGAGCAGTTTTATTTCTGTATTTTGGTGGTTATCAATTGTTTTAGAGCTTGACTTGCCACCTTGCAATTAAGTATAAGTATCATTTCTAAAGCAGAACATTTTGTTCAGAAGAAAAGCTTGTCTTATAGTTGAAGTTGGTAGATCTTTCCGAGTGCTAAAAGGATTCCAGAAGTGACTACCCGGTGGGCATCCAAAGCTTGAGAACTAGCCATCTGCCCATTGATTAAATCACTTTTCTGCCATAGGTTGATTTATGGGCACTAATTTCCAATCATTCTACAGACCTATATCTGAATCAGGTGATTGTACTCTAATTGTCCCTGTTTGAAAAAGCTCTATTTCTGATCATCTCAATCTCATCAGTTTCAGATTAAAAGTGTTCTTCAGACTTCAGAGCCACACTGCCCATAAATGTCACACAAGCCTAACAAAGATCTGATTTGCTGGAATATGTTTACCTTTATTAATATAAAAGATATAAAATTAATGAAGATAATTTTTCTTTTCTGATAGATTTCAGTGAAAATTGGGACTGTAGTATATTTCCCAAGAAAACAATCCTAGATCAATAGAGTTATCAAATATAAGCAGGGAATCTAGACATTTACTATTGAATGAAATCTGTATTTATGTGGCCTAATTATGGCAAAGTCATTTATAGTAAAAAACTCACCTCAACTTTACTGAACACCAGGATTACTGATGTATTTTTCTGATGAAAACATCAAATTTAAAAGTCTACAGTGAGGGTAATGGCACTCTTATAGAGTTAAAGTCAAAAATACAATTTATCGAAGAACAAAAGTCCAAGGTGCCTTTTAACATAAGCAAGACCTTAAAACCATTCACTGAGACACAATTAATTCTAAAAACCAGCTTTATTATATCTAGGTAGTAGCATAGTATTTTAGTACTTCTAAAAAGATATTTTATCCAATAAAGCATTGAGATTTTTAATTAAACCAAGTTTAAAGTAGCATTTGGGCCTAAAACAATAAGCATATCTTGGTGGTTTTTTAAAAAATCTGTTGCCTTTTTATATGTTGTGGATGGTCAACATTTGCAACTGTATGATTTTCTGGTACTCCATAAAAAAGACGGATTTCAGTTTACTACACTTTATGTTCCTTTTAAGACTGATAGTCATGGAGTCATTGTAATAAATTCAGATGATCATAAATTTCTTCCAGGAATTCTATTTTTTACACATTATGGCTTCCTTGGAAGCGATTTTATAATATGGTACTAATCAATATTCCATTGCATAAGGAACTATAGAACCCCAACTCCCAGGATGTAATTATTCAGTTCATAATACAAATTTACCAATAAATATACTTGAAATGATGCTTGGGAACAAAGGACTTTTAGTAACATGAAAAAGACTTAAATTATGCTGAGGCACAGAGAAATATAATGTGGCCTATGTACACACTTCTCTGTCTGAATGCATTTGAGACTACTTTTGAAGTGTTATCTGTAACAAAGATCCCTTTAAACCTAAGAGAAACATTTGGAATGCTGAGAAATGCAAAAATCAGGTAACAGCAACATTGTCACACCATGTACCATGCAAACAGCATGTGGGGACAGAGGTGTTGTGCACAGCACACTTCGTTAGTTTGGTGAATATCAACTCAGAAATTTGAGTAAGCATTATTAGTCAAATAATTGCCACAGACAAAAATGCCCTTCAATCTATTATGCCCCCTCTTTACCTTGGCTTTGGGGATGGCTAACTTTGATTTGCCTTTTATCTAATTCAATCTCACCTGAAATGTACAAAAAAAAAATCCAACTATATAAAGCACTATGTTAGTCTCCTAGAAAAATTCAATGAAATATCAAAAATAGTTCCCAATTTTACAATACAAAGATTTGACTTCCAGCTCCAACACTGAGGAAAGGTTTCACAGGTCAAGAATTAGTAATACATTTAGTTTTTAAGAGTATAAGCCTCTAGACAAGATCTCAAATGGCTGCACATTGGAATCATCTGGAGAACTCAAAAAATACTGCAGTCTAGGCCCTATGCCCAGAAATCCTAACTGATTAACCTAGGAGACTGAAGACTTACGTTTCCCAAGGTTATTTTACTATTTAGACAATGTTAAAAACAATTACTCTAGGTCCTTCATTTATTCCAGTGTTCTCAACCAGGGGTGATTTTGTTCCCTACTCCCTAGGGGACATCTGGCAATGTCTGAAGATATTTTTGATTGTTACTACTGGGAGAGTGCTAGTTGCAACCATTGAGTAGAGGCCAGAAATGTTGGTGAACATCCTATAATGCACAAGACAGCTCCCACAAAGAATTATCAAATCAAAAATGTCCATAGTGCCAAGGCTAAGAAACCCAATTCATTCATTCAAGAAATATAAGCCAAAGAACCTGACTCTGTGCCAGATGGTGCTAGGTTCTGGGAACTCAGAACTCAGTCAAATTCTGACTTCATCATATAAACTAGCAGTATCTTTGGGTAAGTTACAGAACCCTGCTATCCTCAGTTTTCTTATCTATAAAATAAAAAATATCATTTATCTCAAAATGGAAATTGAATTAGTTACAAGTAAAAACATTAGATAGATGGCCAGTACATAGTGGGTCCTGAAAACTTTATCATTGTGGTTTTTTTGTGGAAGTATAGACGTCAGTCAAATACAGAAGGTAATTCCAGGCAAAGGGAATATTGGGTGCAACAATCAAAGGAAGCAATGACATACCAATTTTAAAGAACTACCCAAAGTTCACTATTGCTGGGCATAATAAATTGGGGTTTAGCAAATATCAAAGATGGAGAGATAGGTAAGAGTAGTGGACTAGAGGCAAAAACTCTCCAGTTTTTGCCCCTCCCCGTTGTATCCACATATTTTGCTAGGTGTATTTGTAATTCCTTACACTGAAAGTCTATTCCTTGTAACTGGGCTAACATTGTGACACTTTGGCTAGTGTAAGCCAACAGAAGTAGCAGTTTGCCAGGACTAAGCCTAAGTATCAGAAAGCCTGTCAGTTTCTACTTCCTCTTCTGGAATTTTGCTCAACAGCCAGAAAACAAGCTCTGACTGACCTTTTGGATAAGGAGACTAGTGACCTGATCACTTTGTCACACCAGCCAAGAGCCAGCCACTGGGCACCTGCCAGCTAACCACAGATGCACAAGATCTAGGTGAGGTGAGCTAGGCCTGAGCAAGATCAACAAACAACCCCCTGCTGACCTAGTAGAAAATAAATATTTGTTGTTTTAAGTCACTGAATTTTGGCTTGTTCTTGCAGCATTCTTGCAGCAATAGATAACTGCAGTATCCAGACACAGAAATACCCAGATTATGGGATATCATTATAAACGATGACTAGGAGTTTGAACTTTTATTTTGAACCTAATGAAGAATCACTGAATAACTGTTAGCAAAAGACATTTAGGAAGAGTTTTAAGAAAAACTATTCTGGCAGCAAGTGACAGAGGGATCAGAGTGGGGCATGCCTAGAGTGGCAACTGGAGATGAAAAGAATTTGACGTCAGAGTTCCCACTGCTGAATCACTGCTAAATAAGAGAATTAAGAGCTATGAAAAAAATTTTTAAATTTTTTTTAACACTTATTTATTTTTGAGAGACAGAGAGAGACAGAGCATAAGCAGGGGAGGGGGAGAGAGAGACACACACAGAATCCGAAGCAAGCTCTGGGCTCTGAGCTGTTTGTTAGCACAGAGCCCAATGTGGGGCTCAAACTCACGAACTGCGAGACCATGACCTGAGCTGAAGTTGGAAGCTCAACCAACTGAGCCACCCAGGCGTCCCAAGCTATGAAAAATGTTTAATGGAAAATGTAGATTTTAAAAACTATGATTTATTAAATATTATATTAGTATCCTCCCCCCAAAAATTCTGGAAAGCTATTAAGTTCTCTAAGACTATTTGATGTCCAATTAGCCTTGCTTTTATTTTTTATATGTTAAAAGAGTTGATAACATAGACATAGTAGACCCTAATTCAAGCAGAAGTCAGAGGGCTATTTTGGAGATGGTATGGAGACACTTCAGTGAATGGGGATGACAACTTCTAAGTTCCATTTCAAATCTCCTTTCCTAGGGTTCTATTGGGAAGGAGAAGTAAAGTATTCGGAACTGCAGGGCACTTTTTGTTTACAGTAGCCTGCCATCACTGCTGCCAGCAAATTTAGAAGACAACCTTTGGTCTCTGGACAAGCAGGACATGAATGACTGAAACCAATGTAAAGCCCTATGTATACCGATATAGAACACCCTAAGATTTATAGATTTACAGGAAAGTCAGACTATGTGACTTCCAAGGTTCTTAGTGAACAAATCAAAATCGAAAACAGAACTAAGGTCTTCAGTGATTTCCACACACTCCCCCCCTCCCCCGCCATTATATACCCATGCCTGCCTCTTGCTTCAATGCTCTACACTTAGCCATGAGATTCTTTAATTTTAGAAAATAACCACTTAGCCTTCACCTAAATCATAACGAACGTTTTGTGAGCCCTTTCTATTCTCAGGCAGATCTTTTTCAATTTCATCTCTATTTCACTCTGCTACCCAGGCCAATGCTCACTTTAATATTAGATTTTTTCCTTGTCTGTTTATAAGTTTCTCCTGCCTGTCTGCCAATCAAGTTTGCTCAAAATGTGAATCTCCTCCTTTTCCTATCCAATTCCCAAACCTAGCATTCAAAGTCAGTTTCTACATGGAACACAAACCTTAGCCATCTGAGTGCCTTTAAAATTTCAGTATGCAATCAGAAATAATTTCTCCACACATTTGGTCTGTTTCAATGCTTCCAAAATGACTACAATAAATCTGTGAATCATGTATAGAACATATTTTTTTTCCAGACTATAGTTTCTTTTATTACTTTCTAAGTCTTGGATAATTTACCACCCATCCCTTTCAAAGTACCTGCATCTCTCATGGTAGCAAGCGATACAAACGACACAAGCAATACAGCACACATTTCTCCCATGAGGAATGGGCTCCCTTTATGTACCTTCTCATGGATTAAGCTTTTTTTTAAAGGGTTTTTTTTTAATTTCCTTCTTAAAAAGGGATAAAAACTTTTAAATTCAGACTTCATTGTCTTCAAAGTGAATTTTTGCTCTATATTGGAGCCTACAAAGTAGTAAAAAAAATTAAAGTTTGCAAGACCCAGAAACATTCTTTACAAGTGAAAAATATAGTAATCAACCTTATTCACAATTAAGATCATGAAACAGAGATAAGAATCAATAATATGAAAAATATAGCATAGTTATTGCCCGCCTTTATTTTTTTGTTTTAGTTTTTGTTATGAAAGTAATATATTTTCTTCTATATTCACAATACAGAAAAAGTTGGGAGGGGGAGAAGATCAAAAAGGCTAATGAAAGAATAACAAGATGGCAGAGTAGGAGAACCCTACGTTTGTCTCCTCCCATGAACACAAATAGATAGCTATCAAATCGTCCTAAATACCCTAGAAATAGACCTGAAGACTGACAGAACTCCACAGATAAAGGAAGAGAAAAGGCCACGTCCAGGACGGTAGGAATTGTTTAGACATGTTTTAGGGAAGAAATGGATCATGGATGCTATGGAGGAGAGGGATCTGTGATCATGGAGAAGGGGGAGGGGGGAGGGAGGAGACGGGGGTGGGGTGTGAGGGAGGAGACGCGGGGGGGGGGGGTGCGAGGGAGGAGACGCGGGGGGGGGGTGCGAGGGAGGAGAGGCGGGGGGGGGTGGTGTGTGCGAGGGAGGAGAGGCGGGGGGGGGGTGTGCGAGGGAGGAGAGGCGGGGGGGTGTGCGAGGGAGGAGAGGCGGGGGGGGGGTGCGAGGGAGGAGAGGCGGGGGGGTGTGCGAGGGAGGAGAGGCGGGGGGGGGTGTGCGAGGGAGGAGAGGCGGGGGGGGGGTGTGTGCGAGGGAGGAGAGGCGGGGGGGTGTGTGCGAGGGAGGAGAGGCGGGGGGGGGGTGTGTGCGAGGGAGGAGAGGCGGGGGGGTGTGTGCGAGGGAGGAGAGGCGGGGGGGGGGTGTGTGCGAGGGAGGAGAGGCGGGGGGGTGTGTGCGAGGGAGGAGAGGCGGGGGGGGGGGGGGGGGGGGGAGAGGTGTGCGAGGGAGGAGAGGCGGGGGGGGGGTGTGCGAGGGAGGAGAGGCGGGGGGGTGTGCGAGGGAGGAGAGGCAGGGGGGGGTGTGCGAGGGAGGAGAGGCGGGGGGGGGGTGTGCGAGGGAGGAGAGGCGGGGGGGGGGTTGTGTGCGAGGGAGGAGGGGGGGGGTTGTGTGCGAGGGAGGAGAGGCGGGGGGGGGGGGGTTGTGTGCGAGGGAGGAGAGGCGGGGGGGGGTTGTGTGCGAGGGAGGAGAGGCGGGGGGGGGTTGTGTGCGAGGGAGGAGAGGCGGGGGGGGTTGTGTGCGAGGGAGGAGAGGCGGGGGGGGTTGTGTGCGAGGGAGGAGAGGCGGGGGGGGGTTGTGTGCGAGGGAGGAGAGGGGGGGCGGGCGCGGGTAGGCGACGGGGGGGGGGCGGGCGCGGGTAGGCGACGGGGGGGGGGGGGCGGGCGCGGGTAGGCGACGGGGGGGGCGGGCGCGGGTAGGCGACGGGGAGGGGGGTGGGCGCGGGTAGGCGACGGGGGGGGCGGGCGCGGGTAGGCGACGGGGGGGGCGGGCGCGGGTAGGCGACGGGGAGGGGGGCGGGCGCGGGTAGGCGACGGGGAGGGGGGCGGGCGCGGGTAGGCGACGGGGAGGGGGGCGGGCGCGGGTAGGCGACGGGGAGGGGGGCGGGCGCGGGTAGGCGACGGGGAGGGGGGCGGGCGCGGGTAGGCGACGGGGAGGGGGGCGGGCGCGGGTAGGCGACGGGGGGGGGCCCTCGTAGGCGACGGGGGGGGGCCCTCGTAGGCGACGGGGGGGGGCCCTCGTAGGCGACGGGGGGGGGGGCCGCGTAGGCGACGGGGGGGGGGGGGCCGCGTAGGCGACAGGGGGGGCGTTTTGGGGGGGGGCAGGGGAAAAGAGGAACACATAGGGGGATGCACAAGGAGAGTGATTCCTCAAAGCCACTGGCTTGGAAAACAAGAGGGGCTGAACTTGCTGAGTTCTTGCAACCAGCAAAGTTTAATGCCTGATGTTTTAAAGGTCAGTGGGCTTGCTGGGATGGAGCCTGGAGGCCACTGCTTTGCTCCTAAAGAGAAAGCAGGCAAACAGCCCTGAGGTAGACAGTATGGAGACAGTACTCAGAGAATGCCTGGGGCAGAAAGGGGAAATTATTAGCTCATCTCAGAGAGTATCCTTAGGAGGCAGTGTTCAGAGAACAAGGAAGCTGACAGTGCCATTTCCTACCCCCACCCCTCAGCATAAACACAGAGCCACCAACAGGAGGCAGCTCAGGGCAGATGCTGGCTGCCTGGCTTGCATACGCCAAGCTGCACACCACTGTGCTCTTACAGGACTGCCCTTCTTGGTCAAGCTTGCCTCAGTCCCCGCATGGTGGGCACCTCCCTCAGAATACCAGCACAAATCCCTGCCCACACCATGTCTCCCAACCAGGGAGCTCTGAAGGACTTCAGTTCTGGTGGAGTTGGTGTCAGGTCTCATTTCACAAGCAGACCAGAGCACACCACATTCCGGGGAGGGACTAAACACTGCCCATAGCAGCCAAGGATAGAGTATCCAGGACACAACAGCAGAGCACATGCAGCACGTACCAGACACACTCCCTGAAGTGCCAGGCCCTGGACACTACATGACCTTTTTTTCATAAGGCCATTACATTCAGGAGGAGACAAAACTGGCTTTTGTAACACACAGAAGAAGGCAGAGACTTAAACAAAATGTCAAGATGGAAGAATTCATCTCAAATAAAAGAACAAGGTAAGAGATCTAAGCAAAAAAGATCTAAGCGATAAAGAAATAATCTTAAAAACAGAAAGACAAAAGAAGTCCTTAACAAAGAAAAGCTCATAAGGCTAGCTGGAGATTTATCAACAGAAACTTGGCAAGCCAGAAGGAAGTGGCATGATATATTCAAAATGCTGAATGGGAAAAATCTGCAGTCAAGAACGCTCTATCCAGCAAAGCTATCATTCAGAATAGGAGAAGTACAGTTTTCCAAACAAAAACTAAAGGAGTTCATTACCACTAAACCAGCCCTGCAAGAAATACTAAAGAGGACTCTGAGTGCAAAGGTGAGACCAAAAGTGACAAAGACAACAAAAGATCAGAGCAAGTCTCTAGAAACAATGACAAAACAAATAGTAAAATGGCACTAAAATACATATAACTACTCTGAATGCAATTGGCCTAAACACCAAAGACTTACGGTAGCAGAATGGAACAAAAAACGTAACTCATCTATAAGAGATTCATTTTAGACCTAAAGACACCTGTAGATTGAAAGTAAAGGGGTGGAGAAACATTTATCATGCAAATGAATGTCAAAAGAAGTATAAGTAGGAATACTTATATTGGACAAACTAGACTTCTGTTGTTTGGGTTTTTTTTAATTTTTTTTAACGTTTATTTATTTTTGAGACAGAGACAGACAAAGCATGAACAGGGAGGGTCAGAGAGAGGGAGACACAGAATCTGAAACAGGCTCCAGGCTCTGAGCTGTCAGCACAGAGCCCGACGCGGGGCTTGAACTCACGGACTGCGAGATCATGACCTGAGCTGAAGTCGGCAGCTCAACTGACTGAGCCACCCAGGCGCCCCGACTTTTGTTGTTTTTATCCTGCATTGGTATCAGGGTAGTACGGGTCTCATGGAATGATCTTGAATGTGTTCCCTCCAGTATGCTATTTGTCAGATTTTGATAAAGATTGTGATTTTTTTTTTTTAAATGATAAAATTTGCCAATGAAACCATGTGGTCTTGGGCTTTTCTGTGCTGGGAGATTTTTGATTCCTAATTCAACTTTCTGTTACCGTTATTGGTCTAAGATTTCCTACTTCTTGAATTCAAGATCCATGATTCAATCTTGGTAACATTTTTAGTGATTATCTGATTTTTCCCCCTAAATTATCTGATCTGTTATATAATTGTTTACCGTAATTTTTTTTTTGAAAAAAAAAAACGCCCTTACTTTCGATGTTTTGTTACTGTTTGTTCTGGTCTCTATTATACTTATGTCTGATTTTCCTTTGTTATTTCCTTCCTCTGCTAAATTTTAGCTTTCTTCTTTTTCTAGTTCCTTGTGGTATAATGTTTATTTTGCAAATACAAGCATTTGTAGCATAAATTTCACTCTAACATGTGCTTTTGTTCTATCCCACAGGTTTTGGAATACTGTTTTGTTTTTCTTCTGTTTTGATACATCTTTTGATTTGCTATTTCTTATTTGGCCCATTGCCATTGCAGTAGTGTGTTTAATATTTACATATTAAGTATTTAATATTTATATTGTAGATTTTCCAACTTCTATTGTTCATCTTTAGTTATGTACCATTGTAGCTGGAAAACGTAAGTGGTATGATTTTAGTCTTCCTAAATTTGTAATATTTGTTATGTCTCCTTTTATGTGATTTAACCAGGCGATTTGTCTGTGTACCTGAAGAAAATGTGTGTATTCTATTTTTCTTAGATGGGATACACACACACACACACACACGTATGTATATATGTCTTTTAGAACCATGTATTCTGAAGCATGCTTCAAGTAAAAAAATGTTCTTGTTAAAAGAAAATGACTTCGAGGGGCGCCTGGGTGGCTCAGTTGGTTAAGTGGTCGACTTCAGCTCAGGTCATGATCTCACAGTTTGTGGGCTTGAGCCCCACATCAGGCTCTGTGCTGACAGCTCAGAGCCTGGAGCCTGCTTCAGATTCTGTGCTTCCCTCTCTCTGTTCCTCCCCTGCTTGCACTCTCTCTCTCAAAAATAAAGATTAAAAACAAATATTCAATAACTTTGACAGTGATCATTTAAAATAAAGCATATCAGAGAGGAAGTTAGTGGGGAGACAGGTGAAATAGGTGAAGGGAATTGAGAGTACTCTCATGAGTAATGATGTAGGATTGTTCAATCACTTGTACACCTGAAACTAGTAACACTATATATTCATTATACTGGAATTAAAATAAAAAACTTAAAGAAGCGGGGCACCTGGGTGGCTCAGTCGGTTGAGCATACGGCTTCAGCTCAGGTCATGATCTTGCAGTTTGTGAGTTTGAGCCCCAGGTCTGGCTTGTGCTGACAGCTCAGAGCCTGGAGCCTGTTTAGATTCTGTGTCTCCCTCTCTCTCTGCTCCTCCCCCGTTCATGCTCGGTCTTTCTCTCTCAAAAATAAACAAACATTAAAAAAATTAGAAAGGCTAATGACAACTACTAACATTACTATGGTTGACCCTTGAACTTCCAGGGTCCAGGGGTGTCAACCCCTGTGCAGTTGAAAATCTACATTTAATAACTTCTGACTCCCCCAAAACTTAAATATTCATAGCCTACTGTTACCAGTAATAGTCAATTAACCCACATTTTTATGTTATATTGTTTTATTATATACATTATTCTTAAAGCAAGCTAGAGAAACGATGTGAAGGACATTATAGGAGAAAATACATTAACAGTATTGTTAAAAAAAAAAATCCATGTGTAGGCAATATACCTTCTATTTCTATTTCTTACTTCAACAGCCTGTGGATGCAACAGACCCAGGGACACCCCTCCTTCTAGCCTCCAGCTACTCTTCTACTTCCTTCCTAGTCGCAACCCTAAGAACCATCTTCCAGCCATCCTCCACCTCTGGAACAATCCAGCACCACTTTTTGAGCTTAGCTTCTTATTGCTAATCAATGATGAGCTCCCAAATTAGTTAGAATTATTCCACCTAAATAGAGGCCAACAACAACCTGGTCAACATGAATCTATAGGCCTCTTACACCTACCTTTCTGGGCTCTTATTTCAACTGCAATCCTGCAGCTTTTAAGGGTATAGATCACTTCTTTCAGGACCTGCAGGGTATCAAGCATATCTAAGATGCAAAAATCAATGCTGTGGTCACACCCTCTTCCAAGATGTGCAGAGGCTATCCCAAAACCAGTGGGGCAAAACACTGGACATCATGGAAGCTGCCATGGTCCTGGAGAAGAACCTGAACCAGGCTCTTTTGATTTGCATACTCTAGGTTCTGCCCCTGCAGACACCCACCTCTGTGACTTCCTGGAGAACCACTTCCTAGGTAAGGTGAAACTTGTCAAGAAGGCACCTGACTAGCCTCCCCAGGATAGTTGGTCCCCCAAGTGGGGCTGAACAAGTATCTCTTCTAACAGCACACCCTCAAGCACAGGTAGGAGCCTCTGGAGCCCAAAAGCAATTGTGGGGCTCTCCCTGGCATCCCCCTGGTTCCAGGGCTTCTTTCAGTATCTGCCTGCAGCTTCTAAACAACTTTTTTTTTTTTAAAAGAACTATCCTGAAGCCCCTTCCCAAAGGGAAACAATAAAGCTTTTTGGTTGGGGGCAGGGGTGGGGCAGATACAGGTGAACCTGCCCAGTTCAAACCTGTATTCAGGAGTGCATGTCATTAGTTTACTAGTCTTTTTTCAATAAATACTTTCATACAATTCACTGTGCTATATATCCAGGTCTAGAACCTTTTACTAAAAATTACAGCATAAGTATCACCCCATTTTGAGTATAACTTTATTATAACATTTACAGTGTTCTAGGTTCTGTGCTAAGAGTCACATAAGTGGTTAATTTGATCATCACAGCCACATTTTAAGGTAATCATAATTTTATAAATTAAGGTAACTGCCCTAATTCTAAAAGTAGGGAAACTATGACATCCTGCTAACATTTTAAAAACATTTTGTAGAACTAGGGCGCTTATTGAAATCTACTCCAAACCTTCTGAATCAAAATCTCAGAAGATAAATTCAGTCAGCACCCCAACTGATTTTTCTGCTCTACAAAAATGTGAGCACTTGTTGCCCCTTTGTAATATAGCTTAATTTGCCTCATCTACCTATAACCAGTAACAGATTTATTTACATCCTTCATTTTCTCAATCACTTATTTTGAATCATACTTAGGGGCATTAGAGCAAGGCTTATGCAGGATTAGCTTAGGGGGATTTTCTAAAGAAGGCCATGGGGGAGAAAATGAATTAGTTGACTGTTTCCACCTGAGGTACTTACAAGGTAGGGAAACAGTACTGCATTCCTCCTAGTACAGCTTTTTTTTAGATTTATTTTGAGAGAGAGAGAGAGAGAGAGAGAGAGAGAGAGAGTCAGTCAAGTTGGATGCTTACCAACTGAGCCATCCAGGCACTCCTATAATGTCTTACACCTCAGCTTCCAGAAGAATTTCAAGTTTAGTTGGCTTCCACCTAAATGCTTTAATTTTTTCTAGTTGCTTCTGCTGCCTATTTTATTTTCATCTTGAGACTTCTCACCAGCCTTTTCACTCATGCCTGAATTTCTCAGGAGAGAAGTTATTTCTTTTAGAGATTTAGTAGTTCATGTTTCTGTCCAAGACATGTTCCTTCTGGAGGTCACCCACACCCACCTCATACCTCAATATTTGCTACACTGCCCATATATTGTAGAGGTAGAGTCTGTATACAAATGTCTGAAAGTGATTCTATTTTGTAATGCATATCATCTGAAAGGAGATGGCACACTTAGAACCTCTAACTTACTTTGGGTGCTAAACAGATCAAATTCAGACTAATGCCCAATAAATCTCATGATAAAACTGAGGTACTGATTTCAGCTCAATTTGGAGGCTATTGCTGATTTGATTTCTATACTAGAACACAGCAGTCTATTTCAGCTCCTTAGGATTTCCTTTTTCTTGTAGAGTTAGGCATGTAATTTCCAAGGGCACAGTCCAAGCTTTGTGATACAGTGTGTCAACACTGACAGTTAACTCGAAAGTAATGGAGTCATTCACTCAATTCTGTGCTACCTATCTTCTGAAATGCTCAACTGGGCCATATGGTTATTACCAAATATGTGCAGAATATGGCACTTGAGGTCACAAACTTTAGATCTCTCTCATCTTGATTCTTTTTTTAATGTTTATTTTTGAGAGAGAGAAAGAAAGAACAAGCAGGGGAGGGGCATAGAGAGAGAGAGTGGGGGAGAGAATCTGAACAATACTCCAGGTTCCAAGCTGTCAGTCAGAGCCCAAAGCAGGGCTTGGACCCATGAACCGTATGACCTGAGCCAAAGTCAGATGCTTAAACAACTGAGCCATGCAGGTGCCCCATTGATTCTTAATTTTGAGTTATCTCTAACTTGAATGAAAAATTTAGTGTAAGTAAAACCTTGGTTTGCAAGCATAATTCGTTCCAGAAACATGCTTGTAATCCAAAGCACTTGTATATCAAAGAGAATCTCAAGAACCATTCAGGTCACATACTATTCATATTGCAAGACACCACTCATTTATCAGGTGAGAATTTATTAGACATGTTTGCTCATCTTGCAAACACTGAACAAGTTACTTACAATCCAAGGTTTTACTGTGTTTTCCTTAGAAATATTTCTTGACTAATTTCTTTTCTGAGCCCCTGAATGAGTATAAAACTCCATTGTCCATTTCTTAGTAGTTATGAGAGGTCTTCAAACTTGTAACTCAAATATTTTCCTAGAATATTACTAATCAATCACTTAGATTTTGCCTAAGATATAAAGAGCACTTCCAATATGGAAGACATATTTGTTTTATTCAACTATTTTTTGGCTGAGAAAAGTTTTCTTCCAGTATGGTTTTTTAATTTTTTTAACATTTATTTATTTTTGAGAGATACAGAGACAGAGTATGAGTGGGGGAAGGGCAGAGAGAGAGGGAGACACAGAATCTGAATCAGGCTCCAGGCTCTGAGCTGTCAATGCTTGATATGGGCTCAGGTCACGATCTCAACGGTCGTGGGACCGAGCTGCACATTGGGCTTTGTGTTGAGCACAGTCTGCTTGGGATTCTCACTCTGTCCCTACCCCACTAGCTATCCTCAAAGTAACCAACCTTAAAAAAAAAAAAGGAAAAAAAAATAGAGCTCCAGCTCTAATGTTAAAAATTTAGAAGTGCTAGAATATAAGCATTACAATGTCAAAATAATTATCAAGTAATTGAAAATCTTGGACTTGGAAGCAAGTTTACTAGGCGTTCATTTAGTAATTTTGGATAAATAGAAGATTTACTATTTGTTCTCAGTATGTTAAAGTGTCTAAATTAAATGGCTTAATGGCCGTTTAGTTTATCAAACAGAACAATTTGACTTTCATCAAGATCTGTAATTTATGATCTATTTTTGATAAGTATCTATTATAGAATAAATTACTTTATCAATCCAAGAAGAGGTAATTTACTATCTAGGTGAATTTTTAATTCCTGCTGAGAAAATCTAGGTAAAAAATGCCCTTACAAATATTGTCAGTCTTGATATATATAGTTATGAGCTTGGCAGTAGAACAAATTAGCAGAGTCTCTCAGTTCACATCTGCTAACAAGGAGTTTATAGTTCTCAATTTATTTTGCTTTCAAAAGAGTAACTTATGAGAGACTATATTTACATCCCTATAATTCTTACTTGTGATCATTTTCTCTGGCACTTAGAGTTATGTAGTAGAAAGTAGTTCAAGACACTCTTTAGAGCTAAAGACAAAACCAGATAGTCAATTCAGTATCCAAATAGTGATTTAAGCTCCTAAATTGGTACTATAATAAAACAAATATTCTGAATAGGAAAACTGATGGTAATAAGGAGTTTAAGTTGACATTTCACAATGGTCTGTCCTTGGTAAGCTACAGCAGAGTTTTTGGAACTTTGCAAAAAACAAAAACACCTAGTTTTGTGAGACACTAATGGCAATGCTACAAAACAAAATACTATCACCATAGCATACTTTCCAGTAGTAAAATATTTAGGGAACACTATATGCTATCCCACACTCAGAATATTAGGTTCGAGCTCTGAAAAGTACTACAATACTAATTAAAAAAAAAAAAAAAAACTTATTGAACTCCATATTTCCTAAACTCACAAATAGGAAGATACTTGTTTTGTCACATATTCAGTAATAACCTAAGGAAAGTTATTCCATGAAACATTAAGAATCTGTCCAAAGGTGCGTCTGGGTGGCTCAGTCGGTTGGGCATCTAACTTCAGCTTAAGTCATGATTTCACCATTTGTGAGTTTGACAGAGGGACCTAGCCAACCCAGTAAGATATAGTAAAAGGCAGCTGGGGGGGGGGGGGGGGCAGAATACCCAGATCTATGCTTTTCTCACTCTGATCACCTATCTTTGGTCCCCTTGGCCAAACACAACCAAAGCTGGGGAGTAAGGGACCACATTAATTCTGTCTATAAAGTTTAGCCTCCTTGTGCACAGAGGATATAAAAAGGTAAATAATAGATCTGGATGGGCAAATACCCAGCACAGTAATACTGTATCTGAGGTCTAATAGGTTTTCCTTCCAGGTATCATATTAGGTTCCCCCCCCCAAAGATTATTTTGTTGAAACATTTGTCTATCAATATTTACTAAGCATCTACTACAATAGGAAAACAAAGATCCTGAAGGAGCGGACAGCCACAAGTCATGAGAGAAAAGTAACTATGTAAACTGAAGTGCAATTTAATTAGGACTATAACCGAAGTATGACTCAATTCCTATAAGTTTACAAGGGAGAAGAGTAACTCTGCTTAGGAAAACCAAAAGGCATTAGAGAGGAAGTGATATTTGAATGAAGTTATGAAGCATGAATAGAAGATTTTCTAGGCAGGGTGGCTGGCAAATCAGGGAATGTATTTCTAACAGAAGGGACAACATGTACTAGGCAGGGGTGTGTGAAAAAGCAGGCATATTTTTTGCAAGGATTGGTAAGAGATGTTTTTTTGTTTGTTTTGTTTTGAGAGACAGAACATGAGCAGGGGTGGGGCAGAGAAAGAGGGAGCAACAGAATCCAAACCAGGCTCCAGGCAAGATCATGACCTCAACTGGACGTTCAACAAGCTGGCCACCAAGGACCCCTTGTAAGAGGTTCTGAATTGTTTACTTTGTAGGGCATGCTATGGAGCTGTGGTAGGTGAAAATGCAAGCACTGTTTAGATACTTCTAATTCTAGGACTCTGGAGTTTGTTCTGTGCTTAAATTGTTTTCAGTTTAATTTTTAAAAAAAGAAATTACAGATTAGTAGCTTTGTGGACTACAGATGGGGTAATATGCCTCTGATCCCCAATCCCAAGATGAAATTTACTTATTCCATCCTTCTGAGGCTGTGGGTTGCACTGATAGCATAGAGAACAACTTTTCTGTTTTCGTCTAAGATGATTGCAACATGATCGATTCAGTGCAATTTTAGATGTGCTATCTGAAATTGTAGCTGTTCAAACAGTATAAGAGAACCTGCTAGAAAAGAACAGCCCAAACAGTTCTATTAGTAGGCTCACTTTATGATAAATATCACTGTAGTTGTGCTAGATAATAACTGGCAAGAGCAAACTATACAATTTTTGCCCTGTATGTTTCACAGGAGTCCTCAGTGCCAATTTTCATAGAAACTTAAATTAATCCTTTCTCCACTGCCTTGTCCAATTAACTGTTCTCCAGTTAACTTTAAAACAAAATAAGATTTCCAATAAAAGACTTTAGGGCACAACCTAACTTTGGGTGGCATTTACAAATTACTTCCCCTTCCGTGCCTGATTATGACCAGATCAAACCGTGAATGAACCATTCTGAATTACGGAATGTAATGAACCAAAGAAATAGAAATGTGCCTGTGGGGATAAAAGTTCATTCTCCTGAGGTCTTTCTAGATTTCTATCCTGTGTGATGTTTCTCAGATCAATGCTTAAAAGAAAATCTCAAAAATAGTAGCAAGTGTTTTATTTTGTCTGAAATATGTTTTTTCCTTAGGCCCCTATTCATTTCTATCTTGGCCACCAAATAGACTAACATGTTAGGATACATAACACTTTTTGATAATATTCAAAAAAAAATGTGTACCTGAGCACCCTTGACACCTAAAGCCTGTTTGCATTGTAGCTTTGTTTTCTTAGAAGAGATGATTTTTGCCTGAAATAGCCCTTCACCAATCCCCATTTCTGCCCCCTTCCCCCACAGTAAGCTCTCGCTCTCCCACAACATCCCTATCCTATGTGCCTTTGTATTTACCTCATAGCAGTTAGCATATCAATACAACAATTATTTCTCCACATTTTTCACTCCCTTCCTATACTGTGACTCTTTAATCTCAGGAATTATTTCTAATATACCTTTGTAACCCCAGAAAGCAGTTAATGAGTATATGATAAATTGAAGGGACCTTTATCATAAATAGCAACCACTGAAATAATATGCAACTTATTTTTCTAGTCCTAATCATACTGCCAAATTCTTACCCCAAGAAATCAATCATGAGTAGCACCACTGAATGAGAACTGGAGTATGAAGCTGAGTTGCTCTAAATCATAATATTTCAGAGATTAGAATAAACTTCACCTCAACCCCAAACTAGTTTGATGCTTATTAGACCCCAAAGTCTCCTCCAAATAGACTTTTAACCTGCCATCCATTTCAACTGTGGTTCTCATATTGGCTGCCACATCTCCTTGATGTGGCAAGTACTTGAATCTTGTAAGTACTTGCACAGCCCTAAACTTAAAAGATCTTTATTTTTAAAAGTTACAACTTCCAGTTGGAAGTAAATTAACTATAGTAAAAAATGTCTGGACAAAATACAAAAAGGCAATTACCTAAAAATTCTGAGAAGTAAGTAGTAAGTACATTGGAAAAGATAACGTCAAGTGACTAGTAGTTTCTAGGAAATCCCCCCCTCCTTTACTTATTACATATTGAATTGTGTCCCTCCAAAAAAATATGTCAGGGTCCTAACCCCTAGTACTTAAATGTGACTTTATTTGAATATAGTGTCCTTTCAGTGGTACTCAAGTTAAAATGAAGTCATTAGGGTGGACCTTAATCCAATAGGACTGATATCCTTCTAAAAGAAGAAAATTTGATCACGGAGACATGCACACAGTAAGAATGCCATGTGAAGATCAGAATTATACTGCCATGACCAAGGAGCTTCCAGAATCTAGGAGAGAGGCCTAAAATAGATCCTACCCTAGTGTGGAGGGAATATGGCATCTGGTTCTGCCAACACCCTGATCTCCATTCTAACCTTCAAAGCTGTGACACAAATTTCTGTTTAAATCACTTACTTTATGGTTATTTGTTATGGAAATTCTACAAACTAATATACCATCTTTTCTCTCTCAGGTTGACGAAAGAATAGCTCCAGTTATGGAAGAATTCAGTGAGCAGAGAGAGCAAAAATCTCAGGGAATTCCTTTCTGGAAAGAGAACAAGAAAAGCAGATCCTAGAAGCCAAAGAGTGTAGCAGGGGGGCAGCAGGAGGTGAGGGGAGGGAGGAATTCCTGTAGAGAGATGGAAATAGGAATTCTCTAATTCTATGATCTAGCAAAAGTTAGCTCACCCCTGATTCACGTGTTACATGCACAACAGAAACCCAGATCACAGCTAAGGTTAAAAGCTGAATAGTACAAAACACGATTTACTTGCTGAAATAAGCCCTGAGTGGCATGTACAGAATTTAGTCAAAACACAGAAGGCTTTGAAAATTGAACTGACATTGGAAATCCTGCCCACAAAAAGCGATAAACCTATGCTGGCTATAGGTTGATTGCCTCAAAAATTTAAGATGGTTGGGCTGGGGAGGTAGAAATCAACATGATCTGGAGAACTAAAAAACTCATGATGTGACATTCAAAATATTACAATAAAAAGTTACCCAACATGTAACTACAAAAATTTGATCAACTCTCAGTGGAAAAGACCCGCAATTACAATCCCAAAATGACTAGATGTTGAAATCATCAACCGAGTTCTTTAAAGCAGCCTTAGTAACTATGCTTGTGAAATGTTACCAGATACAGGAGTGAAAAGTAAAATAAATGTTACATGTTTGCATAATATTTTTATCCTAAGTTATATAAAAGATTTTTTTTAATGAAAACAAACCCCACACTTTTTCTGGTGGGGTTTTTCAATGTATATAGCTGTAATATGGCTGACCACTCTAAAATACAGGGAGAAGGATAGGGGTAGCTGGCTCAGCTGGTTAAGCCCCTGACTCTTAGTTTCAACTCAGGTCATGATCTTGCAGTCATGGAATCAAGCCCCTCATCAGGCTCTGTGCTGGGCAGGGAGCCTGCTTGGAATTCTCTCTCTCCCTACCCTACTTGTGCATCCTCTCAAAATAAATTTAAAAAAATAAGTAAATAAGATAGAGAAGGATAAAAGGGCCTATGCTACTATAAGATTCTCTATTTCATTTAAATAAAATACTAACTCTATATAGACTCTAAAAGATTAGTTGTGTATATTTTATTTCCTAGCATAACTGGTTAAATACGTGAAGCAATAGAGCCAGAGGTTAAAATGCTACACTGAAAAATACTGGAATAACCAAAAGAAGGGGGGAAACGCACAATAGGAACATCAAAGAGAAGACGTGCTAAAATAATGCTTCTAAAGTCTAGCCATATCAGTAACTACATTAAATAGAAAAGGTCTAAACATACCAATTAAAGACGTGTCTGGTTGGATTAAAAACATTATATCCATTCCACAAGAAATCCACTTCAAATATGACATAAATAGATTAAAAGTAAAAGGAGAGAAAATTCAGCCCTAGATAAAAGCTGGGATGATTATAGTAATAAAAATAGAGTTCAAAATAAAAAAATAAAGGACTTAATGAGAAAATAAGTCTATTCACAAAGACATAATTAGCTTAAATGTGTATTACCTAAAAAATAAGCTTCAAGATACATCTTTAAAAAATGGATAGCAGTGGTAGAATTAACTCACAACTATATGTGCAGAGTCCAACAATGCTCTCTCAATAAAAAATACAGCAAAAAGAACAAAAAGCAACAAGGATATAGGAGATTTTAGCAGTGTTATTCACTGACTTGACCCTATTGACATTTTATAGAATATTTCACCAAACAGCCAAATGCACATTTTCAAGGACACATAAACATTCACCAACATATAAAATCAAGCCATAAAACAAATCTTAATAAATTTGAATAATATTCTAGGAAAGTGTGTTCTCTAACAGAATTAAACTGAAAATCTTCAAAATAACACCTGAATCAAAGAGGAAGTCTCAATTAAAAACCATTTTGAATTAAATGAAAATACAACATCCTAAAATTCAGGGGATATAGCCAAATCAGTGCTTAGAAGGATATTTATAGCATTAAATTTATGTATTAAATAACAAAAAGGTATCAAGTAGTTGTTCTACCTTACTCTGCCAAAGAAAAACCTTAATAAACCAGAAAAATAAAAGTACAAGGAAATAGGGGAAAAATAAAATTGAAAACACAAAAAAGGGGGACAAATGAAACCTAAAACTGATTCATGGGGAAGGAAATTGACATTCAGCCAAATCAATACAAAAAAAAAAAGGAAACAAAAATTACAAATATCAGGAATTAAAAAGGAATCATAACTATAGATTCTACAGTCATTCAAAGTATAGTAAAAGACTAAGAAAATACTACAAAAATACACCAAATTTGACAACTCAATAAAACATAAGCTCCTTGAAATACACAACTCCCCAAATTCAAGCCAACTAGATAACCTGTGTAGTATGTATATTGGAAACTATGAAACTGATGAAAGAAACCATAGGTCTAAATAAGTACAGTGCCATCATCTTCATGAACTGGAACACTTGATACTTCTGGGAAGACCATATTCACCAAGTTGATTTCTACATTTAATAAAATCCTACAACAACAACAACAACAACAACGTTTAGATATTGACAAGTAAATTCAAAAATTTATATAGAAAAGCAAAAACACTAGAACAGTCAAAACTCCACAGAGAACAAAGGTGGAGAACACATACTAATTTAAAAACTTACTGAAAAGCTACAATGATCAATAGTGCTATATTGGCAAAAACATACATGGTTCAGTTTAATAGTCTAGAAATTCACCCACACAAATAAAAATTGAAGAGAAGCTCACAAGCAGTTCAATGGGGGAGGAGGGGGAATAACTTTCTCAAAAAATAAATAAGGTGAGAATAAATCTATATAGGCAAAAACAAAAACAAAAAAACAGGAAAACAAAAACAGGAAAAAAACTTCAATCCACAACTCCAAGTTCATGGTAAACCAAAATTTAAAACCTGTAACTGTGAAACTTCCAGAAATTCTTTGTGATCTTGAGTTAGGTGAAGTATTCTTAGATACATTAAAATCGTGATTCCTTTAAAAAAAAAAAAAAGGATAAATTTAACTTCATCAAAACTGAAAGTTATACTCTGTGTAAGACACTGTCAAGAGAATAATAGGAATAAGCCATGAAAGTGGGAGAAAATATTTGCAAGTCACATCTGACCATGGATCTAGAATTGAAGAACTTTCCAAACTCAGTAAGGAAAAAAAAATGGGCAAAAAACTTGCACAGATACTTCCACCTAAGAAGAAATACAGATGGCAAATAACTACATAGAAAGAAGCTCAACATTAGTCATTAAATAAATGCAAATTAAAACAAGACTGGACTACATACCTACTAGAAAGATTTAAGAAAAAAAAAAAAAAAGGTTAGTGTAATACAGAGCTACCAGAACATAGTTTCAGTGAAAACGAAGTGATAATTTCACTTTAGAAAATTGTTTGTCAATTTCCTATAATGTTAAACATATATAACTTTATGACATGGTGATTACTCTTCCACATATTTACCCAAGAGAAATTAAAACAGTGGTCACATCAAAACCTGTATTCAGAAATGTATCAGAAAATTTTAAGACTTCATGTTTCCCTGATGCCTCAACATCCCCCAAAAAAGGTTGTGAGCATTCCACCCAGGCAACCAGGTAACACCAGGATAAGACTTGTCCTTGCTGCCACAAGTTCCTCTTCTTGCCCTCCCCTGGCTATGATCTAGTGACAGTCAAGTGCACCAATGAATTCCCTCATACCTTTGCTGGGAACTCCACCCTGAGCCCCAGTAGAGGCATTTGTCCCTGAGTCCTCAACACTCTCAGTTTCTCACTTGCTTGGCTCAACCCATTCCCTAGAAGCTCCTCTGTATGGCCCCTCTATCCCCTCTTCTAGGACCTAGGAGTAAAGTAAGCCCTTGATTTTCATATGCCAGGAGTTTAATTTCTGTGACCATGTCAGAATGACCCTTAAAGGCCACATGAGGGGGCCTTATTGCCCCATTTACAATACAAGAAGTTTATAGCAACTTTCTTCAATCAGTCAAAACTGAAAACAACCCTGTTATCTTTCAGTTGATGAATGAACACATCAACAATAAAAAGAAATGGACACAACAGCATAGATACATCTGAACTATATTGAGAGAAGCCCGAATCAAAAAGCCTTACACTATAGACTATTCATTTACAAAACATTCTGGACAACGTAAAACTTCACAGACAGAACAGATCATTATTGCCAGGGGTTGAGGCAGGAGGAAATGTTTAGTCAATAGGGGCGGTATGAAGAAATAATTTGGGGTAATAAGATTCTTCTGTATCTTGATGGTAATAAAGACTGTCCCTTTGTTATAATTCTTATAACCGAATACCAAAAAGAATTAATTCTATTGTGTATTAGTTTTTACAATAAGTTTTTAAAAGCATTTTAAAGTTAAGATTTCTGGAGTTTTCTATTGCTCTCAGAAGATGGGTAAAGTATGGAACTACTAGGATGCCAACAATTGGGCTCTCTAAATATTTATGACCTAATGAAAAGACAAATATATTAAGACCCATAAATAGGTTTTTCTTTATTAGGTTTTGACAGCAATTTTTTTTTGTAGATTAATACTGTTCTTCCCTATCTTAACTCCATTTGGTAAGCCAGTTGGCAAATTCTAGAGCTGTAAACTCTTGGGCTCTTATCTAAAAGCATAATGTTAAAAACAAAAAATACTACTGAGATATTGTGATATGTAAAAAATACATATTTTATCACTTATTTGACAGATATAGTTCTTAAATATGTATTTCATCACTCAGATGACAAAAAGATAATTATCCTATATATTTGGTCTTTGTCCATAGTTCCTGGTTCACAGCTCCAATGACCATTGGAATTTCCTATGATAAGAACATGAAGTTGTCTTTTGCTAGGTTACGGAGGTGACTTTCGAACCTCACCTAAAGGCAGAAACTGGTTGCCGGGAGGACCCACGATGTGATTAGGGGGTAGAACTTTTAGCCCTACCCCTACCCCCAAAGAGAGATTAGACTTAGTCAATCATGATTATGTAAGGAATCCTCCATAAAACAGAAAAGGAGGTGGTTCAAAAGAGCTTCCAGAGGTTGGTGAACATACAGAGATGCTGGGAGAGTGGTATTCCTGGAAAGGGCATGGAAGCTCCACACCCTTTCCCCGTATCTTGCCCCATGTATCCCTTCATCTGGCTGTCAATTCATATCTTATTATGTCCCTTAATAAACTGGTAAAGGTAAGTAAGCATTTCAAGTTCTGTGAGCTGCTCTAGCAAATTAATAGAATCCAAGGAAGAGGAAGTTGGAACCTCCAATTTGCAGCCAGTTGGTCAAAAGCACACATAACAACTTGCAGCTTTTAACTTCTGAGGTAGGAGACAGAGGGAAGTCTTGTAAGACTGAGTCCTTAGCTTGTGGAATCTGATGCTAACTCCTGGTAGATAATTCAACTCAATTCTGATACTAACAGACTCCCAGCTGGTGTTTGAGAATTACTTTGTATTGAGGAGGAAAACCCTCCTTATCTTCAGGCTGGAATTGGAAGAAAAACTTATAGAAGTCCAGCTCTATTTCTGAATGAAAGTGTTTTCTGCTTTTTCATTCAAAGCTCTAAAGAATTCCCAACTGCTTTCTCTTTTTTCCTAATTAGTACTGTTTTAGCAAAAGCACCAAAAAGAGGAATGGTGAGTTTCATTTGCTCAAAAGATGAGTCCATTTTCACCCTCCTGTTCCCTTGACATGAAAAGGACAAAGTGGACAGATATGTAGACTCCTTGTACAAAACAAATTCAAGCAGTCTTATTTTAAAAGTTAAAAGGAAGATAGCCACCATCAATTATTTAAGGTATCCAGCTGTTTGCCTTCAACTAACAGCTTGCAAAGTATTTCCTACAATTAGTGTTTCCTATTGTGTATTATAATTATCTTATTTGGATAAAAGTATCTTAAAAGTATCTCTATTGGGATGGCAAAAATAGAATAAATTGTGATTCTGGCTCTGATGTTTCCTAGTTCTCCAGTATTTCGATATTGAGCTGAAGAGCCTTAAAATGTGATGAATGGATGTAAATAAGACCATCATTTGCACAGTCTGAAAGTTGAAGTCAAAATGTGCACTCTATCACATAAAGATGGAAGAAAGTTAGAAAATACCTGTTTGTTTTGTTATCTGATCATACAGCAATAGGATACTGTACTATGCAGAACTTACATTTTGACTTGCCATAAAATTTCTCCCTAATGGCAATAGACCACATAGTTCAACGGAAAATAGGCTACATGGTCAATATTTATTAAAACTTACTTTCTCCATATCTATATACAGTGATAATGATGGATATATAAGATGAGGCCACTTGTACTCCAGTAAAACCCTGACATGTGGCTATCAATGGAGTCAAACAACAAAAACAAAAACCCTTGGGTAAAATATAGGCCTCCAATAACACAAAGCTAATGAAATGCAAGATTTATCTAAATCCATCTGTTCTGGCTGCAGTTTGGCACCTCTGATAATTTTCTGTTGCAATTTAAATATCAGAGGGGTTTCAAAGAAGCAGGGATTCCAAGAATATGGTAGTTTAGGGGCCAGGCAGTAGGGGGTGAATTTCAGCCTGAGCCACAGAGAATGGGTCCAGAGACTACTAGGACCCTAACTTCTTTACCACTTTTGAGGAAGGGGATTGCTGAATGCCTGAGGTTTCCCCACAGGATTTCACCTTCCTGTCCATGTTCCCCCAACCACCCGCCCTCCACCACCAGGTAACTTTAGCCCACCACCCACACCCTCTATCTGCCTTGTCTGAGGTCAGGAGCTGGGCAAAGGATTGGTGCCAGTTGCCAACTGTGATACTCAAGTTCACATTATTACTCTGTTTTCTTATATTTGGAAGACTAAAGGAATGCAAGCTTTTTGAGACACAAATCTTATAAGTACATAATGCCTAGAAGCTATTGTGGAGATCTTAAACTTCCATGTAAGAACACCAAATTTTAATCTTCAGAGAACCTACCATGCTGTACTAAGCACTATAGAGGAATTCAAAATCTAGCAGAGAAGAAGATCCTCAAATAATTACACATGTATCTTACTGAAATATAGTTGTGACAGTGCTAAAACACAGTGTGTAATGCTTGGTTTCATCCCCTGTCACAATGTGGATCTTTCTCATATATAGTCAGTCTAAACCCATAAAGCACCTGCAGCTGGGGGAGGAGGGAGGGAATCCTATGGCTTCAGATATTTTCCAACACCTGTCTTATAAAAGCATAAATGTCCCATGGGTTCAATCGTAGGTATTTGAACACTCCTTCAAGCCTCACTTTTATTTGAGAGCAGATTGCTGCTGTTGAGCGACTATAGCAGACGATGAAAATATACTCTCTAGCTCTTATGGGCTCCTTCTAAGTTTATTCTTGGAAATGCCTCTCTGCCCCATATAAAATAAAAATGCAGTCTTCTGTTCCGAATAACCTCAGAAATACTGTATTACTCCAATCCTGTAAAGTCTACTATGATCTAGTTTGAGAGTTCATCTAACCCCTAGACTCAGAAGTAAAAAGCCCTGCTCCTAAAAGAAAAAAAAAAAAAAGTCTGACAGCTGGGACTTCATTCGAGTTTCTGAACGTGTGCCTAAAGCACATGAGCCCTGGCACATCCACAGAATATCAATATAGCCATTAAATCCAAGAGCTAAAAATTCCACATAGCAACACAGAAAAGGAACCTTCCCAGAGAATATAAGCTCCACAAACACAGGGCTTTGCTAAATTGCTCCCTGAGTTTTGCAAATAAGGCTCTCTGAACTCCAGAACTTTTTTTTAAACACCATCAGTGACTATCTGAATTTCTTTCTTTTCCTTCAGGCATACCAACACATTGAGACAGTGTTACAGTCAACACATCTGTTCAACCAAGGGAAAAACAGCAATTCAGAAAGACATACCTAACCAAAGGAAATGGCATTTTTACGTAATTACCCATGGTTTTGTAATGGTGTAAGTTTTATGATATCCATCTTATAGATTTATATTGCTACATGAGATGTCATTTTGAATTATTGGTAGATTAATAAAACCACAATACCAGATTTAAGTGGAAGGTTTATGAAAAGTGTTTATGACAGGATCAGTCAGGCTTCAGGCAGGATTAAACTTAAACTTTACGGTTTGGGATTGAATTGCTTAATGAACCAATCAGCACTTTATTTTCTGCCTTCAGCCATACATTTTTTAAAATGATTCTCAACCATTAATCATCAGGTTAGACTCCCACAGGTACTAAATATAAACACGTGTGAAACCTAACCCCTCATGAAGGAAGAAACATCTCAACTTTGTATCTCAAAGGAAAAAAAAGATGGGAGAAAAACATCAGCCTAACTCATTGAACATGTTTGTGTGATTAGAAGCATCATTTTTTCTATGATAAACTTTTAGGACCAAAAACTCAAATTTGGTCATGAGAATGTTCATATCCCCAAAGATAAAATTTGAGTTGCTAGTTGCTCTCTTTAAGGCAGATCAAAAGCAATTAGTAAGATATTCCCTAATCGGCATTTTTAAAAGTACATTGATGGTTTCTGGCAATTGAAGAGCCCAAATGGTAGAAAGGAAGAACACTTTTATTATAAGTACTGGAAGACCTAGCAAAAGTTTTTAAAAGTACTTAGCATACTAAAGAACTTATTAGCGGGGCGCCTGGGTGGCGCAGTCGGTTAAGCGTCCGACTTCAGCCAGGTCATGATCTCGCGCTCCGTGAGTTCGAGCCCCGCGTCAGGCTCTGGGCTGATGGCTCGGAGCCTGGAGCCTGTTTCCGATTCTGTGTCTCCCTCTCTCTGACCCTCCCCCGTTCATGCTCTGTCTCTCTCTGTCTCAAAAATAAATAAACGTTGGAAAAAAAAATTAAAAAAAAAAAAAAAAAGAACTTATTAGCCTCCAGAATTCAGAATAGAGGGGGAGTAAGAATAGTTTTTCAACATCTTAAAGAATAATACATGGGGATGACAGAACTATGACATGATTTCTCATTATATGAATTTCAAACAACAATGGGATAAATATTCTAAAGTATGCTGAGGACTCCTTTTAAAGAACCATTTCACAGCAAAACCTTCCTACGTGAAAATGTTTAGCCTATTCCACAGTTGGCCAAACCATTCCTTAAATATTTCAAATGCCGCATGTAGAAAATCATAATTCTCCAAAATTAAAATATTATAAATCTCAAATAAATATCTTGTAATTAATGGGATGTTTTATTTGTAGAGCATTTTACTTTTATCAGTGGCTTCACTATACCCTATAGTTTTATTGTCACAAAAGAGGAGAGAAATCTCAAGGTGAAGTGATTCATCCAAGGCCCCAAAGAGAGTAAGTGGCAGAACTGATATTTGAGCATATTTTTGAACTAGAAAATCTAGCGGGAGTTGTACTATATTCAATATCCCCTACTGTATAGAGCTTATAGATTTGTTACTTGAGAAGTTATGCTTAGCCTCAGTCACTAAGTAAATGAATATATACTTTACCTACCTGTATCTTTAGGTGTTAAAAGAATGCTGGCTTGGGAGTCAAAACAATAAACAAACTCAGATCCTATTACTATAATTTACTCCTTATGGGCAACTCATTTTGCCTTTCTAAACTTCTGTTTCTGCAAATATAAGAAAAATCCATGAGATGTAATAAACTTAATGTGCTCTGAGTCTAATGAGTAAGTGTTAAAGATGCTAGAAAAGGACTAAAATCTTAAACCTACATTATTTGTATCTAATTCATCTCCACCTCTTCAAAAGCATCTAATACCACACTTAGTTTACAAATGGTACTTAAATGCTTCTAAGCATGCCAATTTCCACACACAAAAGCATCTAAGCTATTTAATTCTATCAAACAGCTACATGTTTTGAATAACAGTTGAATCCAATTACCATTTTGTTTGAACTACCAATATGAATGTACTGACTACAGTCAATAACATATGTTCTAGTAACAAAAAAGTTGTTCACTTATTTAAAATGTATTAAGAGGCAGAAGGGAAAATCTGGGCCATTCTGAAACTTTAACAATTTTGCTATGGGAGCATTTGTTAAAACACCACCCACCAAAAACTAAAGCCAAAATATGAACCCAAGGTATAAAAATATGAAAACCTCAATTCAAGAAGATCTAGAAAGCTGAGGAACAAAAAAATTTGTAATATCCATAGTAGAAAATATTTAAGGGTTTATGTTGTATCAGGCAATCTGCTGAGCCAGTTTCAATCATTATCTCATTAATTCTGTGGGAGTATTATTATAGTTCCTATTTCACAGCTGATGTTTACAGAGCTAAAATGGTTTGTTTATGGAACACAGCTCAAGGACAGAGTTGATGATACCCATTTCTATTCATCACACACTAAAAGAGATGATTCCTTCCCCCTTGCTGTCCCCATTCCTCTACCTCTGAAATACCTTGGTTTTACACCCCAACCTTCTCTTCTGAAGAAATTGTTGTATTGTTATATCCTATCCTAGTAAATACCCCCATTACATGCAAGATGTGCATACCCTCATTATATACTACATATATATGCCCAGTATATTATATACTGGATGTATGTTGGATATATACCAGGTGTTTATGCTAGGGTTATGTGTGTGTCCAGTATTATCAGCATTTTTCATACCTCTTTTCTTCATAAAAGATGAGCAGAGTAATAAAAATAAGATTGGCCTTGCCTCAGTCGATATAAATATCCTCATCCCACCAGGCTTTAGGAGAAAAGTAGATGGTGACTCATCATTCTTTAATGAACTGAATACTTAAGTCCCATTTATTAAGTTACACTGTAAGCCAGACATAGGACCAATCCACTTATAGGGAAAGTCTGCATAGACACATCTATTATCCACACTTGAATTCCTCAAACTGGGAAACCTCTTCCTTACCTGAAGGCCCTTGACTCTGCCGGAAGCCTCTCCAACATCTAGACCTTACTTTAAATATTGCAGCCTCAGAAAAGGTCCTCCCTGACCTTGCCACCTAAAGAATTTCTCCAATTATTTTCACTTTGAATAATGTTTATTCTCATTGTAACCTTTTAGTTTGGAATTGCTTCAGATATTCACCTCTTCACTTGTTATTGTCCTAGAAGAGATCCTGAAGGACTAAATTTAACATGCTGAACACTATCTCATTCCAAAACAGTCCCAACACTCCATATTTAACACCTTTTCCATTCATCAGTGTCTCCTCTCTCCTCTTTCCCCCTAGTTCCTGGTTACAATCAATCTGTAGTCTCTCTCTATGGGTCTACCTATTCTGGATATTTTATATAAAAAAATCATACAACATGTGACTTTTCTTGCCTAGCTTCTTTCACTTAGCATCATGTTTTGGAGGTTCATCCATGTTGCAGTATGCATCAGTACTTTCTTCATTTTATAAATATTCCATTATATGGGTGTACCACATCTATTTATTTAACCATGGATAGACATTTGTGCTGTTTCTGTTATTTGGCTATTGTTATTTTTTTAAATATGTTAGAGACACATATTTAAGTATTTCCAGGTTCACTTCTAGAATATCTAGATTTTGCTTTAAAATACCTCAACCAAAAAACCCAAAAGTGGATATATATGAAACAAGATTGAAAAGGAGTACAGAGTGGTTAATTACATGATGCTTTCTACATTTATGTGTGATTGAACAACTCCATAATTAAGAGTTTTTTGAAGCTTGGAAAAAGAATATCTAAATTAGACTCTTATTTTTATAAGATTTATATTCTACTAGTATACCTCTCTTCCTTATTTCCCTCAAAAAATGTCACATGAAGAATGACTGCCATTGCTGGATAGTGGAGGAGAGTAGTCAGGTAAGTGAATAAAATGCTGACTAGAGTCTGTTGGGGAAGTAGACTTAAAAACAAAATTTCCTTCCCGCCCATAAAATCCCTCCCAAAAGCAAAAAAGAAAGGAATTGAAATTGAATAATCATTAAGCCAGAATGTGATATGCATTACAGGCAATACACTAAGATTGTAAAGACACATAGAAATTTCACACTCCATATAGTCAAGCACATACAACCCACTGCAAGAGAAACAACTAGTCTTCAAAAGGATTTGACCCAACCATTTCGACACATAGTTCATCCCCAGTTCACTTGGTAGTTGGGATGACCATCTGCATTAGCTAACTGGCTCTATCTGAAGGAAAAATTAACTTCTCATTAGTTTATGAAAAGATGTAGTTTTACAATTTGGAGGAAGTGACCCACCAAAGTTACTCCTACTACGTCACAGAGCCTGGGAGATAGGAGCAATATCCCCCTTGATTATATTTCAAAGATAATTCCCAGGTCTTGGCTGGACATCTCCTTAGTTTTTAAAAGTTTTACATACTTTTTTTAAATTTAAATCCAAGTTAGTTAACAAACAGTATAGTAATGATTTCAGGAACAGAATTTAGTGATTCATCACTTATACATTTAATACACAGTACTCATCTCAACAAGTGCCCTCCTTAATGCCCATCACCCATTTAGCTCATCCCACACTTACCTCCCCTCCAGCAACCCTGTTTGTTCTCTATATTTGAGTCTCAGGGTTTGCTTCCCTCTCTGTTTTTAGCTTATTTTTCCTTCTCTTCCCCTAGGTTTGTGTGTTGTGTTTCTTAAATTCCACATGAGTGAAATCAATATATTTGCCTTTCTCTGATTAAATTATCTCACTTGGCATCATACATTCTAGTTCCAACATTGTTGCAAATGGCAAGATTTCATTCTTTTTGATCACCAAGTAATATTCCATTGTATATGAATACCACATCTTTATCCATCGATTGATGAATGGATATTTGGCTCTATCTATAAAATTTGACTATTGTCGGTATTGCTACTATAAATACTGGGGTGAATGTGCCCCTTCAAATCAGCATTTTTGTATCCCTTGGATAAATACCTAATAGTGTAATTGCTGGATCATAGGGTAATTCTCATTTTTTGAGGAAACTCTATATTCTTTCCCAGGTGGTCGCATCAGTTTAACATTCCCACCAGCAGTGCAAAAGGGTTCCCTTTCTCTGCATCTTTGCCAACATCTGTTTTTTCCTGAGTTGTTGATGTTAACCATTCTGACAGGTGTAAGGTGGTATCTCTTTGTGGTTTTGATTTGTATTTCCCTGATGATGAGTGATGGTGAGCATTTTTTTTTCCATGTGTCTATTAGCCATCTGGATGCCTTTGGAAAAGTGTCTATTCATGTCTTTTTCCCATTTCTTAACTGGATTATTTGGAGGGTTTTTGTGGGGGGGTAGAGTTTGATAAGTTCTTTATAGATTTTTGGATACTAACCCTTTATTTGACATATGTCATTTGCAAATATTCTCCCATTCCACCGGTTGCCTTTTAGTTTTACTGGTTATTTCCTTTGCTGTGCAGAAGCTTTTTAATTTTGAGTTCCCAACAGTCTTTTTGTTTGTTTGCTTCCCTTGCCTCCAGAGTCCTGTCAAGTAAAAAGTTGCTGTGGCCAAGGTCAAGAAGGTTGTTGCTGGTTTTCTCCTCTAGGATTTTGATGGCTTCTTGTCTTATGTTTAGGTCTTTCATTCATTTTGTTTTTGTATATGGTATAAGGAAGTAGTCCAGGTTCATTCTTCTACATGTTGCTGTCCAGTTTTCCCAATACCATTTGCTGAAGAGACAGTCTTTTTTCCATTAGATATCCTTTCCTATTTTGTCAAAGATTAGTTGGCCATATGTTTGTGGTCCATTTTTGGGTTCTCTATTCCATTGATCTAGTTATCCAGTTTTATGCCAGTACTATACTGTCTTGATGATTACAACTTTTAATACAGCTTGAAGTCCAGAATTGTGATGCCTCCAGCTTTGGTTTTCTTTTTAAGGATTGCTTTGGCTATTTGGGGTCTTTTGTGGTTCCATACAAATTTTAGGATTTTTTGTTCTAGCTCTGTGAAGAATGTTGGTGTCATTTTGATAGGTATTACATTGAATGTGTAGATTGCTTTGAGCAGTATTGACATTTTAACGATATTTGTTCTTGCTATCCAGGAGCATGGAATGTTTTTCCATTTCTTTGTGTCTTTAACTTCTTTCATAAGCTTTCTATAATTTTCAGTGCATAGATCTTTTATCTCTTTGGTTAGATTTATTCCTAGGTAATTTAGGGTTTTCAGTAGAACTTTACATACACTTCAAAGTGATAAAGAATGAACTTCTAAGTTTTCTAAAGTAAACATTTTAGGAAAAGGAGGAAGGGAGAGCTCTTACTTTCAAACAAGGAGAATTAAGCCTATTATTTTTCATTTGTATTTGCCACTATAACCCCTTGTAGAAAAACACCTATGAAATCACAGCTTATCTCATTGTAAATCACCACTAGAGTGCTTTCTCTCCAAAATGTGCATTGTCAGCTTATGTTAAAAGACAATGTTCAAGAGTAAGAAGATAAATCTGTAGTTTACATGACATGCATGTGACAAAGTGCAATGAAGCAGATCTTCTCAAATTTTAACATACATTTGAATCACCTGGGAGGTCTGGGATGAGGCCTGAGATTCTGTACTTCTAAAAAGCTGAGGTTGATCTACCACACATTAAGTGTCAAGGCTCTAGGTCAGTTATTCTTCAAGCTGAGTCTCTAAACCAGCAGCATCAGCTTCACCTGCTAACTTAGAAATACAAATTCCTAGGCCTAGTTCCAGACTACAGATTCAGAAACTATTCTGAAAGCCCTTTGTATCAATGCTATAATGTGATAACTTCTGCTATAGATTGATGATTCTCATATTTAGATGTACACTGGAATCACCAGCAAAGTTATAAAAAAAAGAAAAAAGAAAAAATCCTGACCCCTGTGTCTATTCCCAAGAAATTGATTTAACTGGCATGGAGCAAAGGCCTAAGAATTTTAACATTTCCCCAGTGATTCTAATATGCAGAAAAATTTGAGAACCACTGAACAAGAATCTAAGTTCTACAAAAGCCAGAATCTCTTGGTCATTGCTGAATCCCAAGTGCCTAGGAACAATGGCACTAATTGACATCCCATAAGTATTTACTGAATGAATAAAAGGATGAGCAGAAAAACCCCAAGCTACTCTAAAAACAGTTTGCTTGATGATACACAGAGAAAATATCACATTTGTCATCTTTCTCTAATAGGAAATCTGTTTTCAGCTCAGAATATAATGTAGACACGATCTTTCCCAACAAGATATATTTGAATACCCCATTCACCACAGCAATGTTTTAGGGCCAAAAAACAGACTCCAAGTTTGCAGTTTTGAAAAATGAACAAAACCTTAGAACATGAGAACTAAATATAGCTATTAAATATAAAAAAGAAAGCATCAGCTTGTCAAGTTGTAGAGAATACTGAAGGAAACATAATGCTATAATATAATATTCAAACCAACAAAGAGTTAACTTTTAGAAGGCTTACTCCATGTTCCCATAATGCTCACAGAATAAAACCTGCCCAAATACAGGGAATCAGCTGTTGAGACCCAGATATTAAGCACAGGAAGTTAATCTCAGAGAAATCAGTGCATTGGGAACAGAAATGAGAAACAGGGACTCATTCTCTTGAAATAGATTTTAAAATGGCACATTGTATTTTGAGGAACCTCCACACTGTTTTCCAGAGTGGCTGCACCAGTTTGCATGCCAACAGTGCAAGAGGGTTCCCGTTACTCCACATCCTCTCCAGCATATATAGTCTCCTGATTTGTTCATTTTAGCCACTCTGACTGGCATGAGGTGTTATCTCCGTGTGGTTTTCACTCTTATGTGGATCCTGAGAAAGTTAAAAGACCATGGGGGAGGGGAAGGGGAAAAAAAAAGTTACAGAGAGGGAAGAAGGCAAACCATAAGAGACTCTTAAAAACTGAGAATAAACTGAGGGTTGATGGGGAATGGGAGGGTGGGGAAAGTAGCTGATGGGCATTGAGGAGGGCACCTGTTGGGATGTGCACTGGGTATTGTATGGAGACCAATTTGACAATAAATTCCATATTTTAAAAAAAGTCAAATTCCAGGTTTTAGGATTAAGGAATAAAATCAGTAAAATAAGCCAAGATAAAAATGCTTAACTACTACACTTACATTTCCTGAATTTCTCTTTATTAAGGGCTCATAGTTCCCAAGGCTAAAGAATGTAGAGACTGAAATTTCCATTTAAAGGTAAGTGGTCCACCTGTGAGGGCCATGCAAAAATAGGAAACCACACAACATATTATCATTTCCATAACTTCAGGGTCTTATAAAATAGAAAAAAAAGATCCAAAAGATCTTTAAGGGAAAATTAAATTGAACAAAACTGGAGGCTGTAAATGGTTCACTGTAAATATATGAGAATTCCTTATACACAGAGGTAATATACTATTTTATCTAAGGCTCAATATTAGGAAAATCCAAAACAACCAGTTACTTTGTCTTGTTTTTCCAAGAAAATAAGCACTTGGGTTTGTTCCCTCCACTTATTGCTACCTTTTGAATGGAGTTTTCTTTGACTTTCTTCATAACTTGATTTACAAAGACTAAATGTGAAGAAGTGACAACTTCTACAATACCCTGAATTTAAAAAACCTATTACAAATAGGTTTATTTTTATTATTATTATTTGTTATAGATTTCTTATTACAAATAACAAGGAGGTTATTATATGTGCTCTTTGATTCAGAAAGGAAATTCAAATCCAGAGGTTCTGTTTGGAAAAATAGGGCCCGACAAAAGCACTTTGTAAATGAGCAGCTATATTTGGCAGCCAAGCATCCAAATCAGATTATGGAATAATAGAATGGATTTCCAAGAGAAGCAGAGAGGGAGCAAGATCTGAGTTATCACTGTAGGAAAGAGGTTTTCTACACTTGGCCTGATTCAGTGCACCCTCTTTGGTGTGGGAGGCTCCCCGTAAGGGGTGGCCAGCATCCAGAGAACAGAATCTAAGTGCTGGTTGCAGCATAAGCAAGTTACTTGACATTCTGTAGAGTGCTCATGGATGTAACAGCAATTCAACCTGTAATATGTGAAAACTGAAAGAATCGAATATTTAAGTTCATCTTTAAAAAACACATATTTCCAGGGGAGCCTGGGTGGCTCAGTCGGTTGGGCGTCCGACTTCGGCTCAGGTCCTGATCTCGCAGTCCGTGAGTTCAGGTCCCGCGCCAGGCTCTGTGCTGACAGCTCGGAGCCTGGAGCCTGTTTCAGATTCTGTGTCTCCCTCTCTCTCTGACCTTCCCCCATTCATGCTCTGTCTCTGTCTCAAGAATGAATAAACGTTAAAAAAAATTTTTTTAAATAAATAAAAAAACACAAATTTCTTATTCAGAGATATAGTACACAGGTACAATTTTATAAACTCCCAAGAGAGAAAGGATATGGGCATAAGTAACAATCCTGCCCTATGTGTTATTGGCCCCCACCCCAGCCCCTACTTCCCATCTCCAGGAACAGTCTTAACTATAAAAGTAGGGAAAGTTAACATGTTAATACCAGACTCTGAAGAATTCTGCCTACATGCCATAAACTTTTAAACAATTCTACTGAAAAAGTTTCAAATACACCAAGTGGAATGTAAAACCTGTTGCAGATATATTTCCTACCTGTTCATTATCTTTACTCTAGATAGTGATGTGCCAGCTTAAAAGACACCACCACCACTTGTATGTATTTCCTAGCCACCCACTCTTCCAGCCAAGAGTGGCAATATAACCAGTTCCAGGCAATAGATTAAAGCAGAAGCCCACTAGGGATTTCTGGAAAAGTCTTGTTTTCCTGAGAGAGGTTTTGCCCCTTCCACCCTGACTCCTCCTTTTCTGGGCAAGAGTGTATTTTTGTGACTGCCGTGGCCTCAGTCCTAAAGTCTTTGAGTGGCACATAATATAGACAGTTCCAGTTCTTCAAATTATGCCACAAACTATTAGAAACAATTCTGATAAAGTTTTCAATACAGAAAGAAAACATAGCAGGGAAAACTTCCCAACATTGAACTTGGCAATGATTAATCTTGTATATGACACCCAGGAGCACAAGCAAAATAGGTAAATTAGACTTCAAAGTTTTTTGTGCTTCAAAGGATACTATCAAGGGAGCGGAAAGGCCATACACAGAATATTTAAAAATCATATCTGATAAAGAGTATTGAGAATAAAGTACTCCCACAATTCAAATTGGAAAACAATCCGATTTTTAAAAAGGGCAAAAGACTTGGATATATATTTCTCCAAAGATGATATATAAATGGCCAATCAAAACATGGAAAGATGCTTAAAACATTGCTCATCATTAGGACACTGAAAATCAAATCAAATAGCACCCATTAAAATGGCTATTGTCAAAACAAAACAAGTGTTGATAAGAATGTAGAGAAATTATAACCCTCTTGTTGGCAAGGATGTAAAATGGCAAGGCCACTAAAAAAACAGTACTGAGATTCTAAAAAAAAAAAAAAAACCCTGGAATTACCATATAATCCGCTAATTTCATTCTGGGCATGTATCTCAAAGAATTGAATCAGGGACTCAGGCAGATATGTGTATACCAGTGTTCACAGAAACATTCACAAAAACCAAGAAGTAGAAACCACCCCATCCATGTGTATCAACAGATGGATAAAGAAAATGTGATGTATACATACAATGAGATATACCTACCATAGGATCTTAAAAATGAAATTGACACCTGTTAAAACATGAACCTTGAAGACACAAATAAGCCAGACACAAAAGGATAAATATTATAGGATACTACTTAGGAGATGTATAGAAGAATCAAATTCATAAAGACAAAGTAGAATAGTGGTTACCAGAGTCTGGAAGAAAGGGGAAATGAGAAGTTACTAACGGGTATAGAGTTTTAGTTTAGGATAATGAAAATGTTCTGGAGATGAACAGTTGTGATAGCTGCACAATAATGTGAATATACTTAATCTGATAAGAGTTTAATACATTTTGGATATTAACTCCTACAACTCAACAACAACAAAAAGTCTGATTTAAAAAGTAGGCAGAGGATGTAAATAGAGATTTTCCAAAGAAGACCTACAGAAGGCCAATAGTCACATGAAAAGGTATTCAACATCACTAATCAGGGAAATGCAAATCAAAACCACAAAGAGACATCACCTTAACCCTATTAGAAGGGCTTTTATCAAGAACATAAGAACTAACATGTTGGCAAGCATGCTGAGAAAAGGGAACACTCATGCACTGTTGGCAGAATGTAAATTGGTATAGCCACTGTAGAAAATGATATGGAGGTTCTCCCCAAAAGAAAAACTAGAACTACCATATGATCTATCAATTTTACCACTCAGCTTTTAGCCAAAGAAAACAAAAACATTAATTTGAAAAGATATAGGCACCCCTATGTTCACTGCAGCATTATTCAGAACAGCCAAGATATGGAAACAATCTAAGTGCCCACTGACGAACGGATAAATATGTGGAACATACACATTAATAGTCCTTAGGCATAAAGACCATCTCACTGTTTCTGACAACATGGATGGACTGAAGCTAAATGAAGTAAGTCATACAAAGGCAAATACTGTATGGTCTCACTTAAGTGAAATAGAACAAAAAACTCACAGATACAGAAAACAGAATAGTAGCTTCCAGGGGTCGAGGGGGTTTGGGGTGGATGAGATGGGTGACGAGGAGTCAAGAGATATCAACTTCCAGTTACAAAATAAGTCATGGGGATGTAATGTACTGCAAGGTGACTACAGTCAATACTGTATTGCATACTTAGAAGCTGCTAAAAGTCAACCATAAAAATTCCCATCAAGACAAAAATTGTAATTATATATGATTATAGATCATAATTAGACTTATTTTGATAATAATTTCCCAATGTATACAAATGTCAAATTATGTTTTAACACTAATATCAGGTGTACATGCCAATTATACTTCAATAAAACCGGTTAAAATGGTAAATTTTGTTATGTATATTTTGCCACATTAATTTTTTTTGTTAGTGTCAGACCTTAGTAACCACATAAATAACCAAATTCCATTCTTATTCATGCCCAGGGTCAATGAAAGCTGCAGCAAGCTAGCCTTTTTTTTTTTCCTTAACATTTATTTTGAGCAGGAAAGGGACATAGAGAAAGAGCGAGAGAGGGAATCCCAATCTCTGAGCTGACAATGCAGAGCCTGATATGGGACTTGATCCTATGAAATGTGAGATCATGACCTGAGCTGAAATCAAGATTCCGACACTTAACCAACTGAGCCAGCCAGACACCCCAAGCTAGCCTCTGAGATTCATGTGGCTTAAATATTGGGTTTTAATGAATACTGGACTCTACTTTGTCTCCTATTCACTCTGAATATGGTTATTAGGCAACTTTTGGCTCTGGCTTTACATATCAGAGGCAGCTTCACTGTGGATAGATCAATAAATAAGGAATGACAATTGTAAAAGTATATCAACTTTGTTGGGTAAAGATGAAACTACTGTAAATTCAATAGCCCAAAAATATGTAGTTAAAGAGGACAATTACTGGACTTCAAAAGCACTGTTCCTTTGGAGTCATGTTGATGAAGAAATTAAGGAACACTAGAGCATTATAAAAATGGACTTCTGTCTTACTAGCATATCAGGAACCATAGTAGCATGAAAAAAGAAAAGGTAAAGGGAGAGAGACTGGTTGATTAAACATGAGGAAAAAAAGATTTCCTTAGAACAAAGCAAAAAGTCTAGAAAGATACTAAAGGAAAAGTAATATTGAAGACATACGGGCAGACATAAAACATAAACATGCACCAGCCCTATCTCAAGAGATGCTATCAGAAAAAGGGAATGGGAGCCTGGGTGGCTCATTCAGTTAAGCATCTAGCTCTGGATTTCAGCTGAGGTCATCATCTCACAGCTTCAGGAGTTTGAGGCCCTACATCCGGCTCTGTACTCACAGTGCAGAGTCTGCTTGGGATTCTCCCCTCTCCCTCTTTCCAGCCACAACTCACACACTCTCTCTCAAAATAAATTAACTTAAAATAAAAAAAGAAAAATGGGAGATTTAGTTGTTTCCATATCAGAGATAGTAACAACCAAAAACACTTATCAGGGGGTGACAGGTAGAAGCTCAGCAAAAAGATTAGTCACACGCCTCCGAGTTTGTGAGAGCTAAAAAAATAAAATAAAATAAAAATAAGTTACAGAAAGTATAAACACATTTGAAAGAAGAACATCGAAAGGATCAGTATAAATTTTCAAAGAGGGGCACTTGGGTGGCTCAGTCCATTAAGTATATGACTCTTGATTTCAACTCTCGTGATCTCATGGTTTGTGAGTTTGAGCCCCAAATGGGGCTATGCACTGACAGTGCAGAGCCTATTTGGGATTCTCTGTCTTCTTCCCCCACTTGGGCTCGTGCTCTCTCTAACTTCAAAAAAAATATTTAAAAGAATTATAGGGTGTGCTTTTAGATTATGAACTTCCTCTTGGAGAATGTACAGGAGCTCAGGAATTTAGAAGTCTAATAAAAGGCATACAAGGAGAAATAATAAGAACGGTAAGAGAGGATAATAGATTGGGTCCAAGTATGACTTAGATATTGGTCTAATGGGAGACCATCTTTTGATGGAATTGGTCCAACTCAGGGTGGTGAGGTTTGTTTGAATAATAGATGCTTTTGGCAGACATAAAACCCTTTAATTTCATATTTTGCAGAAGAGACCCCAGAAATGAAAATCTAAAAATTTTAGGAAAAGATACAGAAGATGGCAACAGAGTAGGAGTACCCTAGGCTTGCCTTGTCCCATGAACACAACTAAGTATCAAATAATCCTAAATGTCCCAGAAATAGACCTGAAGACTGACAGAACAAACTGCACAACTAAAGGAAAAGAGGCCACAATGAAGAAAGAAGGAAACCAATGTGATTTAGGGGAGAAATGGATCACAGATGCTGCAGAAAAGAGCCATGGTCTGGAGAAGGAGTTGTGGGGGGGGCGGTGTGAACGCAAAGGAACATACAAGGGAATGCAAATGGCAAACATTTCCCCAGAGCCATTGGCTTGGAAAATGAGAGGGGCTGCATTTTATGAGTTCTTTCAACCAGTGGAACTTAAAGTCGGACATTTTAAAGGTCAGCAGGCTGCACTAGGATAGAGCCCCGAGGGCAGTGCCCCGCTCCAGGAGAAAAGACAGGCAAAAACTGGAGGGCAGATAGCATGGAGGGCAAAAACTGGAGGGCACACAGTGGGGAGAGTATTCAGTATTCTCAGAGCATGTCCCTGAGAGCAGCATTCTCTGGGAACAAAAGAGCTGGCCACCACCATCTGCCCCTCAGCATAAATACAGGGTCACCTGCAGGAAGCAGTACAGCATTAACATTAGCTGCCTAACTTGCCTATACCAAGCTCCACACCCACTGGATTGGGATTGCCCTTCTCAGTCAAGCTTGCCTCAGTCCCAGCATGGCAGCTCCCCTACCCAAAAGGCCGGCATAAACCTCTGCCCACACCACATCTCCTGACCAGATTGCTTTTCAGGGCCTCAGACCTGGTGGAGGTGTGACAAGTCTCTTTTCACAAGCATATCAGAGCACACCTGGCCATATTCAGACCAGGAAACAAACACTCCAAGGACAGCCTCTACAGAAGACTGGCCTGAAGGATATAGCAGCCAGAGTATATTAGCAGTGTGCATGCAATATACACCAGAGACACTCCCTGAAGCACCAGACCCTGGGCACTACATGGTCTCTTCTTCTTAAGGCCATTACTTTCAGAAGGAGAGATAAGTAGCTTTTCTAACACACACACACACACACACACACACACACACACACACACACACACACACGGCAGAGGCTTAAAATGCTAAGACAGAGGAATTCAGATTAAATGAAAGAACAAGACAAGGCCACAGCCCCAGAGACCAAAAGGAAACGGATATAAGTAACCTGCCTGATGGACAACAAAGTAACAATCATAAGGATACTCACTGGGCTTGAGAAAAAAACTACAAAACAGAGAGACCCTTACCACCAGAGATAAGAGTTAAAAAAGAACCATATGAAGAATGCAGTAAACAAGATAGAAATAGGCTTGATGTAATGAACAGCAGGCTAGAACAAGCAGAGCAACAAATTAGTGATCTAGAAGACAAAATAATGGAAAGCAATCAAGCTGGACAAAAAAGAATTATGCAACATGAGAACAGATTTCAGGAACTCAGGGACTCCAAACATATTTGTGTTACAGGAGTCCCTGGAGAAGACAGAAAGAAGGGGGCAGAAAATTTAGTTGAGGAAATAGCTGAAAATTTCCCTAACCTGGGGAAGGAGACAGACATCCAGATCCAGAAGGCACTCCCATCAAAAATCAACAAAAACAGGCCAACACCAAGACATATTGTAATTAAACTTGCTTAATGGTGATTTAAAAAAATCTTAAAAGGAGAAACAAAAAAGAAGTCCTTAATTTACAAGGGAAAACCCATAAGGCTAGCTAGAGATTTCTCAACAGAAATTTGGCAAGCTAGTAGAGTGGCATGATATACTCCAAGTGCTGAATAGGAAAAATCTGCAGCCAAGAATACTCTATCCAGTAAGGTTATCATTAAGAATAAGTGGAATAAAAGAGTTCATGACCACTAAACCAGCCCCACAAGAAATATTAAAGAGAACTCTGCATGCAAAGGTGAGACCAAAAGTGACAAAGACAGCAAAGGATCAAAGAAAATCTCCAGAAACAATGGTAAAACCAGTAATAGAATGGTACTAAATGCCCCAATCAAAAGAGAGTGTCAGAATGGATCAAGTAAACAAGGCCCATCTATCTATATGCTGTCTACAAGAGACTCATTTTAGACCTAAAGACACCAGTAGACTAAAAGTGAAGGGTTGGAGAAACATTTATCAGGGAAATGAACATCTAAGGAAAGCCAGAGTACCAATACTTGTATCAGACAAACTAGAATTTAAAACAAAGACTAACTGGGGCGCCTGGGTGGCGCAGTCGGTTAAGCGTCCGACTTCAGCCAGGTCACGATCTCGCGGTCCGTGAGTTCGAGCCCCACGTCAGGCTCTGGGCTGATGGCTTGGAGCCTGGAGCCTGTTTCCGATTCTGTGTCTCCCTCTCTCTCTGCCCCTCCCCCGTTCATGCTCTGTCCCAAAAATAAATAAAGGTTGAAAAAAAAAATTTAAAACAAAGACGAACAAGAGACAAAGAAGGGTGCTATATAATCAAGGGGACAATCTAAGAAGAAGATAGAACAATTGTAAATATTTATGCACCCAACATGAAACACTCAAATATATAAAACAGTTAACAAAGCAATTAATTGATAATACAAGAATAGTAGGGGGCTTAACACCACACTTACATCAATGAACAGAATCTAACCAGAAAATAAGCAAGGAAACAATGGTGTTGAATCACACCAGATCAAATGGACTTAATAGATATATTCGAAACATTCCATCATAAAACAGCAGAATACGCACTCAAGTGCACATGGAACATTCTCCAAAACAGATCACATATTAGGCCACAAAACCATTCTCAACAAATACAACAAGACTCAAGTCCTACCATGACCCTTTCGTGAAGACAATGTTATGAAACCAGAAGTCAATCACAAGAAAAAAAATCTGAAAAGTCCACAAATACATGGAGGTTAAACAATAACATTTAGTGACAACATGCTACTAAAACAATGAATGGGTCAACCAGGAAATAAAGGAAGAAATGATAAAAGTACATGGAGACAAATAAGAATCAAATGGTTCAAAACCTTCGGGATGAAGCAAAAGCAGTCCTAAGAAGGAGGTATATAGCAATACAGACATAGCTCAAGAAGCAAGAAAACTACCAAACAATCTAACCTCATACCTGAAGAAGTTAGAAAAAGAACAAAACCAAAAACCAGCATAAGGAAGGAAATAACAGCATTTAGAGCACAAATGATATGGAAACTAAAAAAAAATTTTATATATACACACACACACACATATATATATATACACACACACTATATCTATAGATAGATCTATCTATAGATAGATATATGTATGTATAAGAGAGAGAGATGAAACCAGGATGTGATTCTTTGAAAAAAAATTAAATGATAAATTTCTAGCCAGACTTATCAAAAAGAAAAGAGAAATGATCCAAATAAATAAAATCACAAATGTGAGAGAAGAAATAGCAACCAACACCATGGATGTGAACAAGAGAGTATTATGAAAAACTATATGCCAACAAATTGGACAACACAGAAGAAATGGATAAGTTCCTAGGAATAAATTACCAAAACTGAAACAGGAAGAAATAGAAAACCTGAACAGACCAATTAGCAGCAAAGAAATTGAACCAGTAATCAAAAACTCCCAACAAAAGTCCAAGACTAAATGGTTCACAGCCAAATTCTCCCACACATTTGAAGAGTTAATACCTATCCCTCTCAACCTATTCCACAAAATTGTAAGTAAAGGAAACTTTCAAACTCAGTCAATGAAACTAGTATTACCCTCAAACCAAAACCAGACAATGACCCCACTAAAAAAGAACTACAGCCCAATATCCCTGAACATGGATGCAAAAATTCCCATTAAAATACTAGCCAAGTGAATCCAAAAATACATTAAAAAAATCATTCACCATGATCAAGTAGGATTTATTACTAGGCTTCAGGGTGGTTCAAACTTGCAGTCAACATGCTATACTGCATTAATAAGAGGATAAATACTATATGATCTTTTCAATAGATTCAGAAAAAGCACTGGACAAAGTACAACATCCATTCATGATAAAAAAAAAAAAAAAACCTCACCAAAGTAGGCTTAAAGGGAACATACCTCAACATAATAAAGGCCATATATTAAAAAAAAAAAGACTACGCAGCTAATATCCTTCTCAATGGGGAAAAAAATGGAGAGTTTTTCCTCTACAGACAGAAACAGTACTGAGATATCCACCCTCACCAATTTTATCCAACATGGTACTGGAAGTTTCAGCCACAACAATCAGACAACAAAAAGAAATAAAAGGCATTCAAATTGGCAAGGAAGAAGTTAAACTTTCAATACTCGCAGATGACATTATACCATGGGTAGGAGACCCAAATGACTCCAGTAAAAAACTGCTAGAACTGATAAATTCAATAAAGCCACAGGATACAAAATCACCATACAGAAATTCTTTTGCATTTCTATATACCAATAATGAAGCAGCAGAAAGAGAAATCAAGGAATCAGTCACATTTACAATTGCACCAAAAACATTAAGATATTTAAGAATAAACCTAACCAGAAATGGTGAAAGACCCATTTCTGAAAACTAAAGAACACTGATGAAAGATACTGAAGACAACACAAAGAAATAGAAACATCACATGCTCATGGAATGGAAGAATATTGTTAAACTATCTATTACCCAAAGAAATCTACACATTTAATGCAATCCCGATCAAAACACCAACATCTTTCCTAACATTTGTATGGAACTACAAAAGACCCCAAATAGCCAAAGCAATTCTGAAAAAGAAAAGCAAAGCTGGAGGCATCTTAATTCCAGACTTCAAAGCTTCCAGATTGCAAAGGTGTAAATGATCAAGACAGTATGGTACTGGTACAACATACCTATAGATCAACGGAACAGAAAGAAAACCTAGAAATGAAACCACAATTATATGGTCAATCTTTGACAAAGCAGAAAAAAGTATCCAATGGAAAAATACAGTCTCTTGAACAAATGGCATTGGGATAATTGGGCAGCAACATGCAAAAGAAAGAAATTAGACCACTTTCTTAAACCATACACAAAAATAAACTCAAAATGGATTAAAGACCTAAATGTGAGACCTGAAACCTTAGAAAGCCTAGACAGGAACACAAGTGATAACTTCTTTCACATCAGTTGTAGAAACTTTTTTCTAGATAGTCTCCTTAGGCAAGGAAAACAAAAGTATACTATTGAGACTTCATCAGAATAAAAAGCTTCTTAATAGCCGAAAATGAACAGAACTAAAAGACAACCTACAGAATAGGAAAAGATATTCACAAGTGGCAAATGTGTAAGGGATAGTATCCAAAATCTAGGAAGAACTTATCAAGCTCAACAGCCAAAAACAAATAGTCCAGTGAAGAAATGGGGGAAAAGACATGAACACTTTTCCAAACAAGACATCCAGATGGCTAACACACACATGAATAGATCTCCCACATCACTCATCAGGGAAATACAAAAACTATGAGGTATCACCTGACCCTTGTCAGAGAGGCTACGATGAACATCACAAGAAACAACAGGCATTGGTAAAGATATTGGAGGGGGGTGGGGAAGGGGAAGGAACCCCCTGGCACTGTTGCTAAGAATGCAAACTGGTAGAGCCACCCTGGAAAACAGTACGGAGGTTCCTCAAAAAGGTAAAATAGAACTACCTATGATCCAGCAATTGTGTTACTACATATTTACCTAAAAAAATGCAAAAACACTATTCAAACGGATACATGCACCCCGATGTTCATAGCATTATCAACAGTAGCCAAATTATGGAAACAGCCCAAGTGTCCATCCATAGATGAATAAAAATGTGGTATATTTTCAATACAATATTATCCAGCCATAAAAAATAATGCAATCTCTCCATCTGCAACAACATTAACAGAAAGAGTATTACACTAAGCATAAAAAGCCAGAGAAAGGCAAATACCATATGATTTCACTCATATGTGGAATTTCAGAAACAAAACAAAGGGGGAAAAATGGTCTATTCCTTGGCCTACCTCTTTAACTATAGAGAATCACCTGATAGTTACCAGAAGGGAAGCGGGTGGGGGTGGTTTAAATAGGTAATGCTAATTAAGGAGTGTACTTATTGTGATGAGCACCAGGTATTATACAGAAGTGTTAAAACACTATATTGTACACCTGAAACTATTACAGTGTATGTTAACTAAAAGGAATTCAAATAAAAACTTAAAATTAGCAATTAGGTCTCCAATAGGAAATGAGAGGTTACAAAAACAGCCTTCTGGCCCCAAAGTGACTCCTGACCCCAAATACGAAAGCCAGTTAAAATAATTCCCTAAATGGAGATTATTTCCCCCCATTTGGAGTTTGAGTTCACAGACCATGGATTCTTAAAAATTGCAACTGGCACTTTGTGCAGGAAAAAATAAATTTCTCCCTAACTGCCCCCTTTCCCTTATATATTAAGGGAATTTAGAAGTAAAATAGGCTCAACTGTGTCAGAAGCTAGCTAGAATTTGTGCTGCGAGGTATTTGGTTTTCTAAGTTTTGTGGGAGGAGAGGAACACCATCATATGAGTTGGTAATTTATGATTCTCCACCTATCATGAACTAGGGCCCCAAATTCCCTACACACAGGTTAAAGGGTAGCAGAAAAATAATGGACAAAAGAACGTATGAGCGTAGGCCAAGAAACAACAGAGAAAGAAGGCTTGGGCCTCTGAACCTCTTATCACACATTGAGGCATTCTGGGATCTGGTCCTAGGTTCTGCATCCCAGTGAAGGGACTGCTCTTTGCCCACGAGTCCTTCCTCCTTGTCAGTGGAATATAGAAGCTGCTTGGTACCAAGCAGTTTGGATTTGTGAGGCCATGTATATATAGGAGTTCACTGGCAATACCTAACACCCATCAGCTAGAGACCTTGGGCCCTTTATCAATCTAGCCTGTCAGAGAAGGAACAATATGTTCTCATGAGAAGCAAAGTTCAATATAATCTTTCCTGTAAGAAAGGTAATGCTAAGTCCCACATAAGTCCTGATTCAAGCAATTTGGCTCATTGAGCCACATAGATGATGTGAACTGAGGATTCCACTGATTCTTTGATCTCTTTAAAAGTGACACATGGGAGAATGATTCCTCTTCTGATGTTCTGAAAAAGCTACACCCAATCAAGGAGAAGGTAGTTTGGAGTACAGCTGCTAAGACATCTCATCTTCCCATACAAACCCCTCAGCTAGGACTGATCAAATAAACTGGAGAGCATGAAACTTTACTTCCTTCGGAATTGTTAGCCACATCATCAAGAAAAGTTGATTTTAGCTTTCGTGAACTTAGCTTGCAATTTTTCCGGCATATACAGACTAACTCCCTTCTCCATTTCTTTCTAAATGTCTGAGCAAGACTTAGATGGTGCTAGTATTTTGCCATTTATTAAAACATTTTGATCAAAACTATTTTTGCATGCATTATATAATCTAAAATGTTTTTACAAGTAACAAAGTATTATAGTCAGTTATTCCACTTTTTTAAGTTTCAAATTCTCTCCAAAAGGAGAATTTTGAACACTAAAGGCTCTCTTATTAGACATAAGCTGTGTATTTATGAAGTCTTCAGTCCCCTTTACTAAGACTTGCTAAGTAGGTCATAACCAGATGTGGTTCCACCATGCACCAATTAGGCTGCAAAAAAGAAGCGTAGGCTAGAGGAGAAAGAAAGTTTGGTAAAATATTTTGGTTTCCTGAATGCAGCTAAATTTCTCCAGCGTCAAATGTTCATGATTTCTAAATCAGCACTAGATAAGAATAAATTATCTACGAATTGTCTAGATAGTTCTGACTGCACTTCAAAGTCGAATATAAGATTATCCACAATTTCTCTTTCCTCAATTAAATTTTGTAACACCCATTAAAAATAGCATTTGATCAAGTTATTTAAGAAATGTATATAAACACTGAATGTATTTGTGTGTGCATATGCCCACACATATAGAATATTAGACATACCAATGTTTTCATAAATATAGGGAAAAAGATAAATTTTTAGGGTTCTAGCAGTTATGTTCTAAGAAAGTACTTTCTAATCCTTTCTAAAAAAATATGTGAGGGTTATAATTAGTGATCATTCACATTTAAGTATTCATTTTAAGTTCAGTGTGATTATAGTAATAAACAAATTTTATTTCTTGCAGTATAACTAGGAAGATTTAGACTTAGGTCTTATAAACTTAATTAAATTGATAAGATACTATACTCTCAATACTAGGAAATGCCAATGTTCTGTTAAACTTTCTTGTAAAAAGAGAAAGTCTTTCATTGTTAAATAACAATATGAAGAACAAAGAGCTCATCTAACACATTTTCACTAAGTTTTGGTAAAAGCCTAGAACTGTCAGAAACTATTTCCACAAATGGAGCCTGGCATTTCAAAGAAAGAGATTTAATTTGATTTCAAAAGATAAATTGAAATCGAAACCATAGAGATGGAAATCTTGTAATCTTACTGAAACAGAGAAAGTGTCCTTCATAGTAATTATTTTCATTTTTAATGTTTTCTCTTCAAAATGCAGTACATTATCTGTACACCTAACAAGTGAGAGAAGGGGAATCAGCATGCAAGTTTGAAAATGTTACAGAAATTCACCTGAGCTATTTCAAGAACTGGGAGATAAGTTTTCTTTGAGGTCCCAGAAAGTGTAATTCTAAAGAGAAGGTTTAAATTAAAAATGTTAGGTTCATAACAGATCTAATTCCTCGAAAATTTTCTCCCTTTCCCCCTTACTTTTAGTGATGCTTGTGGGGATTTTTTTTCCCCTTAAAAGCAACCAACCCCACTGGGGTACTACAGTCACAGTCAAAAGCCAGGGTTATTCTCTGGTGTGGCTGTTCCTTTAACTTGAAGGGGAGACATTCTCATTAAGTGAAGCTTTTCACCGTCTTTTCTCCAAGTTTGTTTTGGAAGAGGTCTAGAGAGAAAATAAGAAATTGTTGTCCAAAAGAAGCATGAGGAGTAGAGTACAAACGGTACCTGTGACGGAAAAGAATAATTTCATCTGTGACTCTAATGTCAAGAGATTGAAAGTCACCTGTGACTCTAATGTCAAGAGATTGAAAATAGTGTATTAATTTTTTAAGTTCCCAAAATACCAACTTTTTTTTATTTCTTGAACTTATGAAGGATATTGAAGAAGACACAAAGAAATGGAAAAACTTCCATGCTCATGGATTGGAAGAATAAATGTTGTTAAAATGTCAGTACTACCCAAAGCAATATACACATTCAATGCAATCCCAATCAAAATTGCACCAGCATTCTTCTCAAAGCTAGAAAAAAGTCATAAAATTTGTTTGGAACCACAGAAGACCCCAAATAGCCAAAGCAATCTTAAAGAAAACCAAAATGGGAGGCATCACAATCCCAGACTTTAGCCTCCACTACAAAGCTGTCATCATCAGAACAATACGGTATGGCATAAAAACAGACACACAGACCAATGGAATAGAATAGAGAACCCAGAATTGGACCCACAGAAGTATGGCCAACTAATCTTCGACAAAGCAGGAAAGGGTATCCAATGGAAAAAAGTCTCTTTAGCAAATGGTGCTGGGAGAACTGGACAACAACATCAAGAATGAAACGAGACCACTTTCTTACACCATATACAAAAATAAACCGAAAATGGATGAAAGACAAATGTGAGACAGGAAAACCACTAAATTTTTTTTATGTTTACTTTTGAGGGAGACAGCATAAGCAGGGGACGGGCAGAGAGAGAGAAGGAGACACAGAAACTGAAGCAGGCTCCAGGCTCTAAGCTGTCAGCATAGAGCCAGAAACAGAGCTTGAACTCACGAATTGCGAGATCTTGACCTGAGCTGAAGTCGGACACAACTGACTGAGCCACCCAGGTCCCCCCAAAATACCAACTTTTGAGATGCAGTTAAAAGGGAGCTCAATACCACCCTATGCCCTGGGCACAGGAAAGCCACTGGAGTTGATAAATTGTCATTTTTCAACTGTTCTAAAATAATATAATTAGCTTTAGACACTCCATATTCAAGTTAACATCTTTAATTTTTTTTTCCTTCTGTCCACTTGGAAAGAATGATGATGTGGGCAAGCTACAGATAGAACATCCTGATGTTTTATTACAGAAGAGACCATGAACAGGTCACTTAAAAGGGAAAGGACATGGTTAGATCAAGGTCATACCCTGTGCTACATTCTATCATGTCCTAAAATTAGAGAATCAAATGATATACTGACTTCATAGTGGTTAGTGGGTTTGAAATTGATAAACTGTAAGACACAGGAAGTACAACAGCATCCGGGGAGAAACACAGTCACAGGAGAGGCATGCAGAAGCACATAACAGGGGGGGATGACAAAGCTAATTTGCAGCTGTGTTGGAGAGAAATGAAACTTCTAACAAAAATCAATGGTATAAAGATTGTTCTGGTAAAACGGAAGTGAATTATGTCCCAAAGGAGAATGGCTCAGGACAAAAACAGTAGGGACACCAGGAAGTTGATCAGCCTCAAGTCAAGATGAATGTGATCCATACTACGGTGATCCATACTCTATGTCCACAGTGTGAAAGATCAAGTAGGGAGCAGGCTTTAATAGCCACCATCTGGTGAATGCCTACCACATGCCAGACATCGTCTGATGTGCTTTATATACATGTTTTCATTTGTTCCTCCAAAGTACCCTACAACTTAGATATTATTAGCTCATTTTATGAAGACACTGAAATTTTAACTACTTAATGGAATTCATATCAAATAGTGCTATCACCATGTAGACCCAGTGATTCTGATTTCAACACTATCTCCCAGGATACCATGCTACATTTTAGAGGCTAGTACTGCGGCAACATTTTACCTGTACCGTCATACTTCACGTTACATTTCCACACTTTAAAATTCATTAAGCCTATTTCTCCTCTTAAATAAGGTACTTGGATACCATTGGAAAATGAAAATCTATTTTGAGAATTTTTTAAATACCCTTCGATTCAAGGACAAATCTCTTCCCAAGAGGTATTTTAGAAGCATAAAATGTAGAATATTTTTGTTCTTTTTAATAAATTTTTAAAAACCTGAAATAGTTTTCCTGCTTCTTCTCCTTCCACCCTCCATGACATTTTTAGGGGCCAATCTAAGAATTGAGACATAAAAAGATAGAACAGATACTTATTTTTCACTATAGTTCTTTGGAAATTTTCCCTAACAAACCATAGTAAATATTCCACATACAGGAAATAAGCAAATATTCCAAATAGAGAAAACAAGCATTTCCTGTTATTAGAAAAAAATTTTGAAAAGTTTTTCACCAAAAATTTTAAAATAAATATATTTGACTTTTCCAATTAGGTTAATGGCAAACATTTTCCTGTAAGTTTATAATTTTGTTCATCTTAGTTAAATTATGAAGTACATGATATGATGAAATCTTTTTATCAAAAATATGGTAGTGGCAAAGATGTATTGAAATTAGCAATAGTTCTCAGTCCTTTCTTAAGGTGTATAACAAACAAGGCACAATTACATATGTTGTATTGATAAATTATATTTGGAAAACCTTCCAGAAATTGAGGAAAGTGAATAGTCCTAATGACTGAATAACAAATTTTATGAATTGATGTTTTCTCCCTCCCCCTCAATTCTTGGTTCTCAAAATGGGGGAGAAAAAAACAACTGAAGCAAACCTAAATCAGTTGTCAGCCTGTTGCTGGTTTAGAAGGAACTTGTAATGATGGATCACAGTGTAATTTTTAGCATATAACTTGGAAGTAGGTCATTTGATTTTTTTAATTTCTACATCAGCTAGAGGCCAGTCAGAAAGCAGAAATCAAACTAGGAATTTTAAACAGGTTATTTCATATAGGGAATTGGTTTCATTGTTATTAAAGCTATTAAAAGCTATAAAGCTATTAAAGCTATTAGAGCAAAAGAACTTGATGTAACTCAGAAAACTGCAGGAAGCTGCTACAACCTCAAGAGTAGATTTACCAAAGGGAAGAGGTGAATTTGCCAAAACCTAGAGGTTCAGAAGAAGGGCCTCACTGGACTGGTGCATAGATCTTCAGGGAAGAGGGGGTACTCTGCAACCAGTTGGTACCTCTGAGGAGGAACCAACCATGGCAGGGCTGGTTCTGGAGTAACAAAACAAAACAAAAACAAAACTAGACTGGCAATTACAGTTAGGGTGACACCAACAAGTACAGAGAAATCAGCAATTCCCCTTTTGTCCCTCTTCCTACCATCTAGTATTGGGCTAGAAACCAGCTGGCAGAGGGGTCTGGGAAATTCACTGTTCTGAACCCCAGCCCTTGGATCCTCCAGAAAAAGAGGAGAGTGAGTTTAGAAATAAGAAATAGAACATAAAGAGCACATGCTGCTGTAAGTAAACTCTGTAACAACACTATCCTACTTTATATGAGCAAGGTTTCCATGTGTCACACCTATAGAAACAGAAGTTAGTATTCTTTATTCTCTAAGTTATATTCATTTACAGGTATATTAACTAATTAAAGAAATTAACTCCTGAAGATGCATTTCCAATAGAATTCTGAATAACCATTATTTACCAGATTGGTCATTTATTTATGCTGCTTTGATCAATTGTGAATAATGGTGACAAGAAGAAAATTTAACATTTAGAATCCTATTACCACTGAAAATTTCATTTTAATTGTATATTCCTTAGCAATTCACTGCAAACAAAGTATCAATGAAAGACTTCCAAGCATAAAAGTACATTACCTTAACAAATGATAATAACACCATCCCACCACCTAGGAAAAATGAATGGAATACAAGTTCAAAAAAGGAAATGATGAAAAACTTTTGACTACCAAAGTAAAAACATAACCACTTACATATTTTCAGATTATGACTCATCAATGTTATTATATTTCTTAGATACACTTAAAATGTGTATTGGATACATGTAAATTTTGACTAGTCAATATTTACAATATTCTGAATTAAATTTGCAGCTACATAAAACTGTAAAATAGCTAGATGTAAGTCTAAAAATATGTGAGAGTATAGTTTTCTGTTTTTAAATTTTCTTAAAAGGGGGACACCTGGGTGGCTCAGTCTGTTAAGTGTCTGACTTCGGCTCAGGTCATGATCTTGCAATTCCTAAGTTTGAGCCACGTGTCAAACTCTGTGCTGACAGCTCAGAGCCTGGAGCCTGCTTTGGATTCTGTGTTTCCTTCTCTCTCTCTGCCCCTCCCTCACTCGTGCTCCCACTCTCCGTCTCTCAGTCTCTCAACATTAAAAAAACTATTTAAATTTTCTTAAGAGGTAAGCAAGCAAAATATTCAAAGACCCCAGAAATAGTGTGTATGTGATTGTTCTGTTTCTGTGCTCTTCCTCTTCTCCTTTTCCAACTTCATGTCCCTCATCTCCCATTCTCCCTAGAGACCATCTTTCCTTTTCTACTCTAATTTCTCCTACTCATTTTGATTTAAAAAAGAAAAAAAATCTCATTTTGCCTACCTTCCTTATTTTCCTCACCAAAACCATCAATGGAGTAAGAGATTGTGTCATCTCATCAGTTGAGAAACCTCACCAACATCCTTGGAGTCTCTTCTCACATCAAAGTTTTTGACTTTGCTCATGTGTTTTAATTACAGGAGATACGTCCCAAAAGGAGAAAGTAAAATGCTAAGACCTAAGTATTTTAAGTATATGAACACCAATGTCCTTGCAAGACAAGACCTTTTAAACAGCTCCTCCAAAAAAAATGAGGCCATGAAATTTAATCCTTCAAGAATGGATTAGTGACTATAAGAATAATCAGGAGAACAAATTGGTTCTATTAAATGACTTGGCAGTTAATTAGCTGGACATCTGCCTAATTCCACTCACCAAAACCTGCAGAATGAGAATTTTCTAAAGAAGCTAGAAAGTTGCAGGATTTTCAGAATTCCCTCACCCAAGAAGCAAACTTACTTCAACAGTTGGTAAATGTTCTTTATAGTAAGAATTTTTTATGTATTAGTCCTTTAACTTGCATTTTTGTCCAGATGATTCCGTGAAATTTCAAACTTAATTATGTTGTAGCAGCCAAATGTTTATCATTACTATCAACTGCTAATTTCCAAAACTGTTTGCTGGAATAAATTTACTCAAAACTATGTACTAGAATATCGGCATTTACATCTTTCTTCTGAAATTTTCTTTAATAACCAAAAAGTAAGACCATTTTACTACTTTAAAATCCAGGCAGAACTATTCTTTTTCTGCAGGTATCTGCACTTTGAAGCAAGATAACACATCACACTACATCTTGCATACACAGGGTCAGTCTCAAAAATGCATTTTGTGGTAGCACAACAGATAATTTCTTAATCAGATCTTCTCCTCACCTCATGCAAATAGGGACATTAAAAATAAACATCATATGTTTTAATGCTGAGACTACACAATCTTCACCAGAAGGCAAAAGGTAAAATGGTCGTGGGGTCTATAATTCATTTCATTATAATTATATTTCATTGCCTATGGCTTCTCCAATAATTAAAAGCACAGTGTCAGTTCTAAACAAGAGCTATGAAAAAATGTCAGCTGCTTCACAAAAAAACCATCAAGTTGGATAGGGTAGGAAATACTGTCAAAAGTTAGCTCCTAGAGTTAATACCAGAATATTTGGAGGCATGTATGCCCTTCTAAAGTTATAAAATAAAGCTATCTATGCTGAGATTTTCAAATTTTGTCCACTGTAGGTCAAATGGGAATATAAAAAAATACTTTGTCATGCACATCTCCAGTGGTTAATATTTCATTATTTGTTGAATTAATAATAGCACAAAAATGTCGTAACTTAAGTCAGATTGGTATGCTCTCAGAAGCAAAACACTTCCAAGTATTTGGAATTGAATCCTTTTCAAGTTAATCTCAAGACCTTGTTTTTATGAGTCCATATATTTTTCTCACATTACTTTACCAGTTAAACTTCAATCAATGAGACCCTAATTTTAGGAATCCCAGGGCAGAGATAACCAATAATCCTTTCTTAGTAGCAGCAAGAAAAACTTGGCAAACAGGAATATTCAGAAGAGATTCACCTATCTAAATAAATGCTAGACATGCAAAACACTGGCAGGAACAAAACTTAAAGTATTTCTGACCAAAAAAAAAAAAGTTTAACTAATGAATTGGGGCACCTGGATGGCTCAATCAGTTAAGTGTCTGACTTCGGCTCAGGTCATGATCTCACAGTCCGTGAGTTCCAGCCCCGCATCAGGCTCTGTGCTGACAGCTCAGAGCCTAGAGCCTGCTTTGGATTCTGTGTCTCCCTCTCTCTCTGCCACTCCCCTGCTCATGCTCGGTCTCTCTCAGTTTCAAAAATAAATAAAAACATTAAAAATTTTTTTAAAAACCTAATGAATCACTTGCTTCCCACCCCCCAAAAAAAGTCAAAGGTCACCATACCAAATATCCTGCAAGCAATACATCCTTTTCCCTAGCCATGATTCTTATTCCTTCCCCTCTAACTCATAGAAAGTAAGCATGAACTGTTCAACTTTGTAGCTCACTGAATAGTAAAGGACTAACGTGTATCTCCTAGACTATTGATGTTTTTCACCTGACCTTTTTGCAAACATCTCACTAAACTATATTTATGCTGAAGTTAGTTTGTTTAAACTCATTTTAACCAGTGTTATCCAATACAGTGGACAAGTAAACTCTCAGTTCAGGGGTTAAGTTTTTAATAATTATCCTTTACTTCAAACTGCTGCATTTTCTGACTTCAGTTGTACACAAGACAATTAGGTTTGGGCTTTAATTAGGTTTCCAAGAGATAATACAAGAATTTATTATATTAAATGCACTCTTGGTGCTAAGCACCTCCAGTAGCCTGTGTTCTCCATGCCCTAGACATACTATATCAGATTTTGCTTGTAAAAAAAATTACTATCGCCCACCTGTCTTTGAAGGCTGAAGCACATGCTAGGCTATACAAATCCCTCCATTCTCACCCAAGGTACTTATTTACCCAGCTGCTGGAAGTTTCATCTGTTGACTGCTCATACCTCATAGCTGAGACTTTTCCTAGGCACTACCCTCATCCCAGAAGTGTTTCCCTGGACTTCTGGGAAGATGGAATAGAAGGAGGATCCTAAGCTTACTTCTTCTCACAGACACCTCTAGATAACAGTCACATTGATGCAACCCTGAACACCCAAGAAGTGGCAGAACAGACTTTCCACAGTTAAATCAGAGAGGGAGCCACATCAAAAAGGGCAAGAGGAATGGGAACCAACTCCCAGTTAGAATGACCACAAACAGGAGGCACACAAGCACAGAGAAGGTAAAGGAGCAGACCTCAACCCAGATACTGGGACCTGCACTGGAAGGACAAGTCCTCATAACATGTGGCTTTGAAAACCACTGGGGCTTAACTTTGGCACGTTTTTATGATCAGCGAGGCTTTAGTATGGGAGAGCTAAAGGGTGAGAAGAAAGAGTCCTCATCCTTAAAAAGCCAGCATAGCAACCCCACTAAGATACAGCGCGCACACACACACACACACACACACAAAAAAAAAAAAAAAAAAAAAAAGGCAGTTTGAAAAGTTCCCAAGGTGTGAAGGAATTTTACTTACTCATCTCAAAACATGCACTAGAGAGGCAGGGATCTTCAGACTTCTCCAAGAACAGAAGATTTGGCATGTGCCATCGCCCTCACCTCCCCACACCCAACCAAGATCACGAGACATTTTGTGGCAACCAGTGCAAATATCCTTCACCAACTTTGCTAGTACTATGCACCCTGCCTCCTCTGCCCCCACATTCTCCTATAAATCCACCCCTTCCAACCCACCCCACTCTGCATGAGTGCCTCCAAAACAGCTCCTGCTGCAGCACATCCTCCAAACAACCCTGGTGGGGACCAGCACCACTCCAAAGTGACTCCTCCCTAGGGAGACGAGCCACAAACACCAGTTCCACTGCTGATCCAGAAATGCGCTGGAGGAGACATCTGACTGGACTGCCAGCCCCACCTACCAGTAAAAGCAACTCAGGGGACAAAGCACAAAGAGCACCCTGGAGGTCAATACTACTGCAGCCCCAGACAGACTGGGGATGGTCTCTGGTTTGACTACAGACTATACCCACCAATGAAAGCCTCTCAGGGGACAACATAGGAAGAGTGCCCTGTAGTTCCATGTGACAACAGCCCCAGAAAACAGGCTAAAGGAAGTTATCTTGTCAAACAGCAGACACTGCCCAACTATAAGCTTACAGTGGCCCCACACTTGCACCTTAACAGCTTGATGAGCAAACCCTACCCACAATAGGCAAAGTGGGCTATTGCATCCAACTGGACTGAAAGCAAACTAGGCTCAGCTACAATAGTAGGGCATACACGGCCGATATAGGGGACACCCCTGAAGCACCTGGCTCTGGTGAACAGGGAACATTGCACTACAAGGCATCACAGGTCCTCCTCTGCATAAGGCCACTACTTTCAAGATCAGGAGACGTAGCTGACTTTCCTATTAGAAACAGACAAAATGAGGAGACAGTTATAGGTCCCAAATGAAGAAAAAGGACCACAGCAAAGGAGCAAAATGAAATAGATAAGCAATATTCCTGAGAGCTCAAAGTAGTGGTCATAAAGATGGACTTGAGAAAAGGGTGGAGGATCTGAGAATTTCAAGAGATAGAAAATATTTTTAAAATAACCAGAGATAAAGGATAACTGCATTTAAAACTACACTAGAGGTAATCAATAGCATATTAGAAGAGGCATAAAGATGGATTGGTGAGCTGGAAGACAAGGTAATGGAAAGCAACCAAGCTCAACAGCAAAAAAAAAATAAAAATGAGACTAAGTTAAGGGAACTTTACAACATCAAGTGTAATAACATTCATATTATAAACATCCCAGAAGAAAAAAGGAGGGCAGAAAACTTACTTAAAAAAAATAGCTGACAACTTCCAGAATCTAGGGAAGGAAACAAATCCAGACCCAAGAGACAGAGAGTCCTGACTCCCAGCAACAAACAAGAAACCAAGGAGGTTCAAACCAAGACACATAATTAAAATGGCAAAAAGTAGTATGAAAATTTTAAAAGCAAGAGAAAAGGAAAAACATTATATACAAGAGAAATCCCATAAGGCCCTTTAAGCAGAAATTTTGCAGGCAGAAGGGAAGGTAGGATATATTCATAGTGCTACAAGGAAAAAGTTCTGCAACCAAGAATACTCTACCCAGCAAGACTTGCATTCAGGATAGGAGAGATAAAACGCTTCCCACAACACCAAAAGTTAAGAGTTCATGACTACTAAATCAGCCTTGCAAGAGACGTTAAAAGGGAATTCTTTGGGGGGGGGGGAGGGAGGGGAAGGCCATAATTAAGAAAAAAAAATTAGGAAACAAAAAAATTCAGATAAATGCAAACAAATTAATCATTTATAAAACCAGTATGAAAATTAAACCAAAGGTAGTAAAATCAATTATATCTATAAAAATCAGTCAAGGGACACAAAATAAGAACATGGCATCATATACATCAAACTTCAGCAGGGGGTGCAGAGTAAAAATATTGTGCTTTCAGAATGGGTTCAAACTTAACCAACTTAACATAGAATGCTATATGAGTAAGATAATTTGAAACTAATGGTAACCACAAATAAACCAGTAATAGATACACAAGAAAAAGATAAAATAAAGAGAAGAAATCCAAGCGTATCACTAAAGAAAGCTATCAAACCACAAGGGGAGCGAACAAGAGAAAGAACAGAACTATAAAAACAACCATAAGATTGGGGGGGGGGGGGGCTGGGTGGTTCAGTAGGTTAAGCATTGACTTCAGCTCAGGTCATGATCTCTTGGTCTAGGAGTTCAAGCCTTGCGTCAGGCTCTCCGACAGCTCAGAGCCTGGAGCCTGCTTTGGATTTTGTGTCTCCCTCCCTCCCTCTCTCTCTGCTCCTCTCCTGCTTGTGCTCTGCCTCTCTCCCTCTCCCCCTCCCTCCCTCTCTCCCTCAAAAATAAACAAGCATTAAAAAAAATTTTTTTTTAAAGCAACAAATAGCAATTAGTACTACTATCATTATTTGGGGGCACCTGGGTGGCTCAGTTTAAGTGTCCAACTCTTGGGGCGCCTGGGTGGCGCAGTCGGTTAAGCGTCCGACTTCAGCCAGGTCACGATCTCGCGGTCCGTGAGTTTGAGCCCCGCGTCAGGCTCTGGTCTGATGGCTTGGAGCCTGGAGCCTGTTTCTGATTCTGTGTCTCCCTCTCTCTCTCTGCCCCTCCCCCGTTCATGCTCTGTCTCTCTCTGTCCCAAAAATAAATTAAAAATGTTGAAAAAAAAAATTAAAAAAAAAAAAATAAGTGTCCAACTCTTGATCTTGGCTCAGGTCATGATCTCATGGAACACCACATCAAGCTCTGTACTGACCAGTGCGGAGCCTTCTTGGGATTCGCTCCCTCTCTGCCCCTCCCCCACTTGCACTCTCTCAAAAACAAACTTAAAAAAAAAAAAAAAAAACCAATATTTTGGATCTAAATGCACTCCCAACAGAGTCCTGCTGCCTACAGAGGACTCACTGCAGACCTAAAGACACATACTGAATGAAAGTGAAGGGTTAGAAAAACATTTAACATACAAATGGAAGTGAAAATGAGCTAGAGCACTAATCCTTATATTGGACAAAACTATCACAACAAAGAAGGACACTACATAATGATACAGGGAACAAGAGAATATAACAAATGTAAATATTTACATGCTCAGTATTGTAGCTCCTAAATACATGAAGCTATTAAGACAAAGAAATTACCAGTAGTACAATAGTGGGGGATTTTAACACCCCACCTTCATCAATAGATCAGACAGAAAAAAAAAAATCAACAAGGAGACCACAGTTTTGAATGAGACACTGGGCCAGATGGATCTAACAAATATATTCAGAGCATTCCATAAAAAAACAGAATAAACATTTTATAGTGTACATGGAACATTATCCAGCATAGATCACATATTAGGCCACAAGTCTCAAACTCAAAAAGATGGAAGTCATGTCATGTATCCTTTCTGACCACAGTGGCATATAACTGGAAGTCCATCACAAGAAAAAAAAAATCTAGAAATAACAAATACATGGAGGCTAAATAATATGTCATGAAACATGTTATCTAAATTGGGAGAAAGGAAATAAGGGCTATTTAGTCCTCTTGCTCAGAAATATAAATAAAGAACAGTCAGTCAATAAGATTTCTAGTTATTCTTTTATAATGGAATTTGTAAGGATTCTGAAAAATTCTGGAATATTTCTCACTTCTCCCTAATATTTATATTGCTCATGGCCTGCTTTCTGAAAGCAGAGGGAATAGCAGAACAGGAAAGGGAAACCTGGGGATTAGATGATGAGCTAACAGATTTAGTTCCAGAGCTTGGTACAAGGGAATCAAGGAAGTAGGGAGGCGTAAGGGAGGAATGAAGGGGGAGAGAGAGGGAGGTAGGCATTATTTATACTCTACTGTGTGAGATAGCTTATCTTTTGAACACACTATTCATTCAAATAAGACTTTTCAGAACAAAGTATGTATCTACTAATTCACACTGATCTATCTACACCAGCAACATGCTCTGCAAATACTGTATACTAAATATATGCATGACTTAAAAAGTAACCCTAGAAATGTATATTTACGGTCTCAAACTATCATCAGCTATGCAGCGAATGCATTCTAATAAGCAGACATCTTACATCTTACGATTTTTTTTTATCTTTAGCTCATCAGTTAGAAGATGGCATGAAACCCCTTTAAAAGTCCTGTCTGGGGCGCCTGGATGGCTCAGTGGGTTGAGCGTGGGACTTCAGTTCAGGTCATGATCTCGCGGTGAGTTCAAGCCCCGCGTCAGGCTCAGTGCTGACAGCTCAGAGCCTGGAGCCTGCTTCTGATTCTGTGTATGTCGCTATCTCTGCCCCTCCTCTGCTCTCTCTCTCAAGTAAATAAACGTTAAAAAAAAATTTTTTTAAAGTCTTATCAAACTTGGGTTCTTTCTTCTGCTCTAGCAAATCACTCAGATAAGTTAGTGAGTCATCTGAGCATTTGGTTACAACAGATCCTAGAAGTAATTCAGGCATACCAAGCTACCCTCAAAAATTACATATAACTTCTGTTACATAGTTTCTAGATATCAGAGTTGTGCATTAGAGAATTGGTGAGTAACAGATGTCATGTGCAACAGGGGTTGATTAACCAAGGTAATGATTCCTCTATTGAAGTACAACTAAGCTTATAGATGTGAAATTAGCTGCTTCACATATTTCTAACTTGCTATGTCAGGGCAAGTGGGCAAAGACAGAAGCATATCCATATACCTCTTCTCTGAGACAATTCTGTCTATATTTGTATCATAAAGTACTTCTGTAATCTATTTTAAAACAAATAGAAACAGATGGTTATCACCATCCAAAGTCAAGGGAAAAAAATAATTACTAGATTTTGCATTATTACATCCTGAAGTAAATCTCTAGGGAAGATAGCTCATTCATCTAAGTCTGTTTCAATATCATATACCTATTATTTACTACCAGTTTGGGTATTTTATAGCCAAATTCCCCAGGATTCCAGAGGGGAATAAAGAAACCCTAAGCAAGCAATGAAAAATATTAACTTACAATTTCCAGTGAACAGACTGAAACCTTAATACTTTATTCTTAAACAATATCTGATCCAAATGAACATACACATAGTTTAAATGTATCTCAAATAATATTTTGCCAAAATCCCTAAGTCTTTAAAACACAAGACATTTTTTAATCCACAGAAAAATATGTAGCATTTAGCTTTTAACTCTTAAGTTTAAGAAAAATTCTAAGATCATCAGAAAGATTTTAGATAGTCACCGTTTGAATTCTCCGGGATTTAGAAGGTCACTGTACCTTATTCATTAAGAACTAAAACAGTTCTAACCCCACTGCATCCCAAAGGCTCAAGTTCACCAAATCACATTTACATCTGGAGGTTTCATTTAATGTTGGCTTATTTATCCTCTAATTTACTGCTATAATCCATCTTATACAGGTAGTCAGCATAGTAATGCAAGTACTATACTTCAGATTAAGATATTACAAATGATTCCCTTTCTTAGTCTTTGGGGTAGATATTTATCTTTTTGGGGGATAGGCAACACCAACTCCAATCTGTATTGAATTTTCAAGTGGTTATAATACTGATAGGATAGAGTACTCCACCTCTAACCAAGGAAGTTTAAGGAAGAAGAACATATTTATCCTTGGGATCCAGGATACAGATATGGAAAGTAGGCTCAGCCAACTGGATTATCGGATACTCTTTCAAGGCATTAGAACCTGAAGAAGGTACGTGAAGACCCAGGACAAATCAGAAACAAGTCAAGAGGAGCCTGCCATAGCAAGGGGCCATTACAAGTAGGGCCCAGCCATGGAGGTCCTTCAGCGAACATGCTCCCAGCTGTATGTATCATTTAACACGACTATAATAGTGGCATAATGTGAACCAGGTTTGGTTTCTGTTGTCTGTAGTCACTGCCTGGTTTTTTTTAGTGTTTTTAATATTTATTTTTGAGAGAGAGACAGAGAGAGAGAATAAACGCAAGGAGGGAGACACAGAATCCAAAGCAGGCTCCAGGCTCTGAGCTGTCAGCACAGAGCCTGATGTGGGGCTCAAAAACACGAACCCAGGAGATCATGACCTGAGCTGAAGTCCAGACACTTAACCAACTGAGCCACCCAGGCTGTTTTCTGGAGTTAGGCTCTCCACCGTCCTTTGAAGTCTGAGCTTCCTAATATATTTCAAATAATTATCCTTTCAGCTTCAAGTTATGCAGTCAATTTCTGTTACTGGGAACCAAGAACCCTAGTTGACATAGTCTTAGAAAATGATTTTTAAAAATCCTTCCATAAGGTCTTTCTTGGACATTGGAGTAATATTAAGGCAATCCCCAAGCATCTTAATTTAATCATGTGGGAATTACAGGCTCTACCCCATTGGCCTTGGTTGCATAAATTTCGAGCTCTGGATTTTCTATTTTAAGTATTCACATATTCTTCATTTTATTTGTTGGTGTTTTCTAAAATGAGTTTTTATACTGTAAGAAACTTGTTTCTTCAATTGTTTCCTACTTAGAAGAAAATTACTTAAAATTACTCCTTTTCTCCCCTAGAAATGGTGTTTCCCATGTTTCCTGTGAAGTTTTTACACAGTCCTTACTTCCTGGTTTGTTCCATTTTATCCAGGAGTATTACAACAGATTCCTGTTTAGTTGAGCTTGATCTCTATTGCATTTCATTAATATAATGGCCATTAAAATAACACTTCCTAAATCATGTTTCAATGAGGTTTCCATAAATAAATGTAATGAACACTGAGTCAGTAACAAAAAATTAAACCAGTGGTTCTCTGCAACCCTTCTCAGAGCCTTTAGTACACCAATGCTTTGTGAATCTGAAAGAGAACGATGTAACAGAGCATTTCCTAAGACCTGCTTTTGGGATTATTTTGCCCAGAGGGACTTCTTATATGGTTTCTCACAGCATGGTTTAGAAAATGCTACACTGGAGAGACCTTTCTAGAATGCATAGAAGATCCTAGATCCTTCCTGATTAGAACTCTTCTAATATAGATTAGATAGTTCATCATCTACCAGTATGAGCAGCAATCTAAGTACCACCCATGGGCCAAATCCAGCCTTGCAGTCTGTTTTTGTAGAGTCTGCAAGCTAATAATTATTTCCCCCCCCCCAATATTAAGAAAAATTTTATAACATGGACATATTATATAAAAGTCAAATTTACATGTTCATCAATAGTTTTATTAGAATACAACCACGCTTGTTCATATATGGTCTGTAGCGGCTTTCATGCTACAGAGATTTATATTCCACCAAGTCTGAAGTATTTACTACCTGGATTATTGCTACCTGGAGAAAGTATGCTAACCCCTGTACTGTAGGATGAAGTCTAAATCCCTTGCTATGCAAAAAGACGCTTTCAAATCTAATTCATGCCTACACATCCAGCCTAATCCCCCATGCTCCACCACCTGTGTTTGAATCTAAAGGAACTATTCCAAGTTCCCTTTATGGTTTCCAAATTTTTATATTTGGTGCTCTTTTCCCCCCAAAGGCCTCTTGTCCCTCCCCAGGTCACTGACAAATTTCCATCTCTCAAAGTGTTCCAGCTTCAGGTTGTGTTGTCCCAAGTATGAGAAATGTCTTAATACTCACCACTATCTCTCCCTCTGATTTTCATGCAGTATTAGGTTACTTATCACCCTGATTTGTGAATACTTGATTAGTTATTTCCTTGCTGAAGTCTAAGTTCCCTAAAGACATTCACTTGTGTGTCCCCAGTGCCTAACAAATGATAAATGTGGAAATTAGGTGCCAAATGGAAAAAAGAAGGACAAAGAATGGGAGGAGGGGTAAAAGCAGTGCAAAAGGAACAAGGCAGGGGGCCAGGGGTGGGTAAAGGAGCAAAGAATTTATTTTGCTTCAGAGCATAGTTCATTTGGTAGCACAAAAATTTTTACTTAATCAGAATTCTCTAAGAAGTTTGATTAGAAAATGCAAAGGGGTCGATTTTAGATACCAAAGGCTATTAAAAATATTCAATACAGATATATTTAACATCTATTGACAAAGTATGTACACATTTACCAAGCAACATTTATTGATGACATTTTTCCTCCTTAAATTGATAGAAGTCATAATATGTAGTATTCAAAAACTCCCATTTGCCTCTAATCTTAAGATCTTAAGGACCATAATCTGTCACATTTATTAGATTATATGTAATCCTTCCTTTATACAGCTTTTAACATAGGAATTGCAATGGACTTAACCAGTTTAAAAAGGAAACATTTTGCAGATTTATTGAAATACTGGGTTCTTCAAGAACAAAGTTTGGTAGGGTTTTTTCCCCTGTGACAAAAAACAATTCCATTTCAAAGGATTTCTCATAGTTTGCCAACCTCAAAGCACTAGATTTTGGCTTTTCTCAAAAGAAACCACTTCACCAGATGTTTGAAGGTTCTTGCATACACATTTGTGCTTTCAGAGATAAATTTATTGACTACATTTACCGGAAAAAGGGCCTGTTCACAAAAAGAATGTAAATTTCATGCTGACAAATTTTACATATCTTTCTCTAAGGAATTTTAGGACCAATTCTTTAAGTTATCGATTAAAGTGGCCAAGCTTTTTAAGTTTCCAAATAGTCCTTACCTAAAATATCATTAGAAGCAGCAGCAATGTAAACCTTGGGCAAAGAATAGCAATGCCCCAAATTATGCATATGTAGTAACAAATTATTCAGCATTTCTGCATGACTCCTCATGGCCGGACTGCTTGGTATGCATTTCTCCACAGAGGCATCTTAAGACTCAAAGGCTCTTAGCCCCGTGGCAGCCTCTTTGTAACATTTTCAGACCTTGAGAACGAGCAGAAATACTTACATGCAGGTCAGAGAATATCACAGTAATGATATACTTAATGGGGAAAACAGACATTTATACATCTGGCATTCTCTCAATATACTTTCCTAACAGAAATCTTAAATGTTTTTTCCAGTTAAAAATCAGATAGTTGAAAACCCCGTTTATTTATAAACCAAAATGTCAGTTTGCTAATAATGGAAAATACTAAACGTCAAAATATTTCTTCCCACATCTTTATTAAGCCTTCCTCACACCAGGAAGGCAGACTACTGGAAGTTTGCATGAGGCAGCACACAAAAGGAAGCAAAGCAAGAAAGTCCATCAATTCTCCTGAGAACTGTATGTATATACAATTGTTATATTTATGTACCAAATGAAAACCTTTGGTAATCTAGCTCTCTCTTAACTCAAATATACTCCTTAGGTCTTTCTCAGATCATTTAGTCTTCTCACAAACAAGGTTATGGTAATAAAATTCTAGAAGACAGAATTTTCAAAGAACGTGGTGTGCACAGATCAACCCCTAGAGGATGCTTAACAAAGGGACATCTGTCCATGCTGGAGTTGCATCTTTGTCATTCTTGTCAGACATCCTGATTCCACAGCTCCTAGGAATTATAAGCCACTTTTCTATCTGGTTGTGACCAATCCTATGATTGAGGTTTCATTTATTTGTTCAACAGATATATCTGAATCCTTTCAATAGATACTAGGCCGAATCACTTCCAAGACATGGAAATTGTATTCCTTATGGAAGACACTTATCCATAACCTTAAAAGGATAAGCAGACATATCCATATTTATACCCAGGTACAAGAAAAAAAAAGTAGTTCTACTAAACTTCCAGGAAATAGCTAGTCACTCTTCTTCTAGCAGTCTCCAGTTAGGATGAAAATATACAACACATGGTCCAGGACCCCACTGTTTGAAAGTACTTCATTAGTAGTGATGGCATGGGCAACAGACTGTGTGCAGTTAGATGCCAGTGAATAATGAACAATGAATTGTCACTGAACTTTGCAAAAAAGCGTATTTTGAAATTAAACCTATTTTGTTGAAGAAGAAACATCAGGATAAAGTTGTTCTGTTTTAGAATAAATCTGAGTCTTCTGTAATGTAAAATCAGAGAACAATACAAAGGAGGATCTACAGGACAAAATTACTATGTAATCACGTACTAGTAGCTCATTTAGTTAATAAATACAGATTAGGTACTATCTTGTGAAGGCACTGTTCAGTGGATACAAGGATTACTCTAATTCCTCAAGGAGTCACAGTCGAGAAAAAGAAGTGGCACAACAGAGTTAAGAATAAAAATCATTAATAGTAAAAGAAAGGAGTATAAGAATAAAGGTAAAAAGGGAAGAAAAGCGTAAATATGTAATGCAAACTTGAGATATCTCAAGGCATAAGAACTGAATTCGAGAGGAAGATTCTTTCCTCTTACTATTCTCAGGTCATTTTCTCAAATTTGTTTAATCCTCTACAGAGAGCCCAGACAAATTTAATCCATCTATACTTCCTTTAGACAGGAAATATGATTTCTAGAAGTATATTCAAATATAGTAACAACTCACACAGAAAACCAACAGTTTGGCCTTAAAAGATTTTACTTTTACCTGAAAAGCATTCCAGTAAAATGAACTCAGAATTCAGTCACCAAAACAGTTTGATTAACTTAAGATTAAATTCACATATTGTACACTTTGCTCTAATTTTAAAAAAGAAGTTCCTGTTGGGAGGAGATATTTGCAAATGATCTGATAAAGGGTTAGTATCCAAAATATATAAAGAATACAACTCAATACCTAAAAAATAATCCAATTAAAAGTGGACACAATAGGGGCGCCTGGGTAGCTCAGTTGGTTAAGAGGCTGACTTCAGCTCAGGTCATCATCTCACAGTTCGGGAGTTCAAGCCCCATATTGGGCTCTGTGCCAATAGCTCAGAGCCTGGAGCCTGTTTTGGACTGTGTGTGTGTGTGTGTGTGTGTGTGTGTGTGTGTGTGTGTGTGTGTGTCTGCCCCTCCTCTGCTCCCTCTCTTGCTTAAAGAAAAAAAGAATAAATGTCAAAAAATATTTTTAATGGGCAGAAAACATGAACATCCCTCCAAAGATGACATAAATGGCCAACAGACCCATGAAAAAAAATGTTCAACATTTGTCAGAGAAACACAAATCAAAACTATAATAAGATATCACCTCACAGAGAATGCCTCACACAATGAGGTATTTTGGCTAAAATCAAAAACCTAAGAAACAAGGGCTGGAAAAGATGTGGAGAAAAAGGAATCCTCTTGCATTGTGGGTAGGAATGCAAATTGGTGCAGCCACTGGAAAACAGTACAGACATTCCTCAAAAAATTAAAAATAGAAGTACCCTATAATCCAGTAATTACACTACCAAATACAAGACATTAATTTCAAAGGCTATAGGTACCCCTGTGTTTATTGCAGCATTATTGACAATAGCCAAATTATGGAAGCAATCCAAGTATCCATCAATAGATGAATGGATAAAAGGTGTATGTGCGCGCGCGCGCGCACACACACACACACACACACACACACACACACACACACACACAGGATTATTATTCAGCCTTACAAAAAAGAAAATGAAATCTTGCCATTTGCAATGACTTGGATGGAGCTACAGTGTATAAAGCTAAGTGAAATAAGTCAGAAAAAAAGACAAATCTCCTATGATTTCACTCAAATGTGAATTTAAGAAAGAAAACAAAGCAAAGGAACAAAACCCAAGAAACAGACTCTTAACTGTAGAGAACTGGTGGTTACCAGAGGGGAGGTGGGTGGGAGGATGGATGAAATAAGTGGTAACGATTTAAGAGTACACTTCTCATGATGAGCTTGAAGTAATGTATACAATTGTTGAATCGCTATATTGTACACTTGAAACTAATAAACAGTATGCTAGTTGTACTGGAATGCGAACAAAAAACTTAAGCTCCTGCTTATTCACTATTTCTAACAACAGAATGCATTTCCCAAGTATCAGAGTGTAAACAATCATCCATTGAAGACTAATAACGCACAAATTAGCTGTGTCCAGACTAGTACAGGCATAGCTGCTCTAGATTTAAAGCCCTTGTGAGGCTATTTCCAACGTCAAGTTATATTAACTAGAATTCATCCTATCTTTCAGGGAACTATTAAGATTCTTCTACCGAAACTCCCGACACCCAGGAAACCAACTTATACCATATATTTTTGGCATGAATATAGTGTAATAGAATTTTGACTTAGACTTTTAAGTACTAGAATTTTCAGGCTTGATTGCTTCTTTAAAATACAGTTTATCTTCATAGATCCTTCTAAAGCCATTTAAGCACTCCTCAACAGCCAGGATAGAGTTAAGCTGACAGACTATGAAATATCTAGGACTGTGTCCTTCAAAGAAAATATTACTCCATTTCTAGTTAGACACCTATGCCACAATGAGAATGTGGCTGAGAAGAGCATTTGGGCTGTAAGCAACGATCTATCAGTTTGCTTATTGAGCTGGAAGGAAAGTTTCTCTAGTGGAGTATCATCTACAAATTCACCAGATCCAAATGCTCAGTTGCAAACATTTGGAATTTGAACTCTCCCTATGGCACACTTTAACTAAGAGTAAATCAATCAATCACTGGAAAGAACACCTGGGCAATAGAGCCGCACTCTATGAGACGCTTCAATCCTTCAATAGCTCCCTGCTAGAGATGTTGGAATCCAAAGAGGCCCCATTAGCGCTATCCTTTTCCCCTGAGTTCTGAAGCACTTGAATAAGAAATGTACAAGACAAACGGGAGTCCAAAATAACATCTCTGTCACTGGCAAAAGCAAAGTCGCAAGATACAGTTTAATGTGAAAACTGACCAGGACTGAAAATCTCCTGCCCTCCAAATCCAGCCCTAGGGACAGACTACCCAAAGGAAATTTTGAGTCTGTAGAGCAAAACATTTGCACAAGTCATCATTTCCTCTTTTGCAGAGTGGATAGAGAATGGTCAAAAAAGTCCCAATTCCTTTCATTTAGGACTATTGATAGGTTCACTGCTGACAACTGATAAACTTGGGTCAATGTGGTTTCCTGTCAGCCAGACAATTAAATCAACAATGACTGGAAAGAGCAAGGAGTGGAGTAAAAGACCAGGCATGCTTAGGGGAAATTCCTCCTCTGAGAAACCAGAAGAGTAAAATAGTACCTCACATAATTCACAGGAATCAATATACAGTGGATTTATGCACGGTAAGGTAGATCCCTTGATACTACAACACCACACAGGCTTTACTAGAGAAACTTAGGCCGAAAAAAGAGAAGACCCCACTCCCTCATCCTACCATCATCCCACAGAAAAGTGAACAAGAACCAGCATGCTCTGCTGTACATGTAAAATGCATTCATATTCCAGGGGAAGGACACCTTACACTCCATTATGATCTTTTTAATTTTTTTTATTTGAATATAGTCGACAGTGTTTCATTAGTTTCAAGTACATATGATCTCTCATAGAGTAAAACTATTTGGAGTGCCAGCTATTTAACAGGAGTTATCTGAGGAAAGCAAGCTACCCACCACCTGGAGACTATTTTCAGATACAGACCCTATAATATACCTATATATACGTATATATAATATGCCTATATAATAATACCAAGGGATATTAAGTTTCGGTGTAGTCTTTCCTATTGGGTGGTGGAGGAATCTGGTTCATTGTCTACTCAAAAGGAGTTCCGAGGGTCATTAAGAATTTCACTGGTCCTATCACAATTTCCCTTATTTAAGGAATATATGTCAAAGACAAAGGTAAAGTTTTCCTCCTACAATTTCCAGATATTTTGCAATAGAGGTGAGCTCCTGTGAATCTTTAAAACATACTTGATGGAACAGCATTTAATAGGAACACTTACTCCTTTAACAACTACAGAAAAGGAGGCATTATCTTTCCTGTCAATAGAAATTCGTTTCTGATGGGGTTTTTACAAGGAACTGTTCTATATACCTGAAGAAGTTTAACAGCAAGGAATTGGAAGATTCAACTCAGCTGTAACTCAATCAGCTGACAACTTACTGGGGGGAAAGGAGATAGTATAGGAGTACTGAAAGGAAAGGAAAACTCAAAAAGGGGAGATCTTGACACTTTCATGATAATCTGGTCCTTCAATGGACATTTTAAAAGTTAGCACCTCTTCCAAAATTAACTTCTAATAGGAGGTCTAATAAAGATGTAGTTCAAAAACAATACATAGAACACTAGAAGAGAAATTTCCCGTCACTAAATGGTGGACACTCACTGACTAACAATGAATTCTCATTATTACTGCTCAGTGGAAATAGGTTTTAATAGTATATTAAACTCTTCAATTAATTCTGCAATCATTTATCGCAGTGTAACAGCTGTCAAAGCAGGGTAACAGTTTAGTAAAATGCAGTGCTCATTCACTTTCACACAACAGTGAGCTGCTTAGACTCGGTTATATAATCATACTAACACCATTCATATATGCTTTCAGTAATATCCATTCAATTATGCAAACCAGAAAACCACAGAGTGGGGTGGCCCAGAAATGCCAGTTCCACAGAGAGAAATTAAAAGCACTTCGATATCACTCTACCACTCTTTTGCCATTTTTATCTTACCCGTTTTATTTTTCCTTTTTCATCCTACTTCTACTGCCATCCTTTTTCCCCTCACTTTGTTATCTTCTCCCTATTACCTATTCATTCTATCAGTCAAGGATTCCAGAAGCACTGGTCGTGTAACATGGTGAGTTAACAAGAAAAAGTGCCCAACATTTCAATTGTCAACATTTGATAGTGTCCACATCCCCTTCATTATAACAGGAAAGAAGGCCTATTTAGGAGGGAACATGTGGAATCTTCCCCACAAAGAGAGGATATGGAAAAGAAGCCTTAAGGGGGTGGCGGAAGAAATGGGGTGTATGGGTCAGACTCTCCACTTCTACCAGCAAAGCTAAAAAGAGGGGGAAAAAATCAGTAAAAGTTACCAGGCCAGTAATGCATTAAACAGCCCGAGCCCTACTGCATGATCAAGCAAAAATTACACAGTTTTTTAGTGGTCTCCCCTTGCTTAAAGCAAACAAAAACCCAGGACCCAAAAGTACTCTGTGGCTCTCGGGAGAGAACAGTGCTTGGAGGAACAGGGACACATTTTATAGGAATTTTGGAAATTCTAGGTATGTAGATTTTTTAAAATCCCAGGGGCACCTGAGTGGCTCAGTAGGTAAGCATCCGACTTCAGCCCAGGTCATGATCTCTGCAGCTTGTAAGCCAAAGCCCTGCATTGGGCTCTGTGCTGACAGCTTGGAGCCTGGAGTCTGCTTCTGATTCTGTCTCCCTATCTCTCTGCTCCTCTCCTATTCACACTCTGTCTCTCCCTCTCTCTCAAAAATAAACATTTAAAAAAATCCCAAAAAATGACTGATACTTTCCCGAAAAGTGGGGGCTTAACATCAGAGTTAACTTGATTTAAAAACATGAATAATGTGATAATTCTCAAAGAATTATGAGTAAAGTTTGTATTTTTCATTTCAAAGACAGTCATTAGTACTAAAGACATTGTTAAATGCTTTCTTGGGTCATTAGAATTATATAGTCAATCATCTCTGGCCCAAGGTTTAACTCAAGACTACTAAAAACTTCATATGGTTTCTAACCATAAATGTATCAATCATACCAAAAGATAAAATTAGCAGCCCAGACTAGCATTTCATGGCATAACAAGTGTTGATGTCAAAAGCCTGAATTCAGTGAAGTCCAAACATGGAACGTTTTACTTGCATTTAAAAACCACACTTTGAATCGCTTTTTCCTACCTCAAAAACAAAAACAAAAACAAAAAAGCTGAGCCAGAGCCTGCCCAAATTAAGACTTCAGTTTCATATCAAAAAAACATCTCCCTCTCCTAATTCAGCCTCCTTGCACTTCTTTCCCCCTCCCTTTTCTAGTTCTAGCTTTTGTTTTGTTGAAACAGAAAGTGGAGCATGGAGAAAACCGCCCAAAACTGTTTCCTACCTTGTGCAACGCTGGTCCCCTCTCAGTGAAAAACATACCGTGCGGTGAGTGTTGAACCCCTGGTTTTATTGAGGAGAGCACAGGTGAATTCAATTGCTGTCTCTGTGAGGATACCTCCCCACCCTGCAGCCTTCTGATGGGGAACACCTGGCTCTTGCTCAGTGCTTGCAACCCTGCCTCCAATGCCAACACCCATGATCAAGCACAGCGGTTCCCGTCCATCCCCAGCCCTATGTAAACTCCCACCTCCTCGTGCCTTCAACAATGCATGCACAAGCTCCTGACCTGCTGCTCCCTTTCTCCTCTGGTTGCTCTCAGTTTGTAGATGTGTGAGGCTGCCATAGGAACAGACATCTACTCTAGGACTGAGTTACCAGTGTCATCCTCTTCCAGACGCCTCCAATTCCTGTGAGGTATTCTCTTTAATGCCACTTTTCGTGGTTTGTGGGGGGATGGCAAAGAGGAGTGAAAGGCCACAGTACCCCTTGCCTGAGCAAGAACTCAAAACCACAATGAATATCCTTGAAGCCCAAAACTTTTGCTGATATCCACTGGGGGTGATGGTTGGAGGAGCAGAGCCAATTCAGCTGTCTCCTTTCATGTGATTTGTTTTTCTTTTTTTAATTGAGGTATAATTGGCATATAACATTGTATTAATTTCAGGTGTGCAAAATAATAATTCAATATTTGTTTGTATCATGAAATGATCACCATAACCAGTCAACATTTATCACCATACAGTTAAAATTTTTTTCTTGTGATAAGAACTTTTAAGATCTGCCCTTTTAGCAACTTTCAAACATGCAGTGCAGTATTATTCACTATAATCCCCACATTGTACATCATATCCCCATGACTTATTCATTTTAAAACTGGAAGTTTGTACCTTTTGACCGCCTTCCTCCATTTTATGTGATTTCATGTAATTTGTTTTAAAATTATTTTTTGTACCTTTAAAAATTGTTTTCTAGTCTATGTTATCTCTTAATAGAATACAAAGGAGAGATCTCAGGGCTTACTGATGGCTCTCTGTAGAATAAAGAAGCACTCATTAGTTTTCCATTTTGGAGTTTCAGCAAAAATGCCAAAATAAGAAAAGTCTCATTCACCATCCTGTTACACACTGTTAACCAAAATTTGAGGAAGATGAGAATTTTTTTCAAGCTGCACTAATCCCAGAATTACTATTTTCCTTTATAAAAGCAGGAGATTTATAAAACAATCTCACTGCTGCATTGAAAAAGACATTTCTAGAGGCCATTAGCAGTTAGGAGTCACTTTGGTGAAGAGCTACAACCTCATCTTTTCCATTTTGTTCAAGTCTTTGTAAAGGCAAATGAAAATGATTATGTGACTATGGAATCAGCCTCCTCCTAGGAAGGAAAACATGAACTCAAAAATATGAACTCTTCTTTGAAAAATCTTTGTATGTGTTAGGTCTGCAATAGTGCTGTTTTGGTTCTCAACTTGTATTCTTATTTCAGCAATTTCCCTTTTGATCCCGTTCTGTTCTTTAATCATCTTATCTCTGAGCTGTGCTCTTAATATATTCTTGTTTTCAGTAAGCTTCTCTACAGAGTAAATTAACAGGAATGTGCTTTCTGTGTTATATTTTCTTTTAGACTGGGTCCTTTCCAGTGTTTCTAGTGTTTTATATACTAGTTTCCTTCTCTCTTTCCCCTTGTTATGCATGTATTTTTGTATGTTTGACTTTGGTTGTTTGCCATAGTTAGAATTCTTTTTTTGTTTATTTTGATTTTGCTTAATGTGAGAAGCTCTTTGCAGACCCCATTTGCTCTGACATTATGTGTTTGGAAACTTTCCTGATTTATCTCCTACCAAATCTGAGACAGTGTGTTTTGCAGGCTCCGTCCACTTCTCTACTGCCTAAAATCACGGAACTGGAGGATGAATTGTCTTGACCAGGACCAAGTGCAATCTTTGCTAGAAGACCGCAGGCTCTGATCACTCTAATATCTAGTACCAGGGCTCAGTCCACCACCCAAGGGTTTCCCCTTCACCAGGCTTAGGCTTATTACTACAACTCAGCACAGTTCTCTAAAATGGAAAGACTTGGGGCTATCCCTGCCTCTGCAGAGGTATTATAACACTATGAAAGGGCTTCTACTGTCAAGGATTTTTTCTTCACTTCTCCTGGACACATCTTGAGAGTAACTATTTTGGATATGCCATCCCTAATATAGAACTTCTTTCCTGATGCCCAAATTCTAGTCTTTCTTTTCTGTCCACAGTTGTAGAATCTTGACCTCCATTATAATTCATTCTCACCCCAGATTCTAGGACCAATCCTATCAGGAGAGTGGAGAAAGTAAAAGAATTCTAAAATACATTAAAAGCCTGTGCCAAGTGTGTTGTGCATTAGCTAACTTAATTTTTGCAATACTACATTATTGTTGTTGTATTAAGAAAATAGGAAATTTAAGAAAGCTTAATAATTTTCCAGAATGAGAGAGGGAGAAATAGAATTTTACCCTAGGTCTAACCAACCTCAAAGCCATGCTCTATTGTACCCAATGGTGCACTGATAAATGTTTAACAATGAGTTGGGGGCAAGGGAGGCCTGATTTGTGACACTGGCAATTCCAAGGTGTAAATACTCCCACCATGACCAACAACAGGCTAACATAGACAAGGCTGGCTATAATATCATATTAAAATCTACCTATTTTTAGCAATGAAATAATGTTGACAATGAGCCAGTTCATATGATACATTAGCCTAACAGATTGTCAGTGTATAATGTAAACCAAAATACCAAGAAAAAGTCTGAGATGTGAAAACTTATACAATAGATTTTTTAAAATTTTTATTTATAAAAAATTGATTATAAAGATTTTTCACATTGATTCAAGGTCTTGAAGCTCTGTGCTTTTGAGATTACCAAATAGACTAAAATGATGTGACAAAGATTCAGCTAGAAGGGATGTCTCCATTAAAGGAGTTTCTTAAGAAAAATTACTTAACTGACTTGTCCCATTCCACACATTAGAATTTTGATTGTAATATTCTAACAGGGTCTACTCAAATCATTCATAAATAAATAACAATGCTTAGAGGGCTCCTTTATGAACCCTCTTTATGAAAATGACAAACATGCTTGCTTGCAAATCTCTTTTAAAGTATATTGTATATTCCTAAGACAATGGTTTTAACTGAGTACAAATACATACATAACCCTAAATGACATTCCAAAATAAAGTTCTGATTTCAAGATCCAAATGTACTATGAAATTGTTAGGAATCTTAGCCATTTAAGCTCAAACAACATCCCTCCTAAAAGCCCTAGACAGCCTCCTCCATTGCACATTGTCATGATACCCCAAATTGGTGGCACCATTAAGCACCCCTGATGGGACCAGCTCATGCACATTACTCTGTAGTCACTTCACAACATTTTCATGTGTGCTGCAGGAGGTTGCCAGCATGTAGATTCAGACTCCACCAGTTACCTACTGCTGGTTCAGGAAGTCAATGGCAAGGGACAGAAACTTCCCCTTCTTAAACAATATTTATTACCATAAAATTTCAGAACAGCAACAAAACTGTAATTTCCCATGGAGGTCCCTTATCAGATTTGACCTGTGGCTTGGTTATTTAGACACAAATGACGGAATTTGCTAATTTTGCCTAATCCTTTGCTGCTGTCACTATTATTGCTGCTGCTTCTCCTTCCTTCTCTCCCTTTTGGTCATTTTATTGGCATCACTTGCACTTTCCACAGCAGGTAAAGAGAAGAAAATCCATGTGGTGAAACTTCAGCCAATACATTCATCAAAATATAAGTCAAACATTTCTATTGAAGAAAAAATTAAAACCATTGGCTAACATAAGATTTGTGATCGGATTAATAATCTGAATATTCTAAGAAATCCTTCTCTTGCAAACCTGACTAAAAAGGACTAACTATAAATATCACTTTTTTATGTGAAACAAATTTTCAAAGCATAAGTCTGCTGTATAAAAAGCAATCTAAATCAGGTTATTGTAAAGCTGTTGCCACAAAAAAAGAAAAATTCAATGTCATACTCAGTGAGTCTAATTCTCTAAAAATGTGCATCATAGTAATAGGCATAATGATCTCATTTGACTATAAATATAATACCTAATTTCTGAATAGCCAGACTTTCAGATTCCTATCATTTTCCAGAGGGATTAATACCAAAAAAAAAAAAGTAAAATTGAGATAAGAACAACCAGTCAAGTTTTTATTTTCTCTTGAAAAACAAACAAGTAAAATCTTAAGACAACGACAGAAAATAACTAAAAGAAATTACCATCAGACACATTTCTTTCCTCTCTCTTAACTCACAGCTTGCTTAAAATGCAAACCAACTTGCCACAGTCCTGACCTATTCTCTCCAATTTCTGAATGTCAAACACTTAAAGCAATTGTTGGCTGTCAGAGTATGAAGTCTGTGGAGGCAGAGAAACTGGACATTTGGCATTTCAACATTCTGGAGCAAGTGATTTAATTATTTAATTAGCGTAAGAGAAAAGCATTTATACAAAGATCCAGGCACACAGTCTGTCATCAAAAGTGTCTCTGAAATGGTAAAACATATATTAAGGAACTGGGAAAGGGATAATATTGTATAAAGTAATATGAGTGCAAATTAACCCTTACATTTCAATGACAAATGGAAACCTAAAGTATAAAAATTACTTAATTATAAAAAAACCACAAAATTGCTGTTTGCTGAAGGAAACCTTTTTATATATTTCTTGTGAAGTTATTAAAAGTTTATACTTTCTTTTTTTATTAAAGTTTATATTTTCTATTCATCCAAACTAAAAATCAATCTCAGTTTAATCTTGTTTTAATAATTATATAACTAAAATGTATCTATTTCTCAGGGCACCTGGGTGGCTCAAGTCGGTTAAGCATATGACTTCAGCTCAGGTCACAATCTCGCGGTCCATGAGTTCGAGCCCCGCCTCGGGCTGTGGGCTGATGGCTCAGAGTCTGGAGCCTGCTTCCGATTCTGTGTTTCCCTCGCTCTCTGACCCTCCCCCATTCATGCTGCGTCTCTCTCTGTCTCAAAAATAAAAATAAATGTTAAAAAAAATAAAATAAAATGTATCTATTTCTCTCATTACTTTTCAAAGACTCATTAAATGATTTATTTAATCATTTAACACTACTCCTCAGTGCTTCACTGTCTTCAATACAAAAATAATGACAAATTGAATATTAATTGAGGAAAATGTCCATTTATGTTTTCCCTTGAATATCATTTCATCTCATCTTATTTCAATAAAAAAATAAGACTTGAACAATATCTATTAATAGCAATGTGTGGATAGGTCAGCATTTCCCAAAGTGTGTTCCTTGGAAGCCTCAAGCTAAGAATCTTTTATTCAGTAAATTTGTGTTTTTAGATGTCTGAATTTTTAGCATCCTTTTTAACTTTAGTATGTCAAATATTCAAGAAAATATACAAATCATAAATACATCACTCAATGAACTTTCACAAAGTGAAACAAACACCCGGATCAAAATACAATTAGCATCCCCACATTCTTCTGAGCCCCCTTCCAGAGTAACCACTGTTCTGATATCTAACAGCAGAGATTAGTTTGCCTATTTAAAACCTTTATATAAATGGGGTTATCTAGTACATTCTCTTTTGTGTGTGTCTGTTATAGCTCAAAATTATATTTGTGAGATTTATCCATGTTATTCTGTGTATTTATAGCTTGTTTATTCTCATTGCTGGAGTATAGTCCATTGTGTAAATTTATCACACTTTATTCATTCTACTATTGATAAACTTTGAGTTGTTCCCAGTTTAGGGGTCCTAACAAACAATGCTGCTATAGACATTATATAGTACATGTCTTTTGGTGAACATATATATGAATTTTTGTTGGATATATAATCTAGGAGTGGAAATGCTGGGTCGTAAGATAAGTATATATATTCAGCTTTAGTAATTACTGCCAACCAGGTTTCCCAAGTGGTCATCCTAATTCACACTCCCACCAACAGTGTCTGACCCTTGCCACAGCTCTACATCCTTGACACACTTGGCATTTCCTGTTTTTATTTTAGCCATTCCTTTATAATCACTCTGTGGTTTTAATTTATATTTTCCTGATAACTAATGAATTTGAGCATATTGTCATCTCTATTGGCCATTTAAACACCCTCTCCTCTGACATGACTGTTCAAATCTTTTGTCCATTTTTTCTATTCGATTCCAGCTTTTTGATAGGGATTAGTACCAGTTTTTTTTTTTTTTTACATATTCCATACATGAATCTTTTGTCAGATATATATAGTACAAATACCTTGCCCTAGTTTCCATCTTTCCTCTTCAGTTTCTTAATGGTGTCTTTTCATGAAGAGAGTCCTCAATTTAAATTTGGACATTTTACTATTCTTTCTCATGTGTCCTGCTGAGAAAACTTTTCCTTCATGTCATGAAGATAATCTCCTACCTTTTCCCCCAAAAGCCAAATTGTTTGATCTTTCATATGCAAATGTGAAGTAAGGTTCATTTTTTCCCTCCTACGCATATCTAATTGACCCAGTACCTTTTATTGAAAAGATTGTACTTTGTCCACTGCCCTGCAGTGTCATCTGTTATAAGTTATAATGAGGGTCTATTACTGGACTCTATTCTATTCTTCTGGTCTATTTGCCTATTCTTATGACAAAAACACACTACTTTAATCACAAGTTCTGTGAAACCTTGATAGGAAGAGATACCAATTAAAACAACTATTAAAAAAAGTTAAACAGGGTCGCCTGGGTGGCTCAGTTGAGTGTCTAACTCAGTTGAGTGTCTAACTTCAGCTCAGGTCATGATCTCATGGTTCGTGAATTTGAGCCCCGAGGTGGGCTCTGTGCTGACACCTTAGAGCATGGAACCTGCTTCAGATTGTGTCTCCCTCTCTCTCTGCTCCCCTGCTCACACTCTTTCTCTCTCTCAAAAATAAATGAACATAGGAAATTTTTTTAAGTTACACAGTTTTCATAGTTTTTATTTCTCATTTACTATTTGAATTATCAGAAACCTTATTTAATACACTAATATGCATTATAATTATCTAATAGGTAAATATATCATACAGTGTTTCCCAAACTCCAATTTAACTATGGAACATTTTTTTCTACAGAAGTCTTATTGGACTAGTGTCCTAAGTAGCACTTTGGGAAATAAATAGATCTGTTTTCAGGTGGTAAGAACTAACCCTCAGGCCAAGTTCAAGTTGTTGATGAAATTTATAGCCCGCAGCATGATATAGGGTTTTAATTTTCTTTGCAACATGCATGAGGTCAATTACATTAAGTTCTGCACATCCAGGTGCTTAAGAGAAGACAGATATCTATATTTTGGAATAAAATAAATAATCCTCTTTCAGACCTTTCCTTGCACTCCTAGGTCTTACGTATTTTTGGTGCCTCATCCTTGACTCAGAATGAGAAGATATAATAAAATTAATTCTTTTAATATAAATTTTAGCCACTTGGGCATCCTGGGTGTCCAGTTATTTATTCACTTGAGGCATATTAAAGCAATCTCAGAAGAACCCATCACAGCAGCTCCACCTGCCTGGCTTCCCATTGAGCTCTAAGCTTTGAAGCTCTTTTCTTGTTGTTCAGAGATGACAAAAAGTTCCTGAGTTAGGAAGAGTTAATATCTATAAATCACGTGAACCCTCTACTTCAAGTTTGTCTTATTTAATTTTTTATATGTATTCAGTTTTGAGAGCGAGAGCACAAGCAGGGGAGAGGCAGAGTCAGAAGGAGACACAGAATCTGAAGAAGGCTCCAGGCTCTGAGCTGTCAGCATGGAGCCTGATGTGGGGCTCCAACCCACAAACCGTGAGATCATGACCTGAGCTGAAGCCAGGAGCTTAACCAACTGAGCCACCCAGGCACCCTGTAGTTTGTCTTATTTAAACCCTAGTCCAGGGTTGGAGAATTCTATCACCTAACATAAAGCCTGCCCTTTCCCCACCACACAATCTCCTGATGTCTGATTAGCAAGGGACCCTTGGACACATTTTTCTATCACAGGATAATCAAAGTCATAAGGATGCCATGATTAGAGTTCTAAAATTTCTCAGTTTCTGCTTACATTAAAAACATCTTAAGATTTCAATTTGTGAAAAGAAACCAGGGTTATTCTGTCTATATGTAGCTACTGTAATAACTCGCTAGAAAATTAAATTATGTATTTTGCTCTAAGAAAAACAGTGAGTATTATAGCAAACGTAGTATTTCAATCAGCCACATGTACTGAATAAACACATCAAATGTGTTGGTTAATGTGAGATTTATAGATATTAGGAGTGCGCCTATAAATACATTAATAAGTCCCTTACACAAGACTCATATCCAGCACTTATTAATTAGCATCTTACCATTCCTACTGGGGGCCAACGTCTTTTAAATATTAATCCTATCTGAGTAAGTAAGGGATCTGGTGAAGAATGGTGGGAGAAGCCCAAGTCAATAGACCTGAGTTCGAACACTTGTTCTACCACTTACAGTCTGTGTGATCCAAACTAAGTTATTTAGACATTTGGAATTCCCCTTTCCTGGTTTACAAACTAATATAGTAATATCTACCCATAAATCTCTATTATATAAGATATGTATATGAAGCACTTAACAGATTACCTGTCATATAGAGAATGTTAAGTAAATATCCAACCCTTCCACCAACACCAGGTGCTTAAAGATATTACCAAAGGATCATCACATTTTAACATTTATGTCAAGTTGACCACCTTCAATTTGGACATTCTCTGCACCTCTAAACTTCTCAGCACTTCAAAATAACCTGAATTTCTAAGAATACAAATATGGCACCATAGGATCAACAGTAGATGAATTGAGGACAACTTCCAGAAAAACAACATTCATGTATCCACAGAATAAAAGCAAAATACCAGCTTGACATGTCAGTGCCACCATATTAGTACTACCAGTATTTATCCAAGTAAGATTTCATTCATGCATCTATAATATACCCTAACAACAAAGCAGGAATTTCAGGCTTTCCTTAGACTGCTTAAGTTATCATTATCTTTGTTTTAGCAAAAGGCAGAAGGGGCTGAATTACTTTATGCTAGAAAATAAAATCATTAGACATTTCCAAAAAGGAAAGGAGTTAAAGGTGTTAGTTTTCAAGATACATTATGATTAATACAAATCAGAATCTTATCAGAAATATTTCAAGTTTATGCTTAGAATTGTTCCTAACTGTAAAAGCCCAAAATCAAGTTTAAGGTTAAAATTGTTCTTACCTTTAAACATCCAAAATGTAGGGGCATAGACATTGCTCAAAAATAATGTCACCTAAGGATCAGAATCTAGCAGAAATTGACCATTGAATCTCTTCAGTTACTATAGGAGTCAAGATGTCCCATAACTACTTCTGTTGCTAAGTATTTAAAATTTGTGCTGATCACAAATTTCTTAGGGGCCTTCTTTCTCATGATGTCTTATGGCATTCTTAATTATGTCATTATGTAAGTTATGCAGGAGTCATGTACAAATATTATTCCTACACATTGTCTAACACCTTAAGAGGCCAACACGAAATGTAAAAACCCTGAGCCATATGCCCCTGAAAATCCCAGATTATACAGTTTCCTATATTAGAGGCACTGATGTTATAAAAGAAAGGGGTTGGAGGGGGTTATCTTTTGATCCACACCTTCAGACTGATTAAATAGAAAAATTAATCTATTTTCCAAATCAGCTTGCATTTAAATTAGAGATACATAGGTGGGAAACACCAAATGTTGGGCTGTCCCCTTTAACACCAACTGAAATATGCCCATGGGGGTGGGATCAAAGACTTTTGAAAAGGCACTATGGCAGCAGAGGGTCTGCTTTCTAGTTTCCCATCCTCTGCTGTATGTTGCCTCTTGGATGTAGGGACTCCTTCAACAGATCTCAGTTTTCTTCCCATCCAATATCCATATTACTAAACTCAGTTTGTGGAGCAACCTCACTGCTACTAATCATCACCATTACTTCTGGGATTTGATTTCTTAAATGCCCTATTTCCTATTTTTCTGTTACCAGTTCAGTGCTAAAAAACTGATAGTCCTTTGCCTCTCCGACAATACTAGTAGAAAGCCTTTTGCTTTCAGAACGGCAGCAACACCTGAGAGGAGGAATTGCCTTCTTAGCCCTGTGAGTTCTTGTGTTGCTTATGGGTTTCCATAGCTGTTGTTGACACCAACAGAATACAGAAAAATGTAGTATGTTTTCACTTGTGTAAGAAGTGGGGAAGACAGAATACAAATATAAATGCTTACTTTTAACATTAAAAAATGAAAAGATAATCAAAAACCTTAAAAATATGGTTATCTCTGGAGGGAGAAAAAGAACAGGAAAAAAGCTTGACTGCTGTTAGGTGTATTTTCTTCATAGTTTTGGATTTGGAACCACATAATGTTTTACACAACTAAAAACAATATAAAATTTTAAAGATTCAGGTTCCAGCTAAAATAGAATAAGCAGGCTTCATCCTTTTACTTCCACTGAATAGAACTATAAAACCTGGACAGAATGCAGAAACACCTGTTTGAAGACTTTATAAATAACAGCAGGTGTTACAAGAATTCAAAGTATCACTAAATCAGTGGTGAGTTTAGCATTTTTCCCCTTTGGTATCCCTGTATTTGAACCGACCATGTCCAGAAACCCAGAAGTGAGCACTATGATGCAGACAGAAAAAGCCCACCAACTCTAGTTTGAGGGTCAGGAAAAGGTACTCCTAACCTTAAAGGAAATGTGGAACCCCCCCCCCAGGTTTTTCCCTTTTCTCCTTCTCTAGCACCCCTGTTTGAGGCAATCCTATAGTAGGGAGTCAGCAACAGCTATGAAAACCCATAAGCACCACAAGCACTCACAGGGCTAAGAAGGCAATTCCTCCTCTCAGGTATTCCTGCCGTTCTCAAAGCACAAGGCAAGACCAAATCGCTTCTCACTTCCCTGTCTCACTCTGCCTTTCTCTGTGTGTCTTACCTCTGCTTGGACCAAGACACCAACTCAATTACAGAAGTGAGCAACACAACACGACAAGGTAAGGTAACTAGAGCCCCAAATTTGTGACAAGAGAACAAAAGGGGGAGTCTCAGAAATCAGAAAGGTCTGGAGGGAGATTAAAGATGCATGGGTCAAATACTAATTATCATACCAGTGATGCTGGCAAGGAAACTAAAAGATATACCAATGCCCAGATTACAGACTGACTGCTGAGTGGCACATACCAAGGCAGATATAAAGACACTATAAAGACTTTGAAAACTGACATTGTAATTACCACCCATAAAAGTCAGATTGGACCTTGCAGTCTAAACCCATCCAGGTCTGTTGCCTACTAAAACAAAAATATAAACATTCTCGATAAAATTTAAAAAAGACACAGTCTCATACTATAAGGTCCAAAATATTTAGGATGCAATCCAAAACCACTCAGCATATGAAGAACTACAAAATTTCAAGTCACGTAGAGAAAGGTCATTAATAGATAGCAACATCCACACTATTAACACAAATGCTGGAATTATCTGACAAATATTTTCAGTAGCTATTGTACACTGGTAAAAGCAACTGCAAACATTCTTTGTAATATATGTTAAAATAAAAATTCTCAGCAAAGAAGTAGAATATATGAAGAAGAACCAAATGAAAATGTAAATAACCACATGGCAATTTTAGAACTGAAAAATACAGTAACCATAATTTAGAGCTCATTGGCTGAGGGATACCTGTGTGGCTCAACAGGTTAAGCATCCAAACTAAAAATAATGTTAAATAAATAGATTTGAATTTAATATTAGTTTACTCATAATTTTTCTCTTTACAAAATATTTCTATTTCCTAACTCTTTCCACTAAAGAGGCCTAAAAACAATGACAACCCAGTGGCAATGAAAACCTTCAGTGTCCAAATTGTGGTTTCTAAATACCATGACCCAGTGAAATAAACCAGAGAATTTGGAGCAATAGCTAATTTCACGTATGGAAAAAAAAAATGTCAAAAAAAGCCTATAATATCTTGTTTGTACCTGAAAGTAAAGAGACTATGAAAAACAACAGGGGTCATGTTAAAACAACATAGGCAATCATTGCCACTGGCCAAAGATGGGGACAATTTGAGCAGCCAAAAAAGAATAATGACTCTAGTAGACTGAAGTATATCAAACATTTTATATATTTATATTTATAAATATTATATTTGTTTATATATTTATATATTAGTTCATAAATATATACACAATAAATAAGATATACTATAATAAAAGTTAATGGGTCACCTTTAAATGTTGCTAGGGCATCAACTTTTTATGCTGATAATTAATAAATTAATGAAAACAATCTGTCACTATCCCATCTTCCCACATGGATCATATTTCAGGGTAATCAAATGGCTATTAGGTAAAAATCTTCCTTAGAGAAGAATCAGAATTAATAATTTCATGGGGTGCTTGGGTGGCTCAGTCAATTAAGCATCCAACTTCGGCTCAGGTCATGATTTCACAGATCATGGGTTCAAACCCCACATCAGGTTCCATGCTGACAGCTCAGAGCCTGAGCCTGCTTTGGATTCTGTCTCCCTCTCTGCTCCTCCCTGGCTCACACTCTGTCTTTCCCTCTCTCAAAAATAAACATTTAAAAAAAGAACTAATAGTTTCAAGAGGAAATGGTAGTGTTAGAATTTAAGCCCTAATGAGATGATGCATTTTAGTAACAATCACCAATAGTCACTAAATCTATTAGGTGAAAGATATTTGGGGGATTGTAATGGAGGGATCAGGTTGATACCACCTCAACCTACTTATCAATCTTGTAATTAAAAAAACAACAGATAGATATAGATAGATGATAGATATAGAGATGATAGAGATAGAGATAGAGAAATAGATGATATAGATAGATGATATAGATAGATGTATGATATAGATAGATATAGATAGATGATATAGATATAGATATAGATATAGATATAGATATAGATATAGATATAGATGTAGATCCCCTAAGGGAACTTAGGAGATATAACAAACAAATGTGAGATCCTGATTGCAACAAAATACAAAAAGATATTTTTGAGATAATAAGGGAAAATAGAACATGAACTGGTTATTCAACAATATTGAGAAATAAATGTTCAATATGTTGGGTATGTTAACGTTATTGTGGTTACTTTTTTTAAAACGTATCATGTATTAGAGAAGCATACTTAAGTATTTATATGTGAAATTATTTGATGTCTGGGATTTTCTACAAAATCCTCCAGATGTATCCAGACACTACTTATATATTAAATTACATTACAAAGTAAGTAGAATTTGAAAATTCATATAGATTTTATAGCACCACTCAAGAAAAAGAACAGTGGTAAAATAAGTGTTTCATGGTATTCCATGTTTCACACTAAATTTCAGCTGGCTATAACTAGCTCTGCACTAGTTGTGTATAATACATGGCATACCAGACACCAATATGTCTGAACTGTTAAGTTCATGAAATTTGTGCATGAAAACCTTCTGAACTACCACACTGCACCCATCCTTTCTTTGTAAATGGCAGGCTGAAAAGATGGTGTAGACCATGGAGATACTCTGTTTAGGCTACTGGAACATACCTTTCACTGATTTTCCCATTAGTCACCACATCAGTCTTTGTGGTCAACAGAGTTCAGTGGTGCTGATTTGTCAAGACTTGTTTAAATTTTCCCCACACAAGGTTCAGAGAGTATATGGATCATAGTGAGAAAAAATATTGTGTCACTAGCTGATTAATTCAGTCTTTTCACAAGAGAAAATTGGCCATCACTGAACCATTAAGGCCTTTCTCATAGCACCATAGGCTATACATTTCAAGCCAACACCCCAGGATAGCTAAAAAATGAAGACAGCCATCCCTACCCACGGTGACTCTAACTAAGGATATAGTTCCGTAGCGTTTCCAAGCTTCTAGAATAAAAATCCACAGTATTTACTGTATTGAAGAGTAAGGTGGTTGAAGGCTTGCTCATTCCTTGTCTGATTTTATTCTTCTGGCCAGCACACTGTTCGCCTTCTGTGTACATCTCATGAAAATTGGCAGGTGAATGATCGAAACAATTGAAGGGTCCTTATGTATCTGAAGAGGCTATCTTGTAAGTTAGTAAAGTAATTCTTAGGTTGTCACACACCTTTTCTGTGATAGGTTTATATACCTTTGTCTAAAGTCTATATACTAAGACCTGAAATAATAATGTAATTGAAAGCTTGGTTTTTTTCCCAAATCACTTAAAAAATCATTAAGAGCCCGAACCTACTCACAGCACAGCAATTTCCAATAATATTAACTACCTCCACTTGAAAAAAATCATTACTGTTTAATTACTGATTCTTTACTCTGCATTGATCAAATTTGAAGCCACAATTTCAGAAACTGAGAATCAATTGGATGTTGATTGGATATTCTAACATAAATCATATTTCAAAATATATCTGCCCTTGGTAATTGCAAAACAAAATTCATAGAGAATACTTTTGGTACATCATGTGATCTTATGAGGCCAAAATCCAATTTTTACTTTTCTTGGACAGTTTTAAAATTCTTATTTTAGTAAGGTAAGTAGTTTGACAATGTTTGTATTCCCTGAACAAAGGAAGACCAGTTCTTCATAAATATTTATTGTTTTGGTGATTTAGATTTGTTATATTCACCCAAAATCAACCTTATCCCACCAAACAATTCTGTTATTGTAAGAACACTTGGCCAGGTAAGTGTGTGTGATTATTTTCATGTGGAAACAATTATGGAAGCAGAGGTTGGAAAACAACCTATGTGAGTTCTTTCCAGCTCCATGATTCTATGTCTTATTTTTGCCTGTATAAGTAGCTTTGGCTACCCATTCAGTCCCTGAAAGAAACTAAAAAAACAGCCATAAGATGTATCTCATCTTCCAGCTCCTCGGTTTCCAATTACTTAACTGAATACGAATCCACTGAAAAAATTGTTGGTTTTTCTAGACTACTAATCTTAAAGATACAAATTCCTTTGCAAGAGCTGACATCCTTGATAGACACAGATTTTACTGAAGGACAACCGGTTGTGGTCTCTGTTTTCTTTTCTCTTCCTTTCCCACACCATTTTTCACTTTTATCCAATTCAGAGACCAAATATTTACCTTATTCAACTTATAATCATGAATAAGAAAAACAACAGCATTGCTTATAGTTGCAAAACTAAAAGAAGCATTGATTTTAGATAGCATACTACAAAGAACTGAAAATAGAATCACTTCTCAAATACAAACCTAGGTATCACTCTGCAACTGTTCATGATTTTCTCTTACTTTTTTGTTTTGTTTTGTTTTTACCTGTCTCTGCCCATGTTTACTTCTCCTGTCTCTTCCATTTTCTTTCACTGAATTTTTATCTCCTTTTGCTATTCATGCCCTCTCCTTTAATGAGTTATTTATAACAGAGAATGCATTATTTCTCTCCCTAAAATTCTTCCTATCCTGTATTCCCTGTTTCAAGTAGTTTTATGTAAGTCATCATATGGACATCCACATCAGAAACTCAGGAGTCTTCACAGACTACTACCTCTCTCACACACAATGCCCAGGTCCGGTTACTGAGTCCTCTTTATTCTGCCTCCTAAATAATAGAAATATCCTCCTGAAATATCCTCTCTATCTCCATTGTGCATTATTAATCAACTCTTGTCTAGACAATTGAAATACTCTCTTCATTTATCTTTCTGTCTCCATTCTATCAAGTAGGAAGTGCAATCTAATCCATACATGACCCCTACAATAAGTCATTTCTCTAAAACACATATGATCAAGTCTCTGCCATGTTTAAAATCTTCTAGTGATTCTAAATTGTTGAAGTTTTTTAGCATGGAATATAGTATTTACATTTTGCTTATATCCACCCTTCAACCTACATTCTACACCATTACTTTCAACCCTTCTGCTCCACCTCCCCCAACCATAAACATACCTCCGCATTCGTGAAACCTTCATATATCCATCTCTTTGTGCATAGGCATACCCCCCCCCCGTGTTATAATGTTATCACTGTGTTTCATATATCTTGCTATTACATAACTTATCACAGTGTATTATAATTATGTGTTAATATGTATCCATCTGCTAAACTGGATTCCTTGAACATGAGTACTTTAACTTCTATATCTTTATATAGCTGACAATGAACACTATGTCTGCCCTATTGTAGATACTTGATAGATATTTGTTGAATGCCCTCAAGGTAAAGAACTGCTCTAAACATTTTGTTACTTGTGAAGTTCATTATATAATGGAACTTTCAACTTGAGTCTGGGCTGTGCCCACTGTGGGAATTCAGACTTTAGTTGTTAAGACAGGTTTGAGAGAAGCCTATTTGCAAGGGAACCAGGGGTCTCCTGGGAAACAACTCAAGTTGTAACACTGATAAGTCTGAGACATATCTGGAAATGTCTGGTAAACTTAAAGTGATGGCTTGACAAGCATTTTTTTTTGTAGGGGACCAGAAGGGTCTCCTGGGAGGGAACAAATTGAAAGGAAGACTGACTCTGAATGCCAGAAGGAAGTGGTAACTGTGGGTACACTGTGGCATACTCTGCCCCGTGAAAGTCCTTAGACACATTCTAGGAACAGACACCAAACAAAAACTTAAAAAGTGAATTCACTAAAACCCATGTAAATCAATGAAGCACAAGCCACCCTGCTTTAAGACTCTCTAAGAAAGCATAACACAAAGGAGACAGAACATATCTCTCCCACTTTTCCTCTGACCTGAGGGTCAGCTTTGTGATGGTCATGACAAAGGAAACCATCAAACTTATGGGGGCCACTGGGGAACTGCCAACCAGCAGCCTAGTCTGTGCTACAGAACACCACTACCAGTCCAATACCATGACACCATGGTTTCTACTAAGAAGTAGTAACACCTGGCAGAAGCACGGACCTGACAGAATAGTGGTAGACTAGAAGAAGATGCAGTTTCAGCAGGATCCTGGGAATATTGACTTAGGGAGCATTTATAAGACATGTCCAGGGAATTCCTAAATATGCATGAAGGAAGGGTATTGAAACTTTTCTTTAAAAAATAAAATAAAATAAAATAACATTTATCCAGGTACATTAAAGCAAAGTAAAAAAATATTCAAATATAATTATCTGAACATTAAAAATAATATAGGCAAGGGAGGAGTTAAGATGGCAGAGAAGCATGGAGACCATGAGCTTGTCTCATCCCTGAAATGCAGCTAGATCAGCACCAGACCATTTTGAACACCTAGTAAGTTGATCTGAGGATTAACACAATAATCTGCATAACTTGAGCCACACAACTCAGTACACAATGTTAAGGAGAGAAAAGCTGCAGAGGGTAGGGAACTGTTTCTGCAGAGAGAGGGCAGAGAAAGGATAGTGTGGTACATTGGGATCATGCATGAAAAGCACTCCTTCTGAAAGTAGCAGGAGATAAAGAGAGAAAAAGAGCGAAAACACTCACAGGGGTCTTAACAAGAAATCTGTTTCCTGAAACCATTGATGAGAAGAAAGGAGAGGATTTCAATAACACCAGGATTCTATAAACAGTGAAATGCAGCCTGAAGTTTTGGAGCTTAGTGCCCAGCGTGTTCTGGTGAAGAAGCAGGGTGAATCCCCAGGAGTAGGCAGTGGGGTCTAAGAGGTCCATGTGCCACACAGGGAGAAGCTGTTCCCCTGCTTGGAGTGCATTTGGTAGAGGCCATATAGCCTCACAGGCAAAGGTCCCAGCAGACCTCAGGGAGAAGCCACATTGCTGGTATTGGGACAAAGATGTGAGCACGGTGAAAACTGGTGCTGGGCATGTGTTGTGATTTGCCATAATCTCTGAACCTCTGCCACTGCACGATCCCATGAACATTTTCTGGGGCAAGCCGGCATGGGGCCATTGCTCAGCAGGACCTCCCAGACAGCAGGTGTCCAAGCCGCAGGGGTTTCTGAAGTGTGGGTTTTTGAAATACAACCCTATTTGAGATAAAACTCTGGAAGGAGGTGCCATCTATCAGGGAGACATCTTGGACATGGACAGGGTAGAGGTGGGGAGTGGATGGAAGCCTGAGATAAAGGAGGGGTGCTTGATCCCTGGTCGGTGAGAGCATGAAGTTCCTGTGCCAGAGACTAGGGAATTGGGCGAAGCCATTTCCACCTCTCCCACAAGAGCATGTGTGCCTCACTGATCCACCCCAGTAAGCTAAGATGCACCACCTAGTGGAGAACAGGGCCATTACACCTAGCCCCACCCAACTGTACTCTTCAAGCACATCCCCTAGAAGACCACCAGCACAAGTCACTCCACCTGCTTAGTGTACAAACAATAGAGGACTTCATAGTTTCAGTTCCAAGAGAAACTGTATGTAACTTCATTCAGGTTTCATACTCTTTGCTTATTCATTTACTCATTTTCTCTGCTTCTATTTTTGTTTAAATTGTTTTTTTTTTCTTTTCTTCCTCTTTCTTGGATACAGAAAGAGAAAAATTTATTTTTATTTTTTTACTTTATTTTTTAACGTTTTTATTCCATTTTATTTTCTGTATTTTATTTTATTTTATTATATCATATTTTTAATTTTAAATTTTTTCTTACATCTTTTTTTTTTTTTCTCTATTCTATCAAGCTTCTTTTAGCAAGCAGAACAAAACACACCTAGGATCTAGCTTCCTTTATTTGATTTTTTGTTTTTAATTTTTTAATTTTTAATTTTTATTTGATTAATTTTTCTCTTCTTCCAAAATGACAAAATGAAGGAATTCGCCCCAAAAGAAGAACAAGAAGAAATGACAGCCAGGAGCTTAATCAACACAGATATAAGCAAGATGTCTGAAATAGAATTTAGAACAACGATAATAAGAATACTAACTGAGGTTGAAAAAGCATAGAATCCCTCTCTGTGGAGATAAAAGAAAGAAAATCTAGTCAGGATGAAATTTAAAATGCTATAACCAAGATGCAATCTTAAGTGGGTGACATGACAGCAATGATGGACGAAGGAAAGCAGCAAAACAGTGATATAGAAGATAAAATTATGGAGAATAATGAAGCAGAAAAAATGAGGGAAACAAATGCAAAACATCATGATACAAGACTTAGAGAACTCAGTGACTTATTAAAAAGGAAAAACATCTGAATCATAAGAGTCCCAGAAGAGGAAGAGAGAGAAAGGGGCAGAAGGTTTATGTGAAAAAGTTATAGTAGAAAACTGTCTTAATATGGGGAAGGACACTGACATCAAAATCCAAGAGGCACAGAGAACTCCCATTAGATTCAACAAAAACCAACTATCACCAAGGCATATCATAATCAAATTCACAAAATACACAGATAAGGAAAGAATAATGAAAGCAGCAAGGGGGGAAAAAAGTCCCTAACCTATAGGGGAAGGCAGATCAGGTTCCCAGAAGACCTATCCACAGAAACTTGGCAGGCCAGAAAGGAGTGGCAGAATATATTCAACGTGCTGAATCAGAAAAATATGCAACCAAGAATTATTTATTTTTTTAAGTTTATTTATTTTTTTAAATTTTTTTTTAACGTTTATTTTTGAGACAGAGAGAGACATAGCATGAACAGGGGAGGGTCAGAGAGAGGGAGACACAGATACTGAAACAGGCTCCAGGCTCTGAGCTGTCAGCACAGAACCCGACACGGGGCTCAAACTCACGGACCATGAAATCATGACCTGAGCCGAAGTCGGCCGCTTAACCGACTGAGCCACCCAGGCGCCCCTAAGTTTATTTATTTTTTAAGAGAAATAGAGAGACAGAGTGCATGAGGGGGAGGGGCAGAGAGGGAGAAACAGAATCTGAAGCAGGCTTCAGGTTCTGACCTGTCAGCACAGAGCCGATGCAGAACTCACAGACTGTGAGATCATGACTTGAGCTGAAGTTGGACGCATAACCAACTGAGCCACCAGGCACCGCATATCCAAGAATTCTTTATCCACTAAGGCTGTCATTCAAAATAGAAGGAGAGATAAAGAGTTTTCCAGACAAACAAAACCTAAAGGAATTCATGACCACTAAACCAGCCCTGAAAGAAACCAGCCTTAAAGAAATTTTAAGGAGGATTCTTTGAGTAGAGAAAAGATGAAAAAAAACAAAAAAGACCAAAAGCAACAAAGACCAGAAAGGATCAGAAAACATCACCAGAAACTCCACCTCTACAGGCAACACAATGGCACTAAAATCATATCTTTCAGTACTCACTCTAAATGTTAATGGACTAAACACTCCAATCAAAAGACATAGGGTATTCAGAATGGATAAGAAAACACAACCCATCTATTATCTGCTTACAAAGGATTGATTTTAGACCTAAAAAGACCTGCAGATTGAAAGTAAGCAGATGGAGAACCATCTATCATGCTAATGGTTGTCAGAAGAAAGCTGGAATAGCCAGAAATGAAAGGGGAAAAATGATACCACAGAAATACAAAGAATTATCAGAATGTTATGAAAAATTATATGACAACAAATTAGGTAACCTAGAAAAAATGGAAAAATTCCTGGAAAGATATAACCTTCCAAAACTGAGTAAGGAAGAAATAGAAAAATTTGAACAGACCAATTACCAGCAATGAAATTGAATCAGAAAAAAAACCCAACTAACAGAAGTCTAGGACCAGAATGCTTCATAGCTGAATTCTACAAAATATTTACAAAAGAGTTAATAGCTATTATTCTCAAACTATTCCAAAAAATAGAAGGAAAGCTTCCAAATTCATACTATGTGGCCAGCATTACCCTGATACCACAACCAGATAAAGACACTACAAAAAAGAACTACAGGTTAATATTGCTGATGAAAATGGATGCAAAAATTCTCAAAAAGTATTAGGAAACCAAATACAAAAGTACATTTAAAAAATCATTCACCATAATCTAGTGGGATTTATTCTAGGGATGCAAGGGAGGCATGATAAAGTGAGATTTATTCCAGGGATACAAGGGTGGTTCAATATTCACAAATCAATCAACATGATACATCATATCTACAAGACAGGATAAGAACAATACGATCAGTTCAATAGACGAAGAAAAAGCATTTTGACAAAGTACAATACTTTGTTGATAAAAACCCTCAACAAAGTAGGTTTAGAGGGAACATACCTCAACATAATAAAAGCCATATATGAAAAACTGATAGCTAATAGAATCCTCAATGGAGAAAAACTGAGAGCTTTTAATCTACAGTCAGGAACAAGGTAGGATGTCCATTCTCAACCCTTTCATTCAACATAGTACTAATGGAAGTTCTAGACACAGCAATCCAACAAGAAAAGGGAATAAAAGGCATCCAAATTGGTAAAGAAAAGTAAAAATTTTCACTATTTGCAGGTGACGAGATAGTATGTATAGAAAACCCTAACTCCACCAAAAAAAAAGTACTAGAACTGATAAATGAATTCAGTAAATTCACATGATACAAAATCAATATACAGAAACCCACTGCATTTATATACACTAATAATAAAGCATCAAAAAGAGAAATTAAGAAAACAATCCCATTTATAATTGCACCAAAAATAATAAAATACCTAGGAATAAACTTAACCAATGAGGTGAAAGACCTGTACTCTGAAAATTATAAAATACTGATGAAGGAAATTGAAGACAACACAAAGAAATGGAAAGATAGTCCATGCTCATGGGTTGGAAGAACAAATATTGTTAAAATGTCCATACTACCCAAAGTGATATACAGATTTAATGAAATCTCTATCAAAATACCAAAAGTATTTTTCACAGAAATAAAGAATCCTAAAGTTTGTATGAACTACAGAAGACTCCAAATAGCCAAAGCAATCTTGAAAAGGAAAACTGGAGGTATCAAAATTCCAGATTTTAAGATATACTACAAAGCTGTAGTATTCAAAACAATATGGTACTGGCATAAGAATACACACAGATCAACAGAACAGAATAGAGAGCCCAGAAATAAACCTACGATTATATGGTCAATCAATCTTCAACAAAGAAGGCAAGAATATGCAATGGAAAAAGACAATCTCTTCAACAAATGGTGCTAGGAAAACTGGACAGCTATATGCAAAAGAATGAAACTAGACCACTTTCTTACACCATACACAAAAATAAACTCGAAATAGATTAAGAACCTAAATGTGACACCTGAAACCATTAAAAAAAAAAAAAACTAGAAGAGAGCACAATGGTATATAACTAAAACACACTATATATTTTTCACCATTTTTACCAATACTTATCCCTTCCTGAAAGCTATTTTTAATCAAATAATATATTTTTGCCTATTATTTGTACATGTACCTTAAAATGACTGCCTATTTTGATTCTAATAAGATATATTTGTTTTTACTTAAATTTTCACGTTGCAGATGTGTTCCCTTGATGTTTAGGAGGTATTTTTTAAAATATTTTTTTAATGTTTATTTATTTTTGAGAGAGACAGAGGGTGAGTGGGGGAGGGACAGAGAGAGAGAGGGAGACATAGAATCTGAAGCAGGCTCCAGGCTCTGAGCCGTCAGCACAGAACCCGACGCAGGGCTCAAACCCACAGACTGTGAGATCATGACCTGAGCTGAAGTCAGATGCTTAACCAACTGAGCCACCCAGGTGCCCCTTGATGTTTGGGAGGTTTTGTTTTTATTGGGGGGCGTTGTGGTTTTTTTGTTTCGGGTATGCAGAATGTCACATATAACATGTGAATTTTTTTACTTATGACAGTTGTCACCAATTTTAAAGATAACATGGAGAAAACAATAAAATTATGATGAAGTTTCAGTAAAAATGCTAAGATTTTGGCAACTCTGGGAAATTGTTTATTCCTCCTTATGTGGTATATAGAATAGGGAAATGGAAAAAGTATTCCACTGGAGAAATTACATGTGGTTGTTGTCTCTATTAATGTATGGCTAAATAGTTCCAATTTGAAGATAAATCTTTTATTTCTTAGGAAACAAATTCTTAGGAGTATCATATAAGCATTAGTTTTCTTATTGCAAGTGTAAAATGCTTACTTTGGATATAATAGTAACTGAGGCAAAATAGTTATATCAAAATCAGGAAGTGTTGTTCTTAAAAGAGTTTTTTTTTTCTCTTTTAAAATTAATGAATTTAAATAGGAATTGTATAATAATAACTAACACATACAGCACTGTTTTAAATACTTTCCACATATTATCTCAATTAAGAAGAATTGGTAGTACAGAAAAATGAATGGCTTGCCTACAGCCATACAGCTAGGAGGGGGGAAAACCAGAATGGAAACTTGAGCATCCCATACTTGTTTTTTTTTAATGCCTATTTGTTTTTGAGAGAGAGAGAGAGAGAGAGGGAGAGAGAGAGCAAGTAAGAGAGGGGAAGAGAGAGGAAGACACAGAATCTGAAGCAGGCTCCAGACTCCAATCTGTCAACACAGAGCCCGACATGGGGCTCAAACTCACAAACTGTGAGATCATGACCTGAGCTGAAGTTGGACACTCAACAGACAGAGCCACCCAGGCGCCCCAGACATCCCATACTTGTAACAGGCACACAACACTGACCCTACTTATTTTACCATGTTCCCTGGCAGAGTCCAATCCTTTCAGCCACTGTTAATCTTTAATAAAGCCTAGAATTTTTTTATTCAATGACTGATATAAATTATAAAAGGTGAATTAGTTCAGTAATCTTAAATTTAAAATAAAATAAATTATACAAATAAATTGAAACTGAAAAAAAAATTAAACCATAGCAAGGAGATATCATTTATTCTCAATCTCAATTTTCCCAGCAGCTAAACAAGTAATGGATCTCAGAAAACAAATGAAAAAATTGTTCATTTTTTCAAGGTCATAATAGAAACTCCCGAGAAACTCTGTAATTTCTCTGTACTCACCTACCCACAATCAAAACCCAAGAAGCTTTATTAAGAGCAGATTCAGAGATATTCATAACTTTTAAAGTTGGTTTGAAGCCCAAGCAGCTGCCAACCCTTCAAACAGTAATTACCCTCTTGTAAATAAAACAAGCCTCATGTTTGTTAAAAGTCTTCTCAGTGTCTACCAGTGCTGGGCTAGCACATAGGCCAAAGAGCCCAGGATTCAGCAAGGGAAGATCAGGGACTGAACCCCACCTCTGTCTTTGCCACATCATTTCTCTGGAGCTCCGTTTCCATAGCTGTAAAATATTCACCAACATACCCTCTTTTATCTGGCTAAATTACGCTGAAGAACCCATGAGATACTCACATAGAAAGATCTTTATAAACCGTAACCAGAACAATCAATGCTTCTAATGGTAACCGTGGCTACTATCATTGCTAGTTACTTCCCCTTAATTGGTCTCTTTTCCAAAACTTACACTTAAAATGTCCAAAAAAAAATATTATTATGGTTGTGTTCATTTCCTATCATTTTAACGTTTATTTATTTTTGGGACAGAGAGAGACACAGCATGAACGGGGGAGGGGCAGAGAGAGAGAGGGAGACACAGAATCCGAAACAGGCTCCAGGCTCTGAGCCATCAGCCCAGAGCCCAACGCGGGGCTCGAACTCCCCAACCGCGAGATCGTGACCTGGCTGAAGTCGGACGCTTAACTGACTGCGCCACCCAGGTGCCCCCATTTCCTATCATTTTAACATATTACCACACATTTCATGGTGCAAAACAACACAAATCTATAATCTTGTAGTTCTGGAGGTAAAAAAAAAAAAAAAAAAAAAAAAAGTCTGAAAAGGGTTTCATTGGTCTACAATTAAGGTGTCAGCAGGGCTGTGTTCCTTTTTAGACACTTTAGGGGAGAATCTGGTTTTCTGCTTTTTCCATCTTCTACAAGCCACTTACATCTCTTGGCTGGTGGGCCCCCTTTGTCTTTAAAGCCAGCAATGGCCATTCCAGTCTTTCTCACATCCCATTCACTCTGAAAATGACTATTCTGCTCCTCCATACACTTTTAAGGATCTTGAGGAGTACACTGGACCCACCTGAATAATCCAGAAAAATCTCCTTATTTTAAGGTCAGCTGATCAGAAAACTTACTTCAGTCTTCAATCTTAATTACCCTTTACTGTATAATGTAACATACTCATAGATTCTGGGGATTAGGATGACTTTGGGAAGCCATTAGTCTGCCTGTCAAATAGTGATACCCACTTTTAATCTTCTATGGATAATTTGTGGCTTAATTTTGTATTAAATATCACCCCATAGAAAACAAAATATTTTATCAATGATTTCACTCTTTGAATACCACTTAAAATTTTTTTCATTAACTTTCTTCCTTTGACAATAAGATATAAAAAGGTAATATGTATTTCTACTGTTTTCTGATTATAATAAGCTAAATTACATCAGCCTATTTAAATGAAACGGTCTAATAAAGGTTAATATGTTGGTGCATATTCCGCAATAAATGAGAATATGTTTAGAAGGAAATTGTTAGATGCACAAACAACAGTTTTTCCTTTAAGAGTCAGCAGAGTGTATATAAAATATTTTAAAAAATCATTTTCTTAAAATCTCTTTGCTTAGCTTTTGACAGTATTTTAACTCTTTTTAAAAGACTAAATAAAATAGATTTACTTTAAAACAAAAGATTTCTTTTACAACACTCCAACTAAAAAGGCTGTGAATTTCATATCTTGCAAAGTTAATATAATTTTCATCAGTTGAAGCATAGTTCAATTTCTAAACCTTGAAAATAAATGAAATGATAAATAAATGAAACACCAAATCAATCTTCTGGGTCATGGGAATTCATCAGAATTTGAAGTTTTGTTCTTTGACATTAACCTTTATTGATCTGCATTTTAACAAATCAGTTCCTTTTCTCACATCTTCAATTTTATGCTTCATGATTTCTGGGATTAAATTTCTATAAAGTCATAATATTAGGTATTTTCCTAGTATTTGCTCTAGGGAAGAAATATACATTATAACCATTTTAACCTAGAATTATGCTGTTAGGAAATCTTTGGAAAGACCTTTTGAAAAATCTAAACCTCTACTAGGCCTGCTTAAACATGCCATTAACAATATTAAATTTCTTGATTGGTAAAAGTTGGGGCAAAGATTTCTCCCATAAAATATTTACTCTTTATTTACATAAAAAATATTTCCCTAGTTCAGAAGACTGACTATTTTCAAAGTATCTGTAAATTTAGGTTAGTAATAAGAAAATGAACAACTATAGAATGCAGAAATAACTGAGCCAAATTCTTATTTCTTTATATACAAAGTATGACAAAGGTTTCAAACTTTGTTTTATGGGTTTCTATCATTAGAACTCAATTTTACAATATCTTTCAAAATTAATAATTGAATATTTCTAAGACTTTTATGTTGATATTCTAAAGATTAATGATTGTTTATACAGACAGCCTTGTAAAACTAAAGAATGTTCCATTAGATTAACAGCCATTGTGTTAATAGTAATTGTTATCCTTTATTTTAATATAAAGAGAATAAAATATAGATTTAGAAATGTTATATTGTAGCTGAGAAGAAAGTTAGCAGCTGTACCTTTAAAAAAAAAAAGAACTCGGTTGCATCAGACAGAAATTTCCAACGTATTTCTAGAAAAACTTAGTGCTCATGAGGCATAAGAATTTACAGATGTTTTCTATGCCTAAGTATATTCTATGTCTGCAGTTGAGGACTAGCTACATGATACTTACAATATTTTAAGATTCAATCAATTCATGATTTTTTTTAAAAAAATGCATTACTTTTTCCTTCTTAGTGTCTCATGAACACCATAGACCACATTAGATTCATTCCTTCCATAAGAAATCTTCACCACTTGAATAGAAGAGTTTTTTTTTAATTAAAGTTGACCCCTGAACAATGCATAGGAGTGCCTACCCCTGTGCAGTCAAAAATCCATGTATAACTTTGACTCCCCCAAAAGCTTAACTACTAATAGCCTACTGTTTGTTGACTGAAAGCCTTACTGATAACATAGTCAAGTAACACATATTTTATATATGTATTATATACTGTATTCTTAAAACAAAGTAAGCTAGAGAAAAGGAAATGTTACTAAGAAAATCAAAAGGAAGAGAAGGTACATTTACAGAGCTATACTATAAAAAAAAAAATCCATATATAACTGGACTTGCCCAATTCAAACCCATACTGCTTAAGGGTCAACTTCTTTAAGTCAAGATTCATATATAATATTCTTACTTGATCTACTAAGCATTTAAATATTCAATATTATGTTGTTTTTCACTTGTAGTAACTTTCAATACTACAGCAAGAAGAAGGGTTTTGAGAAAGAATCCAGGCTTCATAGATAAGTATTTTAACACCTTTTTAAATGGTCCCAAGAGGACAACTGGCAGCAGGCCTGCTTGCTACAAGTTTGCTCATCCTGCTACAAAATCAATGGCAAAGTTTGAAATATGTTATTTGATACTAATGGTAAAAAAAACATGAAATAGTTGGCTGAATGATAACATTAATATAAAAATATCTCATTTGAAAGTAAGTTAAATTCCCTTATCACCATCCTATAACTGACAAAATAATTTAATATTAATTTTCCCACAAATAAATTAATTTCATCAAATGTTTCAGTGAAAATTATATACAAGGCAAGGTTCCAATAGTATATAGAGTACAGAGCAGAGGAAACAATCTTGTGCTCTAGTAAACCAACATTTTTTTGTGTGTTCTGAAGTTATAACAGTGTATTATGAGTGTTAACCTGCATGAACTCAGAACAAACATGCAAACAACTATGTAACACTGAAACTTATAAGTACTGTTACTGAAAAATAAAATTATTACAGGGGTTTGGAGTCAGAAAATTTAGAGTATCATGGAATAAAACATTTATACAGAGTAGTTTAAATGCATGAATTCACGTAACATAGAAATAGGAGTTTAAGAGGGCATGTTACAGAAAACTACCTAAAGCCTGAGGAAAAACATGGCAATAATGTCATGAATCAGAACATAAAGAGAAAACTACATAGAACAAAGCATTTCATGAGCTTAAGGAATGAGGAAGGGGAATGTGCCCAGCTTGACGTTCCAATGTGTCTAACTGTACATCTTGCAGGAGGTTAACAAAGGGAGAAGGAGGATTTTCTGAGAGAGAACAGCATAGGACACAGTGGCTTTCACCTTTACTGAGAAGACCTTGAGTGAATAGTGCTGAATGGAGCTGAGTATCCAGTTCCATGAGGTGAATTTCCAGATCCAAAACTAATGTTACTTCTCAGCTGAAATCAAAGAGCGAGCTATGGGTCCCCAACACACAAAAAGATGGCAAGCAAGGGCAGGTATTACGTATTTATGTAATAAATACGTAAATGATTAAGAATGTTTACAAAGTATTGTTAATTGGGATTTAGAGTCCCAGAAATGGACTCTTCACAGGAAATAACAAGTGCTAGCAAAATTGTGGAGAAAAGGAAACCCTTGTGCACTGTGGGAATATAAATCAGTGTAGCCACTATGAAAAGCAATATGGAGGTTCCTCAAAACTTCAAAAATAAAATTATCATATGACCCAGGACTCCACTTCTGGGTATTTACTCAAAGAAAATAAAAATACAAATTCAAAAAGATATATGTACCCCTACAGTTACTGCAGCATTATTTACAATAGCCAAGATATTGGAACCAACCTAAACATCCATTGCTAGATAAAGGTGAATGGATAAAGATGTGGTCTATATGTGTGATGGAATATTACTCGGCCATAAAAAGGAATGAAATCTTGCCATTTGCAATGACATGGATGGAGCTAGAGAGTATTAATGTAAACAAAGTAAGTCAGTCAGAGAAAGACAAATGCCATATGATTTCACTCATATGTGTAATTTGAGAAACACAAACAGGCAAATGAACAAAAAAGAGACAGAAACAGACTGTTAACTATAGAGAACAAACTGGTGGTTATTAGAGGAATGGTGGGGTCGGGGCAAGATTAAGAGTACATTTACTATGATGAGCACTGAGTAATGTATAGAATTTTTTAATCACTATATTGTATACTTGAAACTAATATAACACTGTATGTTAATTATACTGGAATTTTAAAAAATAACCATGAAAAAATAAGAATGAAACACTGCATTCACAACATGGATGAATCCAGAGGGTATTAAGATAAGTGAAGTGCATCAGTCAAGGAAAGACAAATACTACATTCACCTTTGGGTGGAGAGAAGAAGAAGAAGAAGAAGAAGAAGAAGAAGAAGAAGAAGAAGAAGAAGAAGAAGAAGAAAGAGGAGGAAGAGGAGGAGGAGGAGAAAAGGATGAAGGCAGAGGAGAAAAAGAACAACAACAACAACTAAACAACTAAACAACAATAACCAAAAAAAAGGAAACAGAGTCATAAACACAGAGAACAAATTGGTGGTTTCTAGAGGGGAGGGTGGTGAGAGGATGAGTGAAACAAGTGATGGGAATTAAGAGGCAGAAACTGCCAGTTATAAAATAAGTAAGTCACAGGGATGAACAGTACAGCATAGGGAATATAGTCAATAATACTGAAATAATGTTGTATGGTGACATATGGAACCTCACTTATTGTGGTGAACCTTGAATAATGCATATGATTGTCAAATCACTATGTTGTATACTAACATAATATTGTATATCAACTACAATTCAGTTAATGTTTTTTTAATTTAAGAAATTGGTTCTTCATCCAATGATTTCAAAATCATCATAATGCACTTTTGCTTTTAGTTCACATTTAACTACATTTTTATCAGTTGAAAAAACAACAATGTAATAGGAAGGGCACATCCAACTGAGGAAAACCAGAAAAGACTTTGTAAAGGATTTTTCTGCATCATTTCCTCTCTCCCAACAAACTGCTCTGACACTTTTCTTTTTCTCCCAAAATATAAATATCCTCCTAATCACCAACTCTTTTCTGGCTGCAGCCCATATGTCTTGAAACCCTCCATCTGCAAGTAGAGAGGTTGAAAGATGTAGTCAAGCCATTTTCTCCAGCTACATTCCACACATGAGTTAATGGCACCACCACTTCTCTGCTGCTATTTCAAAACCACAAGGCTCTCCTTGGGCCTCTCAAAGCTCACTGTCACTGATTGTACCTCCACTGTTTTCTCTTAGGTAAAACTGACCTTTCCATTGAACTGCTTACTCTGTATTAAAAAAGAAAAAAAAAAAAAAAGGTCGTATATCCTCGCCAACCTCATATATTTCAGGGTAAGGAATTTATGTCCATGTCTTCTTTATTCCCCAAATTCCCATCTCAACAAACACCATCCCCATTCAAATACAAAAATCTCTACCTCTCTGAATCTGATCCTATTTTCTACACATGTCATAGTGAGCATTTGTGAGTTGCTTACACACCATCCATTCCCATTCTGCCCTTGCTAATTACAGTCCTTTTTTTTCAATAGACACCCATCCTCCACTTAGCTTGTGTGCCTTTTGATAAACTGCTGCTAACTCTACCTCCAGGTAAGTGCAAGCATTTACCTGGCCACGATGATTGATTCAGGAGTAATCCTATCAGAATCCTATCAGAGTAAACAAATCTCAGAACTGTTGTTCAGTGGTTCTTAGACATGGGCACTCCTTCTCCCACTAGAGGAAAACTAGGAAGTATGGATTCTTATTTACTGTTGATGGCTACCTTGCAACATGAAGAAAATCAGCCCAAAGAAAAGGCTAACATATAAGGAAAAGAACCTAAGAAATAGGAAAAAAAAAAAAAAAGTGGTGATAGCCCTGAGCAAAGAGTTCTGAAAACAACCCTACTTCTAGATTTATACATCTTTTTTAAACCACATGAGATGAGTTTCCTGTTACATTCATGGACTTTGTCATCACTAGAAACTAATGCTTCTCAAATCGCTACTTTAGAAAGCCTGTCCTCAGACATTAACATTTCCTTTCAGTTTGTTCATTTATACTTATAATATCTAATCAGGACATTAAATCTATTGACCATCTTTACTATCCATCTACTCCTTCTTTTCTTCAGATATATGTCTTCTTTACCAATGAGCCAAACTATGTAGTTCAGTGCCTTCTACTTAGTAGGCAATCAATGCGTGGTGTTGATAGATTGGTTCATTAATTGACTAATTTTCCTATCTTAATCTAACCCCTTCCCAAATGTGTGTCACCTAGTGATTACTCTAATTTTTTCAGAGTTCATAATGCAAGTGTGTTCATCATTCCTGCATTGAAAATCTTCAGGGATTCACATTTTGTCCAGAGCTAGATCTCAGATACGTTCCACGCTAGGTATCTCATGTTGTTGCTCCCTAAGTTACCATCTTCCAATGGGAATTGAATAGGGGTAAACCCTTCCTGAACCAAATCCAATGTTGGAAACTGTCTAAAAATGTCAGCCCAGAATGCCTGAGTGGCACAATCAGTTAAGCGTCTGACTCTTGGTTTAGGCTCAGGTCGTGATCTCACAGTTCGTGATATCAAGACTCTCAGGCTCTGCACGGATAGCACAGAGCTTGCTTGGGATTCTCTCTCTCTTTCTCTTTCTGCCCATCCCCCACTTGTGCACTTGCTCTCTCTCTCACTCTCTCAAAAGACATAAACTTAAAAATATATATAAGTAAATAAAAATTAAAATTAAAATGTCGGTCCTAAACATGGTCTAAAGTAATGTACTTCTGGAGCACCTGGCTGGCTCAGTTGATAGATCATCTGATTCTTTGATCTCAAGGTCATGAAGCCTACTTTAAAAAAATTAATAAAAAATAAAATTAAATAAATAAAACAATATACTTCTAACAAATAACCAAAATTCACTATCATCACAAACCTCAGAAAAGCCAAGCAATAATCCTCCCCTGTAGTATTAAATTTGGTAAGAACTATAGTCAGCTCTAGACATTCTATTTGAATGGGATATTGGAAAAGCAAAAGTTATCCAGAGAGTAACCAGAATGGTAAAAAGTCAAGAAACCATGTGTCAATAGACAAATAGGGTTTCTTTGCAGGTAGAGGATTTATGGGGAACATAATATTCATGTTCTGATATTTGAAGGGTTGTCATGTAGAAAAACAAAAGTGGCAATTCTCTTCTGTTTCAGAGGGCACAAAAGATTAAATATTTACTCTTACATGGAATAGCATTTTAGATCCATATAAGACACAGTGTTAAAATCATGTTTCTATCTAGTCATAAAAGTTTTGTTAAACTTTTGTTTCATAAAAACAAAGTTTTGTAAAGTGCTTACCAAGTTAGTCTAGTTTTGTGCCACAGCAACAAAGAACCCTCAAATCTCAGTGGCATATCACACAAAAATGTATTTCTTATTTACACTACCTGTCTAACACTAAGGGCCCCACTTATTGAAGCACTCAGAGGCCAAAGAAAAGAGAGGCTCCACCATCCTATGAAATTGCCTTCCACACACAAGTCTTCAACAGTCCTCACAGCAAGGAAACAGAGGTTGAATCTCAAATTGGCTCTTCAATGCTTCTTCCTAGAAGTGATTCACATCATTTCCACTTAAACTTCATTGGACAAAAAAGTCTATAACTATGTCTAATTTCAAGGAAATGGGGGAATGTAAAACCCCCAAGCACCTGAAAGATGTGAGAAGTTTCAGTGAGCACTTGTAACACTGACCATAATTCTCAATAGGATTTAATCAGAGATCAAGTCATTGTTAGGAATAGTATAGAAAAGATTAGATCTCTAAGCCTCTTTAAACTCTAGGATTTTGTATTCCAAATTTGTCAGGGAGTTCTTTTAAGATCAGAAATTTTGTTTCCCAGTATCAAATTAATAAGTCAGGATGTCAGAATTTCCCTAAAGTAGGAAAATCACTACGCTCAATATTTAAATACTCTGAGCTGAGCTTACAAAGACTTGGTTTGGAATAGCTAAATATTGACAGGTCAACAGCTCTAACTCTGGTAAGCTTGTTATGTTTTTTTTCTTTCAAACATTACTGAAAATATTTATATTTGACTTCTACATAGCAATTGTTGATATTCAGTAAAGCCTGAAAAGAATGACAGTTGATAACTCTTCTTCATGTTCTATGGAATTAACTTGCAAGGTTTTGCACTATTTTTCTATCTCCCTCAGTAAAAGTGTAAGCTTAGCTAAATAGGTGGCCTTAAATGTGGTCAGTTCTACTTTGATTGTCTTTGATGGTGTAAGAGCCACTTCTTATAGGTTATGTTATATATGTTACAATCTACCCAATTCACTGTCCTGAAGATATAGCTTAAATTGGGAGCAATTACCCATCTCATTTTTGCTCATTGTAAATCTGCCATGTCTTCAATTTTTCTTTAACTTATGGATCAAATAAGGACAGCTATACATTTTCATTATCTTGGATCTGGATCTGTAGCTCTGGCAGAGGCCTTAGAGATTGCTTAGTTCACTTCCTTATTTTAATAAACAAAAACTTAATAAAATTTAACATTTATTGAGAGTTTACCATGTTCTAGGCACTGGGCTAATGATTTTACATGCATTATCTCAGTTAATCTTCACAATAGCCCAATGAGATGACACTATTATTAACCCCATTTTATGGATGAATAAACTAAGATTAAGAGTAGGTCCACCACTAGCAGTTAGGAAGTGGTGATTTTTTGTCTTCATTAAAACTCTGCCTGTTCACCCTCCCAAGGACTTTTCATTAATGGATATGGGGAAGTAGGGGGCCCACAGGTATGACTTCAGATTTCCAGCCACTACAAAGGATTCCCCGCCACTTTGGGAACTCCATTTTTATGCTGATTACATAGAAACTCCCTCCCTTACAATGTGTATGCATGCACACACACATATGCACCCATACATACACACACACAACCTTGCCAGTGATGCCCATGATGGAAGTAAGCCCTCATCAGTACTTATGACATCCACTGCTACCTGCACACTTGAAAGACCATCCATGGTTTCAAATCTCAATTCATTTTCATACCTCTCACCCAGGCATGTGTCCTGTAAACACATAGAAAACAAACTCAAGCTTAATTAGAAATTTAATTAGAAATAACAGGGGTGGTTGGGTGGCTCAGTCAGTTAAGCGTCTGACTCTTATATTCGGCTCAGGTCATGATCTCACAGTTTGTGAGATTAAGCCCCAAGTTGGGCTCTGCACTGACTGCACAGAGCCTGCTGGAGCTTCTCTCTCCCTTCTCTCTGTCTCTCCCTGACTCTTGCCCATGTGCATTTTCTCTCTCTCTGTCAAAATAAATAAAAATAAAAAGAAATAATAATGAGACAGGGGATGGGCTAAACGGGTGATAGGTATAAAGGAGGGCACTTGTGATGAGCACTGGGTGTTATGTGTAAGTGATGAATCACTAAATTCTACTCTTGAAACCAATATGACACTAGGTGTTAACTAACTAGAATATAAATAAAACTTTAAAAAAAAGAAAAAAAAACTATAAATTTTTTAAAAATAATAAAAAATTAAAAATTAAAATGGAAGAAAAAAAGAAATAACAATGAGAAATATTTTCCCTTTATCAGATGGACCAATATAGGAAAAAAAATTTGGTAAATCCTAGCATTGGCAAGCACATGGATAAATAAGCACATGCCCTCATTCATTGTTAAGTATTTTGTTAATTTATCTCAGGCTTTTTGACTTTGAATCTTCCTCCATGGCTCCATAGTTCTTACATATCAATTTGAGAAAAGGTGATAAAACAATAACCAAGGCCAGGGAAGAATTACATGATACAATGTATCAAATAAGAAAATGAAGACTGGAGATACTATAAACATTACCTAATCTGGGAAAATGATAGGAAAGTAATATTAGTATTGAAGCTTGGACCCCAGACCAAGCTATTGAGAAGTTTCTGGAATGGTTTGAAGAGTCAGGCCTCCAATAGTTTCCCCAGTTCTGACTAAAACCTTTAAACTAATCATGTTTATCTCTGGATGAAAGGGATTGTATAATTTTTACATTTTTCTTGGTACTTTTCAATATTGTTTAATTTTCCATTTCAGTGACAATATACTTCATTAAATCAACAAGGAAATTTAAGCAAATGCAAATTTAGGTAAAAGCTTACTAAATAAGCTAAACTGGCCAGGGGGAAAGCAAAAGGCAACTTTGTACTTTCTGAGGATCTCATTTAAGGAGCTGTTCCACAAATTGCAGTCAAGACTGTTCTCTCACTGCCAGAGATCCATCACTTTAAGAACTGTCTGCCTTCATGAACACAGGCTTTGACCCAGTCATTCAGCATCCCCTCCTTAAACTCACCCCACAAAGTTCCAGACTCTGTTTTGCACAAGCATCTGTGCCAGGGCTCTTTCCAGAGATGCTGCATCAAGTGCCCTTGGCTACCTGTGTGAGAGTCTCTCTCCACCCAGCCACCACCAGAACTGTCCACTGTCAAAAGCTAGAAGAGTTCTCTATTCTCCACTGGGCTCAAGTGGAAGGAGGCAGAGGGCACAGGAAAATGTGCTCCCTACATCCCAAATCAGAACTCTGAACTAATTCTCCAGTAGATATTAATAGTGAGGGAGAGGCTCTGTATCACTGAAGGATGGACGCACCACAGGTTAAGGGCTCTGGCAGGCAGGACTGGAGATGTAACCTTTATTCATCCTGCTATTTCTATGGAAAAACGTGTGGAGTTCAAAACAACTGACCTACAAATGATCTTTAGGAACATAACTCATCCAGAAACTGGGGACTGCTTTTACAACCATCTCCAGCCTGTCAGGTCAAATAGATTAGAGCCAAGACAGCAGCATTGATTTACAGTCCTGGCCCTGTTGCTGAACCACTTTCTAAATCACATTTTTTATTCTTAAAATGAGAGGCATAATGTGTCTGTTCTGACTACAAGGTTGTTGAGATAATAAACACAGCTATTTCTGAGCAAATATGTCACAAAATTGACAATACTTGTGTGTTTACTATTATTCCATATCATAGATTATGGCATGCACAACATATGTAATCAGTTATAGGGAAGTCGTTTCTGAGATTAATAGGACGGCCCCAAAAGTATCATGATAAGCTCCTTTTTCGGCCTTTTGTTAACTTTTTTTCTCAGCAAAAATATTTCTTTGTCACTTTTAACCTATATATTATTTTCAGAATCTTGGCATTTCCCAAAGACTAAGTTTAGGCATGTTAATTGAGTGTATGGCAATACATATGTACACATACACATTTTAGAAAGTCTTAGAATATGTCATTTCTCAGAGTTCTTCCCACTGTTCAAAAGGCTGGGAAGCCTGAGATCAAAGTGAGGGCAGATTCAGTTCATAGTTGGCTGTCTTCTCAGTGTGACTTCATAGGGTGGAAGGGCTAGGGAGCTCTCCGGGATCTCTTTTATAAAAACACCAATGCTAGGGCACCTGGATGACTCAGTCAGTTGAGCGTCCAACTCACTGTTTGTGAGTTCCAGCCCCGCGTGGGGCTCTGTGCTGACAGCTCAGAGCCTGGAGCCTGCTTTGGATTCATTGTCTCCCTCTCTCTCTGCTCTCCCCCTGCTTGCACTCTGTCTCTCTCTCTCTCTCTCAAAAATAAGTAAACATTTAAAAAATTTTTTTGAAGTTTTAAAAGTTAAACAAATTAAAAAAAAAAAAAAAACACCAATCCTGTTCATGAGGACTCTACTTTCATGACCTAAGCACTCCCCAAAGGCCCTCCTACCTAATTCCATCACATGGGCATTAGAATTTCAACACATGAATGGCAGGGGTCTGGGGAGAAACATTCAGACTATAGCAAAAGATAATCCTAAAGGTTGCTATTTTGCCACCGTATGGGCCACTAACCCAGTATATACCTAACCAAGGTAACTTGTTCCAACCTTTTTTTTACTTTTTATAATTTTTTTTTCAACGTTTATTTATTTTTGGGACAGAGAGAGACAGAGCATGAACGGGGGAGGGGCAGAGAGAGAGGGAGACACAGAATCGGAAACAGGCTCCAGGCTCCAAGCCATCAGCCCAGAGCCTGACGCGGGGCTCGAACTCACGGACCGCGAGATCGTGACCTGGCTGAAGTCGGACGCTTAACCGACTGCGCCACCCAGGCGCCCCCCTTTTTTTTACTTTTTAATGTCTTCCCTGATGGACTATATACATCCTTGTTCCTCAAATGCTCTTGGAATCAGTTTTACTCTCATATTGATTCTCTTAATAATGAATTGGATAAAATCTCTGACAATTATTCACTCATATTTCTGAAAGCCATGTTTTTAATTTGTTGAAAACTGTATTTTTATAAAAGTAAGAGAGTGAAAAAAGTAGCTTAGGCCTGAGAGCATCATGAATTTCAGGAAAAATAAGCACTAAACATTTGCAATTGTCCTTCAGTTTTGACACATTAATTACTGTCTTTGTGTCACAGAAGAATACAACAGTTGTCCTACTCTCAAACACATCCCTTTTAATTGCCATTGATTGATTTATTCTTATATTCCAAATGTTCTCTTCAAACAGTGCCTGGCACATAGTAGGCATTTAGTAAATATTTGTTGAATAAAACAACCAGTAATGCCTAACTCCTAAAACAAGTTGCAAGGTAGATTCTATTATTCTAATTTTACAAATGAGAGCCACAGTCAGTGGTAGATCCAGGTGTGTTTGGCTCCAAAGCCCATTCTCTTTATACTGTGCCAGACGGAAACACAAACCCAAATGTGCCCTAAAATTTCCACTTTCAATAGAAACCAATGCAGAGTCCATGAATGCCAAAACAAATAAAAAAGTACTACTTAACATAAGTCATTCAAACATAAGTCATTCAAATTATAGATCTTGAAACTAGGAGACCTTAGGCTTCTTGACCCTTGGTCTTTCTCACAACCTCCCACCTTCATCCTTTACCTCCACCTGGCTTTGGCCCACTAGTCCAATGATCTTCAAACTGAGGTATAGGGACAAAGACTTTCCAGAGTATTAGTAGGCTTAGATACCTATAGGGTAAAAATTTCTAGATCTGAACTTCCACAGACTCATTTCTAAAACTGACCTGCCTGCAAAGTCTACTCTCTGGCAGTTATTCCTCCTTTTCTCACCTTTCTTCACTTTACAAAAGAAAGACATGCTGTCCCCAGTCCTAAATGGTATTTTGGTGCATGGTTCCAGGGTGTAAAAACTTTTGGGGCATCAAAAATAGGAACAAATCTAGAATGTCACTTTCCTGAGAAAGAGTCTCCAAAAAGTAAAGCCAAAAAAAACTTCAAAAAGAAATACTCAAGGGGCACCTGGATAGCTCAGTAGGTTGAACATCCAACTCTTGATTTTGGCTCAGGTCATAATTCCAGTGTTATGAAATCTAGTCCCCAGTCGGGCTTCACACTGAGTGTGTTGGGATTCTCTCTCTCTCTCTCCCTCTGTCCTTTCCCCTGCCCATGCTCGCTCTCGCGCTCTCTCTCTCTCTCTCTCTCTCTCAAATAAGAAAGAAAGAAAGAAAGAAAGAAAGAAAGAAAGAAAGAAAGAAAGAAAGAAAGATTAAGAAAGAAAGATTAAGAAAGAAAGATCCAGGAAGACCTTGTTTCATCCAGGAAATATACTCAAGACAAGTATTTATTCATCCATGTGTTGTTTTATCCATCTGTCTACCTATCAATCAATCATCAATCAATCAATCAATCAATCAATCAATCATTTAACCTCTCTTAGAATACAGAGATGAGAAAAGTGTTAGGCAGATTTATGACTATGAATTTTAAAATAAAATCATACCTTTTCTGATGAAAAGTAACCCTGCTTTGGCTGATTAGCTTAACAATGATGCCTGATTATCTGAAGGACATGTTCTATGAAGTGAATAAGTTAAATCTATAGCTCCAATATTTGAATAAAAATACATTTAATGTATGTATGTTATTTAAAATAAGCCATAAAACACATCCATTGCAACTATTTAATTTTATGATTTTTAAGCTTGTGTTAAATGTTTTTAGATTTCAAATTTAAAATGTATAAGACATAGAGACAGTTTTTCAAAATTCTTTTGAGAACATGAGAACAAAAAAGTTTGTTGTAAAGTGCCTAGTCCCTCACTTCAGCTACTTGTTTATAAATGTCAAATTTACCTTGTCCCCATTGCATTTCACTGACACTCAGCTAGAAACCGTATCCGCTATCTCCTTGCCTAAGCTTAGGTCTTGGGCAGAGCTGGAGAAAATAAAATCACATAGTCTTATTGGTGCCACTATAGTTTCATGGCATTCAACTTGTACTAAGTCCTCCTTGCCACTTGGCAGTATGTGTGTGTGTGTGTGTGAGTGTGTGTGTGTGTGTGTGTGTGTGTGTGTTTTAGCCTTCTATTTCACACAACTACCATCTCAAACATTTTTCAACTTCCAACTCCCACCACCTCTCACCATCCCTATCAGCCAGCCAACATGCTTTCTTTTGCTGAAATTCAGACCCACCCCCATCTCAGTACAGCTGTTCTTGGGACTCTATCCTCTCTTACCTCCTCAGGAATCTTTTTTCTTTCAATTATCCAACCCCACCCCAATCCCTTACTTAATCTTCAAATTCTTCTTCTCATCTGCATTTGAACATACTCTGGTCTCATTCATTAAATCAAACAAACAAAAACTACATGTGCCTTTCCCAAATCCCTCACCTATTTGACATCATACCATTGTTCTAGTCTCCTCACACTCAAACCTCCCTAAAGCAGCTATCTTTCTCCACAGGCTCACCACCCACATACTTCTCACCTCTTAATGAAGTGATCTCTGCCCTCACCTTGCCAAGGAAGCTGCTCCCTCCAAGGTACTGACAACATGATGATGATGATGATGATGATGATGATGATGATGATGATATGATGATGTCATTATTATTATTATTATGCTGTATTCAACTCACTACAGTATGGCTTCTACTGAGCATTTCTTTCTAAAAAAGTTTTCTTCCTGTAGCTTCCTTGACACCACACTCTATTGGTATACCTCTTACCTTCACTTATTCTCAGTCTCCCTGACCAGTTCCTCTTCTTCTGTCCATTTGTTAAAAACCAGTGTCCCTAAGGATCATGCTGTAAGACTCTATATGTTCATCCCAAACAAATAGACCAATTTCCATGATTACCATTTCCACCCTTAAGCTGATAATGTTCAAACCTGCATCGTTCATTCAGATCTCTTTCCCCAGCTTCAGTTAGTCTTGTGTATTTAACTGTCTCCTAGACAGTTTCATTTATCTCACAAGTACCTAAAACTTAACATGCCTGAAACTAAACCTATATTCTACTTGGTCCTGTTCCTCCTTCCTCATTAAATGGCACCATACAGTCCATTAAGATTCCTTAAGACTCTATGCAGATTCATGGGAGTCATTATGAACTCCTTGGTCTTTCATGTACTTCATGTCCAATGAATCACCAAGATCTTGACATTCTTTCTCATAATGACCTCCTGAATTAGCATATAATCCCCATCCCCCATGGCCACCTCTGTGCTTCAGGTTATGACTGTCTTTCACTAGGCTGCTGCAACCAGCCTTGCATTCTCTCCATCTGTTTCTCACCCTACAACCAGTGGATGTTCTAACACAAGTCTGCTTATGTAGTTTCTTTCCTTAAAATCTTTCAATGACTCCCCATCATCCTAGCATTGTATTATTAATTTCCTCAATTATTATTTTAATTAAGCTCTAAAGATACATTCTTACCTCCTTGCCTTGGCTTTCAAGGCCCTTCTGAAACTGGTCTCTGCTCACCTTAACAACTTCAGCTCTCCCCACTTTTCACTCCAAAGTGCTTTGAAAGCACTTTCACTTCCCAAATGTCACCAAGCCTTCTGCCTTGAGCATTCTTTCTGCCTCCCTGTTCTGGCTCCCTTGTATTTTAAATTAAGGTTTCAGTTCAGATGCTCCTCCCTCTAGAAAGATTTTTCCTAACACCTCAAATCTGGGTCTTATACCTTATCTTATATGCTTCTGTGACACATCATTCTAGATCCATTATAAGCATGTATGCCATACAGATTTGTAACTGCTTACAATGTCTATATCCCCAAAAGCAGAGGGACACATGTATAAGGCTAGGGTACAAGTACTTCCTGGCACATAGTAGGCATTCAACATACATTTACTTACTGAATAAACACAAAACTACCAAACCATAAGGAATGGCTTATAAATCTTTTTAGCAAATAAATGCAAAGTTTTCAAGATCCTGTAAAATTGTTGACCAAAGAGAGAAAACTCACAAGCTTGATGGAAAAATAAGTAAATAAATAAAAAAGTTATGCCCAGGGATGCCTGGATGGCTTAGTCGGTTGAGCGTTCGACTTTGGCTTAGGTCATGATCTTGCAGTTCGTGAGTTCGAGCCATGCGTCAGGTTCTGTGCTGACAGCTCAGAGCCTGGAGCCTGCTTCAGATTCTTTGTCTCCCTCTCTCTGCCCCTTCCCCACTCATGCTCTGTCTCTGTCTCTCAAAAATAAATAAACATTAAATAAAAAATAAATAAATAAAGTCATGCCCAATCTCTCCAGCGAAGATATCAAAACCTACCTCCTTATCCATATCCAAATAACTTACCTGAAATCTAAAGGAGTCAAAAGAAACTAACGTTTCCACTCTTGTACTAACTCATTCAACCATCAATGGTCACCTAACCTTGTCCTCATGAAGCTTCAGTCTAACACTTGCTCCATGAAATCTGTTGAATCCTAGATAAAAGCTGACCCATCTCCAGCTTTTCAAATTTTATTATTTTAAGCCTTCTAGGAGCAACTGCTTTTATACAAGTAGCAAGATTTTTTAAATAGCATTTTTTCCTTATATGTCAGAAAACCCAAGTTGAAAATAAAATTACATTTCTTAAAACTTCCATGCTCCTGATCTTTTTCTCCTTTTCAGCTGTGCCAGAGGCATGAACTTTTATACTCCCAGCTCCAGTTAGGAAGATGATTTATTAAACACACTTAAATGAAAGATGACTTGGTGTGGACACACTTGGATTCACAGTCCATGCCTTGGGGTAGTTTTAGTACCAACTTTCTAACTAATTCAGAAAGGAAAAACTTCTCTCATTATTTTCAAGATAAATGTCTGAACCTTCCAGTTCTTGTCACCCTGTAACAAAAGTATCAAAAACTAAAAATGGAGATTCTGTTGTTCATATTTTCCTCTAGACCTTACAATGTTTGGTATATGAACCATTTACAAATTATCAACTAATGATATCTTTTGGAACTTCTAGGTAAAGCCTCCAATGTCCATTGTATCAAACTCTTTCTTTACAGTAATCCCTGTACAATATTATCACTCAGAAGTTATGTTGGAGAAATTATTTTCAATTTTTTCCTTAGGTTTATAAAGTCTTAGAACAAATTGAAAAGCCATGATAAAAATACAAATATTTCTATTTCATTTATAGAAAGCCCTAAGCCTGCTCTTGTGCAATGACATGACTAGTTGTTTCAGTTCAGTCAGAATTTGCATAAATGCATTTTATTTCCTTAAATTGACCCTAATTTAAGAGGTCAGCCTGAAGTCAGCTATGTTAAAATGCTGGGTCTTAAAGGAAACATATTCATAAAACTAAAAAAAAAGCAGGATGTCATTCTCTCATCATTGGTATGAATAGAGAAGCTATTTCTCAATGATAGGGATCTCTTATAATGGAAAATAATTTTACTGAAATCAGAAACTATAATGCTTTGTTTTCCTGTTGATTGTATAAAGGGCCTCTTTATTTGGAACAGGTAGAGATAAATGAATTGAAGTAGTCCAGAAATACATGAATATCTTTCCTCTGGTGAAAATTTAAATTGTGAGAAAATTACTTCTCTTCCAAAAACTCCCAAGATTCTTGTTCCTGATCATGGTTCAAATTCCCTGTAGGTTTGGTCTTCATTTATTTCAGAGGAGTCATAAATGGTACTGTTCTCTTTATGTTAAGAAATATCAGTATCTCAAAAATCAAGATACAGATATGGTTAGGCCTGTGACACTTGTCTCCTTTGTGTCTAAGAGAAATAGGTAAGAATTAACAACTGCATATAAGTAACAAGCTTATCACTATAGAAACGCCTTACACACTGGAAGTTAGAGAACTTTTTCCTCAGAAAGATGTTGCTAGGATTACATGCCTAGCTTATATATAACAGGGGAAAAAAATAGGATGAATATACTTTAAGGCACAGAAAGACTCTGGCAGAAGTATAATTATATAGGTTCAGACCAAAACTAAAATGAGCAAGGATTGCATATGAATCATTTGTATAATTCATTTATAAATCACAAAAAAATGGTAAAAAAAGGGTGCTGAATGAAATGAAATTATTAATAACTAAAATGTTTTCTCAGAGTGGTTCTGATTCTTATATTCCTCTTTATATCTCTAGTGGCATGAAAATAGTTAGATACTGTAAAAAGGAAAGAGGAGCAAAACAGATCTCCTGTAAATAATTTAAACTAAGGGAGAAAAAGGTAGTCATCAATCTTTACCTGTTTTTTTTCTGAGTTACTTAGATATCAAAGCAATTTAATTGTGGTTTAAATGCACTTTAAATTCACAAAGCCAAGACATAGATAAATGTTACATAATCATTCAGAGTCAGCAGCAACCAGACAGCTAGAGACAAATGTGAAACCCACAGGAGCACAGGAGCAAACAGGCAGAACAGCAGAGCCTCCCCATACTGAGTGGGGAGTGGCTTGGTTGGAAGAGAGGTTGAAAACAACAAGAGAAAGAGAGGTAAGTATTTATGGTGGGCTTAATAGTGGCAAAGAGAAAATACGTTTGCAAAAGGAATTAAGGTTGTTAATGAGCTGACCTCAAGATGGGAGATGATCCTAAATTATCCAAGTGGGGTCCAAGGTCATCTCAAGGGTCTTTGAAAACTAAAGGAGGTAAAAGAAGAGTTGTTTTGGAGTGATTCAATATGAAATAGACTCAACCATGGTTGCTGGCTTTGAGGATGGAGTAAGGGGGCCAGCTTAAGCCAAGGAATGCAGATGGCTTCAAAGAAGCTGGAAAAGGTAAGGAAATGAATTCTCCCCAAGAGCTTCCAGAAAGGAATGGAACCCTGCCAACATCTTGATTTTTTGTTCAGTGAGAACTATTTGAGATTTCTGACCTCTAAAACTATAAAATTTATAGTTGTATATATGTGTTGTTTTGTGCCACTAAATTTAAAGTAATTTCTTAGGTCCGTAAAAGAAAACTAATACACAGTACTTCACACTAAAGACTATGATGGAAAGGATTCCAAAGAGACAAAGGGGATAAATTCAAAATGCCATAGTAGAAAATAAAGAAGAGGAAGACAAGTGGCTCCTGGGTGGCTCAGTCAGTTAAGCCTCTGACTCTTGATTTCAGCTCAGGTCATGAGATCACAGTTTGTGAGATGGAGCCCCCACCAGGCTCTGTGCTGACAGTATGGAGTCTGCTTAGGATATTCTCTCTCTCTCTCTCTCTCTCTCTCTCTCTCTGAAAATAAACACTTAAAAAAGAAAAGGAAGACAAGACGTTTAAGAAATAGCAGAAAGAGGGCAAAAATAAAATAATTTATGAATCTCAACAAAACTAACTTCCACCTGCAATAGATATAACAAAGAAAGGATAGACTAAAGAAGTGGACAATATTATACAATGTCCTTCATATGACAAGTTTCAATAAATACTTGATACATTGCTCTTGGAAAACTAGGAGGGCAAAGAGTAAGTAAGAAGTGGAACTAGAAATGAATAACAAAAAGAAAATCATTTTTAAAAAAGACTTTCCAGAGCATTTTTTAGAGCACTGGGTTTTTGATGGCATCTAGACTTGATCAGGAAAAAATGGCCAGAGTAACATTAAAAGTATGATTAAATCCCACCATAATATCCAAACTACCATGCAATTGTACATTATTTGAAGCAAAGAGATATTATATATTCCATACCTTCTGAAAATGACCTCAATAAGAAACCACATAGTTTTTAAAAAATTTTTTAACATTTATTTATTTTTGAAACAGAGAGAGAGCATGAACGGGGGAAGGTCAAAGAGAGAGGGAGACACAGAATCTGAAACAGGCTCCAGGCTCTGAGCTGTCAGCACAGAGCCCGATGCGGAGCTCAAACTCACGGACTGCGAGATCATGATCTGAGCCGAAATTGGATGCTTAAACAACTGAGCCATCCAGGTGCCCCAAAACCACAGTTTTTAAATGTCAGATAACTGAATGTAGGTTTTCTTGTACTAGTCTCTGCAGAGTCACATATTGTCATGACATAAAAAAAAAATCTTGTGTGACTTGTTTTTTTTAAGGTTTTTTAAAATTCCAGTTAGTTAACATACAGCATCACATTAGTTTCAGGTATACAATATAGTGATTCAACAATTCCATACAATACCCGATGCTCATCGCAGTAAGTGCACTCCTTAATCCCCATCACCTGTTTCACTCATCTCTCCACCAACCTCCCCTCTGGTAACCATCAGTTTGTTCTCTATAGTTAAGAGTCTCTTTCTTGGTTGTCTCTCTTTTTTTTTTTTCCTTTGCTCATTTGTTTTGTTTCTTAAATTCCACATATGAATGAAGCCATATGGTATTTTCTTTCTCTGATTTCGTTTAGCATAATACTGTCTAGCTTTATCCATGTTGTTGCAAATGGCAAAATTTCATTCTTCTTTATGGCTGAGCAATATTCCGTTGTATATATATTCCACACCTTCATCTATTCAGCAGTTGATGTTTCCATTAATTTGGCTATTGTGGATAATGCTGCTATAAACATTGGGTTGCATGTATCTCTTTGAATTAGTATTTTTGTATTCATTGGGTAAATACCTGGTTAGTGCAATTGCTGAATGGTCGGGTAGTTCTATCTTTAACTTTCTGAGGAACTTCCATACTGTTTTCCAGAGTGGCTACCCCAGTTTGTATTCCTACCAACAGGATAAGAGAGTGTGATTTGTTGTTAAGAAAATATAAACAACCTTCGGGCATGTGATTTTTCTTCAGTTAAAAAAAGACTACTAGCCTCTCCTAATAATTTGTTCAATGATAAGACCTAGCCTAAGATGTTTTATGATTTTCAGAAATCAGTCGATTAATGTTTGGAGAATTCTAAGCCACTATTTCTCACATCAAATGCATTAACTGATGACTGAAGATAAACAAGAAATTCCATAGGAAATATTAAAGAATATGATGACAAGTTAATGATTCCATTAAAAAATAAATTTCAAAGTGTAATATGTGGAGTTATTTTGGAACTGACTATGTCAGCTTCAGTCATGATGGTAAATTTAAAGGCTATTGAATCAATGAAGGTGTATTCCTATTGACTCTCTTTTACATATATTTAAGAAAAGGTTTTGAAAGTAATGCTAAAAGCACACATTGATTTGGTTTTTTTAATATATGTTTGTTAAAAGATTAGGCCATCAATATAATTTCTATCCAATTTTTTTTATTGTTTAACATCACTTTCTCAAATAAAATATAAACAAAAAGAAAATAGTTTCTTTTGTTTATGCATTATTTCTGAGATAACAGTGAGATTTTAAGAAGACATCCAATAAGGTGTGACTTGAAAAAAACAACCCAAATCACAATGACAGATTAATACTGGGAGATATAGATAGAAACTCCTCTGTATCCACCAAATTCCAGCATCTCACAGAGGCAAGGACCCTTAGAAGTACCTAGATCAAGTTCCAATGTACAGCAAGAAATCCTGCCATCACTTGCTGGACAGGTTGTTATCCAGACTTCCAGTTGAACACCGTCAGTGAAGTAGAGCTTGCCATCTCCCAAGCACCTACTATTCTATCGTTTGTTCCAAATTTAACTTCTATCCATATTCTCAGTTTCTGTTGCTGTTTTCCAAACCCATGTCTAATCCTGTTTTCCATATTATGTCTTCAAACACTAGACACCATATATCCCCCTACTGAGTCATCTGCTCCTTTTTAAAACCAAGAAATATAGGAGAAGCATATGTATACAAGTCTATTATGTTGGACCCTTCTACATAATTTGATGGTTACTTAGTACAATAACTTGTTGATACATACATCAAATGTGTGCTGAGTGCCTACCAGCTTCCTGGCAAGAAAGAAAAATTCCCTTTCCTCATGAAGACTAAATTCTTATAAGTTGGATAATGAACAAATGAACCGGTAAACAAATAAAAATAGTGAAAAGTAAAAACTTAGTAATTAGGAAGAGGACTTTATTTTTTTTTTTCAACGTTTATTTATTTTTGGGACAGAGAGAGACAGAGCATGAACAGGGGAGGGGCAGAGAGAGAAGGAGACACAGAATCGGAAACAGGCTCCAGGCTCTGAGCCATCAGCCCAGAGCCCGACACGGGGCTCGAACTCACGGACTGTGAGATCGTGACCTGGCTGAAGTCGGACGCTTAACCGACTGGGCCACCCAGGCGCCCCAGGATGAGGACTTTAAAGATAAGGCCCGAAGGATGAAAAGGAACTAAGTATGCAAAGAGCCAAGGAGGAGAACTAGAGGGCAGTAAGTGCAAAGACTCTGAGGTAAAAAAGAACTTGGTCTTTTCCAGATGCTCCAGGTCAATGCCTCTAAAACATCAGTGGGAAAGAAGGTGAAATGGCAGAAACTGAAACAGAAGAAGCAGACAGACCCAGAACATTGCATCGACTGCGGATTTTATTCTAGGTACAATACAAATCTACATGAGAATTGTAAGAAGGAAAGACACATAATCCATTTGCTATTTAAAATACCATGCTGGTGGCCTTGTGGAGAATGGTTGAGGAGAGGGCAAGAGTGGAAATAGAAAGATGATTTAGAAGGCTCTTGAAGTGAGAAATGATGGAAACTTAGCTCAACATGGCAGCAGCAGAGATTTAGAGGTGCGGAGAGATCTGAAACATACTTTCTGACTGAAAAACAGACAGAAGTTTTGATGGTGGATGTGGATGGTACGAAAGATGGAGAATAAAACATGATTCCTGGGTTTCTGGTCAGAGCAACTCTGGCCAGCATATGAGAAGAGGAGGCATCCAGGAAGAGGTTTCAAGTAAGCAAATGCATGCATAGATCTGGAGCTCAGAGGAGAGGTCTGGCTGAGGATGTAAATATGGGAGTTATCAACAACAGATGGCATTTAAAATCATAGAAATAATAAGAACACCTAGAGAGAGAGTTTAGAGGGAATAGGAGAGCTCAAGACATAGTCCAGAAGTGCAGCACTTAGAGTAATGAAAGCCTACAAAGGAAGCTGGTAAGGAAGAAGGAGAGCAGGGAAGATGTCTGAAAAAGGAAGAAGGGGCCAGCTGCATCGATGATTTTTGAGAAGTGGAGCAAGATGAGAGTAAAGTACCACCAGCATCAGGGAGATGTCTGGGGACCTTGATAAAAGCAGTTTCTGTGGAACAGTAGAACTAGAAGAAAGCACAGTGGTTTTAGGAGTGGATTAAAGGTGAGAAAGTGAAGTGAGGCATGTAGAAGACTTGCATGTAGAAAAGAAGCAAAGAGGGACGCCTGGGTAGCTCAGTCGGTTGAGCGTCCGACTTCCACTCAGGTCATGATCTCACGGTTCGTGGGTTCGAGCCCCACTTCAGGCTCTGTACTGACAGCATAGAGCCTGGAGCCTGCTTCTAATTCTGTGTCTCTTTCTATCTCTGTTCCTCCCCTACTCATGCTCTGTCTCTCTCTCTCCTTCAAAAAATAAATTAAAAAAACATTAAAAAATTTTTTGAAGCAAAGAAGGGGGAGGGCAGATAGAGAAGATGTGGGATCAGGAAAGGGTTTTCTTTCCTTTTTTTCCCCCCTTAAGATGGACACTTACATGCCATAAAAACTAAAACTTAGTGATTAAAGCATGCTTGACTTATCCCTGCTCTAGGCCAGTGGCTTTCAAACTACTTTCAACAGAAGTCTGGATTTCTGGGACGGTGCTTTGTGGCTGCTTCAAGAAGCTGGGCAGCTCTCCCTCCTTACAACAAAAGTAACTCAAATTTAACCCATTTCATATATGGGGCTTTAGAATAAGATGTCATTTGCAAAATCGCTGATCTAAGGAGAGCATAGGGCAGCCAAAATACCTACCCTATTGGCCTATTAGATGACAGAACAACTGATGAATCCATATATGGCATGTGTTCTTAATTATGTCACATAATGGCTCTTCAGGCAAAACATGATAAATTATATCTGTAGCAAAGTCTCAGGATGCTAAACAAGTTTGTCATTGTTTCACTGTCTCTTGGCAGTGATGAATTAAGTAGTTTCTCTTACACTAAATTATTCAGGAGCTTCAGTATACTCAAACCTTGATCTTCAATAATTTTAATTAATATATCCCACAGTCAATAGGTTTGATAACCTTGACACATCTCAAGCCTGTTTTAAGAAAATTGACAAAAAAGTAGAAAGGAAAGAAAATTTCATATAGATCTTCACCGCTGTACAGACTAACTCTTTATGTACTTGGTAAACACAACTTTTTCATAAGGAAATTTCCTGAGTTTTAGATATGCCAAATAAAAGACTTCAGCATTAAGGGCAGGGTTTATTTTTTTAACCACTTGTAAAAAACAATGAGTGGGATAATGGGGAAAATGAATAGATTTGTGAGAAATTTGTTGCTAAATTAATTAAAAATTATTTTTCCAAAAGATATTTATAATGTTTATGACCTTCCATAAATCGTTATTATGAATTCATTGTGTAATTAAAAATTTGCACTGATTTAATATTATACCACTATGGCTCTGTTTCTCTACAACAGGATTGCTCAACTTCAGCACTATTAACATTTTGGGCTGAATAAATCTTTGTTGTGAGGGACTGTCTTCTATATTGTACAGCATTAAACAGAAGTGCTGGCCTATATCTGCTAGATGCTAATAACACTTCTCTCCCTAAAGTCGCAGCAACCAAGTATGTCTCCAGACTTTGCCAAATATCCCCTTAAGGTCAAAATCACTCCCACTTGAGATTTTGCTCTATAAGATAATGTGACTTCTTATTCTGGAGTTAAGCTATTATTTTCATAATTCCCAGGAAGACACTTGAGCTCTAACTGAACAGAATAAAGGTATTGTGACATTCGGACTCAAACGTTCATGTAACTATAATAGAGGGAAGTAAATACATCTCAGATGTGACTACACAGCATGACAAGTGGCTCAAAAACCCATGCATAAAAGTATAAAATCTAAAACAAGGTTGGTGCCTTATAATCAAAGCTTCATCATAAAAGATCCAGTTATTGACCTTCATGTGAGGAAAATGGTAAATAAGAGCACTTTTTAGAGTGCTGCTCTAAGTCCTTCCATTAAAATCAGCCATGTGGCAAAGTTACATGAAAAACCTTGTCAAGACATTAAAGGAAGGCAGATCATGTTTGGCTGTATTCATTTTAAATGTTGCTGTGTATTATGTTTCTAGTTTTTAAATGAAATGCCAGTGAGAAAAATACTAAAAGGGAAATTTTTAAAGGTGGAGCTAAGCTGCCACCTAGAGAATATAGAAATGGCAGCATCTTAGCCTTCTACACATTACTGCATGAACAATATTGTCCTCTTAACTAAAAACAGATCAGATTCAAAATTTCAAAACTAAGGTGGATCCTGAGAAACTTAACAGAAGACCATGAGGGAGGGGAAGAAACAAACAAAAAAAAGAGGTTAGAGAGGGAGGGAGTTAAAACATAAGAGACGCTTAAAAACTGAGAACAAACTGAGGGTTAATGGGGGGTGAGAGGGAGGGGAGGGTGGGTGATGGGTATTGAGGAGGGCACCTGTTGGGATAAGCACTGGGTGTTGTATGGAAACCAATTTGACAATAAATTTCATATTAAAAAATAATAATAAAAATTTAAAAAAAAACAAAATTTCAAAACCAAGGTGAAATTCTAATGTCATACTTTTTTTAAGTTAGTTAATCATTCATAAAATGTTGAACTTAATTTTCTTTGTTGTACTTTAAAAATTTTTAAAGAGTGAATTAAAAGAGATAATATTTTATAAGTTCAAAAGAATTCTAAGGTGGTCATTGCTGAACAATAGAAGGGTGCCTACACAGAAAATAATATACTATTAATGCTGCAATAAGGACTTGATCAAAATTTGAAGTGTTTTTTTTTAATTTCCAACTAGAAAACTTAGTATTTAAAATGAATTGGAAGAATAACTAATGAGACCAAGTGGTAGGCTTTTCAGTGTTTATCACCTTTCCTAACTATCATTCTTCCAAATGAAGCCAATTAGGGAAACAATTATAGTAACTAAAATCCAATAGAATCATTAACTGGAGGGAAGGGAGCGCTACTTAGACAACCTAACAGAAGTGAAATATAAAATATAAGAAAGGAAAAAATCTAGTGGGAATAAGGCAGCTAAAAATAACCTGACTCTGAGCTAAAACATAAAGCTGAGCTACAATTTCTTGGAAAATATGAGTCTCCTTTTCTAAATGTAATAGTATAACTGAATACTCATTAGGTTCTCCAGACCATAAACCATCGCCTGGTTAAGGTAGCCATTTGGGAAGCTGCATGAACTCTTTTGGGCCATGAGGGTCCCATTTAGTAAATTACTACTTCAGTGCACTGAATGATACCCTTGTGGCCTGGTAGTGGATTCCAAAAGAGCTTAATTTACGCATTGGGAGAATCTGGTGCTCATTAGGAACTGAGAAGTATGCCTGCTCACATATTGGCATAGAAGAGAGAAGTACTATACTTACTTACCTAAAAGGGGAGTATTGAAATGTGGCCTAGAGATTCAAGTGTCAAATTAGCATGCAATGACATACTCATATGACCTAGTCTATAACTGCTTAAGACTTATGATGAGATTTTTCCCCTTTACAATTTGAGTTTCATTTTATCTTATATAAGTTCCCTATGTCACTAATTTGTAGTTTTGAGAGAAGAATCGTACCTTTGGCCTTCCCAGAAGGTTTTTGAGTGGCATAGGTGCTTTCCAGAGAGGTTTACCTGATGATGGTTCACCACAACTGTATCCACCTGTACAAGTCAGTTAATAAAATCCATTTGTGGGCAGAAAACATGAATAGACACTTCTCTAAAGAAGACATCCAGATGGCCAACAGGCACATGAAAAGATGCTCAACGTCGCTCCTCATCAGGGAAATACAAATCAAAACCACACTCAGATATCACCTCACGCCAGTCAGAGTGGCCAAAATGAACAAATCAGGAGACTATAGATGCTGGCGAGGATGTGGAGAAACAGGAACCCTCTTGCACTGTTGGTGGGAATGCAAATTGGTGCAGCCACTCTGGAAAACAGTGTGCAGGTTCCTCAAAAAATTAAAAATAGATCTACCCTATGACCCAGCAATAGCACTGCTAGGAATTTACCCAAGGGATACAAGAGTACTGATGCACAGGGGCACTTATACCCCAATGTTTATAGCAGCACTCTCAACAATAGCCAAATTATGGAAAGAGCCTAAATGTCCATCAACTGATGAATGGATAAAGAAATTGTGGTTTATATACACAATGGAGTACTACGTGGCAATGAGAAAGAATGAAATTTGGCCCTTTGTAGCAACATGGATGGAACTGGAGAGTGTTATGTGAAGTGAAATAAGCCATACAGAGAAAGACAGATACCATATGTTTTCAGTCTTATGTGGATCCTGAGAAACTTAACAGAAACCCATGGGGGAGGGAAAGGAAAAAAAAAAGGAGATTAGAGTGGGAGAGACCCAAAGCATAAGAGACTCTTAAAATCTGAGAACAAACTGAGGGTTGATGGGGGGTGAGAGGGAGTGGAGGGTGAGTGATGGGTATTGAGGAGGGCATCTTTTGGGTGTTGTATGGAAACCAATTTGACAATAAATTTCATATATTGAAAAAAAAAAAGAAGGCTCTGCATTATCAGCACAGAGCCCAACGCAAGATTTGAACTCACAAACTATGAGATCATGACCTGAACCCAAATCTAGGGTTGGATGCTTAACCAACTGAGCCACCCAGGTGCCCCATCTTCCTCATTCTTGAAACAGATATTTTAATTTTGTTAAATTAAGCAAGCAACTTTTGAAAAAATAAATAAATAAAATAAAATCCATTTGTTTGGGGCTGAATTTACTCAACCCATTTTTTTCATCCTATAATACGAACTAATACTATGTTCTTCTGAGATTTTTTACTTTTGAACTTGCTGCTGTATCACAGCCTAGGGAAAAAAATCACAAGTTTTCTTTGTTCTGAGAATTCTGCTTAGGTGTCTATGGGATTTGAATCATGCATGTGAATTGCATTCTGCATCATTTCATCTAAAACTAAGCATTTACACAAATAGTTATTTTTATGATTAATGTCTTGCTTGTTCCCACATTGGATCAGTAAAGTAATATTTTACATATCTCTCTTAAAACACAGGCTTCTAATGATGACTCATACATACATGAGTAGCTTAGATGCAATTATAAATCTCAAATGATAGCTATTTATATCATACAATTGTGTCATCTGCCTTAAAGTTATTCATTTGCCTATTTTTGGATGGTGTGAAACAGAACCACTTTTTATGTGGTAAATATATCTAATTTCTCCAATGTGCCTTTTGACTGAGAAAATGGGATGTTTTAATGGGCCCAGAAAAGGTCTTTGTCAGTGAGAATGAATTTTTATGCATTTTGGAAGACTAGACCAATACTATGCAAGAAATACACAATCAAAAAAAATCTGAGGATCATTTCAGAAATGGTAACACCTCTTTATGTCAATATTTTAATTAAAAAGACAACACTATAATTACTACATTTCAAAGCATGGTTCTAAGACTTGCAGACAATAAACACATTTGGAGGATTCCCGATCTAGTAGAAGAGATTCATACCAACCTCTTGTTTTATCGAGTTGAAGAAAACAACTTCTATCCAGTGAGCATTTTATGTAATAGGCACTAGACAGAATGAATTTTTATTCACTTAAGACTCAGAAAATTCCCCCTCTTGAGATTAAATGAGATGCCCCTATTTGGCAGGTGAGTTTCATAAACCTTTAGTAACTATTTAAAGCCCTAGTGGGAGTAGGAGAAGAATCTTGATGCAAAGGATAGCTTGTTCCAGAAGAGAAGAGCATGTTCAAAGACCCAGAATATAGAGGGAGTATTTTGACAAAGGCTAATGTTGCTGGAACAGATTGCAAAGCAGATCTTCAAGGGACTTAAGGTCATCTTAAGATCTTAAGATTTGGGCCATTAACCTAAAGGCAAATAGAAGCCACAGAAGAGTTTTAGGCATGAGAGAAAGATGATCAAATGTGATGTCTAAAGGATCATTTTGGCTTTAGAGACAGAGTAGTAAGACTCCAGGCAGGGAGGTGATTATTCTAAGCCAGTAAAAAGATGATGATGTCCTAAATCAGGATGACAGCAGTGGCACTAAAGGATGTACTTGAGAGATATTTAAAAGTTATGTATGAGATTTTGTTGTAGATTGGATATAGAAAATTAAAGATAGAGAAGGTGATGGATAAATCCCAAGGCTCTAACTTGAAAAACTAGATGTTCCTAATGACTCAGGAAAGAATGCAATGGGGGCAGATCCACAGGAATAGGGACAAGATGGGAAAAGATGATGAGTTCAGTAGTGAATATACTAATGTTGAGGTTCCTGACAAAAAGTATTCAAGTGGAGATGTCCAGAGGGATTTGAATATATAGGTATAAAGATGGGCAAGAAATACACTTAAGGGTAAATCAGAATATAAATTGTTATTGATGCAGTGAAAGTTAATGAGATTCCCTGATATCCTGTGATTAAGAGCATAAAAGAGCCTCAAAGAACACTGACCCTTAAGGGTCAAGAAGAGGAGAAAGATCTAATAAAGACAATGGTGAATAAGGAGGAAAATCAGTAGATTGCTGTACTGGAAGCCAAAGGAAGAGAGTGTTTCAGAAAGCAGGATTTGATTAACAAAACAAAATGTCACCCTAGATGAACAAAATTATGTCTGATGTTTTCCCACTGCATTTAACAACATAGAAAGCTTTGTTAAATCCAATTTGGGTATTGTTGGGGATTCAGAAACTAGAGTGCATTGTTATGAATGCCGCAGTAAAGACAAGGTGAGAATACAGAAACAAAAATTACAGATAACCTCTTTTAACAACTCTGGGTGTGAATGGAGGAGAAATGTACGACAGCTGAAAGATAATGCCTGTGTAAAGCAAGGAGTTTGAGGATCGACTGATAGTATTTTATATAAGTGGAAAATTTTGGGTATTATTTGTGAATGGAAAGATCTTATAGACAACCAAGCACAAAAAACACAATAGAAACAGGGCATAATCTATAGGGTAGTGTGATGATTACTTTTATGTAACCACAAATGGGCCACAGGGTACCCAGATATCTGATCAAACATTATTCTGGGTATTTCTTTGATGGTGTTTCTGGATGAAATTAAGTCTTTAATTGGTATGGGGCACCTGGGTGGCTCAGTTGATTGTTTGTCCAACTCTTGATTTCAGCTCAGGTCATGATCTCACACACAGGATGGAGCCCTATGCTGTCAGGCTCTACACTGGTGCAGATCTACTTGGGATTCTCTCTCTCCCCCTCTCTCCTCTCTCTCTGCCCTCACCCCTGCCTGAACTCTCTCTCTCTCTCTCCCTCTCTCTCTCTCTCTCTTAATTAATTAAAAATAAAGATTTAAATTGGTACATGAAATAAAGCAGATTGGCCCCCACCACACAACGTGGGTGAGCTTCATCTAATCAATTGATCACCTAAATAGAAAAGGCTGCCCCTTCGCCAAGTAAAAGAAAATTCCTCCTGCCTATTTGCCTTAAACTGGGACATTGGCTTTTTCCTGCCTTCAGACTTAAACTGGAAATGGCCCTTCCTGAGTCTCAAACCTGCAGCCTTTAAACTGTAACTACACCATCAGGTCTCTTGGGTCCCAGCTTGCCAACTGCAAATCTTGGACTTCTCAAGCTCCATAACAACATGAGCCAATTATTTATAGTAAACAAACAAACAAACAAATCCTATTGGTTCTATTTCTCTGGAAAACCCCGACTTAACCAAACAGTGATTCTCAAAGTGTGGTTACTGGACCAGCAGCATCAGCATCACCAGGGAACTTGTTAATTCCCAGGCAAATTCTCAGACCTCACCAAACCAACTGAATCAGAAATTCTGAGCGTGGGGCCCAGCAATGTGGGTTTTTACAAACCACCTGCAAATGATTATGAGCCAGACATAAGCTTGAGAACAACTGCTCTGGAATAAAGTTGCTCTTCTGTAGGTGGGCAGGATTAAGGGACTACAGATGGAGGGTTTTCCTGATACAAGAGGAAGTACTTGCTCCACTATAAAAGGAGCAAAAAAGGAAAGGAATGAGAATGATAGATGAAGGTAAATTTGGGATTGAGTAATAGGAATTTGAGGCAGCTCTTGCCCTGGCTTCAATTTTTTTTTAAGAACAGAAAAAAACCAATGTGGTTTTCTAAAAGGAAGTAGGCAGTGGTGGTACTTGGAGACACAGGGGTGGGCTGAAGTGATCACTGCAGAAAGAAGGAAGTTTTAAGGGCCCATCGGGTTGCACGATTTTCCCAGATGTGGTCAGTAGTCCTAGTGCACAGGTAAAACTGATCACTGGATTCATCCAGGTTTGGGATTTTGCCAGGTCAATAGAAGAACCACAGAATAGAGAAATTGATGTGGTCATGAGAATAGAATCACTGACTATTGAAGCCAAACAGAATAGGGACAAGGGTAAAGAAAAGAGAGGCTGGGAAAAACAGAAAACAAGGTGAAGGGTTTCAAGTAAGCTTAATCATACCTGGCACCCAATTCTGCAGTGTTCGGGCACACCAATGCCACACCCAATGCAAAGTAGATCTACCAATTGCAATGCAATTGCAATGCAAATAGATCTACCAATTAAACGGTATCATGGGGACGAGATGACTTCTGATTGGAGAGCTAATAAGGAGGTAGATCACAGCCTTAAATAATTTAGATCTGCAAGCACAGGGCAGATTTAATAGCACAGAGCGAATCTATATGGAGCAAGTTGAAGAATAGAAAATATTCTTTCTAAACTATGACAGGGATTCAAGTTTAATAGAGATAGGAGAAGTCCAGGAAGAGGTGAAGAATACTAAAAGAGGAATAGTATACTAAGGGGAAAGATGAAAAGATACACTGCATTTATACTTTAGAGAGCTTTGGATTTTACTCTGTGTGCTAAAGAGCTATTAAAGACTTTTGACAAGCAGAATGATATGATCATTGCAACCTGCACTTTTCCATCATAATATTTGTAAAGATGATAAAGATTGTGTGAACTGTTTAACTGAAGGACAGATTAGATGCATTCCTAGAATTCCTCTAAAATTAAATTTAGTACATGAGCTACTACTTTACCTTTAGAGATTAACATTCCTGATAATGAAAAACATTAAGGTCTCCATAAGCAAATCAACAAATAAAGAAACAGGAATCAACAATTCACAAAGCAGAAATGTAAGTGGGTGACAAATAAAAAAAACTGTTCAATGAAAAATACTTTAAACAAGATTCTTCAGTACTCGTGATATTCACCATTGGCAATGACATGATAAGATGAATCTCATTAGTACTGGTTAAATGTACATTGGTATAATCTTTGGAGAAAGCAATTTAACAACAGATATCAAGAATAATTTTGAAAATATTTACTCTTCTTGACCAGTATTTCTACTTCTAAAGGTAAGATCTAAGAATATTATCAAAATACACATATTTATGCATTAAAATTTTATAACATTACTTATAAAAATTTAATATAATATCCAATAATAAGTGAGTTCTAAGTAAGTTATGATAAATTTTAAGATGAAATCGCATTGGGCTTTTTTAAGTGAATATTTAAAGATATAAAAGTGTCCATAATATACAGTGAGTAAAAACAGTGCAATATGTAAAATATACAGACAGTATAATCTCAATGATGCAATGTGTGTGTGTGTGTGTGTGTGTGTGTGTGTGTACTCAAAAATATTGGAAGAAAATGTACTAGTCTTAATAACTCTAATTTCTAGATTTAGGATTTAAAGGTCATTGTTATTTTCTTTATGTTTTCTATATTTTATAGATTGCTAATGACAAGAATTAAATCTATAATTAGAAAATAACTATTTATGTCAAATTAATATTTCTAGAGTAAAAAATGAATCAGCCTTAGAATGAACAAAGCATCATTCATTGTTGCCAATAAAGAATTTTAATTCCGCAAAATCCACTTAAGTCTTTCTCAAAACAAAATCGTATAACTCATCTCTGGTTATTTCACAATTTTGGGGGTGAAGAAGAGAAGTGTGGGTGGACATTTCTCCTTCTCTCTTAGTGCTTCAAGAGTGCTATATGTATATCAACAAATGATTATGAATGATGATTCTATTTTTCTCCCTGAATTCTCCATGACTGGTAAGAACATTTCCCAGCAGCACACACTCTTGAAGCAATGTTCCCTTTTCTCCTGATTTCTCCAAATCTGAGATCACTCTTTGTCAAGACCCCAAAATGCTCAAACTGTAACTATGTCCCAGAGAGGACACATAACTGAGCCTCCAGTTCAATGGATCTTTGCCACCAGGAGTGAGGTATGCCTAGGCCAAAAGAATGGTCAGAATACCACAGGGCCATTTTCACTAATAAAAAATGACAGAGTGGGTTCTCATTCTACAGATTGAAAGGGTCTTAAAACCATATAAACTTTATCAGGGAAGTTCAGTTAAATGTCTTCCTTGTTTTATAATTCTCATGTTGACCAAACTCCTCATTCGGATACTAGTGTTCAAACAAACAAAATTCAAGAAGTAAAAATATAGGGAAAACTCCAGCTTTTTTGTCCCATGATTTGATTCCTTAAATCAAGCTTGGTAGATAAGGAAGAACAATGTTTGAAACTGCTCTGATGGAGGATACTTAGTGATTCCTCTTACTTCAAGTTATAAGCAAGGCTTTAAATTATCTTTCTAGAAATAAATTGGTAGAGATATGAACTTGTTTAGCAAAGAAAATGTGATTAAGGGGCGCCTGGGTGGCGCAGTCGGTTAAGCGTCCGACTTCAGCCAGGTCATGATCTCGCGGTCCATGAGTTCGAGCCCCGCGTCGGGCTCTGGGCTGATGGCTCAGAGCCTGGAGCCTGTTTCCGATTCTGTGTCTCCCTCTCTCTCTGCCCCTCCCCCGTTCATGCTCTGTCTCTCTCTGTCCCAAAAACAAATAAAAAAAGTTGAAAAAAAAATTTTTTTTTAAAAGAAGAAAATGTGATTAAATACTCTTATCTACTGAATTGCCTGTATCCTCCTAATTTTATTTCAGAAAAGCAATCAGCTTTATGATCAAATTCTATCTCCACTCTCCTCTAAAAGTTTATAGATGCTCTCAAATTATAGTATTATTTTATTATTCTTGAGATGTAAGGATGATAATATGGTTTTCTTTTTAATAATTCATAAATTTTTCATGACATGTTTCAGGATCCTTCCATCTTCTTTCTCAACTTTTGCTTTGAGGACACTAGTTAAATATCTTCATATGTTTCACCTTCCTCATTCTCCCTATTTATTTTAAAGTTTACCCAGAAAATCCTTCCAGCAATTAACCCAAGGTTGTGATCTTTCACTTGCTTAAACAGAAACCCTATAAGCAAATAATAGCTGTTTTCATCCTATACAATAGCGTAGCAGTCACTGAATTTATTTGCAATTTCCAGCTACAGACACTAGATGAAACCATCCATTAATATGATTTTCATGTGTCACCCAAATGTCTTTCATTACTACATGAGGTGTGACTTGGAAAAAAAGTAGGCTTATTTGTGTAGGTGGTTTCTGGAACCAATGACAATATGACATAAGCCCATCATACAGTTAATTCTACTTCTAACAAAATATTGTATCAAAGCAACAGGAGGTGGTTCCCTGCTGCAAAGATTTCACCAGCAAGCTTTAGGCCAAATGAAACCAGAGTTAAAACAATCATATACTGCCAAATCAAGTATCACTGGAGAACTGAGACTTAGGCATAGAAATTGAAACAATGAAATTTCCAAAAACGTTTTGTGACATTAACAAAAAGAAAAAGAATGAGAAGAAATTACACTGGCATGAAGTAAGGAGAGAAAAGACACAGATCAACAAACATAGACAGTTTTACATCAGCCTTTGCTTTTCCAATACCCTAAACATTTTGACATTTTTAATTCTTCTTTTTTTATTTGACAAATATTATCAGGTGCCTGCATTTAGAATTCTTCATATATTTCTACACTTAATCATGATATGAAATCTAAAATGTGTGTCCTTTACTCCTATTTTCCTGTCCTTTTCTTAAATGTATATTCATATTATTTAATATAATTTTATATTTACATGTATATATATATAAACACAAAGGAGAAAATGTGACTTTCCCCTCTATGGAAAGATCAGTCTTTATAATGAGCATCCAGGGAAATGGAGACAGGGCAGACCAAAAGCAGCCTGAGGTGGCAACAGGGCCGGCCAGCCAAGTGCACAACAAATTCTTCATCCTCATTCCATATCAGAAGACTCAGGCTAGGTGAGGAATCTGATGATACCAGAGTTAACTCCCAAAGATACATTCAGAGCAAGTGGGCTCAGACTCAGCAAAAATCAAATGTATAAACATATACTGACACAGTGCATTCAAATCTGCCATGAGGGACTACATAGATAATAAACACCAAGGTAAAGACAGCAGTAAAAGTATCCCAGCAGCTAGAAGAGTGAACATTATAAAATATATAAAGAAAAAATATACAAGAACCTACTATGTGACAGGCAATATTCTGGGCATTTGCAGCAGTGAATAAAAATTGACAAAATTCCTTGACTTTCTAAACTATATATCAGTGTAGGAGATGATAATAAACAAGATAAACACAGAGTAATAGCAGCTTAGGAGAAAATAAAACCAGGAAGAAGGGTTGTAGTAGATAGTCCCCAATAATGGCCACCAACAATTTCTCCCCTCCCTGTATTCTCTTCCCTCTCCTCTCCTTAAGAGATGAGGTCTATATTCCCCTCCCTTGAATCAGAGCTGGCCTCATAACTAGCTTTAACTAATATACTAGGCAGAAGCACCGGCTCCAGGCCTAGCCCTTATAAAATCCTGCAGATTCTGTGTGGGCTCTATTGGAATCCAGCTGCCATGAGGTAACGAAGTCCAGACTATCCTTGGATAAAGAGGCCATATGCAAAGGCCCTGGGTGATGACACCAAAGTGGAGATGGTGATGAGGGAGGAGAACCACGATGTACCTTCAGAGCTCTAACCTACATGTAAACACATTCAAGAAAATATTGAGAAATAATGAATTACTGTCTACTTAATTCACTAAATTTTGGATTGTTTATAATGTATATACAGTCTTAGGGTCATAGATAACAGAAACATCTGGGAGGAGAAAGTAAAAAGGAAACTGGCAGTTATCAAAGTGAAGAACTACAATATAACAATTAGATCCTCTATGCCTGTTCTGAGAATAGAGCAAGAAGAAAATCTTTAAATTGCATAAGAAGGTAAGCCTTTAGGTAAGCATACTAAATCCTATCGACCACTGGAAAGGAAGACGTATGTTGCATTTCTAAAGTAGGAGCTGAGGGGCACAGAATGATCTTTCAGATTCAGTTATAGTCAGCTATAACTAAATATAACTCTAACACTTCTAGGAGTGGCACCTGAGGAACTGCACGCATCTGTTCCACCACACCTGGACCTAATCTCAATGGTATCATCCTGGTCCTCAAGCCTGAGCTACAGGCCTCAATGGGACAAAACTCTGGGAAGTCTTCAGGGGTGGTCAGTGTATTTTGCAGGTGGGAGGAATATGAATCGCTTGGGATCAGAGAGCAGAGTGGGGTAGACTGTTAGTTGATAGGCTCCAGTAAACAATACCTCCAGACGTTCACACCCTGTGTAAACTCCTCCCACAATGATGCTGGCCATGGCACAGGACTGACTTTGGCCAATGACACATCTGTAAGTATGATGTAAGCTGAGGTTTGGTAAGTCCTTCATCTTAAGACTATCCTCTTGGAACACTCCTAATTTAAGGTTAGCTTAAAGCAACCTGGTTTAAGCAAGACCTGACTATTCTGCTGGAGAGAGAGCCATATGAAAAGGCCCTGGAAGATGAGTTATCCTATAAGAGGAGAACTGAGACATAACAACAGAGCTTCTGGCTGAATGTTATTCCTATGTGGAAAAGAAACATCTATCTCACCTGCAGAATTATCTTAAATAACAAATCATTGCTACTTAAGCCACTTTTAGGGTGGTTTGTTACATGTCAATAAATAGACATCTGAAATAGAGGATAAGACGTAGGAAGACTTCATTGAAAAGGACTAGAAGTAAGAAAAAAGCCTCTAAGACAGAGAAAGATAACTGAAAAAGAGCATTCCAAGCAGAGGGAACAGCAAGTGCAAAGACCCTGAGGTAGAAGTAGGCCTGGCTTATTTAAGGAACTACGAAAGAGGCTGGTATAGGTGAAACAGCGTGAGTAAAAAGGAGAAAGCTAAGAGATAAAATCAGAAATAATAACAGGGGACAGATCAGCCTGGGCTTTGTAGGTCATTCTAAAGACTGACTTTTACCCAGAAGTTGATGAAAAGTTAATGGAGATTTTTATGCACTTGTCAATTCACTTAACAACTATCTATGGAGGCTGATTATGTGTGCTTTCCTAGTGCTGGCTGTGTAACAATGAATGAGACTTTGCAGAGGTCAGGGCTGCAGGGGATGTTGACAGGATGAAAAGAATAGGAGCAGGATCACAAAATAACTGGACCAGGGCAAGATGGCTTCACTTGCTTCAGGCCAACCTGAAGGACAGAGATTCCTTCAGACAGGCCCCCCCTTTATTTTCCTCAAAGTCTCTCTTCAGGATAATCTGCTGTGGCTTTACATTAAGAGTACATTATACCTGCATAAGAAAGCTCACTTCTCTTTTAATGCAATTTAATTTCCTAAAAGCTTTTTCCAAACAAATCATGACATTTCATCAGCCACGCACATGTATTCTCAGAAGATCTTGCCAGGCTCCGGTATTCTGTACTCTAAGTGTGTGTCAATACATTTATAGAAAAACATTCTGTTAAAGTTTAAAAGAATCTCTTCAAAAAGACACTGTGTACTTCCCAAAAGGTACTTTACCAATATAGGACTTTACAGATTGCAGTGAGGTTTCAGAGCAATTGACGCACCACCACTGCATCCTATTCTTACAGTCAAACTAAATGACAAAGTAACAAGCAAAGACGGCACAGAGCTAACATTATTATGGCTTTAAATAAAAGTTCGTGAAGCAATTTTCCTTAAGTGTGGTGCCATACACATCAAAGTATATTTGACAGGATAGATGATGACAGAGTCACGGGAGGACTTTGTCCGGCCTTGACATGAGTGGCTCCTGAAGGAAACTGTGAAGATCAGCTGGGGAGTTGGGATAAATTGTATTCCTCCAGCTGGTCCACCCATTGATTAACACTAAATATGATGGTCTCCCAGTTCAGGTCTGACTGTATTTAGAATAATAGTTTCGTAGAACTTCTTGTCAAACAGACTGAAACAGAAGTGCTCCCTTCAACAAAATAGAATCCCTCTACATATCTTCTATTTCCGTGGGTTTGTAAAAATGGAAAATCCCAAAATAATTTGCCGTTTCAGAATAACTATGTTCAGCTAACTCATTTCTCCCAGAAATGCAAAGAAATGGTCTTTATGCTATTTCTTAGCTTCTAATTAATGACAGGATTTCAACTTCCAGATAACTGATATTTAATGACTTTGTTGAGCATTTGTTTCCTGCCACCAGCTCCTATTTTCCAGACTTAAAAGCCACAAAAAAACAGATATGAAAAAGTGAAAAACAATGTTGTGTCTACTAACATTGTTGTTCTGGATATTTTTAAAACTCCTGTATAAGGTGTTTGATTTTCCATTTTAAATCATTCACTCTCAAAGACCTAGCCTAACTTCTCTTGAAATACAGTTTTGTTTTATAATGCATGACAAAGTTTCTTGTATTCTACACCACTATTATAGTCTCTGAACTCTCTTTCTGGCCTTATACTTTAATCTCTTCCACAAATATTTTCCATAGATTCCAATCAGGAATTATTTATTTGGCTCTTCTCAAGGGGCTTGGCCAGTGTTTCTCTTGGTTCACTGAATTGGAATCACTTGGTGTTAAAATTACGGTCCCAAAGCTCCACCTCAAACTTACTAACTGTAGATTTCTGGAAGGCCAAGAATTTTTAGCAAACATACCAACTGACTGAGATGTACCAGAGCACCAAACCAAGCAATGGTCTTTAAGCCCTGTGAGAATCTAATAAATACTTGCAAACCCTTAGCCCAAAATGCAGAGGAGACTACATTTTGTACATTCTGTCTGCATTTTGGGCAAAGTATTTATTAGATTCTCACAGGGCTTAAGAGTCATTCACAGGATCCCTGAAGCCTATCAATGAACCCTTTCCCCCAGAGCATCTGGACCCTGAGATCAGAACCCCTTCTTTAATTATCTTATCCATGAGGCTTCCAGGAAAATCAGTGCAGGGAAAACTGTTTGAACACCCACTGTACTCTGTTAAGGAGAGCCATTGACAATTTGTCTTTTATCTCAACCTCAAAATGAAGTGTATTTCTTCTGATCCAATTCGCCCAAGTATTGTGAAGTTGAAATTGCTTTAAAAGCTTTAGAAGAAAAGTACCACATAAATGCAAATAACAGGAGATTTGATAAAAAGAATAGTCATATCCAAGTGCACAATGGCTGCCCTATCCAAATGAGCAGTTTGAAGTTTCACTGCTAGTGTCATTCAACATACATCAGAGAATAAAGACTACGAAGTGAGTCTTCTAGAATTCTTCTTGAATTGAAAGCATATTTTTCTCATGCTATCAATGTAATATGCCACACAGTGAACTGAAAGAAGACATGAGGGACCAGGCTTGCTAATACCACCCCAAAAGAATAAAAGGATAAAGGGGCCCTATCACTGATGCAGACATGCTGTACAACTTCCTATTCAACTCCTGCAAGGAAATTCAGGGAGCTCTGAAGACAATATTCAGATCACCACTCTCTCCCTGTGCCAAGACACATTTTTAACAGCACAAACATCTGTCCACACATTATAAAGCCTGGAATTTACCGGTTTAACTGCTCAGGTTGGCATGTCTACATGGCTTCTGATCCATCAAGTGGGTTTTTGAAACCAGGGCAACAGTGCTGGTACTCAGCCTAACGGGTTATTTGGTGGGCTGAGTCAGTCAATAAATAAGTGCATGCATACATACATACATACATAAATGGAAGGATGTATTTTCTTCTAGACACTGCTCTTTGGATGATGCATCTGCAACTATTCCCAGACCTCCTCTGAAACTACCCCTGAAAATGTTTACAATTTTGTCAGCGGCTGGCCACAACACTCCTTCTTTGGGTGCTACAAATTGGAAGAGCACTCAGATAAAATGTTTGCATTAGACAATGAGTGACTGGCCAAGAGTATTTTGCAATGCATGTCTCTAATTATAAATAAGATACAAACAGAACCCTGGGAGAATAAGCAAGGACAGAAAAATAACTTCACCTTCAGAACAGCAACCTCTACAGAGTTCTCTTGCCTGTGCTCCAGAGTCCACATGTTAGACTCTCCACAATTGTACATGACAGAAAAGGAAAAAAGTGTCGGTCTATCATGGCTAAGGAAATTGGGACCTTATTTTACTTGATATGCATATTATTCTTTTTGTAATTAGTGTCCTTTTAGGTCAAAGTATTAATGTTCTTCTTCTTTGAAGAGACAGATAGTTGGGATTGCTTATTTTACTTTTCAGCAAACCCATAAAGAGAAACAATGCATGTTGATGGACTTCAACAGAAAAAATTGACTAAATACAAAAGCCAATGCCTAATCTAGTAATTACCAGATGGGAGATAGGAGACAGAAGAGAGAGCTCATGCTTTTGAATAGACTCTATATGCTATAAACCCAAGCCAATACATGACCTTGCTTTCTTCCCATAGCTCCCCTGGAGGCACAAAACCAAACAGAGCAGCCCATATGGCCCAAGATCAGGTCTCTTCTAAATGCCTCCTTACATAATTAGTAGGCCTTAAAGAGAGAGAAATTCAGTGCTTAAAGTAGCCTCTCTTTCTGCCACTTTAGGAAAAACTTCCAAATATTCTAGCACATATCAAAACCAAAAATCTCATAACCACAGCAGGAGATACTATCTAAAGAAAGTTAAAGATCCCTACTTGAACAACTTTTCTCTCTCTTCAGATCAAAATCTTTGAGCCTACAGAGCTTTCATGCTCTACCATTCACTGGAAAGATTCAAAGAGCTAAATAGTTCTAATTTTTTAGTCATATGGAATAGAACTACTGTAGATAAGACTGGAAATCTTATCAAAAATCTCTATTCTATTGGTTACATCAATAGAATTCTTCCATCATAATATCAACGAAAAAATATATCTGCATAAGGCATTTGGAATAAATGTAAGATCCTTCTCTGAAATTGCTTATTATCTTGCCTTTTTGAAACCTAATATATTCCTGCCACAGACTGAGTATACTATTTTGTGATGAGGACAGAAAAGTCCCACTTATGATAGAATTACTGTATCACTCTCTTTCATGTTCAGAAATGTTGCTAGTGTTGTTGTCCATGTAAATGGGACTTTAAAAAATGAACTGCAGTTTCTTTTCCACTTGATACATGTAAAATCCATTTTTCATCAACAGTTCTTTGAAGAACCTGCCACTGATTGCAGTTCTGCTTTTCTCATCATAGTCTGACGGATGTTTGTGCTCAAAATAAGCTGCCCTTTGCTGATTGCTGCAGGCTGTGTGGTCTGTCAATTGTGAAAATACAGCATTCCCCAGCTAGGCCACATTGCTTATTGTAATCAAAGAGTCAGATGCAAACATTCATTCCAATGATTCCCTGACTCTGATCTCTATTTGCTTTACTGTAGTGTCCATTTTCGTTGTGAGGTATCCTCAGAACAAAAATGCCACAGGTTAGAAATCAAGTCAGTCAACCCAGCTATGTTAAAATTTTCCCCTCAGTCAAGAGAATAAGCCTCTTGTTTCTCTTAAAATATGTGCAAAACAAAGCTGTTTTCTTTTAAAAATACAATTGGTGGAAGCTGCCATTTTAATGAGGATGCAGAGAACACAGAGTGTAGGAACTAGAAACTAAAGATTCACATCCCTGGCAGCAACTCTGAATGTTATGAGTTTAATACCTGTCAATCAAAACAATGTCAGTTAAAAGCATGTTTGTGAAAACAGAAATGAACTGACAAATTATATGGTCAATTAATCTTTTGGTCAAGCAGGAAAGAATATCCAATAGGAAAAAGACAGTCTCTTCAACAAATGGTGTTGGCAAACTGGACAGCAACATGCAAAAGAATGAAAGTGGACCACTTTCTTACACCATACACAAAAATAAATGCAAAATGGATGAAAAACCTAAATGTGAAAAAGTCCTAGAAGAGAACACAGGCAGTAACTCCTTGGATATTGGCTATAGCAATTTCTTTATAGATATCTCTGAAGGCAAGGGAAACAAAAGTAAAAATGAATTCTTGGGATTTCATCAAGATCAAAAGTTTCTGCACAGCCAAGGAAACAATCAACAAAACTCAAAGACGTTCTATGGAATGGGAAAAGATATTTGCAAATGACATATCTGATAAAGGGTTAGTATCCAAAATATATAAAGAACTTATAAAACTCAACACCCAAAAAAGAAATAATCCAATTAAAAAATGCCTTGAACAGACATTTCTCCAAAGAAGACATAGAGATGGCCAACAGACATATGAAAAGATGCTCAACATCACTGATCATCAGGGAAATACAAATCAAAATTACAGTGAGATTATCACCTCACACATGTCAGAATGGCTAAAATCAACAACACAAGAAACAAGTGCTGGTGAGGGTGTGGAGAAAGGGGAACCCTCTCATACTGTTGGGGAGAATGCAAACTAGTGCAGCCACTCTGGAAAACAGTGGAGGTTCCTCAAATGGTAAAAAATGTTAAATATGTTAAAATGTTAAAAATAGAACTACCCTGCACTCCAGCAATTGCACTACTAGGTACTTACCCAAAGAATACAAAAATATGGATTCAAAGTAATACACACACCCCAAGCCTTACATAATAGCAGTCTTACATAATAGCCAAATTATGGGAAAGGCTCAGGTGTCCATCGACTAATGAATAGATAAAGAAGATGTGGAATACACACACTCACATACACACACATACACACACACACACACACACACAATGGAGTATTAGTCATAAAAGAGAATGAACTCTTGCCATTTGCAACAACATTGGTGGAGCTAGAGAGTTTTTATGCTAAGCTAAATAAGCCAGTGAGAGAAAGGCAAATACCATATCATTTCATTCATAGGTGGAATTTAAGAAACAAAACAAATGAACAAAGGGGGAAAAAAGAGTGAGTGAGTCAAACCAAGAAACAGACCCTTAACTATAGAGAACAAACTGATGGTTACCAGAGGGGAGGTGGGTGGGAAATGGGCGAAATACGTGATGGGGATTAAGGAGGACACTTGTGATGAACACCAGATGTTGTATGGAAGTGTTGAATCACTACATTGTACACCTGAAACTAACATGACACTGTATGTTAGCTAACTAGAATTTAAATAAAAAAACTTTTTTAAAACCACTTTATTGACAAATATTGACATACAAGAAGCTATACATACTTAATGGTACAATCTGGTGAGTTTAAGATGTGGCTTTGTTTTGTTTTGTTTTGTTTTTGTTTTTTAATTTACATCCAAGTTAGTTAGGATATAGTGCAACAATGATTTCAGGAATAGATTCCTTAATGCCCCTTACCCACTTAGCCCATCCCCCCTCCCACAACCCCTCCAGCAACCCTCAGTTTGTTCTATTTAAGAGTCTCTTGTGTTTTGTCCCCCTCCCTGTTTTTATATTATTTTTGCTTCCCTTCCCTTATGTTCACCTGTTTTGTATCTTAAAGTCCTCATATGAGTGAAGTCATAGGATATTTATCTTTATATAACTAATTTTGCTTAGCATAATACCCTATAGTTCTACCCACCCAGTTGCAAATGGCAAGATTTCACTCTTTTTGATTGCCAAGTAACACTCCATTGTATATATAACACCATATCTTCTTTATCCATTCATCCATCAATGGACATTTGGGCTCTTTCCATACTTTGGCTATTGCTTTTTTTTCTTTAACATTTATTCATTTATGAGAGACAGAGATCACAAGCAGGATAGGGGCAGAGAGAGAGGGAGACACAGAATTGAAGCAGGCTCCAGGCTTTGAGCTGTCAGCACAGAGCCCGATGCAGGCTTGAACTTACAAGTTGTGAGATCATGACCTGAGCTGAAGTCGGATGCTTAACTGACTAAGCCACCCAGGCATCCCTGGCTATTGTTGATAGTGCTGCTATAAACATTGGGGTGCATGTGCCCCTTCAATACAGCACACCTGTATCCTCTGGATAAATACCTAGTAGTGCAATTTCTGGGTCCTAAGGTAGTTCTATTTTTCATTTTTTGAGGAACCTCCATACTGTTTTCCAGAGTAGCTGCACCAGTTTGCATTCCCACCAGCAGTGCAAAAAAGATCCTCTAAATAAAAAAACTTTTTAAAAGCATGTTTGTGTATGTCACACAAAAATATGAGGAATGAATTTGTTAAACAGAAAGGCTCTGAGCTACTTCCTAAGTACCACTGTTAGAAGAGAGATGTGGAGTTTAATGGTGTTATTCAAAAAATAACCACCTTATATTCAAATTCATGTGCAATAGACCCATTTTAAGCTCCTATTCCAAGTAGGAAATGACTTCTCCTGCCAAAAGATGTTGGCATTCACATCAATTAGCACTAGATTCAGCTACACATAACAAAAAAATCCAACAAAGAAATGGCTTACATTCTTAAAAGAAAAAGAAGTTGTCTCTTTTAAGTCTCTCATGCATAAGAAATTTGGAGGTAAGCAATTCAGAGCTGGAATGATGGACCACAGCATCATCTCATACTCAAGCTCTCCATTCTTCCCCCATCTTAGAGAATGATTTTCATTCTCCAAATCATCCTATGGTCCAGGTGGCTGCTACAGCTCCAGCCATCACATCCACATTCTAGACATCAGGACAAAAGAAAAAAAGAAGAAAATCTTATTGCCTCTTTTAAAAGAGACTTCTAGGCAGTCCAGCACAACACTGCTACTTACATCTCATTGGTGAGAACTTTATCTGATTGTACTGGGAATGAATAGAGATATTTATACTTAAGGTTACAATGAACTTGGCTAAAACTTGGGTTTCTCTTACTAAGGAAGAAGGAAGAATGAGTGTAACAAAAAACCAGTGATACTGCTTCAGCACTCACTCTTCACCAGTTTCTCTGCTGTCAGAAATATCAAATGATCTTGGGTGAGTCACTCAAATCTCTCTACTCTTCGATTTCCTCAGTTCTAAAATATCTAACTTGTATATTTGTTTGAAACTTAAATGAGATGACATGTGTAAAGGGCCTAGGGCATATAGGTCCTCAGTAAACATCAGCCCCTTCTACATATCAACAGAAGCAGGATTGAAGGGGTTGGATTGAACCCAAACTGGCAAATCCCTTGGGGCTGTAATTGGGAACTACTGTCTCCTCCGTCAAGGACAAACTGGGTGAGTTCTCCTGGCACTTGATCTTCCTCTTCTTTCCTATATTACACCCCATATCCAGCTGGTGCCATAGAAGCCTAAGCAATAACTGGGTGCACAGAAGCTGTGGCAACTGGATGGCCTGCTGTACAGAAAGAACTGAAGGAAAAATGGAGAAAATCAATTTTCCACTAAAACTTTGTATACCAGAAGAACTCTGTATATATATATATTTTTGCAAAGACAGCAAACCATTCAAATTTCTAGCAGTTTCTACTGTCTGCTCAAAAGAAAGTGCTCCTAGATTACCCAACCTTTGGTTTATGTTTCAAGTCATTCCTCTTGGAGAACCCACTGAGAGACTGTGAGGATTACTGATCAACTATCTGCTACTGCAGACCAGGTTCTCTGCAAGCAGATGTTGAGATGGAGTTTGGGATGCAAGATGTTTGGGAGGGATAAAGCCTGTGGATGAAAGGAGTAGAACCAAGATTGACCGGAAAGAGAAGTTAAATTGTAAACGCTGGCAGGGACCTCTGGAGCAAGTATTGTCTAACAGGATGTCCCCCATCAGGCAGTCTGGTCTTTATTACCACCACCACATCTCATGCAATTATCAGTGGGGAGCTGTTCTGGAAGGGCAGGACTTCAACGGAATCCAACCCTAAAGGAGCTGACATCTTCAGACTTTCTGCTGAATGCTTCCCCATAGCTGGACAGCAAGACCCTCCTTGTAGGAGACAGGGCAGCACAAGTCTACACTATCTGCCATAGAAATTAATGTCCACCATAAAAGGATGTCAGTGTTTTCCTGGCTCTGCTGGTCATACATTGATTTCTTATGACAAATGGAGTTGACACAAAAATCACTGTGTTTTACTCCTCGGCTCACATCACAAGAGTGTATGCTTAATTGATAATAGGCTTGAAATGCTATATAAACAATTCAATTAAGATTAGAAAGATTGGAAAGTCAGGTTTACTCTATCAGCCCTCTTGGTGTAAAGATCAATGTATGTAAGTAAGGATTTTTCCATTTAAAAGGAGATTTGAATGCACTTCATAATTGATAGCAAAAACCTGAAAGATAAGGACTATGGAGAAAACTGATGCTTTAGCAGATTTCCAATATTTCTGAAATCTTGCTTTCCCAGGAAGCAAACTTTTTTAGTACTTATTTTTCAATTTTAAGTTCTACTGAGATGCAATGGATACTTTCATTTTCTGGTTAAAATGTTCCGTGGTAAGCTGAATTTCCTCAATTCTCAGGGTAATCCTGCAATTGCTGCATGTGTCCTCCATGGGGATTCCCTCTAAGAAATGCTAGACATCCTTTATTTCACAAAACTACCAAATTCTCAAAGAAGCAAAACACACCAAAAGAATTTTTTCCACTAGAATCAAAATTAGTCCTTGCTTAACATATAAAACCTAGTTTGTCATATTAAGTACAAGTCCACTGCAGTCTAAAACATGGACCAAATTCATTTTGTAATAAATCATTTTGAATTTTTTTTTGGTAGGGTGGGGTGGTGAGTGTTTAAGAAACTAGAATAGTAACAGAGCAGATCACCAAAACACTATGCATTTCACATTAACATAGTTCAGTTAACGACCAGTTTTTATCTTAGCTTTTCCTGTGGAGCTGCTCTCACAATAACTACTAAAAATATTTCTTCTCCAGAGAAGCTTACTAGGGAATGAACCAGAAGGAGGAGATAAAGAGGGAATAAAGAAGATGTTCAAGAACATTCAACTATCTGGAGCTAAGTGTTTAATGAAGCAAGGACCAGAGCTGAGAAAGAATTTCTGAAAGGACACCAAACCAAGAGGGGCATCTCTAGATCAAGTGTTAACAAACCAAAGCCCATTAGCCAAATCCAACCCATCATTTGTTTTTGTAAATAGACATTTATTGTAACACGGCTACATCTATTTGTTTACATATTGTCTATGGCTGCTTTTGCGCTACCATAGATGACAGAATTCAACAGTTGCAACAGAGATTATGTGGTCTACAAAGCCAAAAATATTTACTATCTCTCCTTTTCCAAAAAAAGTTGCTGACCTGTGCTCTAGATGGTTACAAATACTGAGGCACAGAGGGCACTAGGCCAGTAACTATGATGTAGTCTTAAATGGAGAAGTAAGCTTTGGACAAAGAGAGAGCTAAGGCAGAGTCTTCAGGACAACTGATGACGTCTTATAACTCCTATGTGCCAAGCCATGCAAGCTGTTTCCACCTGCAAATAACAATCCTCTGTGATAATCCTTTGACATATTGTAAGTGACTCTTCTACCTCTCCTTTCCCCCCAAGTTTCTCTCGTTGCACCTCCTCTTTTCTAACTCACACTCTTCTGTGCATTTCCATCAACATTTTTAGCACCAAATAACTTCTATAGGCTGATGATTCCCAACTCCACATCTCCTGAACCTGAGATCTGCAGACCTACTGCCTTTGGAACAGCTCTACTCCTCAAATGCAATATACATAATAACTCACCCCTTCTTCCCCTCTAAATAAAATTAGTAATGAATTCTGACTGCCTTATTTAGATCCCTCACTCCACCCTTACTAGTTCTGTAACCCCAGGTAGATGACTTAAACCCTTTAATACTTGGTTTCCTCATGTGTAAAGCTGGGATAATAATAATACCTACTGCAGAGTGCAGTTAGGATTAAATGAGATGGTGTATGTAAAGGACTTAAAACAATGCCTGACACAAATGAATAGCTCAATAACTATTAGTAGTGAAACTATCAGTAGAATGTTTTATTTTTATTTCCACTATTAGTAACTAGCAATTCCATTAAGTGTTACCTTTTACCTTGGTTCTCCTCTTGAAATTCTGACTTCTCTATGCTCTCACAGGGCATACTTCCTCCTAACAGATCAAGGGTTTATCATTGTTTTGTAATTGCTTATTTACATGTCATCTCTCAAGAAGTCCATAAGCAACTTGGTGACAAGCTGCATCTGATTTTACTCTTGATACTGAAGGAATATCATAGAATGGACATAGTGGGCAGGTGGAGAGATTAGCAAGAGGATACTAGATGAGACCTAAAGAGGGCCTATTAAACTAAGTCAGTGGGACTGAGGATGCAGTGGGGAGGAAACGATTTCAGAAAAGTTCAGAAAAAAGATTCAACAGAACTTGGCAATGACTGGATATCAACAATGAAAGAAAATCTTCCGTTGTACTTCCTACCAGCCACAAGTTTATCTACTCTTGAAGTAAGAATATTTTCAACAGAGCAAAGACTGTTATTTTGAGCTAGGACTGGTCATAAGAATGAGAATTAGATGTGACTTCAACTTTCTCTCTGCCCAGCTTTAATGTGTTAGTCCTCACCTAGTCTCCTCATCATTTTTTTTATCCATCGACCAGTGTAGCCCAAGAGATAAGAGCACATGTCTGAAGTCAGGCAACTAGTTTCAGTTCCTCCCTGATAACTGGAGACTACAGGCAAGTTACTTAACCCCTCCAAATCTCAGTTTCTTCATCTATTTTTTAATGAAAATTTATTTATTTATATTTTTATTTATTTTTACTTCAAGTGTAATGAACATATAGTTTTACAATAGTTTCAGGTGTATAATTATAGTGATTCAACACTTCCATACATCACTGGGTGCTCATCACAGCAAGTGCACTCCTTAATCTCCAACACCTATTTCACCCATCTTCCCACCTACCTCCCCTCTGGTAACCATCAGTTTGTTGTCTATAGTTAAGAGTCTGGGTTTTTGTTTGTCTCTTTTTTTCTTTGTTCATTTGTTTTGTTTCTTAAATTCCACATATGAGTGAAATTAGTTTCTTCATCTTTAAAAGGAGAATGATGATTGTATCTACCTTGCTGGTTTATATGAAAATTAAATAGACAATACATGTAGAGCCTTGGGCACAGCACCTGGTAAATAGTAAACATTCCATATTCACTATTTTTATTTTATAAGAATAAACATAGTAAAGTAGTTAATCTTTAACTTGGAGAGCCACAAATATAAAAAATTCCTAAGACAGAGCTACAACTTTTGTATCATAAAACATAAAATATAATCAAAATCTCTAATCTGGATATTTTGTAGAAAAGTAGGTATGAATACCACATGAGCCAAAAGATAAAAATCTCATCCTATAACACCTGTTGGAAGATATCATTAGAAATTGGACTAGAAGAAAAGAAAGTCAATCAGCTGAAATCATTTGACCTCCGTAATTTCTTTCATAATAAGAATCTGTACTCTGCTCAAGAATTGGACTCCCAATCTAACCTCTATCATATCATTGCTCACACAAATTTCTTTACCTTTCAGTTATGAATTTATTACCAAACCTTCTAGAACTGAACATTCTTATTCAGTATAGAAACAGCAAAGTCAAAAGATATATTTAATAATTTCCTTCTAACAAATGGAAAGTAAATGTTATGAGTAGCATATTTTAGTATTATAGCTAACTTAGGAATTATTGGTTTATAGCATTTAGTATTTATTGTTGCTTAGGAAGACTATAAAATCCAAATGGTCTATCAAGTTCCTGATTGGAAAGCTGTTCTATTCACAAAAGTTGACTAATGTGACACTGACAGTAGTTCATTGTGAATTTTCCATATTAGGCAAGTCATATCATTATCAGTATATTACTTTAAAAAGGTAAGAGTGACATAAAATGAATGCAACTAAAATCTAAGGGCAAATTCTCCCTAATTCTCCTTACCCTCCAGCCCAGCTGCCACTACTTCCAGGTTCAGATATCCATGAAATTTCAACCAAAAAGGGTTTGAAAAGATAGAGGCAACTTTTATAAGAAAAATAAAGTAAACTCAGAAGACAGGTAGGTGAAAGGAAACCCATTCCATTTTGATCCTCTGTGTAGCCTCAATTGAATCATTTCTTTCTATACACTCTTTCCTCATTTCTGAAGTAATAATTGCCATCTCATCATCTTGACAGTGTGATCTAAATTCTAGGAATTTCTCTCGGCCTCATTTTGCCATTCAAAAATGATGGAATTGCATTAGACATTTCTAAGTTTGCTTTAGCTTTCAAATGCTATGACTCCTAGGTCAAAGGTTATTTTCATTAAAGCTTAAAGACATCTTATCCAGAAGACCCCTGGCCAAGTACACCTATGTTATCCATAGACATTATAGATTTCTTTAGGTCCACAAGAAGACAGAACATCTGACTGACAAATTTTTATGGAAAGTCAGGAAGCAGAAAGGCCAGTACTACAGAGAACTATCTAGAGAGCAGAAAGCCATTGGGGGATTGGGGGGGGGGTGGGCACAGCAGGCCACAGGGCCAAGGTTAAGAATGCTTTCTTCATGGTAGATGTTCAACAGAGATGGTAAATTTTCTTGGAAAGTAGGTGTGGATATTGTCAGTGTAAGGAGAGAAGATACTCCAAAAGAGAAATCTGTGTGACAATAAAGACTACTTATCATGCTGAGTTATGTTGTCTCAAGATTTCATTGTCTGATGATAATTTTTATAAGTCCTCAAAAATGAAACTTGTAATCATGTATGAGAACTCTCATCATATGACCAAGTATATTATGAAGTTAAGGCTGCTATAAAAATACTCTTATAGTGAGGATTTGTTCTGGGCAAAATTATGGTGCAGAGAGAAAATATCATCATGACATTCTCATCTCCCCTCTGCCACATTTGTCTCCCCTCCAATTCTCACCCTTCCCTTGGTTTTCCTCCACCACCCCCCTTCTTAGTCCTGAATTCCTGAGGTATGGTGAGCTACCCTCTCAGCCTCTCAGCCATGGACTGAGCCTGGAAATACTGCACTTTCCTTTAGAACACCATCACAGTAGGATGAGCAATGGGCTTTGAAGTCAGGCATCATGAGTATGAGTCCTGGCCCCCTGTGAACAAGGGAAAATTACATACTTGCCAAGTGCTGACATCTAAAACTGCTGTGTAGTTTAGAAGTGATAATATATTTAAGACACCTATCACAGTCCCTGGATTACAGTGCATGCAAAGTGACTCTTTTCTCCTTGTTTCCAAAGTGAAGATTCACTCAGTATGATAGCAGCATAGTTTAAAATCATTTTATAAGCTAATTCCCAATGGATGTTAATAACTAGTGGGAGTTTGGGAAGAAACAAGAGTGTGGCGTGAACAAGGGGAAGCAAAAGAAAGCAAGAAAGTATGCTACCATGAAGCTAACGATTAGTCTCTGAGATCAGGGGCTTAAAGAGAAGGATAGATTGAAGCCAAGAAAGGAAGGAAGGAAGGAAGGAAGGAAGGAAGGAAGGAAGGAAGGAAGGAAGAAAGAAAGAAAGAAAGAAAGAAAGAAAGAAAGAAAGAAAGAAAGAAAGAAAGAAAGAAAAGATCCCAGTGCACTCAAGGAAAGAGAAGTCCCCCCAACATCTTTCCTGCTTATTCTTCCAATATAACACACAGCTGGGCCTACCTTACTACATCCTGGTTGATACCAGCTTTATCAACTTTTCCATTAAAGCCAAACTCAACTTAGTACAATCAATGATGGACTGTCTCTATGCCTAGTGTATCCCTTGTATAACTGTGTAATGGCTGAAATTGAGAAATTGGGGCAAAAGTATCAAGTGGCTCTAAGGATTGCCAAAGATCCAAGATTTGCACGATTACCATGCACACACAAAGGAACCTATACAGACGACTGCTTAGTACAGACAGTAACTCACCACAAGTGTTACATGTGGCCACAGTTGACCGGGACCTTAAATGAAGGATCTGGAAGATCTCTGGAGTTCCCATCATGTACCTTTCTAACCACAGATACAACATTGAACGGATGCCAGATGATTATGGAGCCCCTTGGTTCTAATTCTGACACTCTAAAGATAAAGTTCCTCTGCCTTACTTTACCAACTTTTTCGGTTTCCAGTAAATATAGCAATATGCTATAGCATGGATTATTCTCCTTACCCATTTGTTCTGTTATGAGCTGAGTATGGTGAAACATACTCACTTTTTTATGTTGTTTTGGAATTGATATTTTGTATCATTTTGAATTTTGTTGCATCTTTTTATAAATCAGATGATTGCACACACACACACACACAAAAACATAGCTAGTGGGAGTTTAATGAGCTACTACTTCCTTAATCACTCAATAAAAGGAAATGCTTAGAGACCATACTTTAAAAACAGAAGAATGAAAACAATTTCTAGTGGGGTGGTAGGTAAGTAGAAAAGTTGGATTTTTACGTGTTCTGTTGCACAGGTAGATGTTTTCTAGAAAACTCTGCATGGTAACTCTTTTCCAAGTGTTTTCAAAAACCAATTTTGCACTGGCCATGAGAAACTTAAAAACTTTTCAGCTAAGAAGTAAAGATCTCTGATCTGACAGAAACAAAAAGAAAGGGAAGCCAAAGAAAGTTGTTTCAGAAGCAATTCTAAGGCACTAAGATTTCTTGATAACTCAGAAAGGTCTTGGTATTCTTATGTAGAAAGGAGACAGTATATGAGAAAACCTGTTACTTGTCTTTGTGGGAACTAATAAGTGAAACAGGCCCACAAAATAGCCTGATTATAGGGTACCAAGAATAAGACTTGATGACACTGGTGATGTTGTGACGCCTTCCTTGCTGTGAGTATATGATGATTCATAAGAGAAAAATTATATTTGTGGCAAGGAGAAGATAGAAAAGGTGAATCGTGACCCAAAGGAAGCTTCATTTATACCATATACTCATTTACATGAATGAAGTCATTCTTCTAAAAGTTTAAGTTAGTCATAATTAATCTGTGACTATAGGATCTTTCTGTAAGACTCCAGTGAAATGGGAGTTAGCATAAATATCCATGATATTCAAGCATATTTTTAAAACCCACAATTTTGGCCTAAATTACTCAGATAAGACACTGGCTGCTCAGCTCTTTCTGCTGAGGAAGTGCATTAACTACCACCACAGAGTAGAAGCTGACATTATTGCTGGAGTTTCTTAAAGCATTTCTGAACATCTGATTACTCATAGTCTACAACTTACAAATTATATAAACCTTTTGAGAATTGAGAGTCAATGCTTTCTTTTCATTATATTAGAAAGTAATAGCATTGTCTCTGAAAGAAATTAGAGGCCCATGGCTAATATTTACTGTGGACCATCTTAGTGAATCCTCAGTAAATGTCAATTGTATGCATAGTCTACTCATCAGAGAAAACAGGAGTCCTGAAAGGGAATTATGACCCAACAGAGATCTCTGTTGATATGCCTTTTCCAGAGCAAAAGACTCAGTGATTTCTCTAAGACTAGAATCTGTGTTTTCTGACTTTCAGGCAGTGCTCTTGTGGTGTCCCATACTTCTACCCTAGGAAGCTGGGTTCAGTGTAAATATTTTGACATCCAGCTTAGATCTGCCACTTCCCAGCAATGTGATCATGGAAAAAAGGTTAAGCCCCTTTGACACTCTAATTTCCTCATCTGTGAAATGAAAATATTACAGGTACCTCATATGATAGCTCTGTGTGTGTGTGTGTGTGTGTGTGTGTGTGTGTGTGTGTGTGTCTCAACATTTCAATGGCTTTCAAGGACAAATATTTATTTCTTACTCTCCTCACTGAGCTGAGACTCTGTGTTATTCTAGAAGTTCACGGACAGGAGTTAAAAGGGCAACTGGACACCCATAAAGCCTCTTAAAACTTGAGCTCACTGAATGCTTTCATTTCCACCCATATTCTAATAACCAAAACAAGTCATGTAACCAAACCCAAAGTTAATAGGATAGAATATGCCACCTATCAAGAAGAAGAGAATAGTTAGGAATGATAAACCAATTACCGGAGCATATAAAACATCAAATAAAATCAGCGTGTCCAAAATAGTGATTCTGTTCCCTACTCCCTCTCTAAGTCTTGATTCTCAAGTTTACAGATTCATAAAATTGGTTGATTCATAAAATGGTTGGCTAATAATCATCCTCATACAAGCAGTATAAACAACAATACAGAATTTAGTCTGCAAATATAAATGATTTTCTTTTGGATACTTAAGTCACATATTTTCTATATCACATGTATTTTATCACATGTATTTTATATTGTATTTTTTAATACAATTTTTCATTTTAAATTATTTCTAAGGCTTTAGGTGTGCTATCCAATGATGATTCTCAATATATAAGTTTTAGTAAAAGTTTGAAAGCACAACCATCTCCAGTAAAGGCTTCTCAACTATATTAAGATGCACTTTAATAACAAAGTAAAAATCTCCAAAATAACAATTGTCATGACTTGCAGATTGAAATGCAGATTGAAATAATTTGAGGGGTAGTTTTGTAGTGGTCACAATTATAAAAAATCTCAAAAAAGTAACTGAAAAAGGAAAGGATATCTCACAAGAATATACTTATTACCACACAATACTAATTTTTACTACCAGCATCTTGTGTCAGAACCCCTAGGACTACCAGGGAAAATGAAGAAACTATGATTAAGAAATAAGCATTTCCACTATCATCCAAAATTTCCATTTGCATGAAGGTGACTCTGAATAAATTATATTCATCTTTGTTCAGAATTCTTGACTATATATCACAATGAAATATTAAGTTGTATACTCACAAAATGCCTAGTTAAGAAGAATATTCTCTCAGGTTGATTTCAGTGATGAATTTAGAGTTAGTGTCTCTCTGTGAGAGTCTATATTATATATGACAGCTTCATTTATAAAATGCTTCAGTATTAAAGTGACCCTGAAACAATAAAAGATGGACAGGAAGTGCATAAAAAGGTCTGATTAGAATGCATTTATTTATGTCCCATTCACCAAAAGAGATTAGTTATTCTCTAGATTAGTGTTATGCCACCATTACTGCCCTATATGGAAAAGACTTTCACAATGGTTTTCCATTTTCATCTATCTTCTGAATTCAATTAAATTAATTTTTAGTGTACAACAGAAGAAAAAAATTCCCAGGGGAATCAGTTTCTTCCTGAGCACTGCTCTCCAAAACCACCCCTCAGATCCCAAGGCTTTATGTGTTGACTCTCCTTTGATATCAAGAGCACATTGATTTCAAGTATAAAAACATTGTAGGGGAAAATCCTTAGGCAGGGTGCATTACATAATTTATTTAAAGAAACAGAATGTTTAGAGGAATTTATAGGAATAGGCTTAAGTGCAAGAAAACAGGCAACCAAAATATTTGTATCATTTTCAGCAAGTCAATGTAAATCTCTTGCCCAGCCCTCCAAAATTTTTCTCACATGGTTTTTGACATTTAAACTTCTACACAAGAGAGAAATGTCTTTCAACCCATAGTTAGTGATAATGCTTAAAGTGTATATAAACTTGAGAATTATAGCACATTACAGTCCCCACAAATATACAAGTAATTAAAACCAGCCTTTTCCTGAAAGCATGTTTTAACTGAGGAAAAGAGCAAGCAAGTTCTGGACACATTAGGTAAAGAAAAACAGGAAGAGAATCCATGCAATGGAGATAGAAGTCCAGAAAAAGCAAGCTTGGTGCATCAAACAAGCTTCACTTATTTCAAGATTTTCCCTAGAGTTGCAATGAGTGGGTGCCTTCCACTGCATGATCTAGCCTCTGATCATAGTGGTGTAACCAGCTGCAATCCAAATCAAACTTAATACTATTTTGGTGGAAAGGGGATTTAAGTTGTGGGTATGAGTGTTACTGGAGCCACTACTAAAAAAAAATAGTCTCCTCATTGTATATACTAATCAAAAATGGGTAAATAGACTATTCAAGTATCAGCAAATGTCAAATGCAGAGCTTTCCTGAAAAAGAGACGATATAGAAAGGACATAACAACTTAATGCAAGGACTAAAGTTAAGTCCACCAGTGATAGTGAAGCACATTTGGTTTCCATATAAGAAAGAATTTCCTAAAAATTAGAACTGCCAAAAATGAAGAACTCTGAAGTGATGAACTCCTTACTCAAATGTTCAGGTAAGGGTGATGTGAAAAGATTACCTGATTAAGAGATGTGGAAGGAGTTTGTACCAAAAACTGAAACTAAACTTAATGCTAAATACCTCTAATTTCTGAGGCCACAAAGAGAGTTTATGAGACATTAGTATAATAACCCATAAAATAAAGGGTTTTTTGGAGAATGACTATAAAAATGAAAGAAATTAAATGTTACAAATGAATCTAGGGGCCAGAAAAGACATGAACAAAGGCAAGCCAACACTGGCATTGGCAAGGAAGAGCAGGTAAACAGGACACATGGGAATAAGATATTAGGTAGGATTAAGAAGAGCTAGGATGAAAAAACTGATGCTACTTACCAGGTGGAGTGCACGTGGAATAAAGACGTAGGGATATGCAAATTAGGAGAATGAGAAATCAGCCTGAAATGGAGTTTCCCAAAATAGGTGCAGGGTTTAATATGTATTTCATGGGTTAAAAAAAAGGAGTCCTATGGTCAAATATTAAATATGTTTGCAAATAGTTAGTTAAATACCATTAAACAGTCTCATAGAGCCTTAGCTATTCATCACAATTGTAAGTCTCCAAGAGAGGGAAATAATATGCAATGTCCCCATTAAATCAGTTTTTTTATAGAAATCTTCAGGAACTATCACTTTTTAGAACATACAATAAGGGAAGCCTGGGTGGCTCAGTTGGTTAAGTGTCCAACCCTTGCTTTCAGCTCAGGTCATGATCTCACAGTTTGTAGGATTGAGCCCTGCATCAGGCTGTGCTGACAGCTTGGAGCCTGGAGCCTGCTTTGGATTCTGTGTCTCTCTCTCTTTCTGCCCCTCCCTTGCTCACACTTTGTGTCTCTCTCTCAAAAATAAATAAACATTAAAAAAATTTTTTTTAAAGAAAGAATATACAATAAAAAATAAATATTGGATTTCGTATTAGAAATACTGGACTTAGTATCTGATCATGAGTGAAAACTTGGACTTAGAACACAGGCTTGTACTCAAAGCCTAGTCATAATGAACCGTGCTAATTGACAGACTAGAAACAAGAATCTCAAGCCAATTTGGGGAGGAAGGACAGTAAAGTTAATCTCAAAAATTGTCCTAATGCTTTAAGTCCTGTTTAAGAGCCCTACCTTGTACCAGATTCTGTATTCTAAATTGTTGGCCATGAAAATAGAATTTGGATAGTTTCATAAGTAAAAGAAGAAATATGACATGGGAATATTTCAGAGAGCTTGGTCTCACTATTCAAAGAAAATAATCTCTATAGCTACCATGTATCAAATATGACCAATTGCCAGATAATTCAATCCTCACCACAACATTCAATCCTCACCTAGAACAGTTTCCAACCGCCACCCTCCCACCCCTTCACATCTTATCTCTCAAGTCTCAGCTTAAATATCACTTTTTCAAAGAATTTATCTTTTTCTACTGTGTCTACAATAGCTAACTCACCCCTCTCCTCTTGTACCAATCAGCCCAGCTATTATTATAGCAGTATATTGCTTTGATTATATTAACCACAAACTGTGGTCTTTATTTACTTGTTTATTTTCCTTCTGCTTCACCAAACTGTAATCTCTCTGAAGGCAGGAGATCTGTCTTGTTTACCCAGACTAGTTGAAGGCTTGGTTCCTAGTGACCACTCAATAAATAAAATAAATGCCCAATAGGTATTATGCATTGAGGTCTGAAGAACAGAAGAGAAATCTGGGATTATTTATATATTTGGGAGTAATGAGCTGAAAGATGGTATGTGAAGCTATGGATGTGGATGGGTTTATGCATGGAGAATGTGCAGAGCGAAAAGAGGAAAGAGACTAAGTTAAAACCTTGACATAGTAACCATAATCCAAGATGGTCCACAATGATTCTTCCCATTTATCTGGCCCTTGGGTGGTTCCCTCCCAAAATGAATAGGACTGACCTGTGTGACTACCAAGATAATAATATATTGCTATCAAGTGCTGTAGAGTTTGAGTTGCAATTCTAGGTCATAAAAGACTCCTCCTTGCTCTCTCAGAGAGTCAAATGCCATGTCAAAAGGACATTGAAGTAGCCCTCTGGAGAAATCAGTATGGCAAGAAACTGACATCTCCTAATAGCCAGCACCAACTTGCAGCACCTTGAGTGAACCAGTAGAAGCAAACCTTTCAGCTGCAGTCGAACTTTCAGATGACTGCAGCCCTGGCTGACATCTTACCTACAATCTCATAAAAGACTCAAGCCAGAAATACTCAACTAAGCCACGCCTAAATTTCTGATCCATAGAAACTGAATGAAATAATAAATATTTGTTGTTGTTTTAAACATGAAGTTTTGGGATAGTTTGTAACCCAGCAATAGAAAACCAATACACTCAAGGACAACAATACATTCTTAATTAAGATTTGTCCAATAAGAATACTACAAACTCATCTTATGAATTTTATAAAACAGTATGCCATAGTTCATCTCTTCAGGCATTTTCTTAGAATACATATTTCATCACACATATTCTGGCTTGCATTCTTAAATCAAAAACCAGACAGCCCATCTCTATCAAAGAGCTGGACATAAGAAGTACAATATATCAAGTAACAACCTTTTAATGAAGGCCATTTAATACTACAGAAACTGTTGTGGAAGTAAGAAAGTATCTTATGCAATTCCATGACCAAAATTTTACCTTTCGAAAATTGATTAGTGTGGGTTGCTTCTCAGAAAAAAGGAATAAGAACACTTGTTGGGTGTCTGCTAAGTGTCAGGCCCTGAACTATAAGCTTTAACATCTATTATCTCTTTTAAAAAACGCTATGAGGGGGGCGCCTGGGTGGCGCAGTCGGTTAAACGTCCGACTTCAGCCAGGTCATGATCTCGCGGTCCGTGAGTTCGAGCCCCGCGTCAGGCTCTGGGCTGATGACTCAGAGCCTGGAGCCTGCTTCCGATTCTGTGTCTCCTTCTCTCTCTGCCCCTCCCCCGTTCATGCTCTCTCTCTGTGTCTCAAAAATAAATAAACGTTGAAAAAAAATTAAAAAAAAAAAAACAAAAAAAACAAAAAAAACGCTATGAGGTCAGGGCCCCTGTGTGGGTCAGTTAGTTAATCATCTGCCTTTGGCTCAGATCATGATTTCGTGGCTTGTGAGTTCAAGCCCCGCGTCGGGCTCTGTGCTGACAGCTCAGAGCCTGGAGCCTGTTTCAGATTCTCTGTCTCCCTCTCTTTCTACCCCTCCTCAGCTTGTGCACTGTCTCTCTTTGTCTCTCTCTCAAAAATAAACAAACTTTGAAACAATATTTTTAATAAAAAACCCTATGAGGTCAATATTATGGGCCTCATTTTTGCTTGCCCATCAGAGCTTCCTCATCTCAGCATCTGGGTCCTTTTTTGCTTGTGGCTTTAAATTTATGTTGCATAATTGTCATCAATTGGAGAACATCAGGTGCCTTCAACCCCTGTTTGGAATGAAATACTCTCTACAAAAACAAAACAAAACAAAACAATATATATATATATATATATATATATATATATATATATATATATTTCTGTGATGAAGGGAGGAGTCTTTGGGGGGGGCAATAAACATTTGGATTTTCAAATGGAGCAACTAAAGTTTTAGAATCACAAGTAGTATTATATTAGAGCTGAAGAACCTGAGAGAACATTTATCTAAGCCCTCTCATATTGCAGATGAGGAAATGGGATTCATTAGCACAGAATAATCTGTCAAGTGGCCCATCGTGAATTAGTAGCTGAAGCAGAACTAGAAATAGCAACACTGCCTTGATTAAAATTGCAACGGTGCTTGGCATCTAGTAGATGCTCAGTAAATTAAATGAGGTTGTGATGCATCATCCTAGAACAATTACAGTTCCTCTAATATTTAGTGAGAACTGGGAGCTTCCCCCCAAAATCTGGTATGTTCACTTTCTTCCTTTGCAAGCCAGTAGCATCAAAGGTTGAGATTTAAAGTAGCACCTAGACTTTGCTGCACCAAAGAAAGGGAACTGGGAATGCTGTCATTTTCTTAGACCATGTAAAAGGCCACCTCAAAATTTAGTAGCTCAAATCACTCATTTTGCTTACAAATTTGTAATTTGGGCAGGAATCAACACAAATAGCTAGTCTGTGTTCCATACAACATCATCAAAGGCAGCTTAGCTGAGGACTAGAAGATCCATTTTCAGGATGGTTCACTCATGGCTAGTAAGCTGGAAGTAGCTATAATCTAGAAGTTCAGCTAGAGGTGTGTGCACTGGATGCTCCATCATGCTGCTGCACTGGCTACTTAGGATTCCTCATGGCATGGTGGCTGGCTTCCAAGAGCATGCATCCCAAGAGACAGGAAGTGGAAGCTGCCATATTCTTAAAGCCTGGGCCAAAGACCAGCACAGAGTGATTTTCACTACATGCTATTGGTCAAGCAATCACAGAGCCCTGATTCCAGAAAGACAATGAAGATGCCATCTCTCTCCCTTTTTTTTCAGTTTAAATTTATTTATTTTGAGAAACAGTGTGTGAGCAGAGGAAGGGAAGAGTGTGTGAGAGAGGAAGGGAATCCCAAGCAGGCTCCGCACTGTCAGCACAGAGCCCAATGCAGGGCTCAAACTCATGAACCACAAGATCAAAACCTGAGCTGAAATCAAGAGGCAGACGCTTAACTGACTGAGCCACCCAGGCAACCTGAAGATGTCATGTCTTAATAAAGGTGTATCAGAAAATTGGTTGGCCATGTTTTAAAGCCATCAAAGAGACTATCCTTTTAGTGTAAATGTAAATATGATTCCATTTTGCTGATGTGACAAACAATTGAGCATTATTGGAGATAAGTCATAGATATCAAAATTATAATCTTTTCAAAGGTATTAATCCCTTCACAATATAGTAATCAAAAAAGGATAATAACAAGCTCTCATGGGAAATTGAAAGGCTTATTTATAGTTATAAAGGCAGAGTATACTTATAATTTGTCTTAATAAATGCTTGTTAATAGTGAGTTATGTATATAATGCCCTAACAGGTGAAAAGTATAATTATTATGTGCTTAAATAATTTTGCACCATGAAGCCTTTTCAGGTTCCTGGACAACTGTCCATGCCTGAATTGAAGAAGCCTCCAATTAATTAATTTTGCTGAACATGCCAGTAAAATATCAAACCCTATTTTTGAAAATGCTAGTTTTATGGGTTTTTAATTTTTGCAAAAGAAGCAATACCTATTGGATACCATAGGATTTCAGAACTCCTTTGCAAATAAACCATGTTTTCACAGTACATGCTTAAGTCAATATATAACATATTCAGTCAGTTCTCCCAGTAACAGTCCTATTCAGGAATTAAATTGTATCCAAAGAAAGAGTTTTTCTAATAATGTTTAGGAATAGAATTGAATTGTCTTTATTGCTGTACCAAACAAGAAATTTTCAAATGTAACTCAGGTAGTGTGAGTAAAGATCTTAAAACTAGTTCTGTTTGTGAGGAGGAGCTGGTTGGCACCTTATTTAGACCACAGGCACAGTAACCAATTGGGATTTTCCCACAGGGGTTTAGGATTTAAATTAAATGACTTTCTATTAGGCAACTGATACCACAAAAAGCGATAACTTCCTCAAGTCAGCCACTTATAGAAAGATTGGTTAAATAAGATGAGATTTGTCCTAGCTAAAAATGGGGCCTACAGCTGAGAGGTTGGTTTCTCAGGGACCAGGAGAGAGAAAGCTCTATTATCCAGTTAAGCATTCTTACTGCCAGAAAATGAAGTGAGTATAAAACAAGAGTCACAGCCAGCCAGCCAGTGGGCCTTATTTGTGTATGTGTACGCTCACAGTGACTTAAAAGGCAATATTAGTTTTAATATCATCTGCTTCATTCATTTATATTTGTTACACACACCTCCTTCAGAAATCTAAATATCTGGCTTAGAGAATTACCTGGATTAATATAAATTTATTATCAAGGATTTATAAAAGAGTATATTTGGTGTAAACCTTTTTTAAGCCAGCTGAAAGATGACACCCTATGCCCTAAATCAGAACCTATATGAAGTAGAGTCCAAATGAATACAGTCATTAGAAGCATGGCCTCGACCATTGTGTAAGACAATAGTCTCCACACTTGACCTTTCCTTAACGTACTAACACCTTCTCTGTTTTGTTTCTTGTCATCCTTTACTCACTATGGTTTAGGAGATGTTTGTGAAATGCTTGAGAGTGGCCCTGAAATAGAAAGCAAAAATTTAAAACCCAAAAATGACTATAGACTCCAAATTGTAAATACATATACAAAAAAGTTTGTATAAGCTTGGTAAGAGAAAAGAGGGACGAGGAAGCATTCAGAAAGCAGATAACCACTCTAATAACAAGATGGAGCCCAATGACCTCAGTTACCCAGAAATTTTCAAAACAACTGGACTAGGCTTCAAACAGCCCTGCTATTAGATTATGATTATCTCCTCAGTACAATTTGCCAAAATAGAAACACATGCTCATGGTTTGAGTCACTGATGTCATATAAAACATTTCCTTTCATTTGCTAATGTCAAAATATTCTGTCACTTATTAAAATATAAATTAAGAGCCAATTTTTTAGCATGCCCTCACCAAGATTTAGAAAATTACAGCAGTTGTAAAGGAATTGAGAAACATGCATTGACTGTAGATTTCTCCAAAATCCATCCATAAAACAGTGAAGGGTTCTCTTTTAATAAATTCCCCCTGAAAACCACATACTGTGCTCACTGAAGCAAGAAATAAAAAGAAATGATTGAGCAATATTAAAAGGTGGGAAGTCAGACCCTTTTCTCTATAGTATTTTAATGTTGAAATAAAAAGCACTGGGTAACCCTTGGCTCCTCCAGCTGAGACATCAGTGTGCAGCCCCTCATCGTGCTGCCAGGGCAAAGAGTCACTGGAGACCCATTCTCTCTCCATATTAAGACAAATTTTAAAGGCAAAAATTCCAACTAGACTTTCCAATATCACATTTTCTGGTGTATTCTGCGTGTCTACTAAAAAGGTTAGAGAAGCAGATTTCGTTTCAGACTTGGACTAATATTACTACTGTCTCAATGCATTCAAATTGGATGGGAGAGGGTTATTTTCAACAAAATGTTATTTTGCTACAATCCAATGATACTCAAATATTTTAAGAGTCTAGGTTGGACTTTGAAATTTAAAAATGGTATTACAAAATAATAGATTATCTGTAATTGCTTGACTTACAGAAATATTTCCACAAATCCCCCCTCACTAGACATATTAAATGCCCCCACCTTTTCAGTGTAAAGTATATAAGATGTTTACAAATAAGCCCTTGACCATCACCCATTGTATGTATTAAGCATATCCAGTATCCACAATAAGGAGAATATTCCGTTATACTTTGTGTTAAAAATTCTTCTAATGGAAAAATTATTTTCCTGCCTCTTTCTCCCTCCATCACCACCACTAGTGGGTCAAGAAAGAGGACCTATGGTCAACTGCATCCCCTAAATTTTATATATTTTATATTTAGGGGATTTATACAACTTGATAGCAACAGATATATACATGCTCAGTAAATCTAGCACTAACATATTCTTTTTGTTCACCTCATCTACACTTTGTTTCTATATAAAGCAAATTATCCCACCCCCCACCCCAAGCATAATTAAAAACTCTCACCTATGGAGACTTCCACAAGATGGCAGCATAGGAAGATCCTGAATTCAGTTCCTTTCTATAGACATACCAAATTGCATTACATATGGATCATTTCCTTCAGAAAAAGACCTGAAAACTAGATGAACTTCCCTCCACAATAAAGGATTTTTTAAAAACACATCAAGACATGTAGGAGAGGCAGAAACATGATTTCACCAAAACCCTGTCCCTGGCATGTTGACACAACAGGGAGGGATCTCATTAGTCTGGCACTTCTGGAGAAGCAAGGGATTGGTGCCCCACATCAGTCACCTAACCCCTAAGATCTGCACCAGAGAAATGACCCCCTAAAACGCCTGGCTTAGAAAGCCAATGTGGTGGACTTCCAGGTGATCCAGCACGCTACAGGAAACTGAGATTCCCCTTTTAAAGGTCTCATGTATGGTCTCACTTGTCCAGAGACCCAGCTAAAAAAACAGCATTCAAAAGTGCCTAGACCATATGTGAAGGTAATTTATTTGCTAATCTACAAACATCTACCGAAGGAGCCTAGGACAGGTGAAACTCTCCCCAGAGACAGAGGCAATGGCAGATGCCATTTTCTTACTTCCACCCACCTTGCTAGCACAGATGGGTAAGCTTAAATACAGCACCTTTCTGTCCCCTTGCTAAGACAAACAGGGTGAGCAGTCATGGCACAGTCCCATTGCCTTGATGAAGCCAGATACTACAGGCCATTACAGCACTTCCTCACTCCCTGTATGGGGTTGGCAAGTAGGCATTCTCCTGCTCCTAAAACTGGCACACACACACACACACAGACAACACACTGTCCTGCTGCATTCCTAACACCCACCATGAGTACAGTCAAAACTTTCCCACTGCCTTTCTAAAACTAGTCAGTGTGCCCCTCCCCCAACACTGTCCAGCTGCCTTGCTAAAGTCAGCAGGTATACACAATCCACACAGGGGATGCCCCTTGATCATCTGGTGTCCAAGGAGGCTGGCATTCCTTGGGAGTAACAATCAGAAAAACAGTTCTTCACAGGCCACCACCCCAAGGACACTGCACAGAAAGTAGACTGAAATATAACCCCAGTCTTTCTGTGAAAAAGGTCTATTTACTTAGCCTGGAGTTTCAGCATAAAGGACAGAGTTCAGATTTCCCACAAGTCTAGAGGCTAAGGAGGTGTTCCCAGGAACATAAGCAGGGAGACCTCATCCTTGCACACTCCCTTGGCCTCACTACAAGATAACAAGATCTCATAGAAAGGAGTTTATACACTTATCTGGTGTCCTGAGTTTCGCAATCACAGCCCAGGAGTCACCTCCAGACCTCCAGGTCTAGAGGCCAACAAGGATTAGGATTATGGCCCTACAGGACTGTTTATATTTACATACTTTAAAAGCTGCTGCCAGGGGCACCTGAGTGGCTCAGTCAGTTAAGCGTCTGACTTTGGCTCAGGTCAGGATCTCGAAGTTTGTGAGTTTGAGCCCCGCATCAGGCTCTGTGCTGACAGCTCAGATTCTGTGTCTTCCTCTTTCTCCTGCCCCTCCTCTGCTCACGCTCTCTCTCTCTCTCTCTCTCTCTCTCTCTCTCTCTCGAAAAGAAATAAACATTAAAAAAAAAAAGCTGCTGCCTGAGGGTCTGGCTCTAATCAGCCTGAAACTAGGTGCTAAATGAGATTCCTCCCCTTGGATCACTGACAAGTCTTGGCACATATTAAGAACAGGAACATATCAAGAATAAATCAGCAAGTATAGACAATCAAAAAGATTTGACTGAGCAAGGGCAAGGTTGAATAAAAAGGATCATCACCTATACAAGTCCACTCCTTCAAGAATGAGAGCAATAGCTAGCTATTTGCCTAATGCACAGAAACACACACAGAGTTAAACAAAATGAGGAAACAGGGAAATATGTTCCAAATGGAAAAACAAAACAAATTCTCAGGAAAAGACCTTAATGATACAGAGATGAATAATCAACATTATAAATAATTCAAAGTAATTATCATAAAGATGCTCAATGAACTCAGGAGAAGAATGGGTGAACACAGTAAGAACTTCAACAAAGAGACAGAAAACATAAGTACCAAACAGAAGTCACAGAGCTGAGGAATATAATAACTGAACATAAAAATACACTAAAGAAGTCCAACAGCAGACTAGTTGAAGCATAAGAATGGATCAGCAAGGTGGAAGACAAAACAGTGGAACTGACCCAGAGAAAGAAAGAAAGAAAGAAAGAAAGAAAGAAAGAAAGAAAGAAAGAAAGAAAGAAAGAAAGAAAGAAAGAAACCAAAGAAAGAAAGAAAGAAAGAAAGAAAGAAAGAAAGAAAGAAATGGGGAGAGGTAGAAAAAGAGGGGTGCCTGGGTGGCGCAGTCAGTTAAGCATCCGACTTCAGCCAGGTCACGATCTCGCGGTCCGTGAGTTCAAGCCCCGCGTCAGGCTCTGGGCTGATGGCTCAGAGCCTGGAGCCTGTTTCCGATTCTGTGTCTCCCTCTCTCTCTGCCCCTCCCCCGTTCATGCTCTGTCTCTCTCTGTCCCAAAAATAAATAAACGTTGAAAAAAAAATTTTTTTAAAAAAAAGAAAAAGAAGGAGAGAAAGAGAGGAAATAAAGAAAGAAATGAATGGGGAGAGGTAGAGAGAGAAAGAGAAAGAAGGAAAGAGAGAGAGGAAAGAAAGAAAGAGCAATGAGAAAGAGAGGACGAAAGAAAGAAAGAAAGAAAGAAAGAAAGAAAGAAAGAAAGAAAGAAAGAAAGAAAAGAGGAGGAAGAGAGAGAGAAAGAGGAAGGAAGAGAAAAAAAATAATGAAGATAAGGGACCTACAGGACAACAAGTTAAATAACATTCACATTCTGTGGGTCCCAGAAGAAGAAAAGAGAAAGGGACAGAAAACTTATTTGAAGAAATAACAGCTGAAAACTTCCCTAACCTAAAAAAGAAAACAGGCATCCAGGTCCAAGAAACCCAGAAAGTTCCAGATAAGATAACCCTCCCCCCAAAAAGCCACACCAAAACACTTACAATTAAAATGTCCAAAAGTTAAAGAGATAATCTTAAAAGCATCTAGAGAAAAACAACATTTTACATACAAAGGGGGAACTCCAAAAGGCTATCTGTAGATTTCTCAGCAGAAACTTTGCAGGCCAAAAGAGAGTGTCATGACATATTTAAAGTGCTGAAAGGAAAACACTTTCAGCTAAAAATACTCTACCTGGCAAAGTTATGATTCCATTTTGAAGGATAAATTGTTTTCCAGACAAGCAAAAACTAAGAAAGCTCATCACTATTAAACTTGTCTTATAAGAAATGTTAATGGGACTTCTTTAAGCTGAAAAGAAATGGAACCAATTGATAATAACAAAACATACAAAAGTAAAAATCCCACTGGAAAAAATAAGAATATAGTAAAGGTAGTGGAGTAATCATTCATTCAGCTACTATGAAGGTCAAAAGACAAAATTAGTAAAAATAACTAGTTAAGAAATAATTAGCTAATAAATATATAAGATAAAAAGATGTAAAACATGACATCAAAAACACAAAATATCAGAGCAGCGGAGTAAATATGTAGTTTTGGAATGTGTTCAAATTTAAGTTGTTATCAACTTAAAATAGACTGTTATGGATACAGAATAATATATGTGAACCTTAAAGTAAATATAAAGTAAAAACATAGTAAATTTACAAAAGAAAATGAGAAAGGAATATAAACATAACACTAAAGAAAGTCACCAAACCACAAGGCAAAAGAAAAAAAAAAGAGACAGGAATCACAGAAAAGCCAGAAAACAATCAACAAAATGGCAGTAAGCACATACCAATCAATAATTACTTTAAATGTAAATGGACTAAATTCTAAGAAAGAAAGAAAGAAAGAAAGAAAGAAAGAAAGAAAGAAAGAAAGAAAGAAAGAAAGAAAGAAAGAATAGTGGCTGAACAGATTTAAAAAACATGAGATATAATTTTTTGCAGCACATACCCCTTCAATTCAGTAT